>NW_022589722.1:19084306-19684306 GCF_004348235.1 Phoca vitulina | reverse complement strand
GATTTTTTCTTTTCTTTGAACGAGGTGAATTGCATAAACTAATCTTCAATATTAAACTAATCACTTTTCTGAAGATAAGTCCAACTTACGTGTATTTTTTATATTTTGCTGGATTTGGTTTGCTGATGTGATGTGTTTAATATCCTTGTGAGTGAGATTAGTTTGTAATTTTCCGTTTGTACTGTCTTTGTCTAATTTTGGTGTTAAGGTAAATTTAACCTCATAAAATGAGTTGAGGAGTGTTCCTTTTTTGTATATCCTCTGTATGAGATTAGCATCCTCTATAAAATTAGAGTTATGTATTCTTTGAAAATTTGGTAGAATTTATCTGTAAAGCTCTTGTGTCTTGCTTATAAGATATTTAACCACAAATTCAGTTTCTTTAATGGCTATAGGACTATTCATGTTCCGTTTTTGCTTTTGAGTCAGTTTTAGTGAGGAATTTATCCATTTCATCTAAGTTTTCAAATTTACTGGCATAAAGTTGTTCATATTACCTTATTTTCTGTTTAATCCTGGCAGTATTTTTTACTCTTAATAAAAATTTTTATCTGAGGGGCGCCTGGGTGGTACAGTCAGTTGAACAACCGACTCTTGGTTTTGGCTTAGGTTGTGATCTCAGGGTCGTGAGATTGAGCCCCGTATCAGGCTTCGCACTCAGGGTGGAGTCTGCTTAAGACTCTCTCCTTCTGCCCACCCACCCCCCAGCTCTCTGTCTCAAATAAATAAATAAATAAATCTTTTTAAAAAAAATTTATGAGATTACATCTCCTTTTTATTAATATTGCTTATTTTGCCTCCTCCCCTTTTTTCCTTTTAATTATCTTTCAAATAATAAATTTTGGCTTTGTTTTAATATGTATTTGTATTCTGTTTCTACTAATTACTGTTCTTTATCATCTCCTTCTTTCTCTTTTTTTTTTTTTTGGATTTATTCTACTGTTTTTCTAACTCAATTTCAAGTCTTCTAATAAAGCATTTAAGCCTATACATTTTTTTCTAACATCACTTTTTTTTTTTGCATTCTTCACATTTGAGATATATTTTCTTCACTATCGTTCAGTTGTGGGTATTTTCCAAAATCTGTTATGATGTTCTTTGTCCCATTAATTTGTTTAGAAAAGTGTTTTTTAAATTTCAAGATATAAGAATACCAGTTCTTTTAAATTTGTTAAGTACAGTGTTACGATCTAGGATAGGGTCAGTTTTCATAAATGTTCCATGTACACTTGAATACATATTCTTTGCTTATTGGGTATAACTGTATTTTGGCTGCTTTATATACTGTATCTTTGTTTTTGGTTTTGTGTAGTTTCAATTGGATGTGTCTAGATGTAGATTGTCTGTCTTTGTCTTTTGACTCTCCCTCTTTATATCTCTGCCCATTTCTGTCTGTTCTTTATTTCTATCTATATTTCCCCTACCACCTCTGTTCTACTCCTCATCTCCTACCCTATGTCCCTCTCTTTTCCTACCTGCTTGGGATTTGTGACTTCCTTGAATTGGTACTTTTAGCAGTTCCAGAAAATTCTTAGTCATCTTAAGACCTCTCATTCTTCAACTCAGATTAAATTCTTGTTTCCTTGGATATTTTGTCATTGTTTAATTTTTGGTGGATTTTTTGTGTGTGTGTGTGGAAATTGAGGCATGCGTTTGAATCCAGAGAGGATTTGTAATTTCTTTTAACAGTTATGCCAGATCATAACCAACCTGGGACCACTTTAAATGCAATGATATGCTTGAGGTGTTTAGGACCACTTAAATTCCATGAATTGGTATTGAGATTATGCTTTTGGGGGGCAGGGGGCAAAAGGTTTTTTTTAAAATAAATTTTTGAAAATAACTTCAGATTTGTAGAAAACATACAAAGATAGTACAGAGAGTTCCTATGTACTCTGTACCCAGTCTCCCCTAATATTAACATCTTACACACTTTTTTTTGCCATTTTAACATTTTTTATTTAAATTCAATTAACATATAATGTATTACTGGTTTCATAGGGACAGGCCTGTGATTCATCAGTCTTTTATAATACCCAGTGCTCATTACATCACATGCCCTTCTTAATGTCCGTCACCCATTTCCTGATCCTTCCACCCCTCTTCCCTCCAGCAACCCTCAGTTTGTTTCTTATGATTAAGAGTCTTTTATGGTTTGTCTTCCTCTCTGGTTTCATCTTGTTTTATTTTTTCTTCTCTTCCCCTATGATCCTCTTTTGTTTCTGAAATTCCACATATCAGTGAGATCATATTATAATTATCTCTCTCTGATTGGCTTATTTTGCTTAGCGTAATACCCTCTAGTTCCATCTACGTCATTGCAAATGGCAAGATTTCATTTTTTTTTTGATGGCTGCGTAGTATTCCATTGTATATACATACCACATCTTCTTTATCCATTCATCTGCCGATGGACATCTGGGCTCTATATTTGGCTGTTGTGGACATTGCTGCTATAAACATTGGGTTGCAGGTGCCCCTTCGGATCACTATATATGTATCTTTGGGGTAAATACCCAGTAGTGCAATTGCTGGGTCGTAGGGTAGCTCTATTTTCACCTTTTTGAGGGCCCTCCATACCGTTTTCCAGAGTGGCTGCACCAGCTTGCATTCCCTCCCGCAGTGTAGGAGGGTTCCCCTTTCTCCGCATCCTCACCAACATCTGTCGTTTTCTGACTTGTTAATTTTTGCCATTCTGACTGGTGTAAGGTGGTATCTCATTGTGGTTTTGATTTGTATTTCCCTGATGCCAAGTGATGTTGAGCATTTTTCCATGTGTCTGTTGGCCATTTGGATGTCTTCTTTGGAGAAATGTCTGCTCCTATCTTCTGCCTATTTCTTGATTGGATTATTCGTTCTTTGGGTGTTGTTTGATAAGTTTTCTTTTTTTTAAAGATTTTATTTACTTATTTGAGAGAGACAGAGATAGTGAGAGAGAACACATGAGTGGGGAGGAGAGGGAGAAGCAGACTCCCCACCGATCAGGGAACCCAACACGGGGCTCCATCCAGGACCGTGATGTCATGACCTGAGCCAAAGGCAGACGCTTAACCAACTGAGCCCAGGCGCCCCTGATAAGTTCTTTATAGATTTTGGATACTAGCCCTTTATCTGGTATGTCATTTGCAAATACCTTCTCCCATTCTGTTAGCTGTCTTTGGTTTTGGCCACTGTTTCCTTTGCTGTGCAAAAGCTTTTTATCTTGATGAAGTCCCAATAGTTCATTTTTGCCTTTGGTTCCCTTGCCTTTGGAGAGATGTCTAGCAAGAAGTTGCTGCAGCCGAGGTCGAAGAGGTTGCTGCCATTATTCTCCTCTAGGATTTTGATGGATCCCTATCTCACATTTAGGTCTTTCATCCATTTTGAGTCTATTTTTGTGTATGGTGTAAGGAAATGGTCCAGTTTCATTCTTCTGCATGTGGCTATCCAGTTTTCCCAACACCATTTGTTGAAGAGACTGTCTTTTTTCCACTGGATATTCTTTCCTGCTTCATCTTACACACTTTTTTATAAGCACTAACTAGCCTCCAGACTTTATTTATATTTCCACTAATTTTTTTCTTCTGTTCCAGGATCCCATCCAATATACCACATTTCATTCAGTCATATGTCTCCTTAGTCTCCTCTATGACAGTTTCTCAAGTTTTCCTTGCTTTTTATGACCTTTATGATTTTGAGTACTGGTTATGTATTTTGTAGACTGGCCCTCAATTTAGGTTTGATGTTTTTCTCATGAGTAGACTGGGATATAGGTTTTGTGAAAAATCCATAGTGGTAAAACGTTCTTCTTATCACATCATGTCAGAATGTACAGGATATCAACATGTTGTGATGTTTACTCTGATTATGTGGTTAAAATGGTGTTTGCTAGGTTTCTCCACTGTAAAGTTACTATTTTATCCCTTTCCATTCAGGAATGGGAGATTTTATTTTCTTTCAATCCAGACTGAGTAAAGACCGGCAAGTTTCCTTGTTGCTCTATGCTATGACTTGAGATTTATGCCTTATTTATATTTGAACTATGGGTGGAGCTTTTTGAAGCCCAGGCTTTATATTGAGGGTTTATTATTAGCTTCCTCATTTTGGACGGACCTGGGGCTTTATCTCCTGTCCTCCTCAACTTGGATTAAACTCAGGGTTTCCAGTGCTCTATAGAAATCCTCACAGCTAAAGCTGACCTTAGTAACCTACTTACTTTTATGATTCCTTACTTTTGGGGCAGTCCAGTGAATTATGTTTAAAGTTTTCTTTTGTTGTAGCTGTTAGTTTGTTGTTAGGTATTTCTGTTAGGGTATCTTAATCCAGTATACTGTCAGCAATAGAAGTTGGTAGGTTTCTTTGACATTGATTATGAACATATTTTGAAGTGTCAACACTGGGTTGGGGGAATATACATCTTAGTATTAGGAAGTATGATACTTGTAGTCATTCTCCCTCCCACAGACACATACACACAATTCTTAAGAATTCCTTGATTTAAAGATACTGTTTTCTCTGCTTTGATTGTCCTTTTCTTTTTTATCCTCTTGATCAACAGCCTATTGATTCCAAACTCTGCTTAGATATTTTCTTCCTCATGCCCTCTCATGTCCCCTTTTCCCTGCCAACCCCCTGCCAGAGTTAGATTTCTTCTGTGCTGCCATAATACACCATTAAGAAATTCACCACGTGGTACATATATATCAGTGTTTGGTTTACATATTATGGTAGATGTTATTCTGTTTACCATTATTTGGTGTCTCTTCCTGCAGGAATTTTATTTTGTACTTTCAGCTTTCTTGAAGTCTGGCTTGGCCATGTGACCTGCTTTGACCAATTAAATGTGAGCAGAAATGCCTTGGTTGATCTGCAATCAATGTATAGCATGAGTGAGAAATCAACCTTATTTCTTAAAAAGATTTTATTTATTTGATAGCGTGTGCACAAGCAGGGGGAGCGGCAGGCAGAGGGAGCGGCAGGCAGAGGGAGAAGCAGGCAGCCTCATGTGGGACTCAATCCCAGGACCCTGGGATCATGACCTGAGCCAAAGGCAGACGCTTTACCAACTGAGCCACCCAGGCGTCCCATGTCACACATGCTTGTCCATCATCTTGAAGGCAGAAACTGTTTTCTGGCCATCTTTTTTATGTCCTTAAAGCTGTCAAACTAGTTTCCCTAAAACATTTTAGATTATTATATATCCTGTAGGAGAGTAGCATTACATAGTGCAAAGAGCATGGGTTTGGGGTCAGACATATTCAAATTAAAATTTTTACTTTATTTTTAGCTGAGTTACTTCAGAAAATGTCCTTAATGAGTTTTAGATTGATCATTTTTAAATGAGATAGCTTGTAAAGTTGTTGGAAATATATGTAAAGTACCTAGTACAAACATTCAGAGAATGTTCTTTCTATTGACTATTGACTCAAGTCTTAAAAATCCCTTTCTACTAATTAAGGAATCAATCCCATTTACAATTGCACCAAAATCAGTAAGATACCTAGGAATAAAGCTAACCAAAGTGGTGAAAAACCTGTACTCTGAAAAGTGTAAAACACTGATGAAAGAAATTGAAGATGACACAAAGGAATGGAAAGACATTCCATGCTCATGGAATGGAAGAACAAATATTGTTAAAATGTCTGTACTACCCAAAGCAGTCTACACATTTAATGCAACCCATATCAAAAGACCAACAGCATTTTTCACAGAGCTAGAACAAACAATCCTAAAATTTGTATGGAACCACAAAAGACCCCGAATAGCCAGAGCAACCTTGAAAAAGAAAACAAAGCCAGAGGCATCACAGTTCTGGACCTCAAGTTATATTACAAAGCTGTAGTAATCAAAACAGTGTGGTACTGGCATAAAAATAGATACATAAATCAATGGAACAGATAGAAAACTCAGAAATGAACATGCAGCCATATGGTCAATTACTCTTTGACAGCAGGAAAGAATATCCAATGGAAAAAAGACAGTCTCTTCAACAAATGGTGTTGGGAAAACTGGACAGCAACGTGCAAAAAAATGAAACTGGAACACTTTCTTACACAATACACAAAAATAAATTCAAAATGGATTAAAGACCTAAATGTGAGACCTGAAACCATAACAGTCCCAGAGGAGAACATATGCAGTAACAACCTCTTTGACATTGGCTATAGCAACTTCTTTCTAGATATGTCTCCTAAGGCAAAGGAAATAGAAGCAAAAATAAACGATTGGGACTTTATCAAAATAAAAAGCTTCTGCAAAGCAAAGGAAACAACAAAACTAAAAATCAACCTGTGGAATGAGAGAAGATAATCGCAAATGACATATCTGATAAAGGGTTGGTACCCAAAATATATAAAGAACTTATAAAACCCAACACCCAAAAAACAAATAATCCAATTAAAAATGGGTAGAAGACATTAACAGAAATTTTTCCAAAGAAGACATCCAGATGGTCAACAGACACATGAAAAGGTGCTCAATATTACTCACCATCAGGGAACTGCAAATCAAAACTATAATGAGATATCACCTCACACCTGTCAGAATGGCTAAAATCAAAAACACAAGGAACAAGTATTGACGAGGATGTGGAGAAAAGGGAACCCTCTTGCACTCTTAGTGGGAATGCAAACTGGTGCGGCCACTGTGAAAAATAGTACTACCTCAAAAAGTTAAAAATAGAACTGCCTACGATTCAGCAATTGCACTACTAGGTATTTAATAATCCAAAGAATACAAAAATACTAATTTGAAGGGATACATGCACCCGGATGTTTATAGCAGCATTATTTACAATAGCCAAATTTGGAAACAGCCCAAGTGCCCATTGACTGATGGATAAAGAAGTGGTATACACACATGTGCATACATACATATACACACAATGAAATATTATTCAACCATAAAAAGAACGAAATCTTGCCATTTGCAACAACATGGATGGAGCTAGAGAGTATTATGTTAAGTGAAATAAGTCAGAGAAAGACAAATACCATATGATTTCACTTATATGTGCAATTGAAGAAACAAAGCAAATAAGCAAAGAGGGACAAAGAGGCAAACCAAGAAACAGATTTTTTTTTTTTTTTAAGAAATAGATTCTTAACTGTAGAGAATAAACTGATGGTTACCAGAGGGGAGGTGGATCGGGGGATGGGTTAAATAGGTGATATGGATTAAGGAGTGCACTTGTTGTAATAAGCACTGGGTGTTGTATGGAAGTGTTGAGTCACTATATTGTACACCTGAAACTAATATTACATTGTATGTTAACTAAGTAGAATTTAAATAAAAACTTGAAAAAAAACTCCCTTTCTCTTGCCTTCATGAATTTATTTGGTAGGTTATTAGATAAATATTTTTTTAACTTCTGCTATATATTAGCATTGTCTAGGCAGTGGAAAGTGGTGAATGAGATCTAGTCCATCTTTTTTTTTTTTAGATTTATTTATTTATTTGTCAGAGAGAGAGAGTGCGCACAAGCGGGGGAGGGGGTGGAATGACAGGCAGAGGGAGAGAGATCTAGTCCTAGTCTTTAAGGACGTTACAGTCCAGCAGTCAGTAATTCTCCCTCCCTATCTCTGCCTATTAAAATTATATTAATATTGGAAGGCCTCTCTCTACAATCAGCACATCTTTGAAATTTTTGCCTAAATTTTTCCCCATCTCAAAAAGAGAAATCCAGAAGTGATTTATCCCTCTTGATTTTTAAAAGCAATATTAATGTTATCCATACATATCTCTTATAATATATATTACATTCTACCTGGCAGGTTCTGTTATATTCATGCATATACATCATGTATATTTTTAAGTTTCTTTTCTAGATTTTCAGCTCGAGTATTGGACATACCTATCACTTATCTTGTATCTCTCAAATCAGTGAAATTATGTGAATAATGAATAATATCACTCCTGGGATGCCTGGGTGGCTCAGTCAGTTAAGCGTCTGCCTTCGGCTCAGGTCACGATCCCAGGGTCCTGGGATTGTGTCCCGCATCGGGCTCCCTGCTCAGCAGGGAGCCTGCTTCTCCCTCTGTCTACTGCTCCCGCTGCTTGTGCACACTCACTCTTGCACGCTCTCTCTCTCTTTCTGACAAATAAATCTTTAAACTCCTTAGAGATGTTTTAGGAATTTGTGGGGGCATTTTTGTTCTTCACAATGATTGGAGGGCACCAGTGGAATTAGTGAAGAAAGACCAAGAATGAAAGACTTCTTGCGATGCTCAGGATAGTCTCTCAGGATAAATTATTGTCTTGAGTGCCAATAACTTTCATATATTCTACCAGATGTTACATGTAAGTGAAAAACTTATAATTCTCTGAATCTAGAGCCTAAATCCATTTTTATATGTAAATGCTAGGTATTTCTTATGAAATAAGATATATATATTTAATATATATACTGAGTGTGTGTGCATATATATATATATATATATATACACACACACATGCACACACACACTGAGTGATATATATTGAGTTTTACCAGAATATATTTATCACCTTTGTAAATCAAGGAAAGATTGTACTTTGTTTTGTCCAGAATTTTACTAAGTCTTGCTCAACATTACAGAAAATCATGTCACCAAAGGCAGTGCCACTCATGGTGTTTGAGTCACCATTAATATAAATGTCAGTCCGTTTTTGTAGCTATTGAATTTAAAATGATTCTGGATGTAGGTGTAGGCAGCCATCTAATTCATTGTCTTCTTTTGTCATACTCAGATATTTACATTTGGAAGTACATGTTCCTCCTTTTTAAAATATAAATGACCTTCCTTTAATTTCTGCCATATATTACAGTAAAGCATTACATTAATGCTTTAAATTTGTACATATAGATATGTTATTTTATCTATAATTTCTTTCAAATTTTTATTTAAATTTCAGAATTTAGAAGAGAGCACTGCAAAATATTTGTTATAAAAAGCAACATTGTGGGGCACCTGGGTGGCTCAGATGGTTAAGCGGCTGCCTTCGGCTCAGGTCATGATCCCAGGGTCCTGGAATCAAGCCCCGCTTTGGGCTCCCTGCTTGTGGGGAGCCTGCTTCTCTCTCTCCCTCTGCCTCTCCCCTGGCCTGTGTGCTCTCTTTCTCTCTCTCTCTCTCTCACTTGCTCTCGCTCACTCAAATAAATAAAATCTATTTAAAAAGCAACATTGTGTCATGTTATAAGTTCACTGTTTTACGACTATTAGAGCCTGGCAAAATAAAAAATTTACTTTAAAAATATACATTTAGTCTTTATAGAACATTAAAGTATTCTCTCTCTCTCTCTCTTTTAAGATTTTATTTATTTGAAAGAGAACATGAGTGGGAAGGAAGGGCAGAGACAGAGGGAGAGGGAGAAGCAGGCTCCCTGCTGAGGAGCCTGACATGGGGCTCCATTCCAGGACCCCTGGGGTCATGACCTGAGCCATCCAAAGGCAGACGCTTAACCAAATGAGCCACCCATACGCCCCGAAGCTATTCTCTTTAGGGGAAATGTGTATCACAAAGTATTCTGACAATTTGAATAATGATTAAGTTAGATGAAAGCACCAAAAATTTGTTACAAACCAGAAAAAAGTATATGCAAACTTTATTCAATTTATAGAGAGGCAAATTGCTATTTATAATTTTAAAATTTTCTAATAAAACATCATAGACTTTGGTTAATGACTAAGATTCTTTACTTGTTTTCATTATAATTAATATGTCCAGAACTTCAATTTTTAAAAATTTGACTATTGTTCATGCAGAGGACAGAAGGTATTTTACATGTGATTTTAATTTTAATTTATATTCCTTAAATTAGTTCTTTAGGATTAGCAATGAATTGTTTTGATTCAGATATTCTAAGTGTATTTTTCATCTTTGAGCATGTGATAAGATATATTTTATAAACTAAAGTGCAGAACCAGATGGCTTTATTCTGGTATGATACATGTTAATTTGTATGCCTTGTTTTCAACAACCGTGGGATTATGTTGTATCTCATCATTGCCTTTTTTAGACTATTTTATAGACAGAACTAGAAATTCTGGTTATATAAAGCTATTCTAGCACAGGCTAGAAAGTAGGTCATTGTGATGGGGAGTATACCAAACCACCCACTGGTTGCTATAGCAATGACCTACTTTAAGAAACTGTTTCTGTTGATTCATGTTGAAATCATCTGTTGGAAATGGTATAAGGAAACTCACTGCGTGTAACTTTTTTTTTTTAGCAATAAATTAGTGATCTCTGGAGATTTTTTTTTAAGTCTTTAATATGTTTAAACTGAAGAAGTATATTTTCTTAACACCCTTTCTATTTTGAAGTGATGCAAATTAGTAATGCAATTAAATAACAAGAGAACTGTGGTTCTATGTAGGTAATACAGTTATGCAAAGAGATGTAGTGAGTTTTACTACTGTTTGGCCTTTAAAAGTAATTTGTTGCATGTAGTTAATAGCATTATTAACTGAGCCTCCAAATGGGTATAGTAATATGCCATATTAAGAGAAGATCTGAACATATATTCCTGTTAAAAGTGTACCCTGTGTATTTTCAATGTATTATATTGAATTATTCCATTGAATATTGGATGCCTGTTCTGAGGCACATGTAACCGTAATATATAAAGGCTGAAATTGGTGTGTTCTCTGGAACACACTGAATCTGAACTCTGACAGAACTCACTCTTCCCAGTTAAGGGTAAAGGATGAAAGGTCAGATTTTATATAGCACCCTTTCAAGTAACACTATCCCTTCAGCACTGAAAAGAAATCTTGTATGTCAATGAGTTGATACTTTGAACCTAGGATATTAGAGGTTTCATTTTATGGTATTATCAAGGAGGAATTATATACTTAGAGATTAGTTGATTCAGGATCTTAATTGTACTATATCTTGAGATATATATAGAAAAGTTTTGTATCCAGTGTTAATATTACAGTGTTATATTCATTTCAGGTATAAATTTAGTGATTCAACAATTCCAGATATTACTCAGTGGTCATCAAGATAAGTGTACTCTCCATCCCCTTCCCTATTTCACCCATTCCCCCACCGACCTCCCCTCTGGAAGCCATTTGTTCATTCTGTGTAGTTAAGAGTCTGTTTTTTGGTTTGTTTTTTTCTCCCCTTGCCCCTTTGTTCATTTGTATTATTTCTTAAATTCCACATATGAGTGAAATTATATGGTATTTGTTTTTCTCTGACTGGCTTATTTCACTTAGCATTATACTTTCTAGATCTATCCATGTTGTTGCAAATGGCAAGATTTCATTCTTTTTTATGGCTGAGTAATATTCCATGATATATGCATATCTGTATATCTTCTTTATCCATCTATTGATCAACACTTGGGCTGATTCCATTGTTTGGTTATTGTAAATAATGCTTCAGTAAACAAGGGTGCATGTATCCCTTTGAATTAGTGTATTTTTTGGGTAAATACCCAGTAGTGCAATTACTTGATTATAAGGTTGTTCTATTTTTAATTTTATGAGGAACCTCTGTACTGTCTTCCAAAATGACTGCACCAGTTTGCATTCCCACACCAGTGCACAAAAGTTCCTTTTTCTCCACATCCTCACCAACACTTGTTTCTTGAGTTTTTGACTTTAGCCATTCTGACAGGTGTGAGGGGTATGTCATTGTGGTTTTGTTTTGCATTTCCCTGATGATGCATGATGTTGAGCATCTTTTCATGTGTCTGTTGGCCATTTATATGTCTTCTTTGAAGAGACGTTTGTTCATTTCTTCTGCCCATTGTTAATTGGATTATTTGGTTTTTGGGTGTTGAGTTGTATCGGTTCTTTATATATTTTGGGTACTAACCCTTTATTGGATATGTCATTTGCAAATATCTTCTTCCATTCAATAAGTTGTCTTTTAGTTTTGTTGATTGTTTCCCTTCACTGTGGAGTGGAGTGAAGAAGAGAAGTCCCAAGATGTAGTCCCAATAGTTTATTTTTGCTTTTGTTTCCCTTGCTCCTGTTATATACTTATTCATGTTCGCATTTGCCTTGTCACTGGGAAAGATTTTCATTGAACCTTTGTTCAAAGTCACATTCAGGAGAAATTATGAATCCAAGACAATTATGTGTGTAGATGTAGGCATCCAACTAATTAATTGTCTTATGTTCTCATTCCCAGGTATTTATATAGAAATATGTGTTCCTTTTTTTGGAAATATAAATTATTCCAAGAGGAGAATAATGATAACTTACGCTACCAACTTATGCTGATGAATATCTACCAAGTGCTAGTAATTCTACTAGGTGATTTTATAGTGCTTCTAGTTTTTCTTTTTTTTGTGTGTGTGTGTGTTTCTAGTTTTTCAACAGTCATACAAGACAACTCTATGGGGTTTTTTTTAATCCTATTTCTAATCTTTTCAACAGATTGTATTGATCACATGATATTTGTTTGCCAAATGTAGAAACCAAAACACACATTAAGAAAACTGCATAGTTAGGAATGAGACACACATACTAATTTGGAATCCATCAGAAGGAGAAGGTGCTGTGTATATATGATAGCTGTAATGTAAAGTACAATGTGAACGTTTCTCGAGGATGAGTTCCATATGTCCTTTAATAGTTTAGATGATGGAGAAATTACTTTCAGTTGGAAGACTGAAGATTAGTTGTATATGAACTTGAAGAGATGGAAATTGGGAAAGGTATTCTAGGCTGAGGGAAGATCATGGAGCAAATTCCAGAAGAGTGGATATGTGGCAAAAAGAGTAGTTTGGTTTGGTGAGAAGGAAGGGGGAATAGTAAGAAATGAACCTGGAACCCTAAGTTAGTGGCCAAACAAAATTATGTGTTTTAGGGAATGAATTTTTGAAGACCTTTGTACAGGAAAGTGTGCGTCAGAAAGATTTGGTGTACCGTATAAAATGGATTAGAGTGGGGAAGAGATGTTGGTAGGAAAATGTATTTTAAGACATTGCAATAAATAATGCCAGCAAGAGATAATAAGGGCTAGAATTATTATACCAAGAACAGAAGTGCTAGGAAGGAGAGGACCAAAAATAATAGATAACAGGTAATTGTGCTTATTATGGATCAGGCACTGTTCTGAGAGCTTCACATATATTAGTTAATTTAATTCTCACAACATGCTGTGATATGGGTCCTATTACTATCCCCGCCATAAAGATAAGGAAATTAGAACTTTTCAGGATTGATTGAAGGATAGTAATTTGTTGCTAGAGTTGTTAAATTATGTGATATCCATGTAATGGAATACCATGAAACCAACAAAATTGATGCCATAGAGGTATGTCTCTTGCTTTGAAAAGATGTTCACTCTGTATTAAACCTTGTTTATAGTAGATACAGTATTTCTCAGTTTGTTTTACTCTGAAAGAGTGTATGCTCATTATCAATTTTATACTTTTTATGAAGTAAAAAAAAAAAAAAGCCTGTTTCATCTTCAGTCCCACCCCAGATTCCCACTCCCCAAAGGTAGCTATTATTAACAGCTTGGTAAGTATTCTTCTAATAATTTTCTTATGTACATATAACATAAGTAAATATGTGCAAAGTAAATTTTATTTTATGAAAAAAATATATGCATTTGGTTTCAGAAGTCACAGTGGAAAGGTACAATGTTCTTTTTTAAAGTATCTATATTTGGCATCTGGGTGGCTCAGTCTTTAAGCATCTGCCTTCAGCTCAGGTCATGATCCCAGGGTCCTGGGATCGAGCCCCACATCAGGCTCCCTGCTCCACGAGAAGCCTACTTCTCCCTCTCCCACTCCCTCTGCTTGTGTTCCTGCTCTCGCTATCTTTCTGTCTGTCAAATAAATAAAAAAAATTTTTTAATCTTTAAAAAAAATAAAGTACCTATATTTGAGTCCACTGTACTTCTCTAATTTTTATGTGAAATTACAATGATATAAATGATAACATCTGTGGAAGAAAAATATCATACTATGGAAGAAAAACACCATATTTAAATATATCTATTCCTTTGTTTTATGCAGTACCAAAGCAAAACTAATTCTTTGGTTGCATTTTCCATTGTAAGACATTGCTTCAGTTCATATCATTCTCTCCAATGTTTGGTTCATAGGGTGTTTATTGAAAAGTATTAAGAATGCTTAGCCTGTGAACAAGAAAGGGAAAAATAAAAGGCCAATTATTAATTAATCCAGGCTTGTTCATTTTATGCATTAATCAGATTTTTTTCTTTTCCCATTTTTTCCCATCTATCCTTGACCTGCTTGTACCATATGGAAACATTTCCATTCTGAAACTAATGGCACAAAAGAGATTTGAGAATGATCTCTGCCTTGGATTATCCTTCCAGGACATTTTAGTTTTGTACTGTTTAAATTTAAGAAAACTTAAAATTGCTAGTTCATTCAACCTCTTAATTTTTTATCTGACTGCTACAGTGTCTAAAAACTCTTTTGCCAAGCAAATACATAAAACTAGATGTTTTGTAATAAACATTTATCACCAAACATGAAAAATATTCATAGTTATGGATAATTTTATAAAATTCAGGTACTTTTGTATTGGTATAAAAATAACAACAATCTTCTCCCCCAGAGTATTTGCACATTTGTAGTGGTAAGTTGAGGGTAGGGGTCAGTGTTAGGGCGATGGCTCCAAACCCAAACAGAACAGGGGTGAGGTGAAATATAAATGTGAAGATAGAAAGATTTGTTTTCTATTTGTTTAAAGACAATTGTGCAACTTACTAAAGGTGATATGATGGGGGATACCTGGGTGGCTCAGTCGGTTAAGTATCTGCCTTCGGCTCAAGTTGTGATCCCAGGGTCCTTGGATCAAGTCCCATGTTGGCTCCTTGCTCAGCGCCTGCTTCTCTCACTGCCTGCCACTCCCCCTGCTTGTGCTTTCTCTCTCTGGCAAATAAATAAATAGAATCTTTAAAAAAAAATAAAGGTGATATATATAGTAATGAGTCCTCACGAGTTCCCACACCCATAGAGATGATGGCTCCTAAATAGAAAAGAGTATCAAACTTGACTAGGTATACTGATGTCAGTAATAACTACAACTGTAAAAAATTAACAAAACTTTCTTGATGAAATGATAGTATCAGAATAGGCAAATGATCTGAACTGAACAGCCTCCTAGAATAATGGTGTCTGGTAGAACTTTCTGCAGTGATAGAAATGTTCTTCACCTGTGCTGTCCAATATGGTAACTAATAGGCACACATGTGGCTGTTCAGAGGCCTTGAAATATGGCAAGTGTGACTGAGAAACTGAATTGTTGATTAAATTTAAATGGCTATATGTGCATAGTGGCTACCATATTGGACAATGCATTTCTGAAATGTGCCTTTTCATTCGTATTAGCTTCTCCTCATAAGTAAACACAATCACTATTCTCAGAGAACACATGGCCTGTGGAAAAGGCAGACACATATTTAACCTTAAGTTCAGATACATGAAAGGAGCAGAGTAAAGAGGAAATAAGGTATGTCCAGCTGAGGGGAAGAGAATCTAGATGAAATGAGGCAAATAGTGAGGTTGAATTTTCCAGGGATGACCTCTCTTTCAGATTTCCTCTTGGAGACTGCTCCATTTCTTTACAATAAAAGATGCACAGTGAGCAGTCTTCCGGTACTACCCCAGAATTTCTCAACATACTATCATGTGTAAGCCTTGTTGGTACTTACTTCATTGAGAAAAGCCCACCTGTTGCATGGAATTTTTCTTTTTTAATTAATCTGGCGTTCAGAGTTATGCCACATAATTTCATGTCTATTTAATCAGTTTCTTTAATTAGATAAGAAACTTGAATATAGACATGTTTTCTCTCTCATAGATGATTACAGTATCCCCTAATACTCAAATTCTTAAATTATTCACTTGCTCAGAGTGATTAAATAGGATATTTCCATTTTTTTCAGTAGAAAAATGTTCTAGATTTTTCAATGTGGCTTTTCTGTTTGAACTTGAGTTCATTTCATCAATGAAACAATGAAATCAATTCATTTAATTTATATAATTTTTATGCTTACAAATTAAACCTTGCTAACATTCACTCACTATTATTTAATGGAAGTTAGTGATTTAATTTAGGAATTTCATTAAAATACTGAGAAACTTGTGTTGTAGTAAGAAAATTGTAAGTATGATCTCTGGAAACAGTAATTTACAGATCAGTTAGAAATAATAAGATAATAAGAGGTAATAAAATTATGGGGTTGGCATGTCAGTTTTTAGAATAACGTGATTTTGTAATACTTTATATCTTCTAAGTATACATGTTTAAGAATTTTAATAATATTTTTCTCTGTAGATTTTTGCTTCAATGTCTTGAAGACCTTGATGCCAATCTGCGAAAATTAAATTCTCGTTTGTTTGTGATTCGTGGACAACCAGCAGATGTGTTTCCCAGGCTTTTTAAGGTAATCTGAAAAATCTTTGCATAAAATAATAATCTTTTTTCAGAGAAGACACATATTTGATAAGTAAGGTATTTGAGGTAATTTAAAGTATGGGAAATATAAGTATTTTTTTAAAAAAATTTTATGTTTTTTTTTTAATTTATTTAATAAAAGCTTCACATGGTAGAATCAGACAGCGAAAAAGTGGTTTACAGTAAAAACTTAAATCTTACTTCTGCCTTAAAGTGCTAGTTCCCCTCCCAGAAGCAACAGCTACTACCAGTTTCTTGTGTATGCATTAGAAATATTTTTTGCATTAATAAGAATATATATGTGCATGTGTCTATATATACATATATAAAATACCTGTAGGTCCATCTGTGTATATAAATTTGCATTTTTGTGTATGTTAACATCCCCTTCTTAACAACCAAGATAAGAACGCATTATAGGGGCGCCTGGGTGGCTCAGTCGGTTAAGCGTCTGCCTTCGGATCAGGCCATGATCCCAGAGTCCTGGGATTGAGCCCCACATCGGGCTCCCTGCTCCGCGGGAAGCCTCTTCTCCCTCTCCCACTCCCCCTGCTTGTGTTCCCTTTCTCGCTGTGTTTCTCTCTGTCAAATAAATAAATAAAATCTTGAAGAAAAAAAAAAAAGACGCACTATATTTTATACCATCTGTGCCATGCTTTATTCATATGGCCATGTATTTTAGAGGTTGTTTCCTACTGCTCCCTCAGTCTTTTAAATGGCTTTGTAGTATTCCATTGTGTAGGTATGCTATGATTTCTTTAACAAGCTGTCTACTGAACATTTGGTCATTTTCCACAGGCTTTTGCTAATACAAATAATGCTGTCAGTGAACATCCTTGTCCAGATACAAATATCTTTGCTCACATGTGCTAGTACATTTTTGGCATAATTCTTATATGAGAACTTTTTGGGTCCAAGGGCTATAATGAACAACATGCTACTAATAATACAAAACTGTAGTTTTGTGGGTTCTTTTTTAACTTAAGGAGAATCTTAAATCTCCTTGTTTTATGTCTCCCTTCTTTTTCTTTTTTCTAAATGAAAAAATTAGTCCTGGAGAGGTTAAAAGAGTTGACTAAGGTCATACAGCTAGGTCATGGAAGTGCTCAGACCAGAAGCTGATTCCTGGTTATCTCTTGTTTATCCATCCCTTCCTCTTTCCTACCATTAGAATTTCTAATGTATATCTGCCTTTTTTTTCTTTTTTTTGGCAGCTGTTTGATTCATCAATTTTTTTTTTATAGTAATGTTCCTATTTCTAATGCAGAAGAGAACAGTTCCTTTCCCTGAATGAAAATGTCCCCAGTGCTGGGAGTCAAATAAACTACCTAATCTTTTTCACTGGTATGAAAGAAACCTTTAATGTTTAGGATTTGGCTAATGCAGCAGTTTTGACTAGTGAAGATTTACTTTATCAAAGTATGTTTTACTACTATGGCTACTTAGAATCAGAATTTAATCTAGGTACCTGGAAGAATTCTGAGTAGAAAGCACATCAGAAACAATGGTGTAATAGTTCATCAACAACTCATGAGTGTAAAAGTGTATGTATCTCTAAATCCATGTGGTATAAGTAAAATGAATCCTAAGAGGACTTTGTTGCTTTAAAATAACAAAGCTTAAACAACAAGTGTTTAAGAATATGGAGAAAAAGGAACCCTCTTGCACTGTTGGTGGTAATGCAAACTGGTACAGCCAACTATGGAAAACAATATGGAAATTCCTCAAAAAGTTAAAACTAGAACTACCCTATAATCCAGTAATTGCACTACTGGGTATTTACTCAAAAAATATAAAAACTAATTCAAAGGCATACATGCACCCCTACATGTATAGCAGCATTTTTTTACAATAGCCAAAGTATGGAAGAGTCTAAGTGTCCATTGACAGATGAATGGATAAAGAAGTGGTGGTGTATATATACAATGGGATATTATTCAGTCATAAAAAAGAATGAAATCTTGCCATTTGCAACAATATGGATGGAGCTAGAGAGTATAACGCTAAGCAAAATAAATCAGAGAGACAGATACCATATGATGTCATTCATATGTGGAATTTAAGAAACAAAATAAATCAGCAACGGGAAAAAGAGAGAGAGGGCGCCTGGGTGGCTCAGTTGGTTAAGCGACTGCCTTCGGCTCAGGTCATGATCCTGGAGTCCCTGGATCGAGTCCCGCATTGGGCTCCCTGCTCGGCGGGGAGTCTGCTTCTCCCTCTGACCCTCCCCCCTCTCATGTGCTCACTCTCTCTCATTCTCTCTCTCTCAAATAAATAAATAAAATCTTTAAAAAAAAAAAAGAAAGAGATCAAGAAACAGACTCTTAACTATAGAGAACAAACTGATAGTTTCTGGAGGAGGGGGGTGGGGGTAAGGGGATGGGTGAAATACGTGATGGGGATTTAAGGAGTGCCCTTGTGATGAGCACTGGGTGATGTATAGAATTGTTGAATCACTACATTGTACCCCTGAAACTAATATAACAGTGTATGTTGAATATATTGGAATTAAAACCAAAAAATAAAATAAAATAAAATCACAAAACTTACTTACTTGTTTTAAAAAAATTGTTTTAAGGTAGCAAATCTTTTATATTCTTAGTTTTAAGTTTTCTTCTACCTAAATTAACATTATTGGATTAAACTACCTACCATCTTTAGATGCTATCCCGGTCTTTGTCAGTTTGGCAGAGAAGCAGTGATTTCCACATGGGCCATAAAATACAGATACATGAAACACATAAGGCATATAGAGTGCTTGCCATTTTATTCTGATTTTTCCTTGGGCTATGTACTATGTAAAATGCCACTTATGAAAACTTCCTTTCAGATTATATACTATGTCTAGAGCCAGAGAGGGAATTAATTCCTTTTTTTAAATTGCGTTGATGTTTTTATTTTTACTTTTTGTTTAGAGGTGCTACATGCATGTGTTTAAAAAAGAAAAAAAGAAAAAAAGAGCCTAAAAGGATATACAATAAAAAGCAGGTCTCCTTCCCACCCCTTCACCATCACACACCCGTTTCTCTGAGAGAAAAGATTCTTTTGTTGGTAACCAGCTGACTCATTTACATTATTGTCTCTAGTTTTATTATTCTAGTACAGAAAATAGAATTTTTAATAGGTAAGTAATCCTATTTCCCACATGGAAGGTAAAACTGTTTTAGACCTGATAACAGTGCTTTAGTTGATTGGGATGGTGAGAGTGGTTCCAGTACTGATGTCTAGTATATATCTTCTCCTCTCTATAGCATTCACTCATTCTGTTTATATTGAGTAGATTTAGGGATGAGGTCAGAGTATTTTTATTTTTTTTTATATACACATATTTACATATATGTCTGATAAACTGTTGTTTTCTGATGTGTTTTCTACTTAGAGTTTTTCCCAGTTAAATTCTGAACTTAATATAGGACTTTTTTTTTAACTTCTTTTTTTATGTTCTGAAGAAATGATAAACTTAGCAGACACTAATGTAGGCAAAACTTGGATATGCTATTAATCATATGAATCTTACTTAAATTATTGTTATTATGCAGTTAAATCTTGCAGCTTCCACATTTGGTGCCAGAATGGTAAGCTACCAAGACCATATACATTCTGGGCCCAGCAGAAACTTTTAATGAAGAGTTGAAACATTAAAACATTCTCATTATATTCAAGAAATAGGGACTAAAGTCTGTATAGATGGACTCACTGAAATGTAACAAAATGTTCTGTTCAAAATCTTAGAATAAATCAAAGAACATCTAAAGCCACTAATATTTCACATGCATAGAATTTGTATTATGCTTTTTGAGTTACTTTGGATTCTTGCCTTATTATTTTATAGTACATGCTCATTTGAATAAGGGAATTCATTCAGCAGGTCTTGATTGAGTGCCTACTATGTACAAGGCAGAGTTCAAGGTGGTGCAGATATATTAGGGAACCAAAAAGAAGATATTCCTACCTTGGCAGAGCTTATATGATAGTGGGAAGGAGGCAGATAATAAACAAGTAAATATGCATGTCAGGTGGTGCTAAAATAAAGTGTGGAGTATTAAATGCCAAGGTGAGGGGAAGGTAATTACTTTATATGGAATCATGGAAGGCCTCACTTCTAAGATGACATGTAGCAAACATGTGAAGGGACTGAGCCATGCAAATATCTGGGGTGTGATATTGTGAATTCACAACATTTTGCACCTTGTTCCATCAAAAGGTCACGTTTAAATCTGGGTTGGTCATATAACTTATTTTGACCAACTGACAAGGAAGACATTGAGTTCCAAATTCTAAGCTTCAAGCAACCTTGAAGCTTCTGCCTTTGCCCTTTTGGAATGCTTCTTGTATTATGCAGGGAATATGGGCTAGAATATCAAATTATGGGAGACCATGTAGAGATAGAAGGCCAGTCAACAGGCAGCACCAAGATCTGAGATGTGGGAGAGAGATTATCTCAGATCCTCTAGGCCCAGCCAAGCTGTCAGCTGATTGCAAACTCATAGGTGAGTCCCAAGTGAGACCCAACAGAACCACCATCTAGTTAATTGACAGACTTGTGAGAATCTGTCATTTTGAGCTGCTAAGATCACTGCAGCATGGGGAAAGAATGTTGCAGGCAGAGGGAGCAGTAGTTACAAAGGCCTTCGTGTGGAAGTGTGCCATGACTTGTTTAGGAATAGCAAGAAGGCCAGCATAGCTAGAAGCAGTGAGTGAAAAGGAGAGAAAGGGTCAGAGAGGTTGCAAGGAGCCATATCATAGGACTTTATTTATAGACCATATTTAAGAGTTTGGCTATTACTCTGAGTGAAATGGAATCCATGGCGATTTTTGAGTAACATGAGTGACATGATTTCACTTACATTTTCTTTTCTTTTTTTTTTAAATTTATTACTGAAGTATAATTGACATACAGTGTAACATTAGTTTCAGGTGTAGAGCATATCGATTCAACAATTCTATCTATTACTCGGTGCTCACCATAAGTATAGTCACCATCTGTCACCATACAATGTTATTACAATATTATTGATGATATTCCCTATGCTGTACTTTTCATCTCCATGACTTACTTATTTTATAACTGGAAATTTATACCTCTTAATCCCCTTCATCTATTTTGTTCATCTTCCCACCCACATCCCCTCTGGCAACTACCAGTTTGTCCTCTGTATTTAAGAGTCTGGTTTGTTTGTTTGTTCATTTGTTTTGTTTTTTAGATTCCGTATATAAGGAAATCATATATTTGCCTTTTCCTGTCTGACTTATTTCACTTAGGATAATAGACTCCAGGTCCATCTATGTTGTTGTAAATGGCAAGATTTCATTCTTTTTTTGTGACTGAGTAATATTCCATCATATATGTGTGTGTGTATATATATATATATATATATACACACACACATATATATATATATACACATATACACACACACACACACACACACACACACGCACACATACTACATCTTCTTTATCCATCCATCTATCATTGGACACTTAGGTTGCTTCCATATCTTGACTATTATAAATAATGCTGCAACAAACATAGAGGTATGTATATTTTTTGAATTAGTGTTTTCATTTTCTTTGGGTAAATACCCAGTAGTAGAATTTCTGGATCATATGGTATTTTTATTTTTAATTTTATGAAGAACCTCCATGTTGTTTTCCACAGTGGCTGCACCAATTCACATTCCCATCAACATTGCATCAGGGTTCCCTTTTCTCCATATTCTTGCCAACATTTGTTATTTCTTGTCTTTTTAATACTAACCACTCTGAGTGGTGTGAGATGATATCTTATTGTGGTTTTGATTTGCATTTCCCTCATGATGAGTGATGTTGAGCATCTTTTTTTGTATCCGTTGCCCATCTGTATATTTTCTTTGGAAAAATGTCTATTCAGGTCCTTTGACCATTTTTTAAATTTAAATCTAATTAATTAACATATAGTATATTATTAGTTTCAGAGGTAGAGTTTAGTGATTCATCAGTTGCATATAACACCCAGTGCTCATTACATTAAGTGCCCTCCTTAATGCCATAAGAGACTCTTAACTATAGGAAACAAACTGAGGGTACTTTGACCATTTTTAATCAGATTTTTTGGGGGGGATGGTGTTGAGTTTTATTAAGTTCTTTATATATTTTGGATATTAATTTCTTCTTGGATGATATATCATTTACAAATATCGTCTTCCATTCAGTAGATTACCTTTTTGTTTTGTTGTTTTCCTTCATTGTGTGAAAGCTTTTTATTTCGGTGTACTCCCAATAGTTTAATTTGCTTTTGTTTCCCTTGCCAGAGGAGATGTCCATAAATATGTTGCTAAGGCTAATGTCTCAACAATGAGAAGAAAGTGAATATGCCACAAAATCATAGGTGGTTTTTTTTTTTTTTAACCTGCTAGAGAGTTGAGGACACAGAGAAACCTAAATAAATTCCATAAAGAGATGCGCTTTTCATAGGAAAGAGACTCATGTCTATATCCATGGAGGCACAGCAGAAAAAGAAGGGAATCCACTATAATTGAGAGTAAAAAGAAACCTGTCAAAATTTACCAAGCTTTTCACGGTCATGCATGGACTGACATGGCAGATTAGAATTCCAGGAAACCCTGGTCACAGTCAAGTTCATACGCACTCTCTAGTTCTTTCCTACAGTACTTTTGTGGAGTACCAGTGGCAATATACCAAAGGCTGGGGCAAGGCAGAAGAGCTGAGAGAGATCCCTCATTGAAGTGCTACTGGGCATTCACTTAGTGCAAAGTAGCAGTCCACTGAAGCTGGGACAGCAGGATGTCTCCAGACACACAGCAGGACAGACAGAAAGATGTCTCCAGAGGTTCAGAAAATTGGGGGACAGGGCTGGAATACAAAGAGAATTCCCCATCAACCACAGAGCTGATGGGTAGACAGCAAAGCAGAGAGAGATACACAGTTTGTAATGCTATTGACTGGGCTGTAAAGCCATCTAGAATCTTGTCTATGCTCAAATCCCGAGCCCTGTTGAAAAGTCTGGATCCTACCCTCAAAATATTTGAACCCCAGTGGTGAATGGAATTTAACAAAAGCAGCAACAAAGCCAAGCCCCACCTCAATTACAGACTACGGTAATTCAAATTCTAGCAGTAAGAGCCAAGAGTATGTGCTTTTTTTAGAGATAAATATTATTTGTTCCATCTCTATTCTTTATACCATTGTCTGTCATATAATCAAAAATTATGAAACACATGAAGAAGCAGGAAAATGTGACTTGCAATCAAGTAAAAAAAAAAAAAGAAAGAAAAAAGAACAGTAGAAATAGTCCCACAGTTGATGCAGATGTTGGGATTAGAATAAAGGACTTTACAATAATTATGCTATAGATATTAAAGAATCTAGTCAAAGGTGAAAAACGTGAATAGAAGATAATGTCAGTATAAAAATGGAAACTATTAAAAAGAAGGAAATGAAGAATTCATTCAGTGGGCTTTTCCAGAGTAGACAGAGCAGAAAAAAGAGCAGTGAACTTGAAGACTGGCAATTGAAATTATCCTAACTGAAGCACAAAGAGAAGGAAGTGTTTTTAAAAAAGGGAACGGAGTGTGACACTAACCTAACATATGTAAAACTGTAGACCTAGAAAAAAAAAGGGGAGAGAGATTGGGACAGAAAAAAAATGTTTGAAGAGATAATGATTAAGAATTTTCTAAAATTGATAAAAGATATCAACCCACAGTGTCAAGAAGTGTGACAGAACCCCAAATAGCATAAATATAAAGAAAACCACGTCTTGTCACATCAAAGTCAATAAAGTGAAAACCAAAGTTAGAAAATTTTATAAGTAGCCAGAGGTGAAAAGACATATTCAGGGAACCACAATAAGAATGTTGGTGGCTTTTCTTTTTTTTTTTAAGATTTTTATTTATTTATTTGAGAGAGAGAGAATGAGTGAGAGAGAACGCACATGAGAGAGGGGAGGATCAGAGGGAGAAGCAGACTCCCTGCTGAGCAGGGAGCCTGATATGGGACTCGATCCCGGGACTCCAGGATCATGACCTGAGCTGAAGGCAGTCGCTTAACCAACTGAGCCACCCAGGCGTCCCTGTTGGTGGCTTTTTTAATCAGAAACCATTGAGTCCAGACGGTAATTGAATGCCATCTTTAAAGAACTACACACAGGACCCCTGGGCGGCTCGGTTGGGTGTCGACTCTTGGTTTAGGCTCAGATCATGATCTCATGGGTTGTGGGATTGAGGCCCGCATCAGGCTCCTCACTCAGTGGGGAGTCTGCTTGAAAGATTCTCTTCCTTTGCCCCTCCCCTCACTTGCGTACTCTCTCCCTAAAAATAAATCTTAAAAAAAAAACAAAACCCTACAGACAACTTTGTTAACTTAGCAAAAATATTCATTTAAAAAAAAAGAGAAGCTAGTGATGCCTAGGTGGCTCAGTCATTTAAGCATCCAACTCTTGATTTCCGCTCAGGTCATGATCTCAGGGTAGTGAGATTGAGCCCTGCACCAGGCCCCACATTCAGCGGGGAGTCTGCTTGAGAATCTCTCTCTCTCTCTCTCTCTGTCCCTCCCCACTGTTCTCTCTAAAATACATAAATAAATCTTTAAAAAACAAAAAAAAAAAAGAAGAAGAAGAAGGTAGTCTAAGGCTATACCACCCTGAACTTGCCTGATTGTTTGATCTCAGAAGCTAAGCAGGGTTGGACCTGGTTTGTACTTGGGTGGGAGACTGCCTGGGAATACCTGGTTCTATAGGCTCAGATAGATGATGACAGGTAGATAGAGATTTAAAAAGGTAAAATGAAGACATTTGCAGGCAGACAAAAACAGAATAATTCATTTCCAACAGATCTGTACTGTAAGAAAGACTAAAGGAACTTCTGCTAGGTGAAAGGAGGTCATTCTGGATGAAAGACAGGATCTGCAAGAAAGAGGAAAGAACACATAAATATATGGGTAAATATAAAAGACCAGCTTTTTAAAATTTTTAGTTATGTATATTTATATATTCTATTTTCTTTAAAAGACTATTGACAGGTTAAAACCAACTAATAGTGAATTGTAGGAGATAATATCAATATTAAGGGGCTTGTAACATATATAGAAATAAAATTTATAACAGGATCACACAAGATGGGAGCAAAATAAATACAAGTATCTATAAGTTCTTACATTATTCAGTAATAATATATGATTTGTAGGTAGACAGTGATAAGAATGTACATTGTGATCTAAAATAGCATAAAGAGCTATTTCAAAAAAGTTAATAGAGGAGTTTAAAATGGAATACTAAAAATATTTGACTCATTTAAATGAAAGCAGATGGGTAAATTTAAGCTCAACTATATCAATAATTTTATTCAGTGTAAATGGTCTACTTTAAGCTTGCCATTTAAAAGGCACAAGTTGTCAGACTGGATAAAGAATAAGCAAGAACCAACTATATGCTGATTAGAAGAGACATTTTAAAAATATGAAGAGGGGCACCTGGGTGGCTCGGTCAGTTAAGTGTCCAACTCTTGATGTTGGCTCAGGTCCTGATCTCAGGGTCCTGGGAAGGACCTTGGGCGCCTTGCTTAGCGGGGAGTCTGCTTAAGGATTCTCTCTCCTTCTCCCTTAGCCCCTCCCCCTGCTCTCTCTTGCTCTAATTCACTCTAAGATCAGTAAATAAATCTTAAAAAATATAAATAATAAAAATAAGAATATGAAAAACAGGAGATACAGGTTTCCAGTTATGGAATGAATAAGTCACAGAAATAAAAGGCACAGGATAGGGAATATAGGTCATGATATTGTAATAGTGTTTTATAGTCACAGATGGTAGCTACATTTGTGGTGAGCATAGCATAACATATAGAGCATTTGAATCACTATGTTGTAGGTCTGAAACCAGTGTAACACTGTGTACCAACTCTACTAAAAAAAATTTTAATTAATAAACAGTTTGAAATAAAAAAGACTGAAAAAAAATACTTTGCAAATAGTAAGCATAAGAAAGTAGAATTCAAGACAGAATTACCAGAGATTAAGAGCAATCTTACATCAAGAAGATATAACTATTATAAATGTGTATGTACCAACTAACAGCATAAAAATATGTGAATCTCAAACTAACTCTTATTAATAGAATATACAAAAATTAATAAAGATACAGGTGATATGAATAATGCTATCAACCAATTTGGTATACTGGTATTTGCAGAACACTACACCCCAAAACTACACATTCTTTTTTAATGCATATGAAATATTCACCAAGATAGACCATATGTTCAGCCACAAAACATATCAATAAATTTCAAAAAACTGACATCTTATAGAATATATTCTTTGACTTCAGTAGAATTAAAATGAACAGCAAGAGAATTGCAAATATTTATAACTGCTAATGAAAACTATACAAAAATTTATGGGATTCACAACATACTTCAGTTAAAAAATAGTGTTACTATTAGGGTAATTTCTTTAAAATATTAAAACTCAACTTGCCATTAAAAAAACATGGGATTCAGCTACAGCAATGCTTAGAGAAAAATTAATAGCTTTCAGTACTCTATTAGAAAAGAAGGAATCAAAGAACTAAGCTTCCATCTTTTTAAAAAGTAGAAGACAAGAACAAATCAAACCTATAGTATAGTAAGTAGAAGAAAGAAAATAATAAACAGAGGAATGGAAATCAATGAAACAGAAAGCAAACAATAGAGAAAATAAATTGCAATAGTCAATTTATTGTCTCTCAGCTCTAATCCACCCTTCTACGTCCTGCTTTGTGATAGTGAAGCTGGATGCTGTCAACATTTCTCCTTTGTCAGCTGGCTTGATACTAGGTTTTGTCGAGAGATGGTGGTGGTTCTCTGCAAAGTCATAGTAGGACAGAAGGGGCTTTCCGTTTTGGTAGCCTTGTGCTTTTCGCTTTTTTCTTGGCACATTAGCTGGCAGTTGAGCATGTGGGAGACCCAGTAGTGTTTACCTCAGCCTCCCTTCTGGACAAGCCCCAGTCTAACCACACCTTCTGGCAAATTTCCCTGCCCCTTGATAGGCCACTTCCACAGACCAGCTCCAGCTTACCTACACCCTGCAGCAAGTTTCTCAGCCACCCAGTGTGCTGTTCCTATGAACCAGGTCTGGCTTTGCCCTTTGGCAAGTTCCTTCCCTACAGGGAAGGTTTTCTGTTACTGTGGCAGGAGAACCCATGCATTGAGGTGTGAATCTCAGTGGAGGGTTCTTTTTTTCGAAGTTCTTAATTCATTTTCTTATTTTCCCTCCATTTAGTGGTGGTAGTAGTGTTCTGCGATTGCTAATTTTGGACACCTTGGACAACAGACGCCACATAATGTAATTCTAAATTTTCTAATAGCCACATTTAAAAAAGTAAAAATTTAAAACAGATGAAGTTAATTTTAGTAATATATTTTACTTTTTAAAAAATATATATATTTTATTTAACCCAGTATATCAAAATATTTTCCTTTCAATATAAAATTATTAAAATTTTAAGCTATTTTAACCTTTTTTCATGTGAAGTCTTTGGAATCCAGTGTATATTTTATTCTTACAGCACATCTCTATTCCAACTAGCTACATTTCAAGTGCTCAGAAGCCAGTTCTATGGCTACTGACTATCTACCATATTGGAAAGTGTAGCCTTAACTCCTCTTTTACTCCTTGTCATTGTTGACCACCTTTTACTTGCTAGTAATTCTTTATATTAAATTTTCCCTGTTCAAATTTCTGATGTGGTTTCTGTTTCCTGACTGAACCCTGATTGATTCAGTCAGCAAAGCCAAAAGCTGGGTCTTCGAAAAGATTAAATTGATAAACACTAACAATCTTGATCAGGGTGAAAAAGGGAGAAAATCACTTTTATCCAGAAAAAATGGGGGATATCACTAGAGATTCTCTAAATTTTAAAAGCATAATAAAGGATATTATAAACATATTGCCAATAAATTATGCAACTAAGATGAAATGATGAAAAACTTCTTGAAAGTGCAAGTTATAAAATTCTCAGGAAAAGAAAAGAAAAAGTGAATAGCCTTATATCTCTTAAAGAAATTGAATTTATAATTGAAAGCCTTCCCATAAATAAAACTCCAGGCCCAAGAAGGCTTTAGTTGTGAATTCTATCACATATTTGGGAAAGAAATCATACCAGTTTTATAACACTTTTCAGAAAACATAGGAAAATGTTGGGAACACTTCCCCAAAACACTTCTTTTGTGAGACCAACATAACTCTTAACAGCAAAACCTGATGAAGAAATTTTAGGAAATTTTAAGGAAAAAAAATAGCCAAATGTCCTGCCAGAAACAGACTCAGATATCCTTAACAATATATTAACAAATTGAAATTACCAATATTTTTAAATAATACTACATTAGTTTAGCCCAGGAATACAAAGTTGGTTCAACATTATAAAAATCAATTAAGGTGATCCTTCCTATTAATAGAATATAGGAAAAGCTATGATTATCTCAATAAATGAAGAAAAAGCATTGGATATAATTCAACATCCATTTATGATTTAAAAAAACTTTAAACAAACTAGGAATAGAAAATTGGTAAATGTTAATTTGATAAAAGTTGTCTATTAAAAACATAGCGAATGTCATTCTTAATGGTGAAATACTGAGTGCTTTCCACCTAAGATAGGGAGAAAAGCAAGGATATAAACTTTCACCACTAACTGAAAGTCTTGCCAGCGTAATTCGGGAAGAAAAAGAGTAGATAATTAGCTTATCAGCTTACCCTCATCTCCATAGTCTCTATCATAGCATTCTGGTTTTTTCTAATAGTTATTATGTATTTACTTTTTATTTTTATTTTATTTATTTATTTATTTTTTAAGATATTATTTATTTATTTGACAGAGAGAGACATAGCGAGAAAGGGAACACAAGCAGGGGAGTGGGAGAGGGAGAAGCAGGCTTCCCGCCGAGCAGGGAGCCCAATGTGGGACTCGATCCCAGGACCCTGGGATCATGACCTGAGCCGAAGGCAGATGCTTAACGACTGAGCCACCCAGGCGCCCCTGTATTTACTTTTTAAATTTACCTCCGTGTCACCAGTCTTCCTCAGTAAGCTCCAGGAGGGAGGGACCTAGCATTGTATCCGGCCTGTAATAAAGATTATAATATTTGATGTATAAATGAATACATTTAATGTTTGGGGAACCTTCTCCTCCCTAGCTTTTCGTTTTTCTTCGGGAGAGATACTCACTAATTTATCCCCAGGGAAGAAGTGAAAGATTTCATTGGTGAGTTTAGTAGAAGGAGCTAGGTGAGTATAGCTCAGATTGTACCTTTTCTTCTCACTTACTGAGAGCACACATCCTATTCTCTTCTCCTGTGTGATAAATTTTATGGGGGTAGCCCATACTGCAGGGAAGGGGATGCTTATCATTGGATGGATAAATCTGTTTAATTCAGGGATAAAATATTAGCAAGCTTACCTGCCCATAAACCTAGTATGTTTTCTCCAATTCATCTTTACTAGTAATGTGGTCTATATTTTGATCTTTAGGTGTCTGACTTACGTTCTCTTCCTTTTCAAAAGTGTTAACAGACTTATCTTAAACTCTATCATCTATCTAAAAACTAAAAAATTATTTATCAAAAAAAATCATAGAATTGCAAACTACTATTTAGGAAAAAAAGTTGTAACATATATGGCAAAGAAAGGTTGCTATCATTAAAATATAAGGAGTTCTTACAAGTCCATAAGAGAAAAATTCACTGCAATAGAAAACCAAGCAAACATAACCTGCAACTCACAAAAAAAGAAATATACAAATGGCTAGTAATAATAGCTGTCATTCATTTAACTGTATACTATGTCCTTAACAATTTACATGCATTATCTCATTTAATCTTTCAGCAACCCTGTAACATAATGATTTTTTTTTTCATTTTACTGTAGCAAACACATAGTGTTTATTATGTGCTAGGTACTCTCTAAGCACATTACTCACATTCTACCCATTTTATAGATGAAGAAGCAGGCATGAAGAGCTTAGCCATTTGTGCAAATAGTTGAGCCAGTCTTTGAACTCAGGAGGTCTGACTTTAGATCCTATGTTTTTTAACTACTACTCTATACTGCTTCACTATAAAACAAATATAATGCTTTCCTACTCTTATTTTATTTCTGAATTTCAAAAACAGTATGTGATTGAACTAACAAATAGGAGCAATGCAACAGTGTGTAAAATAAAAAATAATTACCGTATTTGCACTCCTAAATTTAAAGGTAACAGCTATTGACAGCTTGGTATGCATTCTTCAAGATGTTCAAGAAAGGAAAATTTTTAAAATGAGGTACTGTTTTTCTGTGTATACCATTTGTATGTTAGTGGTTTTTAAAAACCTTTAACATACTACTGGCAAGTGTATGGGGAGCAAGCACTTTGGTATACTACTGATGAGAGTGTGAATTGGTACAATATATCTGGTGGAAAATTTGGCACTGTCTGTCAAAATTTTAAATATGCTTATCCATTGTTTTTCAAGGAGCTATTTCTAGGAAAAATAGAACAAATGCCCAAAAATGTTTAAGATGCATGCATAAAGATAAGGATATATCCTGCGAGGCTTATAGTAGTATTTTTTTTTAACCCACCATTGGGAACAGCCCTTGTCTAAACTGTACAGGTTTGGAGAATTAGTGTGTTACTATATAGTGAGTTAAATAATAGTAGACTTACAGTTGATTTTTTTTTTCTTGTAAGATATATCAGAATAGATTTTAGAATTAAAGTTACTACCCCCTTAGGAAATCACAATTCCCTGAAGTCACAGTCTCCACATTGAAAATCACTATAAGGAGGGGCGCCTGGGTGGCTCAGTCGGTTAAGCTTCTGCCTTCAGCTCAGGTCATGATCCCAGGGTCCTGGGATCGAGCCCCGCATTGGGCTCCCTGCTCCGCGGGAAGCCTGCTTCTTCCTCTCCCACTCCCCCTGCTTGTGTTCCTTCTCTTGCTGTCTCTCTCTCTCTCTCTCTGTCAAATAAATAAATAAAATCTTTAAAAAAAAAAAAAAGAAAATCACTATAAGGAGATGTGTACAGAAGTTATCAATATAGCACCTGATACTCAATAAATATCTGACATTATTACTATCTCTGTATCTCCACAGTTAACATTTTTTGGTAATCAGAAATAAAAAATTATAAAACAGAGTACCTCCGCAAAGCAACATATACCATATTAACTATCAAAGATTTGTGAAAGGGCGCCTGGGTGGCTCAGTTGGTTAAGCATCTGCCTTCGGCTCAGGTCATGATCCCAGGGTCCTGGGATCGAGCCACGCATTGCATTGGGTTCCCTGCTCAGTGGGGAGTTTGCTTCTCCCTCTGCTCCTCCCCCCACTCATGCTCTCTCTCTCTCTCTCAAATAAATAAATAAAATCTTAAAAAAAAAAGTTTTGTGAAAGACCAATTCTTAGAATCAGCAGACATAAATTCAGCAGACATAAATACCCTCCAGGTATTCTTGTTCTTTGTGAACTTGGGCAAGTCCCTAATATTTTTTAAAAGATTTTATTTATTTATTTGACAGAGAGAGAGTCAGCAGCAGAGGGAGAGGGAGAAGCAGACTCCCCCCTGAGCAGGGAGCCTGATGCAGAACTCGATCCCAGAACCCTGCGATCATGACTCGAGCCGAAGGCAGACGCTTAACCGACTGAGCCACCCAGGCGCCCAAGTCCCTAAATTTTTAAAATAACCTTATCTGCCAAATGGAGATATCAACCAAAGTGCCAAACTGGGGGTTATTTTGAGGAGCGAATGAGATAATACAAGTGTAAATTATTTGAAAAGTAAAGTGCTATACAAACGAATTTAGTGTAGGAAGCTGGTTTTAAGCGTATTACTAGATTGTCTACTGCCTAGTATAATGCCTGAAATCTAGTGAGTGTACATTTCTTAGTTACATAATTCTGAATTTATAAATTGTGTGGTTTCTTCCTGCATTTTCAAAGTTTGATTTATGTATAATCGTTTCATGTGTAGAGTTTGAGCTTTTCACTTTTTCCCAGAATGTATTGTTATAATGGAAAAATAATTATTTAAATTTGTGTACATTTTTGTTCCTTTTTCTTACTTTAGGAATGGAACATTACTAAACTTTCAATTGAGTATGATTCTGAGCCTTTTGGAAAGGAACGAGATGCAGCTATTAAGAAACTGGCGACTGAAGCTGGAGTAGAAGTAATTGTACGAATTTCACATACATTATATGACCTGGACAAGTAAGTTTTTTTTCTTTTATTTTTTATGGTAAAATACACATAATATTTGTTATCTCAACCGTTTTTAAGTATACAGTTCAGTGGTATTAAGTACATGGACAAGGGGCGCCTGGATGGCTCTGTTGGTTAATTGTCTGACTCTTGATCTCAGCTCAGGTCTTGATCTCAGGGTCATGAGCCTAAACCCCACATTAGGCTCTACGCTGGGCGTTAAAAAAAAAAAAAAAAAAGTACATGGACAAGTAAGTTTTAACCTGTGGGAGTTTTTTAAAATGGAAGTAACAACATATACATAATAGAATTATGGGAGAATTAAATGAATATGTCAAACCCTTAGCATTTTATTTAACTGCTCTGATTTTTTAACTTACTCAGTGACAGATGCCAAAATTACAGATGTAGTGAGTGCATAAGATAAAAATACTTAGAATTTCAGTTTCAAACTGTTAAGAGTATCACAAAATTTACCTTGACTATTCTAACTCAGCCTGTGGTCTTACCTTTCTGGGCTCTTAGCAATATTAATTTCATATTTATATGACACAAAACCATGAAATGCTGTGATATATTTAGTATGATTGTATGAAGTTTTTTTATTTCATGTGTGTTTATCTTGTCGATCTGGATTTTAAGTCCAGTTGCCAACTGTATGTAATACTACTTTCTATAGCTGTAGTCCTCTGAACAGTGGCATAATATCTTATTTCTCAAAGTGTATTTCTTGAAATACCATTTCTTGGTGATGCTTTGTCTAAAAAAGATTCTGTGGTCAAGTTTAAATTTAGGAATTATTATATGCTTTGAGTTTTGAAGGTTCACAGATACATTAACTTAGTAACTTTTGGCATACTGTTGTCTTCACAAGTGCTGAACTTAAAATCTCGTAATTTATGCACCTTTTAAATGATCTTGCTTTTAGTTATGTACTCATTTTATCTAGTTAATAAAGCTAATTCTATAAATTACATGACAAACTAGTTAATTTTATTCTACGTTTCCAAATGTATGGAAAAACTGTGGTTTGATTTCAGGCAGGGGTCTTATTTGCTATTAAGTCAGAAGTCCTATATCTCTTAAAAATAAACTTGCTTTCTAGTTTACCAGTTTTCTTAACTTTAGGAAGCTGATAGCAAAAAGGAAGTATATTTGGGGTGGGGGTGGGGGGTAGGACTTTCCCTTTTTCCCTTCTAACTTCCTGGCTGGTCTAATAATTAAATTGACTTAAGACAGATTAACAGGAGAAAAATAAATTTAATTCATATGTCCAGGATATAAGACTGAAAGAAGTGAGCAAAGCAGGCAGCTTTTACACCTTTTAGAAAAAAAAAAAAAAGTAAGTTAGTGAAGAAATGCCAAGATAAGTAAGTTTGGGTTTAGGGTAGCAAATGTATGAAGTTTATACAGCCTTCTCAGGCCTGAATTAACCTGTCTCTGATGATAAGGATACCTTTTACTCTCCAGGTTCTGGGAAAGTACCCTTCACATAGAGGATTTATTTCTTGCTTTCAGGGAGACAGAGCAGGGTCAGAGTGTCCTTCTTATACTGTTTCTTAAGTAATTTTAATTCAAAGTAATCAATATGCCAAAGTGACATATTTTGGGGTGACCTGTCCCAAACCCCATCAGAGGCAAAATAGGATAAGAGCAGTTGCATGCATCTAAGTGGGAGATTTAGTGTTATGCATATAATTGGATTGGTTAGTGGATTGAATGTGAATATTTACCATATATAATTCATCATATAAAAATATACAGAAAACATTTTTCTCAGGTCTTTATTTTGCTTAAGTTCTATAATTAGCAGTGTCTTCACTAGTATCACTGCAGTATCGCTACAGTCCACAAGTTTCATTATGACCCTTTGTATAAACTCAAAGTATTACACTGAAACAAAATTACTAAAAGCAGAGAGGATAGTTTTTGTGGTGTTTACTTTCTATACATACAATTTATATATAACTGTATGTGGAATAATGAAAAATATACTGTTTTTTTAATTTTATTTTTTTCATCATGGTAAAAGTGTACTCTTTAATCCCCATCACCTATTTACCCCATATCCCGCTTCACCTCCCCTCTGGTAATCATCAGTTTGTTGTCTGTAGTTAAGAGTCTGTTTCTTGATTTGTTTCTTCCCCCCTCCCCCCCCACCTGTTTATTTTGTTTCTTATGTTCCACATATGATGAAATCATTTGGTATTTGTCTTTCTCTGACTGATATATTCCACTTAGCATCATACTCTCTATCTCTGTCCATGTTGTTGCAAATGGCAAGATTTCATTCTTTTTTATGGCTGAATAATATTCCCTTTTATATATATAATGTGTATATATACACATACATACATACATATCACATCGTTATCCATTCATCTATCGATGGACACTTGGACTGCTTCCATAGTTTGGCTGTTGTAAATAATGCTGCTATAAATGTAGGGGTGCATGTATCCCTTTGAATTAGTGTTTTTGTATTTTGGGGGTAAATACCCAATAGTAAAATTACTGGATCTTAGGGTAATTCTATTTCTAACTTTTTGGGGAACCTCCATACCGTTTTACACAGTGACTGCACCAGTTTGCATTCCCACCAAGAGTGCAAGAAGATTCCCTTTTCTCCACATCCTCACCAACACTTGTTGTTTCTTGTGTTTTTAATTTTATCCATTCTGACAGGTGTGGGGTGATACATCATTGTAGTTTTGATTTACATTTCCCTGATGATTAGTGATACTGAGCATCTCTTCATGTGTCTGTTGGCCATCTGGGTGTCTTCTTTGGAAAAATGTTCATGTGTTATGCCCATTTTTAATTGGATTATTTGTTTTTTGGGTGTTGAGTTTTATAAGTTTTTTTTTTTTTTAAGATTTTATTTATTTATTTGACAGAGACACAGCGAGAGAAGGAACACAAGCAGGGGGCGTGGGAAAGGGAGAAGCAGGCTTCCCGAGGAGCAGGGAGCCCGATGCAGGGCTTGATCCCAGGACCCTGGGATCATGACCTGAGCCGAAGGCAGATGCTTAATGACTGAGCCACCCAGGCGCCCGAGTTTTATAAGTTCTTTATAGATTTTGGATACCAACCCTTTATCAGATATGTCATTTGCAAATATATTCTCCCATTCAGTAGGTTGACTTTTAGTTTTGTTGATTGTTTCCTTTGCAGAAGCATTTTATTTTGATGTAATCCCAGTAGCTTATTTTTGCTTTTATTTCCCTTGCCTGAAGAGACATATCTAGAAAAATGTTGCTACAGCCGATGTCAGAGTAATTACTGCCTGAGCTCTCTTCAAGGATTGTTACGGTTTCAGGTCTCACATTTAGGTCTTTAATCGGTTTTGAGTTTATTTTTGTGTATGGTGCAAGAAAATGGTCCAGTTACATTCTTTTGCATGTAGCTGTCCAGTTTTCTTAACACCATTTATTATTATTATTTTTTAGTTGACCATATATGGTCAATTTGTGGGTTTATTTCTGGGCTCTCTATTCTATTCCATTGATCTATGTGTCTGTTTTTATGCCAATACCACACTGTTTTCATCACTACAGCTTTATAGTATAGTTTGAAATCAGGAAGTGTGATGCCTCTGGCATTGTTCTTTCTCAAGATTGCTCTGGTTATTCAAGCCTTTTGTGGTTCCAAATAATTCTATATTTGTTCTAGTTCGCGTTTGTTTTTGGTGCCGTGCTTCTTGGCGGCAGTCAGCTCCTGCTCGATCTTAGTCTCCAGGAATTCCTCCTTCTTACTTAGCATCTCCTCCGTGTCCCACAGCCGCTGGACGGCATCCTGAGGGGTCGGGCCGCCCTTGCCGGCCTTGCCCCGTCCTGCCCCGAACAGTTTCCAGAACACCGACATGGTGGCTGCTCGCCCCGCCGGCCTGCGCCGCCCACTCCGGCTCAGCTCAGCTCGGCTCCCCCAGCGCCCGCCGCCGGCCCCACCACTCCCTGCTGCCAGGCCTCTCCGCCGCCTCCGCCCCACACCCTTAACACCATTTATTGAAGAGACTTTTTCCTATTGTATATTCATTCTTCCTTTGTTGATGATTGACTGACCATATATAATTGTGGGTTTATTTCTGGGTTTTCTCTTCTATTCCACTGATCTTTGTGTCTCTTTTTATTGCCAGTACCATACTGTTTTAATTACTACTACGTTGTAATATAACTTGAAATTTGGAATTGTGATACCTCCAGTTTTGTTTTTCTTTTTTAAGATTGCTTTGGCTATTTGAGGTCTTTTGTGGTTCCATACAAACTTTAGAATTGTTTGTTCTCGCTCTGTGAAAAATGCTACTGATATTTTGATAGGGGTTGCATGAAATGTGTATATTGCTTTGAGTAGTGTAGACATTTTAACAATATCTTTTGTGTTAATTTTTTTGTTTGTTTATGTAATCTCTACACCCAACGTGGAACTCCCCCCAGCATCAAGAATTGCACGCTGTTTTGACTGAGCCAGCCAGGCGTCCCATCAGTATTTGTTCTTTCAGCCCATGAGCATGGAGTGTCTTTCCATTTCTTTGTGTCATCTTGAATTTCTTTTGTCAGGTTTTATAGTTTTTGGAGTACAAGTCTTTCTCCTCTTTGATTAAGTTTATTCCTAGATATTTTTTTTTTTTTTGGTGCAATTGTAAATGAGATTGTTTTCTTAATTTCACTTCCAAATTCATTCTATGAGGCCAGTATCAGCCTGATACCAAACCAGATAAAGACACCATAAAAAAAGAGAACTATAGGTCAATATCTCTCATGAATATAGATGCAAAAATCTTCACAAAATACTAGCAAACTGATTCGAACAGTACATTAAAAAGGAGGAGGGAAATTTAAAGTATATCCATAAGATACATATGCTGACATATTTAACAAAGGCATGATGAGCACAACAGAAAGTAGCAAGTGATTATCACTATAGTATATAGAATCCTAATTAATAAGACTTGCTTTATTGCTCCTCAATATAATATTGGTCTGGTTTGGTTTTTACTGATGATTAAGAGATTCTTTGAATTGTGTTGTAATATGTTTTTACCTTTCATATATATTATTTTTATGTTATTACTTTTAGGCTGATTTAACCACTTGTTTTTTTCACTCATAGATACTAAATTATACCCTTTGTCTTAAAGGTTTTGTTATTTGTGTGCTGTATATTTTTGACACATAGCAGATGTCTAGAAAATGAAGAGAATAATTTTTAGATTCATTAGCTATTTTAATAAGTTTCTTGGTCATAAGAGAAGCTTATATCCTCCTGGAAGTCTTAAGTAATTAATTTTTGTTTTCTGATTTTAAGCATTTTCAGAAGTTATCAATCAAAATATATTGTCATTTCTTAATACTAACTGCATTTTACTAACTTTTTTTTTGCACTTTACTAACTTTGCACTACAATAGGATCATAGAACTCAATGGTGGACAACCACCTCTTACTTATAAGAGATTCCAGACTCTCATCAGCAAAATGGAACCACTAGAGATACCAGTAGAGACAATTACTTCCGAAGTGATAGAAAAGTGCACAACTCCTCTTTCTGATGACCATGATGAGAAATATGGAGTCCCTTCATTAGAAGAATTAGGTAGGTGTAAATGAAGCTTAAGAGTTAATAAATCACTCAGAAAATCTCACTTCTAATTTGACATGTAAAATTAAGAGGGAAAGAAAGGAGAAAAAATCTAAAAGAAACTCTTTAAGAAGTGATAAATCTGTACATATGTGTGCTATAAATGTGATCTGTTAATCACCTTAAGATGTTTGTCCTAAAGAATAGAGACCATATTATATCCTTATATGTGAAGACCTATCCAGGGCCCTCAGTTAATTTTTATGCTAGTGTCATAATTTTTCTGTGAAGTATTTTTTCCCAATTATTGTGGTTCAATAAAAATTATTTTAGTTACAGAAGAATCTCTTTCTCTTTTTTCTGTTTTTTTCTTTTCTTTTTTTTTTTAGGTTTTGATACAGATGGTTTGCCCTCTGCAGTATGGCCAGGCGGAGAAACTGAAGCACTTACACGTTTGGAAAGGCATTTGGAAAGAAAAGTATGATAATACAGGTCATGCTTGTATTTCCAAACTGGCATTTAAAAAATAATTTCACTCTTTTTTAAAAACAAAAAATAGTCTGTTGAAAAGAAGAATTGAGAGAAATAGTTAAAATAGCATAGACCTAATTGTTTGAAAATTAACAACCATCTCCTCATTTAAATACTTTTTTCCTCCTCTGCTGACTATTTCTTCTTTAGCTACTACCAATACTGTCTCTTCTCTTCTTTCTGTGTAAGCTGGTATCTGATGACCATAACTTTGAAGCTAAGATAAAGTTCTTCTATTTCACCTTTACCTCAATGTCAAGGAGACAGGTTGAAAGTGCTCTCAGCTTGGTGTTAGGAATTTGAAGATAATTTATTTCACATGAGTATGTGCTACACGAGGATGGCTGAAACAAAAGAATGCTCACTTTTATTCTGTTGTGTTTATTAAAACGTGTTTGTGACTGGGATAATAAAATTTTATTCGCCAAGAACTATGTAACTTTTTTTAAAAAAAAAATGTCAGTTTTAAATACTCTTTTAAAATGGAAAAGACAATTAGCCAGCATAATTCTCTCTGTGTGTTTTCAGGCTTGGGTAGCCAACTTTGAAAGACCTCGAATGAATGCAAATTCCCTGCTTGCTAGCCCTACTGGACTCAGTCCTTATCTCCGATTTGGTTGTTTGTCATGTCGACTATTTTACTTCAAACTAACAGATCTCTACAAAAAGGTATTACCTAAAACTGAAGCTAATTTTTCAAAATAACTTCTTTAAAAAATTGCTGGTAATACTTCTTTGCTTTTTAACCTTAGGTAAAGAAGAACAGTTCCCCTCCCCTTTCCCTTTATGGGCAACTGTTATGGCGTGAATTTTTCTATACAGCAGCAACAAATAATCCACGCTTTGATAAAATGGAAGGAAATCCCATCTGTGTTCAGATTCCTTGGGATAAGAATCCTGAGGCTTTAGCAAAATGGGCAGAAGGCCGGACAGGCTTTCCATGGATTGATGCCATCATGACACAGCTTCGTCAGGAGGGTTGGATTCACCATTTAGCCAGACATGCAGTGGCTTGCTTCCTGACCCGGGGTGACCTGTGGATTAGTTGGGAAGAAGGAATGAAGGTGAGTATTTTTCTAACTAATGTAGCAGAGTCTTATTTTGAGCCTATACCTTATTAAAACAATTCCTAGAAGTTGTCTCTTACTTAGATTCATTTATAGTCTAATTTTTTTCAGCAGGTAAAGAATTTAATTCCCTAATACAGGCACACTCTTGGAGAGCAGAGTGGTGTAATCAGACAGGAAAAATGGTGAAAACTGGTTTGATTATAACCTCAAGTCATTTCAGAGACTGAACCATGAACCAGCCTAGCCATCAAGGGAACTATAAGGTTTAACACTCTGGACTCATTGGATTAACATATTTATAGATGATCATTTCTGTTACAAAAAAGGATTTGCCCAAGAATTCTTAGAAATAGCGAATTTATATTATAAAATTTAAAATATATATCATTTTGCCTCACTACAACATCATAACTTTTTAATGATTATGTAAAGTGAAGCATACAACATTTTGTGACATCATCTTGTGGTTATATATAATAGGACTTGTTTTACCTTCCTGCCTATATCATATATTTCCCCTATCCAAGGACCATTTCTGATCCCCCCCCCTTTTTTTTGCATCTCCTGTATTTCCTTGTACAAAGTTGTACATGAGGTGGATGTATAGTAAACACTTAATGAATTTATAAAAAGGCATTTTAAATCTGTTTCCCTTTTGGTCAAGGAATTCCAAATTTAAACTCTATAATGCTAGTGCTTTTTTTCTTTTTTTTTTTTTTTTTTTTTTTTTTTTCCTTTGGTATTTTTTTTTTTTTTTTTTTTGGATTTTTTCACGAGTGCATTTTTAAAAGTCATTTATATTTGGGTGTTCCCTATATGTAGGCCAGTATACCAGGCTTCTCAGTTTTTGTTAGTGATTTATTTGGTAGCATCTTTCCTTTCTTGAAAGTGTTTACTGCTTTTTTTCTTCCCTTTTTTAATTGAATCAGTGACTTGAGTCATTATTTTACCCTCCCCCCAATAACACAGCAAAGACTAGAAGGGTAAATTCACTTATATTACTGATCTTTTTCTTTCCCTGAAATAACTCATTACAGAACAGAACATTGACAAGGAGGCTAACTTTGGAATGTTTAATTTTACAGTTCTGTGCTAGATTTTCTTTGCCTTGACTTTTGATCTACAGAGACCTGGAAAATGCTTGCTTTGAGAATTATATGTGTACAAACTAATTGGTTACTGTTACTTCTGAAGGTATTTGAAGAATTATTGCTTGATGCAGATTGGAGCATAAATGCTGGAAGTTGGATGTGGCTGTCTTGTAGTTCCTTTTTCCAACAGTTTTTTCACTGCTATTGCCCTGTTGGTTTTGGTAGGAGAACAGATCCCAATGGAGACTATATCAGGTAAATCAAGGGTGGTTATTATTCAGTTTGGAATAACTAATCCAGGAAGAGCTTTTCATGTTTAAGCAACACTTAAGGTTTTCCCCACTCATGATGGGCAGCAGAGATGAGGAGATAGGTAAACAAATCATTAAATGGTATTGACTTGATTTTGGTCATTCATAGCTAATAATTAGTTTGTTATAATTTGCTTGTAGTTCATTTTATTAATAATTTTTCTTCCTTCTCCCAAAAGGCGTTATTTGCCTGTACTAAGAGGTTTCCCTGCAAAATATATCTATGATCCCTGGAATGCACCAGAAGGTATCCAAAAGGTAGCCAAATGTTTGATAGGAGTTAATTATCCTAAACCAATGGTGAATCATGCTGAGGCAAGCCGTTTGAATATTGAGAGGATGAAGCAGATCTATCAGCAGCTTTCACGATATAGAGGACTAGGTATGTCATTAATTACCTTTGGTTTGTTTCTTTGGCAGGTGTTTATGTACCTATCCTTGAATTTGATCTTGATCATAATTTAATAGGAAATTTTTTCCCTTTAGGTCTTCTTGCATCAGTGCCTTCTAATCCTAATGGGAATGGAGGCCTCATGGGCTATTCTCCTGGAGAAAATATTCCAGGTTGTAGCAGCAGTGGAAGTAAGTGAAAAGGAAATTTATGTACTTAGCCACATAAAGAGATTAATAATCAAATATATTTTTTATTAAATCTCACTATAATGTTTTTTCGGCATACATGTACACACACACACACACACACACACACACACACACCCGTCATTCCATTAGTGACATTTTGGAGATGGAAAGCATCATTACATGTAGTAGAATTTAGCTCAAAGTAAAGATCTTGCAAACTGAATGAAGAGGGCAATTTTTTTTAATTAACATATAATGTATTATTTGTTTCAGGGGTACAGGTCTGTGATTCATCAGTCGTACACAATTCACAGCGCTCATCATAGTACATACCCTCCCCGATGTCCATCACCCAGCCATCCCATCCCTCCCAACCCCCTCCACCCCAGCAACCCTCAGTTTGTTTCCTGAGGTTAAGAGTCTCTTATGGTTTGTCTCCCTCTCTGGTTTCATCTTGTTTCATTTTTCCCTTCCTTCCCCTCTGATCCTCTGTCTTGTTTCTCAAATTCCTCTTATCATTGAGATCATATGATACTTGTCTTTCTCTGATTGACTTATTTCGCTTAGCATAATACCCTCTAGTTCCATCCATGTCGTTGCAAATGGCAAGATTTCATTTTTTTTGATGGCTGCATGATATTGAGAAGGGCAATTTTAAGGGTAAAATGAAACTCAAATATCCCATTTTCTGAAGGTTCATTATTTTTTACTTTCTTTAGGTACATATCAGGTGTAAGGTAATTAGTTAAGGTCAGTGGTCCTGTGAATATGGCCAAAAGATTTACCATACACATACATAGGGCCTTTTGTCTTTTTGCACATGAATTTTTCCTTCCAGTCTTGTTTGTAGTGATTTTCCATATGATATATACTTAGTTGCCACATATATTCTTAATGTATGATATTAATAATGTCAAGAAGCCAGTACTGGAAATTTGAATCATTGTATACGTTTGCAAAGGTTCTAACCAAAATAGCATGAGGCTAATTAGTTTGATTAAAAACAAGGCAACATTTGAGGAATGCTTATTTTTCTTCCAAAAAGTCACATGTTTAAAATTGATATTAAGAACAAAACCTTTAAAAAATTGAACCTTTCTGGGGTGCCTGGGTGGCTCAGTCGTTAAGGTCTGCCTTCAGCTCAGGTCATGATCCCAGGGTCCTGGGATCGAGCCCCGCATCGGGCTCCCTGCTCCGCGGGAAGCCTGCTTCTCCCTCTCCCACTCCCCCGCTTGTGTTCCCTCTCTCGCTGTGTCTCTCTCTGTCAAATAAATAAATAAAATCTTAAAAAAAAAAAAAAAAAAATTGAACCTTTCTTATTCAGAAATACTCTGTATCCTTTTGAGAGCTTATATTTTTTTACTCCAACGATTAAGGAGAAAGGAACAAAGCACTCACATTTTGACTATCTACTTTATGCCCAGTACAAGGGGATTTTTGCCACATTCTCACAATAATCTGGGGAGGTAGTGGTGGAAATTGGCCAAGAAAGGTTAGGTGACTTAATCAAGATCCCACAGTTAGTAAGTAGTTGAGCTAAGATTCAGATCCAGGTCTGACTAGTTCAAAAGTTCTTATTGGGCCTCCCCTGCAAATGTAATGCCATATATAGTGTTTATAAGATAAAGCATTTTTTTACTGGAACGTGTCTCACTTAGCGGTCTAGTAGTAGGTCAGTGATGGCAGTATACTTCTGAAATGTTCTTCTCAGAGCTACATTTTGAACTTCATCAGGGTATCAGTTCAATAGTTTTGTCAGATCTCTTGTTCAGTTCACAGCCTGCTTCCTCTGTCCATACATGAATTTGAGGGATAGAAGTTCTGTGAAGCACATAAATAACAGGCAGGTAACAGAAGGGTAGGAAGCAACAGGTTCCAGATACCCAACTAATGGATAGTGATGGTGCATACTGCTTCTTGGTCCACTCAAATCTGTATTCATTATTTGGAGTTATCTGCAAAAACTAACCATGGTAGCAAGTTAAATTGGAATAATTTTGCTTTACAAATACACATGATATTTTATGATATAATAGGATTAATAAATCTTGAAGTGCTCTAATCATGTAAATAGTTGCCTGTAACACACTGTGTAGTTAGGTGCTGTGAGGCTTTCAAGTGTAAATGGGGGGAAGAGAAACACAAATGAAAAAAACTATAAATTGTAAGATGCTGCTTCCACATGCAATAAGAAAAGAAACAGTCATTGAGAGCTGAAAGAACTACAGAAGTTTTCTTGGAAGATGGTGGGATGGGTAGCATTTGGGTAGGCAGATGAAGGAGAAAGCATTGTGGACCTGGAAATGGGAGTGATTATGGAAAGATCCTGAGGATTTGGACTATGCTATTAAGCATTTCTCTTCCCTCTAGTTTCTGTTCCATTTGAAAGGACTTGGATATTTCTGAAGCATATCCCTTTATGCCCTCTACTTACCCTGTTTATAGACTTTTATTTTACAGTGTCTCAGAAGGCATATCAAAGGGCAAGATTCTTTATAACTTGTACACAGATGACTTGAAGTATTTTTGTTCTTATAATAAAATCACAATCTATTTACGATAGTAATATGTTTGTATTTATTTATTTTTTTTCTTTTAAAAATACCCGTTCAGCATTATTAGTCCTTAGGGAAATGCAAATCAAAACCACTAAGAGACTTCCCACTGAGGGTAACCAACTATCACTGAGTACCTAGGATTGAGGGGTTTCCTGAGACATGAGACTTGCAGTGCTAACACTTGAAAAATCCCAAACTGGGGTGAGTTTGTTACCCTGTACCCACTCAAGTACCTAAAAAATGACAGACGATAACAAGTGTTATGGAGGATGTGAAGAGACTGGAACTCTCATATGTTGTTGAGAGGTGGTCTGTAAAATGGTACAGCTACTTTGGGAAACAGGTTGGCAGTTTCTTAAAAGCTAAACATAAATTTAACATATAACCCAGAAATTCCATTCCTAAGTATCTATCCAAAAGAAATGAAAATATATATCTACACAAAGACTTAAGAATCATAAGAATGTTTATGATAGGTTTATTTATAATAGTCAAAATGTGGCACATCCATTCAATGGAATATTAATCCATAAGAAGGAATAAAATGCTGGTACATGCTACAACATGGATAGACCTCAAAAATACTATGTGAGGTTAAAGAATCCAGACATAAAAGACCACATACTGCACAATTCCATTTATATGAACTATCTAGAAAAGGCATTTTTTTAAAGTAAGTTAATGGTTACCTTAGGTTTAGGGGTAGGAATGAGAATGAATGCAATGGGCATGAAAATATTCTAAAACTGGATTGTGCAAATGATTACACAACTCTGTAAATTTACTAAAATTTATTGAACTGTATACTTAAAACAGGTGAATTTTATGTTATGTAAATTATACCTCAAAACTGCTTAAAAAAAAAACATATTCACTATATACAATTTAGGAAATTCAGAAAAATAGGAAAGAAGAAAAATAAAAATCACCCACAATTCCATCCAGTAGAGATAGTTACTATTAAATTTTTGTGTATTTCCTTTGAATATCTTTTCTATGCATTTTCCCCCCACAGTAGCTTAGAGTTAGAATTTTTTTAAAACATTTTATTTATTTGGGACACCTGGGTGGCTCTGTCAGTTAAGCATCTGCCTTTGGCTCAGGTCATGGTTCCAGGGTCCTGGGATCGAACCCCATCGGGCTTCCTGCTCTCCCTCTCCTCCCCGCTCATGCTGTCTTCTCGCTATCTCTGTCACTATCTCTGTCTCTCTCTTTCAAATAAATAAAATCTGTATTTGAGAGAGAGAGAGCATGCACAAGCAGGGGGAGGGAGAAGCAGGCTCCCCACTGAGCAGGGAGCCCTATGTGGGGCTCGATCCCAGGACCCTGGGATCATGACCTGAGCCAAAGGCAGATGCTTGATGACTGAGCCACCCAGGTGCCCCAATTTACTGCATTCTTATGGGGAAGTTACAGGCAGTTGAGATATTCATGAATTTAGGGCCACAGGAAGATTCTAAGTGCCTGCTTATCATTTAACTCTCTAAAGAAATAAACTGCTATCTTAAGGAAATTCTGAATGTATTTATTGAGCTTATTAATTTACCCTCTCATCTTTAAAAGTAATCATTCTCCTGATTTCTAATACTATAATTTTTTGCCCATTTTTGAACTTTATAGAATCCTGTAGTTTGTATTCTCTTTTTTGTATCTGGCTGCTTTCACTCAGTATTTTTTTTATGAGATTATTCTCATTTATCTTAGAACTGGAAGAGGAATAAAATTGATGAAGTTGAGAAAATGAGGTGACTAGTCTGTGATTTAGCCTACCTCTGAATCTTCCAGTAAAATTGACTTTTCCTTCCTCAGTGTCCTCACTGTATGCTGTAACAACTTCCATCCCAGAGCCATTATAATAACATTTATTTGTACTTAGTGATTTTATGTATCTGTCACCTTCTACTTGGACTGTGAGCCCCTTGAATACAAGACTTCATGTCTTAGTAATATCTGTGTCCCTAGTACCTAGTATAATCTCTAGCATAAAGGAGCACTCAACAAATGTATAAGGTATGACTAAATACGATAATCAAAAATGTATTTGTTGAAGTTTCCTTTCTTTCTTTCTTTTTAATGTATTTATTTTAGAGAGAGTGTGTATGTGATCAGGGGGAGGGACAGAGGGAGATGGAAGGAATCCCAAGCAGACTCCCTGCTGAGTGGGGAGCCCGATGTAGGGCTCAATCCCGAGATCATGACCGGAGCAGAAACCAAGAGTCCAATGCTCAACCGACAGAGCCACCCAAGCGCCCCTGTTGAAGTTTTCTTGATAGCAAAATATATGTAAACATAAAACTTAGCATTTAACCATTTTATTTTATTTTATTTTTTAAAGATTTTATTTATTTATTTGAGAGAATGAGAGCGAGCACATGAGAGGGGTTAGGGTCAGAGGGAGAAGCAGACTCCCTGCTGAGCAGGGAGCCCGATGTGGGACTCGATCCAGGGACTCCAAGATCATGACCTGAGCCAAAGGCAGTCGCTTAACCAACTGAGCCACCCAGGCGCCCAGCATTTAACCATTTTAAATGTACAATTCAGTGGAATTAAGTATGTTCACATTGTTGTGTGAAGTTTTAAATAATCTTGTACAATAATGCAAGACAACAATTATCACTATTAGGGGAAGCCCTGCTGATGGTAAAACCAGGAAAAGCACCATTCAGTGGATAATTTGCTATAGTCCAGAATCTGACCTTCAACAAGTCCAACAACTGAGTGTTTTTATTATAATTAGAGGTGACCATCCTGTGACTGGCAGACTAGAAGTTTAAAACTCATGTGATTTAGGGGCGCCTGGGTGGCTCAGTCAGTTAAGCATCCGATTCTTGATTTTGGCTCAGGTCATGATCTCAGGGTCATGAGATTGAGCCCTGCATCAGGTTCCACACTGGTTGTGGAGCCTGCTTAAGATTCTCTCTCTCCCTCTGCACTACCCCCTAAATCAATCCATCCATCCATCCATACATACATAAATACACACACACACACACACACCAACCATATGATTTAAAATACCAGGGGGGCACCTGGGTGGCTCAGTAGGTTAAGCATCTGCCTTTGGCTCAGGTCATGATCCCAGGAGTTTAGGATCCCCACATCGGGCTCCCTGCTCAGCGGGGAGCCTGTTTCTCCCTCTCCCTCTGCCTGTCTGCCTGTCTGCCTACTTGTGATTTCTCTCTCTCTCAAATAAATAAATAAAATCTTAAAAAAAAAAATAAAAAAAAAAATCAGGGTCGCCTGGGTGGCTCAGTCAGTTAAGCGTCTGCCTTCGGCTCAGGTCATGATCCCAGGGTCCTGGAATTGAGTCCCGCATCGGGCTCCTTGCTCAACGGGAGAGCCTGCTTCTACCTCTGCCTGCCACTCTCCCTCCTTGTGCTCTCTCCCTCTCTTTCTCTCCCCCCCTCTCTCTCTGACAAATAAAATCTTTAAAAAATATGTATCAACAGGGAACGCTCGTTTATTATTTATGGTGGAGGTATCCCTTTCCAGTGATGGAAGCCCTCATCCCTGATGAGGGCATTCACTTTCCCAATTTTGAGTACCTGAAAAGCTGAATTCTTTATCCAGAGGAACTTGATGAGCATGAAATTACAATAAAAAATAAGTAGATTGCCTTGTTCAGACCATGAGGTGACTTCTCTGTAGGAGCTAGAATGTTCATATTTGTCCATAATCTGGACACACTGACAAAAATGTTTCTCTAGAACCTACTTTCTGTGCCAACCCATTCTCCTGTAACATTGTTTCTTTTTAGAGGGTTAATGTAATTGCTTAGGCTAGGTAACTGCCACATTGTATTTCCTCCTCTTTGTGTGATTTGAATTGTTTAATTCTCATCTGGCAGACCCTCATTCACTTCTCTCCAAGGACATATGTTTTGGACAGGCACTGAGGGAAAAATGTGGAATAAAGGGACAAGAGGTGAAAGGAGGATATATATCTCACTGTCGCTCTATATTTTGCTTCCATGCTCAAGTGTCTAATTGTTATTCAGTAAAGGAATGTTTTTTAGAAAATGATTATCAGTGATTTTGCCTTTGAACCAAAAGTCAACATTTCTATGACCTTAAGTTTAAATTTTCCTGATTTGGGCATGTGATTTTTGGCTCATATGAAGGATTGAGGTTTAGTCCTAAAAAGCATAAATGCCCTTAATACTGTTACTAAAAATTAGATTTGTAGTCTTAATACATCCGACTTGGGATTTAAGTAATTTTACTAAATTTTAAGTAAATTTAAGTAATTTAAGTATTTTTAAATACTAACAGGTTGCTCTCAAGGGAGTGGTATTTTACATTATGCTCATGGAGACAGTCAGCAAACTCATCTATTAAAGCAAGGTAAGAATGAAGCATTTGAGCATACCGTTCTTTTTACCATTCCTATATTAAACATACACTTAAAAAAAAATACATTTTTTTAAATATGTAGGAAGAAGCTCCATGGGCACTGGTCTCAGCAGTGGGAAACGTCCTAGCGAGGAAGAGGACACGCAGAGTATTGGTCCTAAGGTCCAGCGACAGAGCACTAATTAGGTAAATATTTTAGACCTTTATTTCTTGCTTTAGTGTAGTGTGTGATCAACATAAATTAAGACAATTTCCAAAATGGAGCTAATCATTTTTTTTCAAACTAGAGAAACTGAGGCTTAAACTTTTCAGTGATTGTTACAAAATCAGTTAATTCTTAGATAAGAGAAGTTCATCTCTACTGGACAAATTGCTGCACTTAGTTTTATGGTCATCTTAATTGATGATCTTTAAATCTGAAAAAGTAATAATGTTGTGCTCAAGTTTTTTCTCAGAAAAAACTCTCTTTTTCAATTCCTTACTATGTGACCATGAGTTTAAAACAATTAAAGTGACTTTTTATTTTAGTGGTATTAACATAATCTCTTTATGAACTTTTCCCCAAATCTTTGCCTCTTAAATGTTTATAAGTTTCTTTTATCTGTTGTGATACTTCTGAAATCTAAATTCTTTCCAGTTCAGGAATAGTTTAATTTTTTTTAATATTGGCCCTTTTTAGAGGTATCAAAAAGCCATGGCTATATTCAGTTGAATTGGATGTGGGATACTATTTTATGATTTGTTTATATGAAAAGTATCTAAAACAGTACATTTACCAGTTTTAAAAGACATGTTTCTTCAGTTATCTTAAACTGTTGGCAATTTTTAAATTACTGCTAACTGTATTTATCATGTTGAGCATTGAGTAACGTATTGAATTGTTGAATCAGTATGATGTACACCTGAAACTTAATATAATATTGTCTGTCAGTTATACTTCAGTAGTAATATATATATGAACAGCAATAATAAAAAGTAAAAGTTTAAAAAAATTGCTGGGTTTTTTTAGCACCAACCCTAATTAGACTGTACAGTTGTTGAAGATAAGATCGGTAAACACTCATCAAATTTTTATCATTTAATTCCTTGCAGTCAAACTTTACCCAGTTTTTTTTTTTTCCCCCTTAAATCACAGAAAACATTCAGGAGGAATACTGTTGCAGCTGAAATTGGTGGGGAGTTCACTACTTTTTTCAGTTAAATTATTTTAAAGTGTTCTTCATTGATGGAAAGCAGTTACATTTTGAAATGCATTGTTTCTAATGACATTTCTATAGTTATAAACTTTTTAATGAATTTCACATAGGACAAATGGTAATTTGTATATAAATAACTTGGTAAAAATTTTGCTTAATGTAAATATAAATAGTCACAATTAATATAGACCCATCAATATATTTTTGATAATTTTTCATGTATGGTAAAAGTTAAAGTGGCAAACTGATATTCTGATATAAAAAAGTTTTGAGAGTCAATGTGGGAAAATAGGTTTTTAGACTTTCTTAAAAGACTTTGTTAAAATTTTAGGGCAAAATTTTCTTGATATCATTGTTTGATCTAACTTTACAGTCTTTGATAATAATGTTTTAGAAAATGTGCGCAATCAAAATTGGTAGTTATAGCCTCTGTTAACATAGACAGTATATGTTTTAAATCTTCATGTATGCCTGTTTTGACCCAAATCTGTGGAAGTATCATGTGTTAAGTTCTCTTTGTCTCCCCTTGTTCATTTACAGCTAAGTGACCTTGTTATTAAAGTATATGCATATATGGAATCTTGTGTACTTGGTGGTGGTTGTTTTTTCTTTTCTTTTTAAGTTTTTGTTTTAGTTAAGGGGGAGAGCATTGTTCTGTGAGATGTGATTACAAATCAGAGACAGAGTCTATAAACCACATGTAACCATTCTGGATGAAGGAACAGCTCCCATTTATTTAGTAATAGAGTATTTTTCAAAATTATTCCAAATAAGATTACTAACTTCCAAATGCTTTATACTTTTTATAATACCTATCTGCAAGAAAGATTTAAAACCAAAGAGGTTATTTCAGATAATGGGGCTTATGACTATGAGTTAGTCACTACAGTTAATAATGTGAGCTCTGGAGTCAAAGGCCTGGCTCTGCCACTCATTTGAGATCTTGGGCAAGTTATTAACCTTCTGTGCCTTTTTTTTTCTTATTTATGATATAGGGATGAGAGTAGTATCTGCTTTATACTACATATGAAATGCTCATAACAGTGCCTGGCATGTGGCAGGTTAGTCGATAAGTGTTAGCTGCAGGGCTGCCATGCTTTATAGCTCCCTGGATTGTGCAGTGCACAGTCTGCCTAACTCTATGCTACAGCTGTGGTTAGCTGTTGTTATTCTCATTACTATTATTATCCCATTCCTGTCTCTCGTAGGCTAGTTTTTTCCTTTTGGAATTATAACCAGTGTTTTTTTTTATTTTCCCACTCTTAGTTGTGATAGATGTTCAGTGTGTTAATTGTATTTAAAGGTAACTTTTAAGAATAATTTGAGTCTAAAATGCAAAAACAGTAACATATTTTTTATATGATACCCATTTTAAAAAGCATCCTGAATAATGAATTAACACTGATTGATAAGTTCCATTACTGAGAAAAGAAAAAAAATATGTTTTATCTTCTTTCACCACTGTTAATAAGGAGTGATATTTTAATTGTTTTTCATGATGCTTCTATTTAGCAACCTACTCTTTGGACCTGATTGTACTGTACAGCATTGAGAAATTCATAGACCTGGGATTTGCCATCATCATCCAGGGGAATAAAAGATTCAGGTTTTTTTTGTTTTTAAGTAGGCTCCACGCCCAATGTGGAGCCAAATGCGGGGCTTGAACTCATGGGCCTGAGATCAAGACCTGAGCAGAGATCAAGACGGACACCTAACAGACTGAGCCATCCAGGCGCCCCTAAAAGATTCAGTTTCAATGTGAATAAATACTTTAGTAAAAGAACATTGTTTCAGCAGAGACACTGATACTTTACTTTTAAATGTAGGGGGATTTGGGCTTTTAGGGGGTTTTTTGGAAAGCTTTTTCAGTTTGGTCTAAATTGTAACTAAAAAGAATCACTGAAAGGGAAAGACAGGTATTAGTGTATCTCAGGTAAGCAGATATTTGAATACAGTGTTTTCCCCTAACCAGAAGGGTTAGTGTTCTGAAAACCCTGCTGGTGGTTGAGGGATTTAAGACCTTATATTCATTCAGGAAATGTATCTTGAAATCTTATTAACAAAACCTGTTCTGTTCTGCAACTTGGAAAAATTGAGTTGAGGAAACCAAACTTTTGAAAGAACGCATGCAAAGTTTTTATGCTTTTACATTCACTTGAAATAAATTAGTAAAATTGGGATATAAAAGCCTGATAACAGTATATTTTTTTAAAGATTTTATTTATTTATTTATTTATTTGAGAGAGAGCACAAGCAGGGGGAGCAGCAGAGGGAGAGGGAGAAGCAGACTCCCCGCTGAGCAGGGAGCCCGACATGGGGCTTGATCCCAGGACCCTGAGATCATGACCTGAGCCGAAGGCAGAAGCTTAACCGACTGAGCCACCCAGGCAGCCCATAACAGTATATTTTTAATACATCTCTTAAGTACTAGAAACTTCAGGATCTTCCCACAATTTCAGACATGTTTGTAATTTTCCTATAGGTAATATCCATAATACTGGCTTCTTTTTTCCATTTCTCCATCCAACTGCTTTTTTTCTGATTGCGTGGTCCTAGAAATTCACTAAATACTTGGAATGGAAAAACTTTAGGTAGCCTTTATTTAATACAGTTGGCATAGCTGACTTGGTCAGTTTCAAGTTTTGATTACAATGCACATGATCATATGTATTACCATTTCTTATACAACTATGTGGAGCCCTTGTACAAGCTAAGCTGCCAGCACCCTAGTGTACATGTCTGCTCCCTTCCTCCTGACCAGTGATTGCAGCATGCAGTTCTAAAGTGCTTGAGTTTACATTCCTTAACTGCCTTCCCTTCTCTGTATCCTACTCTAATTCCCTTTTCCTAATGCAGTGAAACATTTTGGTTAATCCAGGTCCCAGATCCTTGAATTGCAGGAAAAAGTGTTCAGTAAAGCCATGAATAATAGGATTTTTATATAAGGATAACTCAGAAGGAGAAGGGTTACTGGACAAGCAGCCCTAGCCTCATATACATGAGCTACTCATTTAATTTTAGAATGTCCTGGAAATCAGAGTTGATCTTGCGATAAAGAGCTAGGATTCTTGCTGCTGCTCAGTGTAATTAAAGTGCAAATGTCAGTCCATCTCAAAAAGCCTATTGAGCACAAACTGAGTATTAAGGCTAGGCTCCAATTAGCATTTCCTGGGTTCCTGTAATGTGCCAAATATTGTTCATAGGAAAATAAATCCGTAAGTTTCCACAAGGAGTTCACAAAGTGAGAGGGCAGTCTGGAAGAATTACGGTGGTGTGTGTTCAGGCTGTGTTAGAACTGTGCACAGTGTGCTATGAAACTCATGAAGGGAGAGATCTCCAGCCTGGGAAAATCACAGCTTTCCCGACTCCCAACTCTATACAGGAGCATAGGACATAGGCAGGGTCGGGGCACCCTGTCTTTGGAAACATTTAACTCTAGTTGGGATTAATCATGTTATTGGTTGTTAATGTCTTTGTCCTTCGCTGTCCTACATGTAAACTCCATCAGGACCGGGAATGTACTTTATTCCCCCTTGTCTTGTCCACTGCTGTCTTCTCATTGCTGTTTCACATGCTTGGAACTTAATAGGCATACCATAAGTATTTGTTGATTGATAGATAAATATAAGAATAAATGGGATAGACATTGGGACTGGCTTTAAGGAGAAATTAGTTTATGAGGTTGGCATCACTGGTAATAATTAGAATGTAAACCACTGGACAGTTTATCGGAAAAGGCAAGTATTTAGGCGAAAGTGGCAGGGGGAGGCTTTTAAAGACATATCAGACACAGTCGCTCACTACTGGGGGCGGGTGGGAGGGGTAGCAGTAAGGCTAGCTATGTTCCAAAGAGGTTTTTTGTTTTTTGAACTACATTTTTTTTTTTTTTGTAAATTAGTTCTTTACCTATCGAATTATTTGGGGAATTCTGAATGGCTATAGCTTCAAGATACAGCGGTTTCTGAGTTACTTTTACGTTTTCTCTTATGGGCTAGTGACATTCCCCAAGGGACAAAACGACCGGAACTTGCTAGCAAGGAAAGGGTGTGAAAATGCCAGGCTCATTAATTGCTGCACCCGGCTGTTTCCGGGAAAGCTGATTCCCACGCTGGCCCGCCTCCGTCGCGCAGCCCCGCCTTGCGTGAGGGTCGCGTGGCCTGCGTCCCGCACCTTGATTGGCTGAGTTGGGACTGAGGGGGCGTATGTCTGCGGGCTCACGGGCCTCCTGTGCCGTGATTGGCTGCGGGTAGAGGGGCAGGGGGCCGGGACAGCGTGCTGGGAGAAATTAGCGGCCCTGTTGGGACCCTAGTCTTGGGACCTTGACCCCTCTTCCCAGGCCTCGGGAAGACGGCAGGCCACGGGGAACCTCGGCGGGGGGAGGGAGGAAGCACGGAGCCGGGGACCCGGGACTCAGTGCGTCTTGCGCGGAGTGGACAGGTGAGTCGCACCCCTTTCTCCGCCGCCGGGGGGGGAGCCTCACCAGCAACAAAGCGGCCGACAGGCAGGGGTCCGGGGTCGCGCACCGAGAAACAGGACTCCCCGCCAGCCGCTCAGCCTCCCTGGCCTGGGCAGATGCCCAGGCGCCAGAGGTCAGAAGTTCCTCTGGACAAGCGCCGGCCCCACAAGATGGATGTGTGGCTGTCAATCATTCCCCGAGATCTTCCTTCGGTCCTCATTTTTTACTTATTTATAAACATTAGGGTTAATTTGAAACTGTCAGATCATACATGTTATAAAAGTAGAACTTAATTGAATTATTACTGATGTTGTAGAGCAGACTGTATTAAGTATGAAAACTGTGCATATTCCAGAAGTGAACTTATCTCCTCAGGAATGCTTAAGAAGCATGAAGTATCTGGGAATAGACCACATTGTGATTTAACAAACATTTGCCCAGAGCATTGCTGTGTAGGGCACAGGGTAAGAGCTGTACTCTGGAGCCAAGTTGTTGGGTTTGAATCCAAGGTCTGCCCTGTTAGCTGAGCAACCTTGGGCAGGTTATTTTACCTGCATCTGTTTCCTCATCTTTAAAATGGGTTTTTGTGGTGATTTAATAACTTTTCTGAGTACTCTGTAAGTGGTTATGGTATTAACTCAATGTAGTCTTCACAGGCACCCAGAATGTAGTGTCCCTATTTTCCTGACACTCCAGCTGAGGCACAGAGAGATGATGTGACTTTCCCACATCACAACACAACCAATGACCAGGAATTAAGTCCATACAGACCACAGTTTTACACACTACCTTAGGCTGCCTCATGAACTGGATTTGTTCATTCAGTTTCAGTTGACAAATACTTATTTTGTTCCCCTGTGGACCAAGTTCTTTGCTGGGTACAAGGGACAGAGAAGAACAGAACTCAGACCCTGCCCTCCCAGTGCTTGCAATCTAGTACAGGTTGTTTACAGCTGGGCTGCAGGGTGCCCATGAATCCTGGTAAAATCTTTTGCAAATGTTGTGAGTACAGGTCTTTTCTTTTTTTCTTTTTGGAAAGAGAGTCTGTGGCTCTTACCAGGTTCTCCAGTGGGTCTCTGATCCAAAGTTAGGAAGAAACATTGTAGCAGAACAGCTAGTATCTAACCTAATGCCTGACAACACAGCATGAGCTTAAAAAGAAAAAAGAAAAACCACTGGTTGAATGGATGAAGAACTTTACAGGAGGTTAAGTGCTACAGTAAGGTTAAGAGCAAGACGCAGTGGAAGAGCACACACAAAGATCCTCCTTGTCCAGGAATGCCTCCTAGAGTCGGCAATGCCAGTGAAGTGAAGGGTAGGGAAGCAATTCATTGGAACATGGTGGTGATGATTCTCTGCCCTCCTGGAGGGTGAGACAGAAACAACACATGAACAGCTGCGGCTATGACAGGTGGCACAGAGGAGCAGTCCTGGTGCCATGAGAGCCTATAATGGGGACAGGAGACTTAGTCTATTCAAGATGGTCAGGGAAGTTTCCCTGAGAGAGTGACCCTCAGACCTAGGAGTTAGGGCCACTTTGGGCATGGGGAACAGCCCTCAGCCTTCAAAGACCCTGTGGTGGGCACAGGCAGAGCACCAGGGACTGAAAAGAACTGGTGTGGCTGGTGGGGTTGGGGGTGGGGCAGATGGGCACAGATTCGGGTAGTGACAGAGCCCAGACAGAGAGGCCTTTTAGACCATGGTGTAAGGCATTTGTATTTTGTTTTATGTCTTTATCCTAAAGTGCCATTGAAAAGTTTATTGCAGGGAGGTGACAAGATCACATTTTGAGAAGAAGTTGGAGAGAAGCCCAAGTGATTAACTGAAGCCCTGGATGAGGACAGGATCTCTGAGGAGAAACTGTAAGGTAAGAAGAGGAGAGGGTCTAGAATCAAGCCTTGAAGATGAGCCTGCAAAGGAGATAGATAAAGGGAAGTGAGAGTGTAGCAAGAGGGGGAAGAGAACTGAGAGTGGGAAGTCCTGGAAATCAGGTGAGAGAGTATTTCATGGAGAAAGTGGTCGACTATGCTGAAAGCTGCAGAGGTCAGAAGAGACAGGAACGAACAGACCTCATTGGCTCTAATCACATGGGAATTGTCTTTATTGGGATCTATATAAGTAGGAGGAGAGGAATTGGAGAGAAAGAAGGATCTGCAAGAATTAACTGAAGGTAAGAGAAAATAGGGTTTTAGCTGGAGTGGCAGTGAGAAGATCCATTGAGCTGAAGGGTGGGAGCCCCAGAGGGAACGATACAGCTGAAGGAGTGAGTATATGAGAAAAAAGGGCTCTGGAGGTGTTCAGGCCAGAGAGGTTGGGATCAGTACAGAAGCAGGGATTACCCTGAATGCTGAAAGGTATAATTGTAGGAAAGGGGAGATAGCAGAAGGTGTAAGTTTGGTGTGATGAGTTGCTCTCCTTTCTTTGTACAGAGTAGAGGCGAGAGCATTGGATGAGAGTGGAGTAGGGGTCAGGAGAAGCTGGAGGTCCAAGCTGAGGAGATTTGACATCGTTGTGGGGGGTATGCAAGAGTGCATTGACCCAGAGATTGTTTTAGAATGGTCTGGCAGAGGGAGCCGAGTTTGCAGCAAAGAAATTAGCCTCCTGGCTCATTCAGGGAATTGCAAAATATCAGGAGAGTGAGGACGGAGGCTAGGTAGAATCAAAAGCTACATTTAATGTATAGTAAAGGAGACCTCACAAATCATGGGGAAGAAAAGGATTGTTCAAAAACAGTGCTTGGAGATAGCTAAACTATTGATAATTTATTTAGACTTTCAGCTCACAACAGAAATTTCAAGTGAATTAAAGGAGCTAACTTCTTAAAATCAAACAAAAATATAGAAGGACATATGGATGAATTTTTCTCTGACCATGTGGTACGTAAAAGCAGTAGGAATCATCAAGAAGAGGGAAACTTCCATGACCCTTGCCCACTTAAAATTAACCACTTTGTTCTGACATGTGCTATACTATGTATGAACTTTGAAGATGTTATGCCGAGTGAAACTAGCCAAATGCAACAGGACAAATACTGTATGACCACTTACTTATATGAAGTACCAAGAATAGGCAAATTCCTAGAGACAGAAAGTAGAAGTTACCAGGGGCTGAGAGGAGGAAAGAATGGGGAGTTACTGTTTAATGGGAACAGAGTTTGTGTTTGGGGTGATGAAAAAGTTCTGGAAATAGTGGTAGAGGTTGTACAACTTTGTGAATTTACTTAATGCCACTGAATTGTATACCTAAAAATAGTAAAATTTATATCTTACCACAATAAAAAAAAATGTAACCACTTTGGTAATGCTGGAATATACCATTTACAACTGAAAGAGAATTGGAGAAAATCCAAAAACAAGAGGATTTTTTTTTTAATATATGAAGAATTTATATAAGTCAGTTTTTAAAAAACAGAAAGATTCCTGTTTAAAAAGGCAGGAATAGTTAACTCACAAAAGGAAATAAAGATGGCCAAAATAATTCATTAAGCTCAGCCTCATTAATAGAAGAAAATGGAGTTAAATTAGTATTGTGTTCATTTTTCACATATCAGAATTAAAACTGATGAACCAGTCATACTGCTTGTGACAAGGTCAACTGAGATCTTTTTTCTGGATAGTAAATTAACAACCTAGCTCTTAAAATGTTCTCACATCTCTTTTTCAGTAATTCTCCTAGGGATTCATCCTAAAAATGATGAAATGTGGACAGATAATCAGCATATTACAAATACTACAAATAGCCCAAATACTCATTCTTAGGGAATGAATTACAGAATTACAGTGTATCTGTCATATGTCATGTACTCATTTTAAATGTTTATAGAGTGTTTTTGATGCCAAGTTTAGATACTTAGAGTGCATAAAATAAATCAATGTATATATGATTTGTGTTGATTATAGAGGAGTCACAACATTTGTGCTCTTCACTTTTGCAGTCAACTGTGTTTGCTCATCAGAGAGAGAATAAGAAAGAGCAAGATAGCGTTAATTGTGGGACAGCTCACCGGGCACATGATGGTTCATCCTGGAGTAAGCAGGAAATGTGAGACGGCCTGCTTTACCCTCCGAGTCATTGGGCAGAAGCATCTTGCCATGGTCCATGTGGTGCTAACATTTAACCTGTCATTTTGTATAGTGTAACCCCCACACTAAGCCACATAACTTCATCTGGTGTTTAGCCAAACACCGGGATCTCCTTCAGTGCTGAGGAGCCCCTTGCTGTGCTAGCCTTACTGGGAGACATTATGTCAGTATTTAGTGTGGTGCCTGCTTAAGACATTTTCAAGAAAAATTCTGAGTCTTCACAATTTCAAATTGTAGGCTGAGCTTAAGACCCTATTTCTCATATACAAGGTAGCCTTGCTTTATGTATTTAAAAATTAAAACAAGGGGCGCCTGGGTGGCTCAGTCGTTAAGCGTCTGCCTTCGGCTCAGGTCATGATCCCAGGGTCCTGGGATCGAGCCCCGCATCGGGCTCCCTGCTCTGCGGGAAGCCTGCTTCTCCCTCTCCCACTCCCCCTGCTTGTGTTCCCTCTCTCGCTGTGTCTCTCTCTGTCAAAAAAGTAAATAAAAATCTTTAAAAAAAATAAAATAAAAATTAAAAGGGACAAGAATCAGAAAAAAACAGACATGTATATCAGATATGAACAGTTGTGAAGGACTCTTCCACTTCCTTATTCTTTTCAGAATTTGGCAAATTCCCTTTAGTGAGAGTGTATTGCTTTTATAAACAGTTATTTGGGACAACCAAAGCATTTAAAATACAGTTTTCACAATTTTCACTTATTCTTTGTAAATAATGTACTTCTGTCTAAAATACAATCTAAAGTTGTATTAGTACAAGAATTTTAGCTCCAGGTTTTCCTAGTAATGGCTACTGTTTATTGAGTGCTTACTATGTACCTGTGCAAAGTATTGGACTCACAGTATCCCTGTAAAGTTTATGTACTTTCTTTCCCTTTTACAGATGGTACTATTAGTAGTCATACTCACTGAACATTTACTGTGAGGGACTGTTCTAATCACTCCTTGTTTACTGACTTAATCTGAGGCTAAGTAACTTTCCCAAGATGACCCCATCAATTAGAACCAGGACTGAGCATGGACATTTTGGCGACAGAGCCCACGCTTCTTCCAGCATGTGGTACAGATGTGAGGCCCAAGCCTGTGGAGTATGGGCTCCAGATTAGATCTGCATGTACCCATCCTCATTATGTAGTATCTCCTCCTTCCTGTTAAAATCCATGGTCCTCCTAGAAATTTTAAAATAGCTTAATTAGGAATCCTCTAAAGGAAACTGGTATTAGGAATTATATGAACAAAACTCTGGTTGAACCACCAGTAGTAAAACAAACTGTGCCTACAATTATTTGGGACACCATGGGCACTAACAATGAGCTATTATTACAAATGGTAAACCAAACTGAGAACATTGTTACTTGTCATTTTTCCTTAGAGAATAGCAATTTATTTGCATTAGGACAGGCTTGAAAGTGAAAAGTCCTTAATCATATATGGCGATGGCATTATTAGGGGCAGAGATTGGATTATGGCTTTTTTCAACTTTCCTTCAAACCTACAAGTAATAAGGGAAGGCTATTGACTAGCTAAACAGTTAATGTTTTTGTGGCAGGGATGCGACACTTAACACTCTCAGCTACTAAAAGTTAAAACGGGGTGCCTGGGTGGCTCAGTGGTTAAGCGTCTGCCTTTGGCTCAGGTCATGATCTCAGGGTCCTGGGATCGACCCCTTGTCAGCTCCCTGCTCACTGGGGAGTCTGCTTCTCCCCCTTCCTCTGCTTCTATCCCCCTCCCCCATTTGTGCATGCTCTCTCTCAAATACAGTCTTAAAAAAAAAAGTTAAAACAACAAACTAGGCGGGGTGCCTGGGTGGCTCAGTTGGTTAAGCAACTGCCTTCGGCTCAGGTCATGATCCTGGAGTCCCGGGATCGAGTCCCACATCGGGCTCCCTGCTCAGCAGGGGAGTCTGCCTCTCTCTCTCTGACCCTCCCCCGCTCTCATGCTCTCTCTCTCTCTCTCTCTCATTCTCTCTCTCTTAAATAAATAAATAACATGTTAAAATAAAAAACAACAACAACAACAACAAACTAGGCATGTTTACATTACCAGAGATAACAAGAAAATAGTGCCGAAGTCCATAATGCATTAGGCACAGTATAGCCATCTCTAGGGACCTGAAGCTGTCAAGTGGGGACAGCTGGTTAGACTTGTAAAAGTATGGTCCCCATTCCACTTAATTTGATTGCCCATTGCTCCACTGGGGCAGTCACATAGCATTCCTTACGTTATCTGGCTAAGACTTTAATTTTGGATTTATAAAAAAGATTTTCATATAATTCTCATAAAACAAGTTTATACTTATTAACTCATTTTAAATAAATTGACTTTGGATAATAATTATTCAGCAGAAATATTTACTCTAAAGTATAAAATTAGAGATGACTCCCCTTCCCCAATAAGTGTTTGCTTCAGCTAAACATAAACTTGAAAATGTAAAATGTTAAAAAAACTTAAAAACCGTGTGTGTGTAGAAGTAAAATATGTCTCCTAAAGAAAAACATAACAGAGTTGTAGGAAAGGGAATTTGTGTCAGAATAACATTTGAGATCTTTGAACTCTTCATGGGCTTGCTACTGATCTGTAAAATGGAAATTACTTCACAAGGTTGTGGCAAAGCTCACATAGACAATGTGTTTATAATGTATAAGATGTCTAAGTTGTGAAGAGGTCTGTTAGTTTCTTTATAAATTATTTAAGAGTATATATGTAATATTCCACAAAAAGTTTGAGGCTAACTTTGGCAAAATTCAGTTTTCCTGTCTAATTTAAATCCATGTTATTTCTGTCTACTGCTTAGAGCCCGGATTTATTTTTGCATTCTAAAAGTCAATGCCCCTTATGTTAAAACCTGTGTTTTCTTTGTTACAGGTAGGCTGAGTACATTCTGAGTCCCCAGGACGGTGGGAATTAGCCAATGGACTGCCGGCATGCTGTGGAAATTGCTGATAAGCTCCCAGCCCTGCAGGCTGTGTTCTTTCAGAAAGATGCTCGCAGCTTCAAAATACAGACCCTCTTTAGCATGCTTCACCTATACAACTGATCGTCAGTCAAACAAAGAAAATAAAAGAACAGTGGAAAAGCTCTCTAAATTTTCAGTGGATATCAGGAAAATACGCAGATTAAAAGGATGGGTACTTTTTGAAGATGAAACCTATGTTGAGGAAATTGCAAATGTTTTACAACTGCTAGGTGCCAATGAAGCTGCTATAGCCAGTATTTTGGAACACTGCCCAGAAGCAGTTGTCTGCAGTCCAACCACTTTTAACACCCAGAGAGAACTCTGGCAGTTGGTCTGCAAAAACGAGCAAGAGTTAGTCAAATTAATAGAACAGTTTCCAGAATCTTTCTTTACTGTTAAGGACCAGGAAACCCAGAAGCTGAACATTCAGTTCTTTCAAGAGTTGGGACTCAAAAATGTGGTCATTAGCAGATTTTTGACAACTGCATCTAATATTTTTCATAATCCTGTTGAGAAAAATAAGCAAATGATAGGTATTCTCCAAGAGAGTTATCTAAATTTAGGTGGCTCCGAGGCCAACATGAAAGTTTGGTTACTGAAATTATTAAGCCAAAATCCATTTATTTTGCTAAATTCTCCTGCAGCTATAAAGGAAACACTAGAATTTCTCCAGGAGCAAGGTTTCACAAACTCTGAAATTCTCCAGCTTCTATCCAAACTGAAAGGATTTCTTTTTCAACTTTGCCCAGAAAGTATACAGAACAGCATTATCTTCTCTAAAAATGCTTTCAAGTGCACAGATCGTGACCTGAAGCAATTAGTTTTGAAATGTCCTGCCATTTTATATTATTCTGTTCCAGTTTTGGAAGAGAGAATTCAGGCATTACTCAAAGAAGGAATTTCCATAGCTCAGATAAAAGAGACTCCAATGGTGCTTGAGTTAACTCCACAGATAGTACGGTACAGGATAAGGAAACTGAATTCCCTAGGCTATAGAATAAAGGATGGACATCTAGCAAATCTAAATGGAACAAAAAAAGAGTTTGAGGCTAACTTTGGCAAAATTCAGGCCAAAAAAGGAAGGCCATTATTTAACCCTGTGGCACCATTAAATGTGGAAGAGTAACTTGGGGACTGCTGCTGCTTTCTAGCATTGCAGAGTGAAGCTGAGGGGCAAAGACTTAAGTGAGTCAGGCAGTTTATAGGCACTAGTAATTTTAAGAAACTACTTAGCTTCTGAGCTGTGTCTAAGTTACCTCTGAGTAGATAATCTCGGACTCATTTGCTATATTTTAAACTATAAACTGCATTTATTTTAAATAAAGTTGGTAATTTTTACCTTGAACTGCTATGTCAAAAAACTCCTGTACTAGTAAATGGCACATCAGTGATAACTTTATAAGTGAATCATTTCTAAGAAATTGACAAGTGCACTCCCTTAATTCAAAGTATGGATATGTTTTTATTTACATAGCACATTTCATCTGGGATATAGACCCAAGTCGTCTTCCTCACCACCAGCTCTGAAACACCATTCTGTGGTCTGAATCCTGTAGCTTAGTGTTAAGTGAAATTAGCAAACTTCCAATACATTTTTTTTTTTTTTTTTTAGAAAAAGCTGATTTCATCTCTTGGTTGGGATAAATGAGTGCCTTTGAGAACCAAGTATTTCTCATTCAAAAAGAATAGAGCTTACTTGTGTGGTTAGTTTAAAACTGCCCATCTCCTCTCATAGAACTCTTTTATGTGCATTCATTACTTTCCCCATTTTATAGATGAGGAAACAAGCTTAGAGAGTCCTGCCAAGTGACAGAGCCCAGATTTACTATGATCTGACTTTGTTCAAACCTGTGAATAGAAAAAGGATTGCTTTAAAGCCACACCATGGGGTGCCTGGGCGGCTCAATAGGTTGAGTGTCGACTCTTGGATTCAGCTCAGGTCCTGATCTCATGGCTCCATGCTCAGCAGGAAGTCTGCTTGGATAGTCTCTCCCTCTGCCCTGTCCCCCTCTTGCATGCTCTCTCTCTCTCAAATAAATAAAGGAGTCTTTTAAAAAGGAAAGAAAAGCCATATCCTTACCTGACATGCCAAAGGAGTACCAACAACAAACTTAGGGATTTTTATGTAAAATTCCTTAAATATGAAGTGATCTAATTTATTTTAAGATTTTATTTATTTGACAGAGATAGCGAGAGCAGGAACACAAGCAGAGGCAGAAGGAGAAGCAGGCTTCCTGCCAAGCAGGGAGCCCAATGCAGGGCTCGATCCCAGGACCCTGGTATCATGACTTGAGCCGAAGGCAGACGCTTAACGACTGAGCCACCCAGGCGCTCCTGAAGTGATCTAATTTATATACATTTGAAGTAAGCAGCTTTTTAGAAAACTCTAAAAATCCAGGTCTGGCTCTGAACGGGAAAGTGTGTGATGGTTGGTACCAATTTTAGTAGCATTCCAAGTTTCTACTTCTAAATCTTGGTCCAAGATAAACATTACACAGATAAAGACTGGCTCACTTTCAGCTGTGGAGTTTGAATTTTGTAACAAATACACAACCAGACCGTTGACTCTGACAAACATCTGTATCCTACGTGTGCATGGCCTTTTCTTAAGTAATGAAAAACCTATTAGAAATGCAGGCCATGTCTTTATTCAATAAGCAAATGCAAGTAACCCTCACTATCCAAATGTTTGGTTCCTTAGGGTAGTGAACGATACTCCCATGTAGCACCTACCGAGTGCCAGGCATGCTGTACTTTAGAACCCTTAGAGTTGGGTACCGCCATTTACTGCTACACAAGTGAGATGCAGGCACAGAAAGGGTGTCACCCAAAGTTAAACAGGAACGTTTGAGCAAAAGAATGGCAGGCAGCAACAGTTGGGGCAGGACTGAGTGTCAGGGAGAGTGGGACAGGATGAGTGTCACCTGTCCATCTAAGGAACAGGATCTTGTTCTAAGTGTGATGGGAAACCTTCGGAACCTTTGGAAAGAAAGTGGTGTTTCAGAGCTGGTGGTGAGGAAGACGACTTGGGTCTATATCCCAGATGAAATGTGCTATGAAAAGTTCGCTTGTTGTCCTGACATAATTATCAGTGGTGTGCTTATCTTCCACTCTCAGAAGTGGCCTAGTTTGGAACAGATTATACATTTATATGGTTACCTTAGTTCTAGTTCATTTTATTTTGAGATGCCTACTAAATATCTGAGCAGAGATGTCAAACAGGCAAATGGCAAAGTCTGGAACTGTGAGAAGTCAGAACGGGAGATAGATATTCAGGGATCATCTGTGTTTCAATGATGACTCTAGGGGCGCCTGGGTGGCTCAGTCGTTAAGCGTCTGCCTTCGGCTCAGGTCATGATCCCAGGGTCCTGGGATCGAGCCCCGCATCAGGCTCCCTGCTTGGCGAGAAGCCTGCTTGTGTTCCCTCTCTCGCTATCTGTCAAATAAATAAAATCTTTAAAAAAAGCTACGACTCTAAATGAGATTGCCCAGAAATAATTATAGATTTGTAGTAGTGGCTGGCCACACCTGGAAGGAGTTGACCAAAAGAGGTCTGCCGAGAAAAGAGGGCATGGCCAATAATATTGAATGCCATGGGGTGGTCAATTAAGATATAGATAAGTGACCAATGGATTTGGCAAAAAGGAAATCATTGGTTGGCCTATCAAGAGCGATTCTGGTGCAATGAGAAAGGTAAGAAGGCAACTGGAGCGGGTCTCGAGAACAGGAGATGAGTAGGCTGCAGAGACTGTATAAAGTTTCTCAAAAATACTGTGAAGGGAAGCAGGAAAATGATGGTTGTAAGATTAAGCATAATTTTTCTTTAAAGAAAGCAAATACCAGAACATGTTTATATGCTGATGAGTATGACCCAGGAGAGAGACAGGGATGAGATGGAAAAACTACAGGATGAATATCCTGCAGGAAGTTAAAGCGGACTGACTTGGGATCAGAGCAGAGATCGTAGTCCTGGTCCACAGAGCATGGGGACGGATGCAGGCAGGGTGACGGGGTAAGTGGTGCGAGAGGAGAGTTGCTGTCAGGTTGCCTCTTACAAAGGGCAATAGGGTGGGAGGGGAGTACTGCAGGAGGGCTGGAAAGAGAAGATGTGTTGTTTTGAGGAATAAGAAAATGAACATACAAGAGGGTATATAAGAAAGTTTGGCAGGGTTGAGTGGCCATTAATTTGTAAAAAGCCTAGTCAGTACATCAGCAAAATTGTGCTCAGGTCCAGGCGTGGAAAACCAGAGGCAGTCACGGTTATAGAAATACACGTACTCTGACTTGACGAGATTAAATTTTTAGAAAATTTGGCCATCATGGCCAAACATAGTCTACGGACTTTATTTTCCCTTAGACCAAATCCTATTCCATTAGTTTTTAGCCCTTGAACCTTTCTGCCTTTTTCCATAATTGCATTCTTATTTCTGTCTTCCTAGAATAAAATTTGAAATCTTCAAAATCAATGATATAGCAAGGAGAGACAGCCTTACATAAAACACTAGAGTCAGATTTTATTTCCTCCGTGAAAAAAAAAAGGCTCTAATAACAAAATTATTTCAACAGTTTACACTAAATTCATTCCTGTGGCAAAGTGTAATTAGCTGCCAAAATAAGTGATTACCTATAAGACTTCCAGGGAACTCCAGTTAGTTAGCCTGGGAAATCAAGCGTATAGTCAGCACTGACTGCCAACAGCAGAATGAAGTACTGGTTACTGAGTAGCCCCATTTCTGTTTCTGGATATTAACTGGAGTTGTGACTTACTTACTCGAATTCAAAAGTGATAATGGGGGGCGCCTGGGTGGCTCAGTTGGTTAAGCGACTGCCTTCGGCTCAGATCATGATCCTGGAGTCCCTGGATCGAGTCCCGCATCGGGCTCCCTGCTCGGCGGGGAGTCTGCTTCTCCCTCTGACCCTCCCCCCTCTCATGTGCTCTCTCTCTCGCATTCTCTCTCTCTCAAATAAATAAATAAAATCTTAAAAAAAAAAAAAGTGATAATGGGAAATTGCTAACTCGGAAAGCCTGTTTCGTATTTGTAAAAAGAGGTACTTCCCCAGCACTGACTTTACCAGATAATGTATGGACAGCACCTGGCAGGTAAGTAGATACCCAGTATATATCCATTTTCTACCTTCCTCCAACTGGTTCCCATCTCTTTGAGTCACTTCTGTCTAGTGGGGGGTGCAAGTTGGTTTCATAGTTACTTAGGACAGAGTAAAGTGCTCTCTACTTCTCCATCAGATCCCAAATTGTAGACAAGAATCACCTGTGGAGGCTGTTAAATTGCAGTCCTGGGCCCCACCCTGCAGAGGTTCAGAAAGTTGGGGTAAAACCTAAAAATCTGCATTTTTAATCTTCATCAGAGTTGACTAAAATATATTTGCATTTCATTGTCTTGGTATCAAAATACATACTCGAAGATGTTTTGTCATGTTTGTGCATTAGTATCAAAAAATTAAAAACTGACTACAGTACTTTCTGAACTATAAAAATTCTAAGACTGCCCTGTTTTTCCTTTAAATTTCCTTTATTTCCTTAGATCTTTATGAAACATTTCATCTTTTGCAGATCATAGTGCTTTATTAACAGATTTATGTATTCTTTTCCCATTCCTTTAATACAAAAAAAATTTTAATCACCAGTCATCTTCATCTGACATTTCACTAAGTACAGGACTCATGTCAACATTATTAGATCAGTCATTCAAGTGGGTCACACAAGTTCATCCTCATTGTGCCAAATACCCACTCAAAAGATACACTGAATAACAGACGCCTCCAAGTGTATGTATCAACCTTAGTTTCTTGAAGTGAACCAGTACTGTTTCACAGGTCAAGCTGCTAAGTCTACGCAAATAAACTGGAAAAGACTCAAGTGTACAGCTGTACATATCATCAAATGGCAAGTTCATTGCAACAAGAACCTCTGTAACTAACCATTCATTTGTACACTTCTCTGCCATCCTTGCAAAAGCCTCCCCTGAATAAAGTTATAGTTCAGAGTTTAAAACAAACTTGATGAGATAAAATGTACCAGGTGGCTTTTCTACCAGGTGGCAGAAATTACAACCATTTTTCCTCAAGCAATTTTAAAGACAAGCAAGGTTGAAAATAAATATGCAAGCACACAGTAAACTAAAGTCTGTGTTTAGAAATTCAGGTACAAAGCACAGCAGAGCCTATGACTATAGAAGATAAATTAGAAATATAAACTAGCAATGAAGCAATAATTTCTTTCAAATAGCAGGAAACAAGTTCTCCAATACCATTATTTAGATCACTGTTTAGTGTTCATCTATTAACTCTGGAGTTTCTTTTAAAAATCCCTTTTGCTGATTATGACATTTGACCGGATATACCAACAAATATACCTTAAATCATAGTGCATGAAATAAACGACCATTTAATTTCTGATGAACTCCACAACTTCTCAGTTTTCTATGTAGCGGTAGGTTCAAGAACCTTTGTAGGTTTGCTTAAGATCCCTACTGGTGTTTATGAAAGCTTTTAAAAGTTATGTTCTTATCCATTTGTTGTTCCACATTATTAATGTAAAACTCTTAGTGGTTTAGAAACAAACATTTAAGCCTTGGGTGTTGGAGTGATCTGTTTTAAGTTCTCAAGGATGTATTCTGCCTTACTCTAGAGCATCACCTCCTTTCCTACACACACACACACACACACACACACACACTTCTGCAAAATGGAGGCAAATTTCCAGACTTAAGTATAAAGAAAACTAAGATTTTTCAGGCTTGAATTATAACCCTTAGTTAAGAGGAATGCCAAATATATATGTGCCACTTTTAAAATTTTTATGAAACTGAATATGAAATAAAAAATGAATTCCAGCTAAGTCATATTCTTTGACAATGAATGAGACATGATGAGACATGTTAAGAAGACATGACACACTTATCATCCACAATAAAAAACTTCAATTCCCTGCCTGAAGTTGACTTGGAAATAGTACAAAGTCTACGACTTCTTCAAAGGATTGTAAGATAACATTTTAAAAGTCTACAAACCACTGACAGCACTTATTACTTTACATTCGAAACTAATCTGTAGAGCCTATTTCATTTCGATTTAAAAGTCAGCTCCCAAGTATTTGTGGCTGCTTTTACTGTGATTTTCAAAAGGGGTACTGCTAACATTTTAAGCCATCCTAAAGATAAAATTGGCGTGAAGATTTTTTATATCTTGGATGCTTTAGGTGATTCTTAAGAATTTAAAATTATTTGTTCCTCCTTAATATGAAACTTCCAAGATAGCTTATGACCAGCAAAGAAATATTCCTTAGGCACTGTGAGGTGTATTAAAGATGGAGTATGAAACCAGGTTGAAGCATAACCTTAGCCGGTAACTACACTGACAGTTAACAAAATGCCTACAAGCACTACCTTATCTGCTGAGAGCAAGAAATGCCTTTACCCCAATACTCCTGAGATTCTTATGAGGGAAAACTAATTTCACAATTTTTAAAAGAATCCATATATAGTTCTAAGAACTGCACATGTTTAGGGTATTAGAAAAGATGTTTTATAAGGCATCAATGATTAATGTAATGCGTATCTAGCAAAAGATGGTTAACACTCAGTATCATAAAACCATTTATCTCTTCTTTTAAATTGCTCTAAATTCCTGCTACTTTTACCAGCTTAAGAAAAGAATGCCTCTTGGCCTAATCAACTATGGTTATAAAAAAAACTAAGACATCTGAAACTATTAGGCACATCAAAGGTACAGTTTATGTAATTCAAGGTTCCCTTCTTAAGGGGCAAATGAGTTACCTGGCACATTATACATATGGAACTGTAAAGATCAACTAAATTCAACTTTCACATTTTTTAGTTAAACTGAAAGACTTATAGTAAATATCAAATATACCATATCTTCAGTTACAACTGAATTAAGTGTAACATTTTACCAGATAAAAAGCTGGAATTTAAGTATGAGAAACCTTCATACACTGTGCTAGTATTGGTCTCTTCTTTTTAGACAAAAGCCAGTCATCAATACTTTCAACACAGCAGTTTAGAAGATAAACGTCCAAACAGGTGACTTGGTTGTAGTCCATAATTTAGCAATTCAATGCCACTGGCATCATAATGCTGTGGAGAGCGAGTGTATCTCCATACTTTAGTCAGATTTGTCTTTCTTCTTTCCCGTTAAGGGCACTTTGTTTACAACAGCAGACCCAACAGCTGTGACGCCTCCAGCCACAGCAGACACGCCCCCTCTCACCAGCCCTATTCCCACGGAAGGCACAGTGGTAACAGCTGTTTTGGTCACCTCCAGACTCTTCCCACCAATCCAAGCCACACCACCAATGGTGGCACCAACGGCTCCCTTTGTAACACTGAAGATACCGCCAGTCACACGGGACAACATGCCTGGTTGCTGCTGTGGGTGATCTTTCATTGAACCTAATGAGAGAAAATACGAAGACCGTCAATATAAGTCTTTATAAGAGCAGTACAAATCCTTAAGTACCCTAAGACTTCCTAACAATCAGGAGGTTGTTTTGATAAGGTGAACCACATAAATACAAATCCGATCAAGACACTAAAAACCTCTTCCCTCAAAGCTAAGGTTGTACATGTTTTTAAAACACCTTGGTCCAATGCTAAGTCTTAGTATCTATGAGAAAAAATGCTTTTGGGACTAGACAACTTTCATAAAATAGAATCTAAATTTAAATGTTTTCTTGATTTACAGTTTTGCTGCTGTTAATAATCTTTATGTCCTAAAAGGAGCATGAAAAAATAAGAAGATAAATATATTTAGCCTTCATTTCCTTGACAGAATTCAATCATCACTGAAACAACCTTCTTCATTTAAAGCACTGGTTCTCAAGGTATGGCCTGGGACCCCCGGGTATCCACAAGACCATTTCAGGGGCTCTGCAGGATAAAAATTATTTTCATAATAATAACATGGCATTTATCCTTTCACTTTTATTCTTTCACATTCATTCACAAGTCTACAGAATTTTCCAGAATCTAAATGATGTGCAGTAACACAAGAGACTAAACACAGAAGCAGCTGTGAGAAACTAGATGTCTTCTATTAACCCTAACATTAAAGAGATTTGCAAAAATTTAAAAACAATGTCACCCACCCTGTTCACATTTTTTTTTTTTTTTTTTGCTTTTAAAAACTATGTTAGGGCGCCTGGGTGGCTCAGTTGTTGGGGGGTCTACCCTCAGCTCAGGTCATGATCCCAGAGTCCTGGGACTGAGTCCCACATTGGGCTCCCTGCTCCACAGGAAGCCAGCTTCTCCCTCTCCCACTCCCCCTGCTTGTGTTCCCTCTCTCGCTGCCTCTCTCTCTGTTGAAAAATAAAATCTTTAAAATAAAAAATTAAAAATAAAAAAAACTATGTTAATCATGTTAATATGTAATGGGTCTATTGGGGTTTTTAATGAATAAAATATTTAATTTCTCAGTTTTTATTATTTATATGGCAAATATCAACAAAGACACAAGCTTTTTGGGGTCCTCAATTTTTAAAAGTGGAAAAGCCAGAAAGTTTGAGAACCACTAATTTAAATATATGTGGGTATCTGTTCTATTTGCATTTTAATAATGTATTTAAAGAGCTAATGCTATCTAAAAATAGGATAATTATTCATATCTTAAAATCCTGTTACTTACCTAAAATCATTTTTTGTAGTGTTGAGAAACTACAGCTATGCTTAATACTTTCACTGCGTCAGTAATTCTTACAGGAGCGAGAGAGTATGTGATTTAAACATCTAGTCTGTAAACACTCTTTTACTCCAGAAAAGGTAATATCAGTATGAAAAATTCAGATTTATTTATAAAGTCATGAGTTTGTTCTCTGGTTTGTTTCATTTTGAATAGAGTCATTCAAGTTGGTATGTAACCTCAAACTCAGCCATAAAATAACTAACAGGAAGATTTCATAAAAATTTGCTTGTATCAACCTCAAACAAACCTAGGTCTTTTCTCCTTTGTAATCTAATGATTTAGGCAGCAACAACACGTAAGCAATGGTGTTTATATTTTTCTAAACTTTGTGGGAAACTACTTGGTCACTAAACAGTTCAGGCTTTAATCACTGAAAAGGTACAACTCACACAAAGAAAAGTAAATTCTTGGGTACACAGGCCCAACTAGGACTACCAAAGCTACTAACTCATAGCAGAATGTTATCAGAGAAGACAACAACGGGAAACTGATAGTACTTGATGGAGAAAAAATTCTGAAAATTGAGCTTTTCTAATACAGCACAAATTTACCTTGATAAAGATTTTCCTTCCATTGCTTAGAGGTTTTACATCATATCACAAGTATGAAAATATCACTGACTCGTCAAAATAGTTCACAAAGATATAGCAATGGCTAAATTTATAAAAACCAAATTCTTAACTGAAGCTATTTGAGTAATAAGCATAGTTAATACAAATTTTTAACTAGGGGCGCCTGGGTGGCTCAGTTGGTTAAGCATCTGCCTTTGGCTCAAGTTACAATCCCAGCATCCTGGGATCGAGCCCCACATCAGGCTCTCTGCTCAGCAGGGAGTCTGCTTCTCCCTCTGTGCCCCCCTACCCCCGCATGCTTGTGCAAGCACATGCACTCTTTCTCTGAAATAAATAAATAAAATTATTTTTTAATATAATTAAAGAGTTGAAATAAAAGACAAGATGTGGAAAAGCATTTGAATATGTTAATTATAAAATTATGATGGAAAGGGTTACATAATGGTAATTCTTTTGTAATCAAGGTCACTAACACTAGGAAAAGGAAAAAAATCCTGACTTGAGGATAAAACAGATAACTGCCTCATGCTGAATACCCTCATTAGTATTATCCTGCTATGCCAAATTTGGTGCACATGCGTTTGATGAAGACAATTTTTCTTAGTCAAAGCAGATAAATATTAATGCTGTTGATCTCTTTAATTACAGTGTGCTCTTAATTACCACCATATAAAGTATCTGCTCTGTAGACTACTTTGGTTTAGCAGGTTGCCATATAAAGATATTACTAAAGCACTTTCTCTTCCTTGACAAGCATGCTCCTGAGCTGTCTTTATCTCTTTCCTGACTTTATCCCTACAAAGTCCTTATTAACTTTCTCATTAAGCCCTAACTTTTCTTTTCAAAACTCTAGGGTTCTAGACCTAAAAAAGTCAGTCAAGAAAACAGCTGAACTAATAATTTTCCAGGCTATTCTGCCACCAAACAAAAACTTATCACCTCACCTACCTACCTCCATCTTCTTTTAGGCTTAAGTACAAACTTTTCATTGTGTTTTCCTAGCAATTTCATTTTTGTCTACCAACATAAGAAATACAGGAAGAAAATTCTGGACAGTGGGTAACTGGGAAGAAAATAAAATACCCAGAGTCACAACTTCCAGCTCTCCCCTCTTCCCAGAGACACTAGTCTATCTGCAACTGCAGTCTGGTCTGCTGGCCACTTCATCCCTTATTCTTCACTTTGATTCTCTATCTTACCTATTAGGACTGTGCTATATAAACATGCAGTTGTCTAAGGAAATTACTATTTGGTTTAAGTTTAATAATGTTCTACACCAAAACCATAAATAGAAAATGCCTATAGTCATTTTCTGTATATAATCAAGACATTCACGTATGCAGTTAGCGTTTTCAAGGATTTCTGAAGTTTAGGTAAGAAAATGACTCATGATGTCACAATTTTCAAACCAAAAGAGAATTTAAATTTAAGCAGACCCTAAGACCATGTATTAATACAGGAAGAAGAACTACCAATGATAACAGCTTAATAACAAACCTCAAGGGCCTCTTGAATTGAGTTTTTATATTCATGACATGAAAAAAAAACATAGTCCATCCTTCCTCTGCACCCTACACCCATTCTTTACAAATGAAAGGGTACTCTAACTTGTGAAATGGTCTTAATAAAAAGTAGCAAAAGAATAGATCTTATATAATAAAACAGTTGCGTGGTGTCCCCATTCAGCAATATCTGTGCTTTCTTCTTAGAAGCTAAAAATGTTTATCTTCAATTATTTTTGGAACATATTCACTGACAAGGTAAACAGATTGTTACTTTAAATTTAATAAAAACAATCAGAATTTTATTTCAGTAGGATGTTTGTTTCCGTTCTTAGTATGTCGGATGCATACTTACCTTCTGGTGGTTCATCACTAAGGTATGATGGGAGTTCTTGATTTTTATCTGCCTGATTCATGATCTCCTAAAAAACACATACACATTTCATTATAACCTCAACCTGTGAGGTGACCTCTTAGCACATGCTCAATTAAGACTTAACTTTATTCAGATAAACAACATTTTAAAACACTTCTTGTGAAACTACATCCTATTTCTCTCCTACTTTATGGTGTTTAAGAAATACTTTTAATTACACTAGTGGACAATAAAAATCTTATCTCAAACACCAACCAAAGAGCTAACAAGCATGGTACAAGCTTTCCTATGTTGTTACTGATGCTTACTAATTGAAAGAAAATTGGAAAGTCAGGGTTGGCGACAAAAATCTTAAGTGCTTCCTCCTACAGAGTATTGGTTAACTTAACTGTAATTTATTTCACAACAGACTTAAGGAAAACCTATACTATGACTAAAAAAATGTTCTATTGAAAATTTTCTAAAAATCATGATATCCTACAAAGATGACATCACCAATCTGAATCATTAAGAGATGGACTTTGATTACTTTTTTATTGTTGTTTTTAGAGCTCTTACAAATACAGGTAGCAAAAGAACTCAAAATGTATGGAAAAAAATACGTATGTGCTTATGTCCTTAGTATGAGTAGTAAAAGAACCCAAGAAATAAAATAAGCTACACTGGGATAAAAAAAACAGTTAAACTTTCTTTTCCCAATTTCCTTTACTATCTTAAAATATTTGCTTTTATATTCACTTGACTAAGAAAAGATTAAAACAAGTCAAGATTGGAATACTAGTACTCCAATACTACAAGTATTAGAATACTATTTAACAAATTTAAAACAAAATATGCAGAAATTCCTAACAGAATATGTGTATCTCTTCCTGATGAAAAACTACCGTGGAGCCACCTTCTTCCCCACTGAACTGTTAATCCAAGAGGAGAGACTGTTTAGCTTGGTCACCACTGTGTTCCCAGGATCTGTACACCATACACACACAAATGCAGATCACCTGGCTGATCAACCAATCAACAGATGCTACCATACCATGAACAGAAATATGGAGAAATTATATACACACATACATCTTACATATGTTAACTGGACTTTAAAAACAAGTGTGATGGGGGGTGCCTGGCTGGGTCAGTCTGTAGAACATGTGACTCTTGATCTCAGGGTCATGAGTTCAAGCCCCACACTGGGCATAAAGCTTACTTAAAAAACAGGTGTGATAGCAATTGCATACATTTCAAAACTGCCTTTCTGTACATATCCCACAAATCCCAACTAAAAGACTTACCTTTTCCTAATTCAGAATCCCTTGAAAAAATTAATTTTCCTTAAAAAAAAAAAGAAAAATGAAATAAAAAGAAAAATAATTTAAAAAAAAATTAATTTTCCCACATATATCTTGTAACTTAAAAAAGAAAAAGACCACCATTTCAAAAGATTAGAGTTGCTTTATAAAAGACATCTGCAAGTTCATCTTTGTAATATGAATTGACTTTATCCTTCTATGGGTAGGCAAAGAGGAGCCATGACAGTAACATCGTCAGAACTGTGCTTTAAGAAGCTAAATAAAGCAAGAACAGATGAAGAAGGCAGGGCGCCTGGGTGGCTCAGTCGGTTAAGTGGCTGACTCCTGATTTGGCTCAGGTCATGGTCTCTGGGGTTGTGGGATTGAGCCCCGTGTCAGGCTCTACGCACAGTGCATCTGCTTGAGATTCTCTCTCTCCCTCTGTCCCTCTCCCCTCCCCCACTCACGCTTGATCTTTCTACAATTAAAAAAAAAAAAAAAGAACAGGTGAAGGACAGAGAGATTAAACACAGTAAAGTGGCTACTTTAGAAGTTCAGTGAGATAGAATAAACAGTTTAATCTCTGCCAGTTTTTCCTGTATAAATAAGTGTTTGGGCAAAAACCTAGGTGTCACCCTTGATTTCCTGTTTTTTACATTCCCATCTAATCATCAGTAAACTCTGTTGCCTACATAAATCCAGAACACAACCACTTCTCATCACCTCTACGGCTACCACTTTCAATTACTATCTATCACTTTCAATTACTATCGTATCTCTTACTTGGGTTGCTACAAAGTCTCTTAACTGGCCTCTGAGCTTCTACCTCTGCTCTTCCTTCAGTCTGGCCGTGTCACACTCTGCTTAAACCCCTACAACTGCTTCCTGTTTTGTTCAGAATAAAATCCAGAGTTGAGGCCTGACATCTAATACTCTGATAGCATCTCCCTCTGCCTCTCACTCATACCAGTCTAGCAACACGGGTTTCCCTGCTCACCCTCCCCTGAAAGGCTCTTCCCCAAGATATGTGCATGGCTTGCTTCCTTACTTCCTTCAGTTCTTTATGCAAATGTCCCCTTAACAGAGATCTTCCCAGACCACCTTACACTAGATTAGCACCCTCCTACTCCTTTCCCTATCATTTTCACCTAACCCTGCTCAATTTTCTTCATTGCTCTTACTTTCACTTAATATATATATGATTTATATATATATATCATATATATCAAATATTTATATATAAATATAAATACATATGTTTACTTTGTGTCTCCCACAATTAGAATGTAAGCTCCATGAGAACAAGACTTGGTTTTGTTCACTGCTCCATCCCCAGAGCCCTTTTCAATGCCAGATGTATGATAGACAAATACTTGAATTTTTTGTATGAAGTAGAACACAGCTTGGGTATTAATATGAGATAAAAGGAAAACATAGGATGGAAAATTTCTAGTGTGAGCAACTAAGTAGACAAAGATGATGAAGACAAGGGGCAGGAGACAAGAAACCACTTCTGAGAAAAGATGAAGGACTTTTTGAAATTTTTATTTTATTGTGGCAAGAATACTTAACATGAGATCTACCCTCTAAAATAGAAGCGTGCAATACATTACTATTGACTATATGTATGATGAAAGGACTTGTTTTTGAACAGCTCGATTTGAAATGCCTTCAGGGCATCTACAGGACATGTTTAGCAGGCAAGTGGATTTAAGGGGTCTAAAACTCAGCATGAAGTCTGAGTTAGAGCTGAGGCCCTGAGAGTGGTTTGAAGTGATAGGTACAAATGTGGGGGATGGGTGATATGATCAAGGAAAAGAATGAAGAGAGAAGTAGACTGATAACCTTAACTGGACTGCTCATATTTAAGAGGTGAGTGAAAGAGAAGCCAGCAAAAACAAACAAAATACAAAATACATGTGGAAGTGTGCAAGTGAGTATAGCCTCATGGAAGGCAAGAGATGAATTTGTAAGCTTCCTAGAGACTCACAAGGCAGACATTAAAATAATTTATGAAGACCAAATACTATGGGGAAATGCTAATGTTACATTCAGAGAATATAAAAGGCATATATCATATAATCCAATTTTTTTAAATGCACATGAAAAGACTGAAAGAAAGTACACCAAAATGTTGAAAAAGACTGCCACTAGGGAGTAGAAATATATAGAGAGCGAAGAGACAGAGACACAGAGAGAGAGCGCGCTACAGAGAAAGAGAAATATCATCCCCCTTTATATATAGATATATATATATATATATATATCTATATTTAACATCTGTATTTTAATTTCCTACCATAAACATGTATTGCTTTCGTACCTAAAGAAAATTATGTATTTTAAGTCTTAGAAATCAGTGATATTCAAAAAGCGTACTTCCAAAGATTATGCAGTTCATCTACCTAGTTTTTATCTTAGTTTTTTTTAGGTTTTTATCCTCAAATCAAGGTGATCTAAAAAACAACATACTTAAATCACAAAATGCAGATTTGAAGAAAATGACATCACTGAGTTTAATTCTCGGTTATGTCCTTAGTAAGGAAACCCTGACAAGAGAGCCTTATGCAGGCTATTTACTACATTGTACTGCACTGTAAAGAAATTACCTACTATATCACTCGATAGCTCTGATACGGAGCTCCACGTAAGAAATTTCTTTAGCGGTATTCAGAAAAACTTTTGTTTCCGCAACAGATTTACAATGCTTTCTTCTCTTTGAGATCTATGTACTTTCCTACTTAAAAGATACAAAGAAAAATGTGGTATCTCCCTTTTCCCTCTGACTTCCAGGAAGCTTACAGGTAAAATCCCAGCTTAAGCCTGGGATGAGGTTCCTGTGGCCTGCCTAGTTGTCCTATTTTCCCCCAACTCCACACCTCAAGACCCCCACTCATTTGCTGTTCTCCCTGGTTGGTCTGCAATTTGAGTATCTTATTTATATTCTTATCATTTTGTTAGAATATGTTTTGTTGTAAGCTGACACACAGTATTTGTGGAATAAGTGGGATAAAATTATCATCTGTAGCTACATTAATTTTAAGCATCACAAGAAAAGATACATACCAATATATGGTCCAAATTTTTTGTTAAAAAAATACTTTAAGCTAGAATTGTGTTTTTCAAATGTTCTTACTTAAGAGTAAGCAGTAGTACGCCCGTGGCTTCAAGAACCACAGGAGAGACATGATGCATGCATTTTACTACACAGTAACTTAAAATACTTTTTGTGTTTAAATATACACAAATTAAAAAGATAATTGAAAAGTGCTTGGGAATATTTTAGGATAACCAGACTCTCAAGAAATTTCATTCTTGCTTGGAACTTCTTCAGGATATAGTCTCAGATTTACCAGCTCTCTCTTCTCAGCCCACCACACACCCAACCCTCTTGAATTTATTCTGCTTTTAAGTTAGGTGTATTTTTGGGAGAAGAGCTTGAAATGTAAGAATCTAGATACTATAATACAGAAATATCCACAGATACATTTAATATTGTTAGTGACAGTTACCAGGAGGATTATCAATAAACAGTAAAACAGAAAATCTGGAGTCCTGCCAGGCTAGAAGCCTGGCTAACAAGAACAGAGGAACTTGGTATTAGAGGGCTCTGAAATCCTAAGAGGCCACAGGGATTGTTTTGTATACATATTTTTTAATGTCTGAGTTTCTTGTACATCATTGGTGTTAACAACAAGTATGCAGTATTAAAATTCCTCTAGAACTCTTAGGGTAGTAAAAATTATGTAAAAGCTGCACGTATTTGAAATATTGTTGTTTTCTAAATTCCTAATTTGGTCATAAGGCATCAAATACCTTGTAAAAAGTATTTTTGTTAAAATCCTTAACTATCTGTAATGCCACCTGTACTTTTTACTAACATAAATCATTCCCAACCCCTACACACATATATGTGCCAAACTTTTAGTGATATTACCTCTTTACAGATGCTACCACTTTATCACTAAGGAGAACTATTTTTTATATTACCATCCTGTTCATGATCATCATTACAGGGGTCTTGTTTCTCTTAAATTGGTAATTCTGAACACAAACACACTCCTAATCTCTTAAAACTGGGAAAGGTAAATAATCTGCTTGTAAAATTTAAAAGTACACACATGGAGACAAGTAACAACTGGCAGGAAAAGTGTCAAAATGACCATTTAAATGTTACCCTTAAACAAAATTATTAAATTCTATGTAAACCATCTGCCCTAAACTCACTGAATTATTAGTTCAATATATACTTGGGTCCCTACTATGTGCTAGACACCCGGTCAGGCTCTGAGATTTCAGTGTGATTCAGCACACACAGGACTTCTCTAAACCAGTTTACCCCAAAGGTGACACACTTTCTTGGCACTTATCAATTTATTTCATGCAAAACCCAAAAAATGATCTGCTCTCTAGGAATTCATAATACACACAGTTTCTATTTTAAAAAAGTACCTTCCTAAGGAAGGCAATAAAAACAGCAAACAGCCTTTAGATCAGGACAAATAACTGAACTTATTCTATGGACATAAATCAGTTTTACTACTTGGTCCTAACGTGAAATTTAGAGTACCAACTAAAACTGGTTATAAGTGGTTTTTTTTTTTTTTTTAAGAAATTGTGAAATGTTAAAGACTTCTTCGCTGTAGACTACAATTCACCAGTAGTTACATTAGGCATTTTAGGCCAAGGAGAAATAATTCTTGTTCAGTACAATAGTATCATAGATATAGCAGCTGGCAAGTATACTGAGCAAGGATTAATAACAACACTATTCCCTAGAGGGTAATTTCTTCCAATAATAGAAATAAGTAAACAAATGCCTCTTAGGAACCTTTTTTTTTTAAGGAAAACAGATGAATCCGTATTGTTTGTGGATATCTACAACATTTGATACATAAAGTTTTCATTAATGGTGAAAACAAACTTTGAAAATAGTGCACAAATTTGCCTATGGCTAAACACCCCTTTGTGTACCAAAGGAAGTTAAATAGCACTAACACATTATATGAAGCCTAACTACAAAATACAATACACAACAGTTTACCTTCAAAGCCATTTCAAAAACCTGTTATTAAATAGTAAGTACCAATTTCCTATAAGAAAAAGACTATAAATGAATTAGCTAAATTCTTCTACACATTCTATATATAGGAACTTTGCCACATCCTCACTCCCGTTTTAGCTTCTTTGCCAAATAACTACAAGGAGTTTCAAAAATACATTTATACAGAACTTTAACACACATACACCAGTAAGCAGTGTATATTAAAACACCAGCTTACTGTGTTTAGGTTTCTCTAGTTAACCAACTATCCTGAACAGGCTGATTTTAAACACGGCCCCCGCCCATTAAATCAACAGAAAACAGGCTACAAGAAATGCACTGAATCTGGCAGGAAAGAAAAAGTAATCTGTCTTAAGTGACCACCTTAGTGACAGTAACAACTGAGAGTATCAAAATGGCAATTTTTTAAGTGTTGCCTTTAAATGAAACATTAAGCAGAATTACAATAAGCTATCAAACCAGATAACCAGTACATCAGTCATCTTCACTAAATTATACCTCATTAGTTCAACAGATACTTGTGTCCCTACCATATCAGACACTGTGTTAGGCACTGAGGTTACAACGAGAACAAGCATGTGAAGGCCCTACTCTGGAGGTGTTTACATGTAATCCAGTGAGGTATCTTCAGGAAGTAGCAAAAACAGCAAGTACTCAATGACTGAAACAAAGACAGGTAAAGATTTTCCTGAAGTTAAACACACACACACACACACACACACACAGAAACTTTTCCATCTATCCTTAAACTTTTCTAATGATATTCTCTATATATGGACACATTTTTATTGAACTTGGTTTCTGGTACATCTGCCATAACATAGACTAAAGAAATAAAAGTGGGGGAAAAAAAGTCAAAATAGAGTGCATATAGGTTTATTAAAGACTACTTCCCCAGTTCTTTGAAAAAGCAGACATGCCCACATACATGCAAACACAGACCTGTTGATGTGGTATCAATATTCCTGGGAGCCCCTTAGAGCAGCCACACCAGTGGATGTCCTAAAGGTTAAGCAATCGCATATAGCAAATAAAGTATTTTCATTTGGAATTAGCACAAGTGTTCACAAGGGCGTAATAAACAAAATAAGAACTCTCCTCTTCAGGTGTTTCTAAACCTTTCCCAGCGGCCCCTTCTCCCCCCACTGATCTCTTTAGTCACAAGCAAGTCTTTTTCTTTAGCAGAGGGAGTGACGTGGCAGGAGAGGCAGAAAATGACCCTGGAGAAGCCGTGACTAGGGCTAAGCTCAGCACCTCCTCCCTCTGCTCCACGTTGTACACCAAGCACACCCCCACTCCCATAGGGTTCCAGAATTTGTCTTCTCATATAGAAAAGGCGACCTGTTTAGGCGGGGATCTGATTGGAAGTGGGAGCTTGGGGACCAGTCTCGAAGCTGCGTGTGCCTAGCAGGCACGGTTTTTATTTAGACTCGGGAGGCAATGATGGCACCGACGGGTACTCCATCGGTCCCCAGTCACCCCTGGCGCCGTCAGCGCCTCTCTCCATTCCACACTTTCAGCTTTCGGTCAGGCGTGAGAGTAGAGCCTTCCTACGTGGGAAGCGCACTGGGGACCAAGGCTTGTGTGCCTGAACCCAAGAGAGCGGTTTATCAACAGGTCAGGAGTTAGTGTGGTGGGGAAGCCCAGCACACAGCCCCCCAGCCGCATCCCTCTCCTCTCCCAAGCTGCTGACGCCCTCCCACCCCCATCCCCCCAGCCTGACACCCAAGGAGCTAAGAAGTGAAGCGGAGGCTTCCAAGGAGAGTCCCCAGTCACAAACCACCGCTGGGGAGTCCGGGACACGTAAAGAATAACCACCCCGCCAGCGAACCTCCGTTCGCCCCCAACATCGTCCCGCCCCTCCCCCTTTCCCGCTCAGTCCCCCCCAGAAGGCTCCGCTCGGGGAAGCCAGGCCCGGGGGTGGTGAGGTGCAGGAGAGCTAACGGAAGAAGGCGACAGAGAGGAGGACAGGAAGCCAGGACGGCGCCCCCCGCCCTCCCAGCCCCACTTACTCACCTCCGAGGTCGAGGGTTGTCGCCTGGAGCCGGGGCTGGGCAGAGGGAGCGGGCAGCACCGAAGAGGGCTGCGGTGGCCTGAGCGACTGGCACAGCCCCGGGCAGTTGCGGGTTCGGCAAGCGCCTCCTCAAGCTTTGGAGCCTGAAGACTCCGTTGGCGACGGCGCCAGCAGCGGCCTCTGCCTGCGGACGTGGCGCCGGACGCGACCCGCCCCCTCCGCCGCCTCCTCAGCTCCCGCCTCCTCCCGCGGCTCCGGCTCCGGCCCCGACGCGCACGCGCACCCCAGGCCCCTCCCGCACCCACCCGGCACACGCCCACCCGTTTCTCGAACTGCCCTGCCCTCCCAGCAGCCCCCAGCCGGCCGCCTCCGAACGTGCGCACGCGCGGCGCCTCCGGCGGCCTGCTCCCGCCCCTTGGCCCGCTGGGTGCCTCCGCGGGAACCCCTGGCCTGCCTGCGCGCGCGCCTTGTCCTGGGCCTCCCGCCCCCTTTCCTCCGCCGTCCAATCAGATCGGGCGAGGGGCGCGGAGCCCCGGGAACGCGCTGGCGGCGGCCCTCAGGGTTCAAGCGCTCGCCCCGCGGCTTCGCCAAGCTTTCGTTCCGCTGCGAGTAAGGGTCGGTCGGAATTCAGAACCTTTGCCCTAGGGACGGTGGAATGTCGCCAGTTTTTCGGGCTCTTTCTTAGCCCCTGGGCTTCAATCTTCTTCCCTTCCCTGCTTCCCTTCAGGAGAGTGACGAGCTGGGCCTTCTGTCAGCCCTTCACTGTGGGGCTCTCGACGCGCCCTTACTGTCCAGGTGACAAGAGGTGGCGACAGGGACGTTGTGGACGTTATTATAAAGCTGCCCTGCCCCAGAATTGGCAGTAAGAACCGCTGCGGTTGGTGCCGAGGGCTCGCCAGGCACTCGAAGAGGAGAGTGGGTGTTTGGTTGTGGATAGAGGAGTGAATCGGAAGTTAGAAACCTGGCGTGGCGCCCGTCCCTCGCCACCTGCTGACTAGCAGGGTGCCTCTTCTCGCCTCCCCGCCGTGGCAGAAGCTCTCTGCCTGCCGTTCTGGAAGGTGTGGAGGAGCGGGTAGCGCTGAGACGACGCTGTCTGCACCTGAGCTCTGGGCGATGGGAGGCGTCTCACTCTTAACTGCAGGTGTTGTGGGGACGAAAGGAGATGTGGGGCACAGAGGCTGCTCAACTAGGTAAATGGGACCCGCTCACCTTTCTCTGCCCCTCCTTCCACACCTTAACATGAAGAGGACAGGCAGGCAGTCCATCATAGGTTTTTTTGAGAGTATCAAGAGGTGGTGGGTGTGAAAGGGCTTTCCAAAATGTGAATTCCTTTAGAAGTCTGAGATCTTCCTTCACGGGCCAGTCAGCAAGACAAAACACACGCGAAGCAACCAGTCAGTAACCTCACAAAATGTTACCCCCCTCCCAATGCAAAATAATCAAGGTGATGCAACCGAATAGTAACTGTTGACCAGGCTCAGAAAAGGACATGCTAACCAAGGAGAACACCCTGGAAGAAGCTAACTTTGACCCAGGTCATAAATGTAGTGGACTAGATAGAGTTTATGGTTTCAGCCTAGTCACTGATTTATCAAAGCAGCAAATCAAATCCACTTAGACTATTGATCTGCAAGACTATCAGGATATTTTAGTTTTCCAGAACTTAAAGGGGAAATTAACAAATATTGTCACTTTAAAATATAATTTGGATGGGAGTGCCTGGGTGGCTCAGTCACTTAAGTGTGGGACTCTTGGTTTCCACTCAGGTCGTGATCTCATGATCCAGCTGCCTGGCTCTGCACTGGGCGTGGAGCCTGCCTAGAATTCTCACTCTGTCCCTCCTCCCCTCCCTCTCTAAAAAAAAAAAATTACAAAAATAAGTAAAATATTATTTGGATGATTAGCAGGCTCTAAGGATTGTGGTGTTTACCCGAAATGTGAAGAGTTTGGTACCTACTCTATTTTCTTATTATCACAGAAACCTCTGTCCTTATACGTAACTTTCCCAGGGTGAACACTAGGCAGAATTACAAAGTGGACAATTACACTGTTCTTCCCTTTCACTTCTTTCTCTCTACAAGAGAATTTAATCAGTAATAAAGTATGAATGATTAATAAAACTGAGGCCGCTCCTGGGAGATTGTACATTTTTACAGTTATTAAAGTTGTAATCCACAGCAGTGGTTAAAAACCACCACATAAACCAACCAAGATGGAGGGAAGCTCTTTGGGAGGTTGTGAGTTCACCAGAACCTTATAAAACTGCCAGTATAGATAGGCATGTATTTCTGGTAAGGCTGACACTAACATTTCTTATTACCTCAGTTTTCAAACTTGTAAAAGTGAATAGCATCACTCCGTGCCCACCCGCCCTTAGATCTAAAATGAAAACATTATGATCATGATGAAATAGCTTCTACAGAAGAATGCTGGCTTGATTTGGGGTACCTTGGTGTGGCAGAAGGAGCCTCAAGGAAGTCAGGCCCTCTTCATTTTATAGACTGAATCCACTCAGGTCTTGATTCCTGTTCTGTGAAATCTCATTCTCAGATTATTAAAATGAAACCATTTCTAGATGTTATTTTGAAAGATTGTATAATGTCTTAAAATGATGGGTCCATGGAGCCTTCAGGCAATAATTTTCTTTTAATGGAACAAATTCTTAATGCAGCCTTTATCAATTATCCAGTCTCTTAAATTGCTATTTTCCTGTAGTTGGTTACACACAGAGAGCCTTCTGCATTACTGAAAAGCTAGAAATTAGATGTGATATTGCATGCTTAACAAGATGGGGCATTCAAAAAGTAAGGGCCAGAAAGAAGCAAGCTGTACACCAAAAGCATGAAAGCAAGAAATAAATTATTTATAGGCATTGAAGTTGAAAGGGATCCCAATCCAACTTTCTATCCATCACGTGAATCTACCTCCTAGCATAGGCACAATAATAGTTTTCATTGTTGAGTTGTTGACCAGTCTTCTCAGTGTTTCTATGTGAATTCATTTAAATGCCAAATCACTTGGTATGAGGTCCACATATTTTCCTGTGTTCCATCATGTTTTTATGAATGTATTGCATTATCCTGGCATTTTGAAATGAGCTGGACAGTTAACAGCTTTATATAGATTATCACCCAATGTAAATTATTTTGCTTTTCTGTTCTCACTTTCTTACTGTTCTTTGACTTTCCTGGCACAATTACCTGGACTATTCTTGGTTTTCCTTTCTGTGCCCCAATAGCTTTCTTAACCTTTTCTGTGATAGAACTAAGGTTTATTTGACACGTTTTTGTTTTTTTTTTTAAGATTTTATTTATTTATTTGTCAGAGAGAGAGCAAGAGAGAGCACAAGCAGGGGGAGCGGCAGGCAGAGGGAGAAGCAGACTCCCCGCTGAGCAAGGAGCCCGACATGGGACTCTATCCCAGGACCCTGGGATCATGACCTGAGCCGAAGGCAGATGCTTAACCGACTGAGCCACCCAGGTGCCCCTTGACACAAGTTTTTAGCACATATCTCATTCCTCCCAATAATCCAATGAGGCAAGTACTGTTATCCCATATTCATATGACGAAACTGAGGCAGATAGAAGTTAGATAATTTATCCAAGGGTCCACAGCCAGTAAAGAGCAGATCCTGGAATCAAACACGTTTTGTTTTCTCACTCTAGGGCTAAGTTCTCAACCACTATATTCTGAGAGAAAAAAGCAGTCCCTGACATCAAGAGGCTGATCTGGTGCTATCAGCCAGGTCTTGGTGTTGCTAGGAGCTGGCCTGGCATACCTAGGCCTTGATGTCTCCTGTGGAACATAAACAGTTTCAGAGAACATCAACATCAGAAAAGGCCACTACATGATCATGATGGATCAGGACAAAAATAAGACTACCCTATAACCATGTCTGAATATAGGCGAAAACATGAAACATATCCAAGCCACCAAATGGAATACACAAACTGAAAATATCAAATAATGTGACTGTTACTTCTTCACCAATTACAGCTTTAGTGTCATGGTTGTCTTCCCTCTTTCTCCAAAAGATTTATTAAGATTTATTAAGATACTCAATCGTAGACTTACCCCTGCTTCCTGACAGCATCCAATTTAAAGCACATTTCCCTAAATCACCTGACACAAATCTAAAACTTAATATAAGTCCTTCCTCTTACTGAGATGCCTCACTGATGCCCATAGTGTGTGCTTTCCCTCATTGAAATTGAGTAATAAGCACCCTTGTCAAACCACTGGTGTGTTCCTGGTGATCCCTGGCTAGAGAGCACTGACAGTCCTTTCTGGACTGTCCTATAGAATGCATATCTATGGAGCAGAAAGCACACTACTTACGCATTTCTTGCCAAAGAAAGTGGGAACTGTCCTCCCATCTCTAGTCATAAGATTGTCACACCAAAGCTAAAGGATGTCCTTCATTTTTGTAGATTCTGTATGGAGTGTCTGATAAATGGAATCTTACCAAAAGATAGTGAAAAGAAAAGAAAACGTTGGAATAATTGAACATTATTTTGCAAGAAAAAAGAGAACAACCTGTCAACCCATACCTTGCCCCACAAACAAAATAACTCAAAATGGATCATAAATCTAAAATTATAACACTTTCAGAAGAAAACATAGGAGAAAATCTTTGTGATCCTGGGTTAGGCAAAAAATTTCTTACAACACCCTAAGTTCCATTAAAAAATTAATTTATAAAGATGTCTGCTCTTTGGATGACAGTGTTTAGAAAATGAAAAGACAACAGACCAAGAGAAAATATTTGCAAAACATATCTGATAAATGACTGTACCAAGAACTCCTACAACTCAATAAAAAGACAAGGAAACCAGTTTTAAAAACATTGGGTTAGTTGGGGTGCCTGGGTGGCTCAGTGAAGCATCTGACTTCAGCTTAGGTCATGATCTCAAGGTCCTGGGATCAAGCCCTACATCGGGCTCCCCACTCAGCAGGGAGTCTGCTTGTCCCTCTCTCTCTGCTCCTCCCCCACCCACTTGTGCTCTCTCTCTCTCAAAATCTTTTAAAAAAATTGGGGTAGTTGAATGATCACCATAGGAGATATATGGATGGCAAAAGAAATTATATCATCATTAGTCATTAGGGAAATGCAAATCAAAACCACAATGAAATATTACTCCTTGGTCAAAATAAAAATAATTCCAAGTGCTGTTAAGGATGTGGAGCAACTAGAACTCCCAGACATTGTGGGTGGGGCTGCAGAATAGTAGAGAGACATTTGAGTAAACAGTCTGGCAGTTTCTTATAAAGTTAAACATAAGCTTACCATATGATCCAGCAATACCATTCCTAGATATTTACTCAAGAGAAATGAAAACATGTTTACACAAAAACCTGGACACACTTTTTTTTTTTTTTTTTGGACACACATTTTATAATAGTCAAAGACTGGAAACAATCTAAGTGTCTTTTAATTGGTGAATGGATAAGCAAATAGTGGTTTGTATATACAATGGAAAATACTCATCAATGAAAGGAACAAACTACTGATACAACAGAAATTAATCTCAAACGTATTCTTCTAAGTGAAAGATGCAAATTCAAATATCTATATACCGATGTTTCCGTAAAAGCCAAAACTGTAGGGAAAGAAAACAGATTAGTGGTAGCATGGGAGTCGGGAAGTGTTGACTACAAAGGGGCTTGAGGGACTTTTTGGGATGATAGAACTGTTCTGTATCTTGAGTGTGATGTGGGTTACACATTCCATCTTTCAAAACTCATAATTTTGGGGCACGTGGGTGGCTCAGTTGGTTAAGCATCTGCCTTCGGCTCAGGTCATGATCCCAGGGCCCTGAGATCGAGCCCCATGTCCCTACGTCAGGCTCTCTCTTCAGCAGGGAGCCTGCTTCTCCTTCTTCCTCTGCCTGCCGCTCCCCCTGCTTATGCTCTCTCTCTCTCTCTGTCAAATAAATAAATAAAATCTTAAAAAAAATAAAACTCATAGGGTTTTGAAGAAATTTTAGGAGCAATTTTATTGCATGTCAATTATATCTCAATAAGCCTGATTTTAGAAAAATGTTGAAATGGAAAAAAAGTTGAGATATGAGGTATGGCCACCGGGCACTATGAATACAAAGACAAGAACAGTAGCCCACCTGATAATTAAATTCTAAATCTTAAAAAGATAAATTATTAGTGCATAATCCACATTATGAAAGAACTTGTCCTTTCTTTTTTGTAAAGTAAGTTCATAGTACATTGAAATGTTTTTGTACAGGGGTGCCTGAGTGGCTCAGTCAGTTAAATATCTGACTTGATTTTGGCTCAGGACATGATCTCAGGGTCCTGGGATCAAGCACCGAGTCAGGCTCCCCAATCAGTGGGGAGTCTGCTTTCTTCCTCTCCCTCTGCCCCTCCCCCATGCTGGTGCTCAAGTTCCCTCACTCCCTCTCTTAAATAAATAAATAAATAAATCTTAAAAAAATGTTTTTGTACAAATGAGGAACTGCTTCGTTTATAGTGCAGTAACTTAAAACTGGAGTTGAAAGTCACTGCCAACTGATTATTAATCACAAATTAAGATAAAACATCTCTGAAACTAAGGAACTGTGGGAAAATATATTTGGATTTCAAAAACTCTGATTTACAGCTTTGCAGGAACATGTTTATTGCACAAATGAGTTTCCTAATGCTGTACTGTAGAAGTAAAGGCCTTTGAGAGCCTACCAGTAGCCAACAGTGGTCAAGTAGGCAAAGTAGGCAAAAGTGGGTAAAAACATAGAAGCAAATTGAGCATCTTTGAACTCGGGTTGTGTTACTGATGGGATGCTCGTGCAGTGGGCATGCTATGAAGTGCTGCCCTTTAGGAGCATATATGGCTGCTCTCCTTTAGACCTAGGAAAAGGGAATGAAGATGAAAATATTTGCTTATCCATTCACCAATTAAAAGGCACTTAGATTATTTCCAGTTTTGGGCTATTATAAAATGTGGGTCCAGGTTTTTGTGTAAACATGCTTTCATTTCTCTTGAGTAAATATCTAGTTTAAGAATGATTTAACAGGGGCTAATACTTTTATAATAACCTCTATCATGTTATGTAGAGATCAAGCAAAGATATGGGTGGATTAATTTGAGATTAATTTCACAGTCCATGCTAATGGCCCATTCTGGACATCACCCACTAGTGCTCAGAAGGCCTCGTTTTGATGGACTTTCTTGTTTCCCTTTTCTTCAGTGGCAGTGGTGGCCAGGGTCTTCATTCTGCTTTAAGTGCTCCAGGCGCCTTCTAAGAAGCAGTTAAAGAAAACTGCATAATACCTGGAAACCTTCCAGTTTCACTTGCAGAATTCAGCCTCACTCATAGTTCCCTGGGTGAGTATGAAACTTCATCAGACTGCCGTAGAGCTGTCTGCTTAAAGTGTCTCAATGCGCCACGTTAGTTTATTTACCAACTCTTCCAACATCAGTAGCTACTGTTGTCTTTGTTTTCCTGAAGTTTCTTTTTTTTTTTTTTTTAAGATTTTATTTATTTGAGAGAGAGAGAGCACAAGAGGAGGGAGTGGGAGAGGGAGAAGCAGGCTCCCTGTTGAGCAGGGAGCCCGATGCGGGACTCCATTCCGGGACTCCAGGATCATGACCTGAGCCGAAAGCAGTCGCTTAACCAACTGAGCCACCCAGGCGCCCTTTCCTGAAGTTTCTTTTTTTTTTTTCTTTTTTTTTTAAAGATTTTATTTATTCATTTGAGAGAGAATGAGATAGAGAGAGAGCATGAGAGGGGGGAGGGTCAGAGGGAGAAGCAGACTCCCTGCCGAGCAGGGAGCCCGATGCGGGACTCGATCCCGGGACTCCAGGATCATGACCTGAGCTGAAGGCAGTCGCTTAACCAACTGAGCCACCCAGGCGCCCCTTTCCTGAAGTTTCTTGACAGGGATTCAAGAAATTTTTTCCTGAAGGAGAAAAATTTTGCAATCAAGCATTTCATATCTGGTGTCTTTGGGATCAACTGGTTGTACTTTCATATCTTTCATAAAGTCATCTTTAACTGTGTATTCCTAGTTAGGGACTCCATATCAGATTTCCCTGGCATCTCTTCTTTCTGCTCAGCTATAGTGAATTTTAAAGAAAAATCTCCATCTGACATACCCCCAATTTTTAGCCCTGAATTCAAGTTCCTCTTTAGCATTTGTCAGTTCTTTTTCCAGTTTTACAATTCTGTCCAAGTCTCCTAACCCAGAGCTGGGACAGAGAGTCTATAATTGCTTAAAGATTCTCTTTTATTTCTTCTGTCAATGGATCTTCTTTTCTTCTTTCAGCCACTGAAGGTTTGTCTGGCTCATCTCTCCCTGTGACTTAGAATTTTCTCAAGCCCAGTGTAGTCTGCATTTTTGCATTAGTTGAGGGAACTACAAAAAGATAGGAGACTAACCCCTCCATGGTCAGAAGAGACAGCACAGGCTATAATGTGTACACTGAAGGTAGTAGTCTCTCCTCCCAATAGTTCCAAAAAGGAGGGAATTCAATTATTGAAAAGAAAATAACCAATTTTTTAAAAAGATTTCATTTATTTATTTTAGAGAGAGAGAGCGTGAGAGCCAAGAGGGAGGGGGAAAGGGGGAGGGAGAGGGAGAAAGAAAGCCCAATGCAGGGCTGGATCTAGGACCCAGAGCTGAAACCAAGAGTCAGACTGAGCCACCCAATCGCCCCAGAAAACAATTTTAATAAAATTTATTGTAGGGTTGAAATAATGTAGATACTTTCGTAGACTATTTCTATATTGTGATCTTAGTGAGGAACCATTTTATTGTAGGAAATTTGTTTCTAGAAAGGGATCATTTTGTTATGAGAAGGAGAAACTCACTTGAGCTAGAGTCAGAAAAAAAGGAGGTGGAATTGGGAAGATGATTGTGTAGACATGTTATGGAAGGCAAGGACAGTAAGTGTAACCAGACCTCATGAAGGTCTATAACCATGAACTGGTAGACTCTCTATGATTGAGGAAGCTGCTCATAGATATGGAAAGATAACTTTTATTATCAGATTAGCTTCAAACCAGCTTTCCTACTAGAATTATTGGGACTCAAGTCTATATGCCTAGGGAAAACAACCTAGGTACCCCAGTTTGAATCTGGTTTCTACCCCTGGTTCTACTTTCTAGAGTAGTAGAATGCTAAGTATCCTATAGCCTGATTCTGCTGCGGGCCCTGCTCTTCCTATGGGCTGTTTGGCTTTGGTTTCTCTTTGAATAGTTTCTCTCATTAGTTGAGGGAACTTCTGTAGCCTTTGTTTCTTGTAGCCAGCAGAATCTGACCAAAACATTGGGCATTTCTCACATACCATCCATGTGTTTAGCATTAGAAGATAGGTGATATAAATCTTATCCCTAGGTAGTTCACTCTTAAGGCAAGACATGGGCATATTAAGCATTTATAAATCATTGAAGAATAATACAAATAAATGTCAAAATGGGTGGTCTGACAATGAGGACTGAATGAATACAGAAAAGATAGATAGGGATGTGGCCTGCAGGGAGCTTCTAGGATAAGGAGGTGGGAGGTAGTTATCTTTTAATAAATATTAAGTGCCTACTTTTATAAGGACTTGAGCTGGATACTTATAAATAGGCAGAGTGGAATGATTACTATTTTCCACCCACATCCAGTATAGATATTAGACCCATGAAGGGAACTAGTAATAAAAACTTCACCTTGGGGCAAAGCACCCAATGTGGTAGCAGAGTTCACCTGGCAGAAGCCTTTTCAATGATAAAGAGTTAAATGGCAATTGGTGAAGATGGGCAAGGTAGAGCTTTAAAAAAATACACAGTAGAGCAGCCCGAAGTTGAACCATAGGGTCTTTATTGTCATCTGCAGTAGTCAGATTGAAAGAACCTATATGTTTACCCTTAGATGAGAGACTTACTGAGTTAACATTTTCCATGTGACCCTAGAACACAGTATGATTGTCTGGGATTTTTGTGAACTGCAGTAAGAGAGCCTCTCAGTTTGGCCTGTGTTTGGGAACAACTTCCCATCTATGATTTAGGCAATACTGTATGCATTATAGAGGGTATGGTCTCTCTTTTACAGGTGAAGAAAAACCTGAGGATATCTAGTATCTTAAATCAAGTCCTCTGTAACCAGGGAAGATGGATTTCTCCTAACATGAAATACTAATATCAAACAACAATTTGCGAAGGCAAATGAGTTCCAGGAGAGAAAACCCTATTTTAGAGCAACTTTTGAAATCTGTCATATATACTCACATAGAATTTGAGGGAAATAACCACAAATCCTTCACCAAAGTGTGAAAAAGCCAACATTAATCTCTCCCTAGATCTAAAACTGCCAAGCTAAAATTTGTTATCGCTGACTCCTTGACCTAATTTCCTTCTTTGCTTTGAGGGCACATCCTTACATGGGGTCTAATCATTTATTTGCCAAGAGATTAATTAGCTTTTCAGAGCCTCTGTGCTAGTTAATAGTCCCAAAATAGACCACTAGTCCCACAGCCCAGTGCTTCTTAGGAAGATGGATTATAGGAGTGACAAAATTTGAGCAAGATATATCTGTCAGTGCCTCTACGCTTATGAAAGATGTGACCTCCAACCCCCTTAGCTCAATTGGTCTCTAGTGGGTTGCCTTAATTATGCCCCCCCTTCCTTCAAGATTCCTGGAGGCTTGAGTAGATGAACCTAAGTTTCAAGGTGATGTGACTAGCAATATGATATGGTGCATCAAAGTCCAGGTGCTGTAACCAGAGTTTGGTTTTAATCATGACTTTGCTCCTTTGGTCAGGTTACTTGCCTGGGCTTCTTTTCCCTGATCTCTAAAATGTAGACTGATTGTCCTCATCTCCTAAGATTGTGATGATGATCAAGGAACAATGTATTAAACTGCTTACACACAGAGTAAGTGTCAGTATATAGTAGCTGTTTGTATTGTGATAGACAATTGAAGGCACAATATCTTCTGCCTTCAAGCTATTGAGGCTTGAGAGTAAATTGGATCCACTGGGGCTGTCAGAGCTTCAGGGGAGCTGAGAAACATGGATGTCTTTGACTGAATTGTTGATCAATATAGCAGAATCTAAATTTTTCACACTATACCCAAATGTGTAAAACATATAGCACTCTATTCCTATAACTTGCCTTGATGCTTCGATTCCCTTTGATGGTAGAGGAAAAATCACAAATTGCCAGTTATTAAAGGTAACTCAGTCTCTTTCCATAATAAAGAGTCTTTTTAGAGTCAGTTTAGCCTCTTTAGGGATAAATGCTTAGTCCATCAGGGTGGTCTTCCCCACCATTCCCCTTCCCCAGAGGCTGTGTGTTGTACATGACCTCATGGCAATGTGGAAGAGAGGTGGCCACTCTGTGAGTGGGTTCTTGGGCTCTCTACTAGGTCTTCACTGGTGTTTTAGGCTCCATACGAATCTCATGTTTTAGTACCTTCTCATCCTGACTTCTAAACATTGAGTCCCAGGGCTCAGGCTTCAGATATCTTAATCAAAAGTGACCCCCTAGATTGAGTAACTTCAATTACTCCTCTAGTTCTTGTATCATGACTTTAAGTATTATGTATATGCCAATTACTCCTAAATTAATATCTCTAGTCTAGACCTCTCCCCTGAACTCCAGGCTTGTATGTATAAGCAATTTGTCTACTAGAAGTCTCCAGTTAAGATGTATAACAGGCATTTCAGAGTTGATGTCCAAACTCTAATTCCTGTTGTTGCCCCTCAAACCTCATCTTTCATCAGTCTTTCCCAACTTAGTTGATGACAACTATATCCTTGTAGTTGCTCAGTTCAAAAACCTTGGAGTCATCTTGAGTACTCACTTTTGTTCATAGCTTACATCCAGTCTTTGGGGAATTGTTATCTGTACCTTCAAAATATATTCTGAATCTAATCATCTCTCACCATTTCCATTGCTACCACTGTGGTCCAGATCTTCATCATTTCTCACCTGAATTATTGCAGTCGTCTCCCAACCAGGCTCCCTATTCTCATGCTTGCACCCGTATAGTCAGCTCTCAACAAAGTATTCAGAGTGACTCTTTTGCAATCTCAATTAGATTATGTCAACTTCTGGCTCAGAATCTTCCAGGGGTTTCCCATCTTATTCAGAGTAAAAGCCAAAATCCTTTCACTTCCTACAAAGGCCTTGTGGAAGTTGTACTCTTTCCCCCTATCTTGCACCTTGATTTCATCTTCTATTCTTGCCTCCTTAAACACTCTACTCCAGCCAGCTTGGCCCTTGCTATTTTCCAAACATATCAAGTATTCTCCTTCCTCGGGGACTTCATACTTGCTATTCCCTCTCCCAGAATGCTTGGGATTTCTGGCTTCCACCTCACTTCCTTCAAGTCTGCTCTAATGTCACTTTATTAGGGAGGTTTTCTGTGACAAACCAATATTGCAATGCAAAACCTAGAAGTTACCCTCTTCTAACCTCCTTAGGAATATACAACTGATAAATCTTTAAATCTAATATAATTTTGTAAAAAACATTCTTACAATGATATTGTAAGAAAATGATGAAATAGGGCAATAAAATTTCCCTGAGGGACAAAGAAACTTAACAGAAAAATGTTGACCCAAAGCAAAAGAAAATGATTACCCAATATCCCAGTATGAACTTTCAGAAACTCCATGCTTTAGTTAAATCTAAGAAGGGAAAACACATGGCAGAAGTAGATGAGCTCAGGAAAGAAATGGTCGGATAATAGGAGGTGCTAGCTAGATGATAGGAGGGGGTGAAGCATTAAGTGATAGGTATCAAAGAAGAAACAAGAGAAAAACAAAACCATTACAAAAAATGAAGACTAACTTATAAGAAGCACAAGCAAGATGAGGCATGACTGAAAGCACAGTTAGGGGCTCTATCTAATAGAGGTTAGAAATGAGAAAAGAAAAGATGAAACAGAATAAAAGAAAGACATAAAAAAGACTAGAGCAAATGGCAAATAATAGAAGATAGGCAAAATACTTAATTCTCCCTTAAGAAGAAAAGCAAAACAGTGGAACATAGAAATATTTATAAGCAAAATTTTAAAATATATTTTTTTCTGAGAAAAAATCTTTTTGACTTATACACAATAATTTAGGGAAAATTTGCTCAATAATGGCCAACACAATATTCTACTAAAAGCATTGGACATCAAAAGATAAAGAATATAACTTTGAGAAGAAAACATAGCATAAAATCCTCATGATCTTGGGTTAGACAAAGTACAACACCAGAATTCTTAGACACAACACCAAAATCACTTCCAGAGAAGATAAAATTGATAAACTAGACTTAATCAAAATTGAACACTTTTGTATTTCATGAAATTGCACTCCATTGAAATAGAAAGACAAACCACAGAGAAAATATTTGCAAATCATATATATGATAAAGAACTTGTATCCAGAATATAGAAAGACCTTAATAATAAAAAGACAACCCAATTAAAAAACCCAGTGAGCAAAATATTTTAATAAGCATTTCACCTACAACAAACATATGAATGACTAAATAAATACCTGAAAAGATGTACAAAATCATTAGTCATTAGGGAAATGTAAATCAAAACTATAATGAGATACCACTTCACACCCATGAAAATGGCTATTATCAAAAGATAGGCTATAACCTATGGTGATTTTACTATAGCCATAGAGAAACTAGAACCCTCAGACATTGCTGGCGGGGGTATAAAATGGTACAACCACTTTGGAAAATAGTTCGGTGGTTTCTTAAAAAGGTAAACAAGTAATTCCACTCGTAGGTATCTGCCCAAGAGAAATAAAAGCAAATATTTTTGCAAAGACTTTTATGCAAATATTCCTAACAGAATTACTCACAATAGCCTAAGTGTAGAAATAATCAAAATGTTCATCAGCTAGTTAATAGATGAAATATAGTAGTCAATTCTCATTATTTATGGATTCCACATGTGCAGATTTGCCTACTTGCTAAAACTTATTTGTAACCTCAAAATCAATAGGAATTTCCTGGCCATTCTGGGATATGCACATGTGCAGGGCAGCAGAAAAATTGAGTCACCCAACAAATATGTCCCCAGCTGAGGTCAGACAAGGCGACACTCTGCCTTCTTGTTTCAGCTCTATTCCTGTACACAGTTGTCCTTTTGCAGTCTATTTAGTGCCATGTTTTTCACTTTTTTTTTTTTTTTGTGGTGCTTTTGTTGGTGATTTTGTTTAAAAAAGCATCCAGGCCTAGGGCTGAAGTGCTAGCTAGCATTCCTAAGCACAAGAAGGTTGTGATGTGCCTTGTGGCAAAAAATACATGTGTTAGAGAAGCTTCATTCAGGCATGAGTTATAGTGCTGTTTGCCATGAGTTCGATGTTAATGAATCAACACTAAATAGTAAATATGGTGTCTTTAGACAAAAACACACACAAAACAAGTTTATATATTATTAGTTGATGAAAATGACGTGTTGCAGGAACCTAACCTTGCATTTCCCCTACAGTCAGTAATTCAGTATTCACTAAATTCAGTGTTTGAAGCAATTTTATAGAACATAAGTACCAGGAATAATGAGAATAGACTGTGTATCCATACAATAGAATACTGTTCAGCAGTTAAAGAGGGCCAAACCACTGATAGATGCAACAACATACATGAACCTCAAAAACATGCTGTGTATGTAGGAGAAATGAGAGATTGAGACCCAAAGGAACATGCCAATTCATAAATATACAATTAGAAAATTTTATTATTGAGTGAAAAAATACCAGAATGCATACAAATTACTCACAAGTGGCTACAAAGCTACAGTTGTTATACATCAGCCTACTTTTAATAGAAGCAATTTTTCAATTTGTGTTACTAGGTACATTGAGCTTACTCTGACATCATCTTTTTCACAATTCTTTATCAGGCTTACTCTGAAGTCCTGATTTTTGTAATTTATCAGGCTTACTTTCATATTCTGTTCTTCATAATTTTTATCAGTCCCACCTATGGTTGCCTCTGTCCGTGCATCTAGTACATATGATTAGTTACACGCTTCAGCATTCCTCAGTAACATTTCCCACTTGTAAAAGAATCCAGATGCAAAAGACTACATATTGCATGACCTCATTTATGTGACATTTCCAGAAAAGGCAAATCCCTTTTAATTTTTTTTATTTTTTCAAAGATTTTATTTTTAAGTAATCTCTACACCCAACATTGGGCTCAAACTCACAACCCTGAGATCAAGAGTCACACAGTCTATTGACTGATCCATCCAGGCACCCTGGCAAATCCTTTTCTAAAATTGAGATATAATTGACATGTACTGTTGTATTAGTTTTAGGTGTACAACATAATGTTTCAATAGATGTATGTATTGTGAAGTATTTACTACAATAAGTTTAGTTAACATCCATCACCACACATAGTTACATTTTTTTCTTGTGAGAACTTTTAAGATCCACTGTCTTAGCAACTTTCCAGTATACAATATTGTTAACCCTGGTCACCATGCTGTACATTACATCACAGGACTTACTTATAACTGGAAGTTTGTACCTTTTGACCACCTTCACCCATTTCGCCTGCCCCCTGACCCCCACTTCTGGCAACCACTGATCTGTTGTTCTCTATATCTATGAGTGGCTTTTTGTAAAATGTTTGTTTCTTTAGATTTCACATATAAGTGAAATCATATGGTATTTTTCTTTTTCTTTATGACTTATTTCACTTATCATAATGCCCTCAAGTTCCATCCACATTGTTCCAAATGACAAAATTTCCCTTTTGTGGGTGAATAGTATTCCATTATATATGTATACCACATTTTCTTTTTTTTTTTTAAAGATTTTATTTATTTATTTGAGAGAGAGAGAGAGAGCACAAGCAGGGGGAGTGGCAGGCAGAGCGAGAAGCAGGCTCCCCGCTGAGCAAGGAGCCCGATGCAGGGACTCGATCCCAGAACCCTGGGATCATGACCTGAGCCAAAGGCAGATGCTTAACCAACTGAGCCACCCAGGTGTCCCTGTATACCACATTTTCTTATCCACTGATGGACACTTAGGTTGTTTCCATGTCTTGGCTATTGTAAATAATGCTATACTGAATATATGGGGGTGCATATATCTTTTTGAGATAGTGATTTTGTTTTCTTTTATAAATATCCATCGTGGGGTTGCTGAATCACATGGTAGTTCTATTAATTTTTTTGAAGAACTTCTATACTCTTTTCCACAGTGGCTGTACCAATTTATATTCCCACTAACAGTGCCCAGGGGTTCCTTTTTTCCCACATCGTTGCCAACACTTGTTAGTTCTTGTTTTTTGAGAGTAGCCATTCTAACAGGTGTGAGGTGATTATTTCATTGTGGTTTTGATTTGCATTTCCCTGATTATTAGTGATATCGAGCATCTTTCCAGGTACCTGTTGGCCATCTGTATGTCTTTTTTGGAAAAATGTCTTTTCAGATTCTCTGCCCATTTAAAAAACCAGGTTGTGCCTTTCTGCCCATGGACACTGCCAAGTAAGCATCGTTAAAGTCTCCCCTCCCACCACTGTTATGTCTAAGTCAGAGTCTCTGAAAGACCCTGAACAGCTGTGGAAGCTCTTCCTTGAGGTTTGAGCTCTGAAACAACCGATGAGAATCCAAGGAGCCTTTATGAGCAACAGGAACACTTATGGACTGTGTGGTCATGACAGGTCCAAAGAGGCTTTGGGTTTGCCATGTATGCCACTGTGGAGGAGTGGATGCAGCCACGAATGCAAGGCCACACAAGGTGGATGGAAGAGTTGTGGAACCAAAGAGGGCTGTCTCAAGAGAAGATTCTCAAAGGCCTGGTGCCCACTTAACTGTGAAAAAGATTTTTGTCTGTGGCGTTAAAGAAGACACAGAAGAACATCATCTAAGATTATTTTGAACAGTAGGGGACAAGTGAAATGATTGAAATCATGACTGACAGATGCAGTGGCAACAACAGAGGCTTTGCTTTTGTAACATTTGATGACCATGACTCTGCAGACAAACTGTCATTCAGAAATCCCACACTATGAATGGCCACAACTGTGAAGTAAGGAGAGCCCTGTCAAAGCAAGAGATGGCTAGTGCTTCATCCAGCCAAAGAGGGCGAAGTGGTTCTGGAAACTTTGGTGGTGGCCATGGAGGTGGTTTTGGTGGGAATGACACCTTTGTTCGTGGAGGAAACTTCAGTGGCGAGGGGACTTTGGTGGCAGTCGAGGTGGTGGATATGGTGGCAGTGGGGACGGCTAGAACGGATTTGGTAATGTTGGAAGCAACTCTGGAGGTGGCAGAATATCATTATTTTGGCAGTTACAACAGTCAGTCTTCAAATTTTGGACCCATGAGAGGAGGAAATTTTGGAGGCAGAAGCTCTGGCCCCTATGGTGGCGGAGGCCAATACTTTGCCAAACCGTGAAACCAAGGTGGTTACAGCGGTTCCAGCAGCAGCAGCAGCAGCCACGGCAGTGACAGGAGATTTTCACTGCTGCCAGGAAACAAAGCTCAGCCGGAGGGGAGAGCCAGACGAGTGACAGGGAAGCTACAGGCTGCAGCAGATTTGTGAACTCAAGCACGCTGGCGGCAGGGCCGAGCTGCTACAAAGAAGACATGTTTTAGACAACGCTCATGCGTATGGGCAAAAAACTCAAGGTCTGTATTTGTGACTAATTGTATAACAGGTTACTGTAGTTTCTGTTCTGTGGAAGGTGTAAAGCGTTCCAACAAAGGGTTTTAATATAGATTTTTTTTTGCACCCATGCTGCTGATCGCTAAATGTAATAGTCTGATCATGATGCTGATATATAAATATGTCTTTAACAAAATAAAAAACAAAAAATAAAAAAATTGATTGTTTTTCTACTGAGTTGTATGAATTCTTTATACTTTTTAATATTAGCCCCTTATCAGACATATGATTTGTAAACATTTTCTTCCAATCGATAGGTTGCCTTTTCATTTTGTTGGTGGTTTCCTTTGCTGTACAGAAACTTTTTGGTTTTATGTAGTCCCACTTGCTTATTTTTGCTTTTGTTGCCTTTGCTTTTGGTGTCAAACCCAATAAATTATTGCCAAGAGCAATGTCTAGGAGCTTACTACCAAGTTTTCTTCTAGAAGTTTTATGGTTTCAGGTCTTATGTTTGAGTGTTGATCCATTTTGAGTTAATTTTTGTGTATGGTGTAAGATAGTGATTTTATTCTTTTGCAAATGGCTGTCCAGTTTTCTCAACACCATGTATTGAAGAGACTATCCTTTCTTCATTATATATTTTTGGTTCCTTTGTTGTAGATTAATTGACCATATATGCATGGACTTATTTCTGGGCTTTATTCTTTCCCACTGATCTATGTGTCTGTTTTTATACAAATACCATACTATTTTGATTACTATTGCTTTGTAACATAATTTGAAGTCAGGAGATGTGATGCCTCCAGCTTTGTTCTTTTTTTTCTCAAGATTGCTTTGGCTATTCAGAGTCTTCTGTGGTTCCATGCAAATTTTGTAGTTGTTTGTTCTATTTCTGTGAAAAATACCACTGGAATTTTGATAAGGACTGCACTGAATCTGTAGATTGCTTTGGGTAGTATGGACATCTTAACAATATTAATTCTTCCCCAAAAACCCAATGTTAATTCTTCCAGTTCATGAGCATGGAATATCTTTCCACTTATTTGCATCTTTTTCAATTTCTTCACCAGTGTCTTATAGTTTGCAGTGTATAAGTCTTTCACCTCCTTGGTTAAATTTATTCCTAGGTATTTTATTTTATTTATCTTAATTTGGAGGGGGCGCCTGGGTGGCTCAGTTGTTGAGTGTCTGCCTTTGGCTCAGGTCATGATCTCAGGGTCCTGGGATTGAGCCCTGTGTTGGGCTTTCTGCTCAGCGGGTAGTCTGCTTCTCCCTCTCCCACTCCCCCTGCTTTGTGTTCCCTCTCTCACTGTCTCTCTCTCTGTCAAATAAATAAATAAAAATCTTTTAAAAAATAAAATTTTTAAAAATTTTTCTTAGTAATCTCTACACCCAACGTGGGGCTTGAACTCATGACCCCAAGATTAAGAGTCATATGCTGTCCTCACTGAGCCAGCCAGATGCCCCTCTTCCTAGGTATTTTAATCATTGTGATTCAATTGTAAATGGGATTGTTTTCTTAATTTCTCTTCATGATAGTTCATTATTCATGTATAGAAATGCAACTGATTTTTGTGTATTGATTTTGTATCCTGCAACTTTACTGTATTTATTAGTTCTAAGTTTTTTGATGGAGTCTTTAGGTTTTTCCATATATAATATGTTATCTACAAATAGAAATAGTTTTACTTCTTCCTTTCTGATTTGAATGCCTTGCATTTTTTTTTTCTTTCCTAACTCATCTGGTTAGGACTTCCAGTACTATGTTGAATAAGAGAAAAGGCAAATCTTATAAAGATAGAAAGTAGATAGAAAGTAGAAAGTTAAGGTGGTTGCCTGGGACTGGGAGTTGTGAATAGGGATCGATTGCAAATGGGCAAGAGGGATCTTTTTGGGGTGATGAAAGTGTTCTAATAATGGATTGTGGTAATGTTGCAGAACTATGTAACTATGAACTATGTAAATTTGCCAAGAATTATTATATTGTACACTTGAAATGAGCAAATATTATGGTATGTAAATTATTCCAGAGAGAGAAATAAGGAATTATTTAGGCAGCCAAGTAAAAACATCAAGTCACTTTTAGGGGAAAGAAAATTAGCTTCTCCTCAGAAACATATGACTTCTCACAGAAACATTCAACACCAGAAGACAATGAGACAATACCTACAAAACACACAACAAAAGAAAGTGTAGCCAAAATTATTGAATTGAACCAGTCTTTTTCCCATCTCCCATGATCTTCTGCAATGTGACCTTGCCACTCTCCCATTAAGAAGTGGGGTCTAATTTTTCTCCCTTGGAATCTGGGTGGGCCTTAGGGACTCTCTTGTAACGAAGAGAATGCAGTGGAAGTGATGTTGGTGACTTCCAAGTCTAGGTTAAAAGAAGTCTTGCAGCTTCTGTGTATGTCCCTTGTAACACTCCCTCCCTAGAATCTCTCTCAGGATGCTCCCTTTAAGAACCCAGGTACCAGGCCATGAGAAGCCAAACCACATGGAGAGCCACATGGGGATGCTCTGGTTGACAGCCCCAGCTGAGCCCAGGTTTCAAATCATCCCAGCCCAGGTGCCAAACTGAGTAGAGAAGACTCCAGATGATTCCAGCCCCCAGCTGTTTCAGTGCCCCTCCCCCAGAAGTTATAGTCTTTTCCCCAGCTGAGACCCCAAACCTGATAGAACACAGATGATTCATGCAAATCCTGACCCACAGAATCTGTGAACATGTAACATGGTTTTGTTTCCCGCCACTAGCTGGGGTGTTTTGTTCAGCCACAAGAGATAACCAGAACAGCAGGAGTATGACAGAGGTGATACTGTGTTCTTTGCATTTCGAACAGTCATTTGGCTCATGATTTCAATCTGTCTCATTACTCATGATGTTCATTTTGATCACTTGTCTAGGTGGTATCTACTATAAAATTACTCTTCCCTTTGTAATTAGTATTTTGTGCAGAGGTATCGTGAGACTTTGTAAATATTCCCATTCCTCATCAAACATTCAATTAATTTGTTTAGTTAAATCAATATGGACTCATGGATTTCTCTTTTATTCAATAGGTTATCATTATTTATTTTGATGCTCAGACTGGCCTAGATTTGGCTAGCGGGAGCCCATTTTAAGTTGCCTCCCATGCCCTTTTGACATGTGCCCATAACTCTCAAGCAGTTTCTAACTTCCTATACAAGATGTTCTAACTTTATCTACGGTATGTGGAAACCAAGATCTGGCACTGGGTAGGCTCATTGCTGTTAAGTTGTACAAACACACATTTATTGATATCTTAATAAAATCTGTATTTCTGTATGTCTCTCTCTATTTTTTTTTTTTTAAAGATTTTATTTATTTATTTGAGAGAGAGAGAATGAGAGAGAGAGAACACATGAGAGGGGATAGGGTCAGAGGACGAAGCAGACTCCCTGCCGAGCAGGGAGCCCGATGCGGGACTCGATCCAGGGACTCCAGGATCATAACCTGAGCCGAAGGCAGTCGCTTAACCAACTGAGCCACCCAGGCGCCCTGTATGTCTCTATATTGACAACCATAAGTTTACACCAATACCTCTGATTTGAAATTAATGCCATAAGATTCATTTTTACCTTCTCCCTTTCCATATTTATTTGTCCTTTCTCTGACAATGAGACACCTGATTCCCATTACCTTTAATGTATTTACTTATTTGATTAATCGCACTCTATGTAATCATTCTCTCATCGCCAGCATGGCCCCATCTTCCTCTTCCACTTGGGCTTCTGTTCCACAGGAGTGGCCACCCTCCTACACTAACATCTTCTTCCCTCCACATGGGCTGTAAAATCCCATACTGCTCCCACCCCACATGAACATCTTCCCCCAACCCTGTGTCCTTACCCTGCTGTGGAAGCCCACCGTGGCATCTAGTGGTCTTGGACTGAATTGTCACAAGGGGAAGAGAAAGAAAAAAAGAAAGGGGGGAACTTACCTAACTTTTTTAAAGTTATGAAAATATATTTTTAAAAAGTTTTTAAGTATAATGCACAAGAGCAAACAAGCTTATCTTTAAGAAATCAAGTATCACATCCATAGTCAATTACAACTACATCTTAGAGCAACATTTGTCTTTGTTTACAAATACAGCAGCGGGTGATAAAACCTAACATCTCAAACAGATTGCTTACTGTTTATAATACAAACACATGGCTATGTCTCAATTCGTATTTTAGGCATTTTAACTTAAAATGCATAGAGAATCACATACATTACATTTGTCATTTAAAAAGTTAATTAAGGGCGCCTGGGTGGCTCAGATGGTTAAGCGTCTGCCTTCGGCTCAGGTCATGATCCCAGCGTCCTGGGATCGAGTCCCGCATCGGGCTCCCTGCTCCTTGGGAGCCTGCTTCTCCCTCTGCCTCTCTCTCTCTCTGTCTCTCATGAATAAATAAATAAAATCTTTAAAAAAAAAAAAAAGTTAATTAAATCACAATTTTAAGAAAAATCAAAGACTGTAGAGGTCAAGGTCACTTGTAAGAAATTGATTTTTTCAGAAGTCTTTGTCACTGAAACTATATAAGTATACAAAGTAATGAGATGTTTCTTTCCCTTTTTTCCTGGAAGAAGGCACTGTCACTGCCTGTCACTGAAAAGCAGATACTGATTTATTGCCAGTAAGTAAACTTGATGCAACAATATTACATATTGCATCTAAAGGCAGAGTTGATAGCTTATCCCAATATAGGACAACCATGATTTACATTATGTATTGGCCTGGATTTTTTTTTAACGTAGTTTCCATAAATAGTAGGTTTTAGAGCTGTATGACCCATTTGGCTAAAAACAATACAAATCAGGTAGAACTCAAAAAGAGTTTACTAACTGAAAAAAAGTTCACTAATCAAAGCTCAAGAATAAAAATAAACACTGGCTAATGAACTCAGTACCTGACACCAGTTACTGATAAATACTCCAAAACATAAACTCAAGAGGACCACATTTATTTTTCTATACATAGAGCAATCATTTATTTAAATTATGGCAATGTGAATGTTTTCAAAAGTATGTTTATTTAGGGAAGTAGCGATTATAGAAAAATAGTTGAATTAATTTGCCAATGAAGTTGCAAATTCTGACAATAATCCACATCATCTTAGATTTTAAGTATGTGGTTTCATAAAGTAAACAAATTCTCTCAAAAAGCAATTCAATATAATTAATTAAAATAATTTCTTTAAGTTTCCATGAAAACCAAATAAGTATCACATTTGAATGATTTATATTTACATTTTTGGAATCTGGCCAGCGTTGAAGAGGTTGACCAGGTTTTTTATTGCTCACAGCAGAGGCTTGGGCAGTGGAATGTTCAGGTAGGGCATTTGCCGTCAAAAATTCATCAGATGGGATGCCTGGGTGGCTCAGTCGTTAAGCGTCTGCCTTCAGCTCAGGTCATGATCCCAGGGTCCTAGGATCGAGCCCCGTGTCTGGCTCCCTGCTCAGGGGAGAGTCTGCTTCTCCCTCTCCCTCTCTTTGCATGTGCTCTCTCTCTCTCTCTCAAATAAATGAATAAAATCTTTTTAAAAAAATTCATCAGGCATTTTCCTAACAAGAGTTTCATTCCTCTTCTCACTTGAGGGTGTGCTTTGTTTCCAAGGAGTCAGGTATGAAAAGGGGAGGAAAAAATGTAACTTTACAGTGATCAAGGTTAACATCATCAAAGATAAGTCAGGTTGATATCCTGTACCCTTAATATGATGTGATGAGAATGACACTCTACTTCTGTGATCTTCCAGCAGTCCCAACCCCTAGTCTACAATGAGAAAAACACCAGACAAACCCCAGCGGAGGGATATTCCTCACAATACATGAGCAGTAGTTCTGGGATCAAGGTTATCAAAAACAAGGAAAGGCTGAGAAAATGTCACAGTCTGGAGGTACCTAAAGCAGCACAACAAGTAAGTGTAATGTGGTGTCCTGGATGAGATCCTGGAACAGAAGAAGAAACATCAGAAGAAATCTAATGAAATCCAAACAGAGTGTGAAGTTTAGTTAATAGCACTGTATCAACATTGGTTCCTTGGTTTTGACAAAAATACTATGGTAATGTGGTAACAGCAAGGCAAACTGCGTGAGGGTTATACAAGAATGCTTTCTGCTATCTTTGCGACTTTTCTGCAAACCTAAAACTTCTAAAATTAAACAGTTATGGGGGAAAATTAAATGACCAAATATTAGAAAAAAGGTGAGGGTGAATTTCTCTATTGGGGAGTGGGACACATTTACTAACTGCCTAGTGTCTAACTTAGACACACTAAAGAAAAGACTGATAAATCTGACAAGGTTTTAGAAAACTTTTGTTTATTAGTTTGCTAGAGCTGCCGTAACAGAGTTCAACTTGGTGGCTTAAACAACAGAAACTTCTCACAGTTATGCATGTATGAGATAGCTGTCAGCAAGGTTGGCTTCTTCTGAGGTCTTCCTCCCTAGTTTATAGATACCATCTTCTGTCTTCACATGGTCTTCCCCAGTGTCTGTGTTCTAATCTCCTTATAAGGACATCAGTCATAATGAATTAGAGCCCATCAATATGACCTCATTTTACCTTAATAACCTCTTTAAAGGACCTATCTCCAGATACGGTCACATTCTGAGGTACTTGGGGTTAGGACCTAACATTGGAATTTGGGAGGAAAACAATTCAGCCGATAACAAATTGCATGACAGAAACCATGGTAAGTAAAAACAAAGATGGCAAACTGAGAAAAATGCTTGCAACTGATATCACAAAGGGTTAATGTCCTTAATATATAAAGAATTTAAGTAGAAAAGATAAAGACCAAGAATCATATAAAAAAATGAACAAGAGATATTGAATAGATTCTTCACAGAAAAAATACAAAGGCATTTGAAAATATCTCTACCTGGCTCATGATAAAATCTCATTTTCCACCTATCAGATTGGCAAAAATCCATGAGTTTGACAATTAGATTATATTAGTAGGCACTTTCATACATTGCCACTAGGAATGCAAAAATGGCACAAGCCTCATGGTAGAGAATTTAGCAATATCAACAAAATTACATATGTAAGTGCTCTTTGACCCAGAAATCTAACTTCTAGGAAATTTTAGTTGTGATGGTGACATTGTGGCTATGTTTTATAAAAAGAGAAGTCCTGGGGTGCCTGGGTGGCTCAGTCGTTAAGCGTCTGCCTTCGGCTCAGGTGATGATCTCAGGGTCCTGGGATTGAGCCCCACATCGGGATCCCTGCTTGGCGAGAAGCCTGCTTCTCCCTCTCCCACTCCCCCTGCTTGTGTTCCCTCTCTCACTGTGCCTCTCTCTGTCAAATAAATAAATAAAATCTTAAAAAAAAAATAAAAAATAAAAAAAAGAAGTCCTTGGGGTGCCTGGGCAGCTCAGTCGGTTAAGCATCTGTCTTCGGCTCAGTTCATGATCTCAGGGTCCTGGGATTGAGCCCCGCATGCCATGGCGGGCTCCCTGCTCAGCGGGGAGTCTGCTTCTCTCTATCCCTCTGCCCCTCTCCCTCCGCCCCTACCCCTGCTCATGCTCTCTCTCTCTAATACATAAATAAAATCTTTAAAATAAATAAATAAAAATAAAAAAGTTCTTAATCATTTCTCATATATATTTGTGTATCAAATCATCACATTGTACACCTTTAAACTTATACAATGTTATATGATAATTATATCTCAAAAGCTGGGAAAAAAGAGTCCTTATAATTTAGTACCTACTGTAATATTTAATGAATTAAATAATATATATAATGTCTTGGGATTTGCCTAAAAGTAATCTGTGGGTGGGGGAGTGAAGATGAGTATAGATGATACAAGACTGGCCTTTAGTTAATAATAGTTAAACCTGGATGATGTGTATGTAAGGGGATTTTTAATTTTTTATAACCATTTTTATTTAATTAAAAAAACTTGAAGCCAACTTAAAATGATTCTCACTGGTAAAGATAGGATAATTTGAACATTAAACAGATTATAATGTTCATATATTCATTTAACATGATTCCAATAAAAATAGCAACCATTTTTAAAAATCTAGGCAAGTTAAATCTGAAGTTAATATAAAAAATAAGTAATAGTTGCCAATAAAACTCTGAAAAATAAAACAATGAGAAGAAATTAATCCTACCAAAGATTACACATGCTATGAGGTATCAGTGATGAAAACAGTGTGTGCATTAATGGACAACAAACCAATGGAATATAATGGAAAATTCAGAAGATCCAAATATGTATGGGAGTTTTCTGTATGACAGAGGTGGCATCTCCATTTTGTGGAGTAAAAATGCTTTAGTAAAGTAAATAGTGTTATGAAAACTGGGTGATCATTTGGGGGGAAAATGGATCCTTTCTTCACAAAAGTACTAGAGGGAAAATAAGTGAAATTTTTTATCACCTTGGATTTAAGAAGGGTTTTCTAACTGGGACTCAAAATTCAGATGCCATTTAAAATTTGATAAATATGGCTATATAAAAATCTAAAACCTCTTCAAGTAAAAGAAACCATAGTCAAGGATAAATAGTAAACTGGGAAAAATATTTGCAATCCATATTACAGACAGAAGGAGTTAATCACTCTACTTATCCACTCACTATGTAAAGAGCTGCTAGAAATTAAGATGAAATGAAACATCATCACAATAGGAATAGGAAAAAATGGGCAAAATATAAGAACAGAGTTCCAAAAGAAAGAAAGACACAAGGAAGGAAGAAGACAAAAATGCCTCTTATACATGAAACAATGTTGACCTTCAGTCCTCATTCATACTAAGAGAAGTGCAAATGTAAACTATATTAAGATACTTTCTGCTCTATCAGACTAGCAAAGATCCAATTGTTCAACAATACCTTCTCTTGGAGAGGTTTCTGGAAATATATACTGTCTTGCCCTCTACTGATGGAATGTCAAAAGATAAACTCTTCTAAAGGGCAATTTGGCAACATCTAACACAATTACAAATACATTTACCCTTCAACTCAGCAATCCCACTTTTGGGAATTTATCCTTAAGATCCACTTGCAAATGTATGAAATGATGAATGTACAAGGTTATTCATTACAGCATCATTTCAATAGGGAAATAATTAAACTATGGTACATCCCACACAATAGAATACTATGAAGTCGTTAAAAAAATAAAAAAGAATGAGCAAATGTACTTGTTTGGAAAGATTTCTAAGATGTACCACTAGGGTTTTTTTTTAATTGTTTTTGTTTTGTTAGATTTAATGTTGGCTTTAGACTTAGAGTTAGTTATATAGAATTTAAACTTTCTTTAGAGTTCTTGATTAGTATACTACATCAAATTTGCAGCTACAAGCTAACATAAAGAACGAAGGAGAAAAGTTAGAAGACCACTGAATTATAGTTAAGTTAAAGAACAAGATAGCCAGAAATCATAAAGCTCTAACAAGCTGATGTGTTCAGTGGAGGAGTTTTTATTTTATTTTATTTTATTTTTTCTTTATTTTATTTTATTTTATTTTTTAGTAAAGCGATAGAAGTTTATTAAGTGAAGATACGGAAAAAGCTCTCTACAGTGAGAGGGGTCCTGACAAGGTTGCCAGTGAGGGCCTTTAGGGTTGGTCTTTTATTGAAAGCTAACCAGGGAACTTAAATCTTTTTAACATCTCTATTGATAACACCTTCAAAGGCTTACTTCCTTTTTAGGGTCTGGTTATTCTTTGTTGGTCACAGGTGATTATCATAAAGACACCCCACATGCCTAGGGTAGGGTGGTCCTCCACTCCACATGCCTAGGGCAGGGTGGTTGGAGGAGTTTTTATATTATTCATATAGCTGGGCCTCTTTTTGTTTTGTTGTTAACAGTACATGCTGTTAGATGATATTCACAGAAGCATGAGTATACTAAATTGTCTTCAGTCATTTTATCTAAGAGGCAAAACTGGATGTCACCAATTCATTGACTCAGAATTAAATATTTCCTGATCATTCATCATAAGACCATAGATACTGTTCTCCAGTTCTCAAACATGATTTGGATTCTTCGTTGGCTAAATTGGTTGATTGGTGGAAACATCTTTCTGGTAGGGGTTCTGGTCTTTGACATAAACAATCTTCTGGATGTTATTTTTGTGTTCAGGGGTTGATCTTTGAAGGACTGTTGTCAGCGCTACTTTCATCTAACAGTAGGTGTGGACATGGCTGGTTTCTATATGTGAACTTTGCTTGCTGTTCTGTGTCCTTTTCCTCGCTCATGGACAATGTTTCTCAAATCAACAGTCCAGGGAAATGTGGAAGGTCCTTGCTCTGTGGGGTCCACCAGTGCCATTGCTCCATTTGAAAATAGACAGCTCATCTTTCACCATGACAAGATCATCCATATGGCCATTGCCGAGGCTCTTTTTTTTTTTTTTAAGATTTTATTTATTTATTTGTCAGAGAGAGAGCACGCACAAGCAGGGGGAGTGGCAGGCAGAGGGAGAAGTAGGCTTCCCGCTGAGCAGGGAGCCCAATGCGGGACTTGATCCCAGGACCCCGGGATCATGACCTGAGCCAAAGGCAGACGCCCAACCAACTGAGCCACCCAGGCGTCCCTCATTGTCGAGGCTCTTAAGGTGGGTACACAACCATTCCTGTTAAGGTCTTGCTGCCCCTGAGGCTTATATTTGAAGGAGCTTGGGTTCCTGCACCTCCCATAGAACTGAAGACCCACAGCTTCATAGTGATTCCAGAATAATCTGTTATGTGAAAAGCAAAATGCAGAAGGGTGAATATATTGTAGTATCTTTTGTAAAACAAAAGAGTTGCAAATAAGAACATACACTTATATTTTCATAATGAAATGCTAGAATGATATAAAAGAAACTCATAAGTGATGGGGTCAAAGTGGGTAGACAGGAGCAAAGGCAGAACAAGACCTCAGTGTGTACCATTTGGTATAATTTTCACTTCTGAACCATGCAACTGAATTATCCATTCAAAAGAATTAAAAAACTCGGGGCGCCTGGGTGGTGCAGTTGGTTAAGCATCTGCTTTTGACTTAGGTCATGATCTCAGGGTCCTGGGATTGAGCCCCGCAATTGGCTCTCTGCTCAGCAGGGAGTCTGCTTCTCACTCTCCCTCTGTGCTCTCTCTCTGTCAAATAAATAAATAAAATCTTAAAAAAAAAAAGAATTCAAAAACTAAAATGTAGCATATTTACCCAATTGAATCTACATAGCAGTTAAAATAATTAACTAGATCTATACATATGAAAAAGTGGAAACTTCAAAAGCAAGGTGAAGAAAGCAACTTGCAAAAAGATACAATGGGATATCATTTATGTAAAAAATCTTAAACGTATCCAAAACATTCTATATATTGCTGTATTTATGTGCGAAATATAGAAATTCATGCACCCAAAAGATCACACAAAATTCTTGGTGAGGCTATCCGTGGAAAGGAAGGGAAGAAGTTGAAATTGAAGAAGAAAACAAAGGGAAGGTATTAGCAAATGTTAATTGTTTTACAAAATATCAGTGAATCAATTCTCTAGAGATATGCTGAATGTTTTGAGCAAGATAATAGTATTGTTTGAACTGTCCTTGGGAAGACTGATTTTATAGCCCACTATTAGATGAAGTGAGGAGAAGCTAAGAGAGACCATTTAGGAAGCTAATATCAATAATTTAGATGAGAATCAGTTGCATATCTATACACCAACAACAAGGCAGAAGAAAGAGAAATTAAGGAGTCGATCCCATTTACAATTGCACCCAAAACCATAAGATACCTAGGAATAAATCTAACCAAAGAGGCAAAGAATCTGTACTCAGAAAACTATAGAATACTCATGAAAGAAATTGAGGAAGACACAAAGAAATGGAAAAACGTTCCACGCTCATGGATTGGAAGAACAAATATTGTGAAGATGTCAATGCTACCTAGAGCAATCTACACATTCAATGCAATCCCTATCAAAATACCAACAACTTTTTTCAAAGAAATGGAACAAATAATCCTAAAATTAGTATGGAACCAGAAAAGACCCCAAATAGCCAGAGGAATGTTGAAAAAGAAAAGCAAAGCTGGCGGCATCACAATTCCGGACTTCAAGCTCTATTACAAAACTGTAATCATCAAGACAGTATGGTACTGGCACAAAAACAGACACATAGATCAATGAGGAACAGAATAGAGAGCCCAGAAATGGATCCTCAACTCTATGGTCAACTAATCTTCGACAAAGCAGGAAAGAAGGTCCAATGGAAAAAAGACAGTCTCTTCAACAAATGGTGCTGGGAAAATTGGACAACCACATGCAGAAGAATGAAACTGGACCATTTCCTTACACCACACAAAAAACAGACTCAAAATGGATGAAAGACCTAAATGTGAGACAGGAATCCATCAAAATCCTTAAGGAGAACAGAGGCAGCAACCTCTTTGAGCTCAACCACAGCAACTTCTTTTTCTTCCTAGACACATTGCCAAAGGCAAGGGAAGCAAGGGCAAAAATGAACTATTGGGACTTCATCAAGATAAAAAGCTTTTTCACAGCAAAGGAAACAGTCAACAAAACCAAAAGATAACCAACAGAATGGGAGAAGATATTTGCAAATGACATGTCAGATAAAGGGCTAGTGTCCAAAATCTATAAAGAACTTCTCAAACTCGACACCCAGAGAACAAATAATCCAATCAAGAAATGGGCAGAAGACATGAACAGACATTTTTCCAAAGAAGACATCCAAATGGCCAACAGACACATGAAAAAGTGCTCAACATCACTTGGCATCAGGGAAATACAAACCAAAACCTGAGTGAGATACCACCTCACACCAGTCAGAATGGCTAAAATTAACAAGTCAGGAAACGACAGATGTTGGCGAGGATGCAGAGGAAGGGGTACCCTCCTAAACTGTTGGTGGGAATGCAAGCTGGTACAGCCACTCTGGAAAACAGTATGGAGGTTCCTCAAAAAGTTGAAAATAGAGCTACTGTATGACCCAGCAATTGCACTACTGGGTATTTACCCCAAAGATACAAATGTAGTGATCCGAAGGGGACCTGCACCCCAATGTTTATAGCAGCAATGTCCACAATAGCCAAACTATGGAAAGAGCCTAGATGTCCATCAACAGAGGAATGGATAAAGAAGATGTGGTATATATATACAATGGAATATTATGCAGCCATCAAAAAATGAAATCTTGCCATTTGCAATGACGTGGATGGAGCTAGAGTGTATTATTCTAAGCGAAATAAATCAATTAGAGAAAGACAAGTATCATATGATCTCACTGATATGAGGAATTTGAGAAACAAGACAGAGGATCATAGGGGAAGGGAGGGAAAAATGAAACAAGACGAAACCAGAGAGGGAGACAGACTATAAGAGACTCTTAATCTCAGGAAACAAACTGAGGGTTGCTGGAGTGGAGGGGGGTGGGAGGGATAGGGTGGCTGGGTGATGAACATTGGGGAGGGTATGTGCTATGGTGAGTGCTGTGAATTGTGTAAGACTGATGAATCACAGACCAGTACCCCTGAAACAAATAATACATTATATGTTAATTTAAAAAAATAATAATTTAGATGAGAAAAAGTGAAGGACTGCATTAGAATGAAAGCAATGGGAGTGTCTGTGTGGCTCAGTCGGTTAAATGTTTGACTCTTGATTTTGGCTCAGGTCATGATCTCAGGGTTGTGGGATTGAGTCCCGCATTGGGCTCCACACTGGGTGTGGAGCCTGCTTAAGATTCTCTTTCCCTCTCCCCCTCCCCTGCCCCCCTAAAAAAATGAATGAAAGCAATGATGCCAGGAAGGAGACTATGGCAGGCAAAACAATGACCTCCAAAGATGTCCACATCCGAATCCCCAGAAACTATGAATGTGTTATGTTACATGACCGGGAGAGTTAAAGTTGCAGATGGAATTGAGGTACTAATCAGCTGACCTTAAATTAGGGAGGTTATCCTGGATTACATGGGTGGGACCAGTGTAATCACAAGGATCCTTAAATGGGGGAGAGGGAGGCAGACGATTCAACATGTTGTTGCTGGCTTTTGGTGGAAGGGAGCCCAAAGCTAAGGAATGCAACAGGCTCTAAGAATTGGACAAGGTAAGAAACGAATTCTCTCCTAAAGCCTCTGCAAGGAATGCAGCCCTGCTGACATATCTTAATTTTAACTCAGTAAGATTGGTTTTAGACTCCTGACCTGTAACACTGTAAGATAACAAATGTATACTGTTTGGGGCAAAAATTTGTGGTTATTTGTTGGATCAGTGTTGGGAAACTGAAATGTGGCAAGAACATTTAATAGAAGTAATGATTCCATAGGTCTTATCAGATTTCTAAGTATCAATGTCTAGGAGGAAAATATAATGTGAGTCTGGGTTTAGGGGAAGAGACTAGAACTGAAGAGAGACAGCTGAAGCTCTGGAAGTTTATGTGATGCCAAAAAAACAAGTGTAACAGTAGAGAAGGTGAAGAAAAAACCAGAGGAACACCTACATTTGGGGGCCAAAAGGAGAAAGGAGCCATCAAAGTAGGAAGATGTGGAGTGGTCAGGGACGTGTCCATTAGAACCACACCACCTCAGAAAACAAGGGAAAAAAAAGCTTTAAGGACGTGGGAGAAGGAAGCAGATAATAGTTTTAAATGTTACAGAAATACCAAAAATGACACAGTTGTCCACTTACTTTGCACTTGTCCACTTACTTTGATAGCTTAAAACAACAACAACAAAAACCCCAGAGACCCAGAGACTGCCCCCAGACCACTTAAATCAATCTCTGAGGCTGAGGACCAAAACTCAGGTGATTTTACTCTGCAGTTAGGATTGAGAACCAGTGGCGTAATTGTGAAGTGGGCCTTTTCCTGTCACCCAGGCATTGACACTAGGACCTCAGCTGCAAACTGTAGACTCGAGCTCTCCCCGAATAGAGGCACCAGCTAGATCCCTGCAGTGGTGGAAGTGGAAATGGGGAGTTTGTGTGGGGAGAAGCTTTCCTCTCTCTGAAGCCAAGAGAGGGGAGGTCCCCCAAAATCACTTGTAAATATTGGGGGTGCCTGGAGTAAGAGAATAATATCTTATTCCCACTCTTTCATCTGTTTAGAGAGGGGCTTACACGTCTGTCCCTGTGCCTACCTGAGCAGTGGAGAGAGAATGGAGAGGCCAGGTTTTCCCTCTGGGAAGCCAAGAATTGCTTGGAAAGTTGGTTGTGGAACCATATATGTGTGGTGGGGGCGGGGGTAGGGAGTGGGAAGGGTGGTCAAAAAGTACATGAATTGTCCATATCTTTCTAAACTTCTCCTCAAAAAAGCTTTCTGTGGCCTCCAGTGTAAACTGGCTTCCCTTGTCACCTGTTCTGGAACAGTTTCCGAATGGAATACCTTGGAGTATTTATTTTAGTGTAATTATTTGTCCACTTCTTTAAGACTGTTATTTTCACAAGGGTGGGGGTCATATTTTTGTTTTTGTTTTTTAATCTCCTCCATTGCATCTCCCCCTGGCATTTGCTAAAGTAAGCATTTGCTAAATTTAATTGGATGATTGAATGAATTTTTAAAAGGAGAAGGGGATTTTTGACAACAATTATATATTAAAGTACAAATATATACACAATATAAGCATTAAAAATACTGGCTAGAGGGGCGCCTGGGTGGCTCAGTCGTTAAGTGTCTGCCTTCAGCTCAGGTCATAATCCCAGGGTCCTGGGATCAAGCCCCACATCGGGCTCCCTGCTCGGCAGGAAGCCTGCTTCTCCCTCTCCCTCTGCCCCTGCTTGTGTTCCCTCTCTCGCTGTATCTCTTTCTGTCAAATAAATAAATAAAATCTTTAAAAAAAAAAATACTGGCTAGAGGGGTGCCTGGCTGGCTGAGTCAGAAGAGCATGTGACTCTTGATCTTGGGGTCATGAGTTCGAGCCCCAGGTTGGTTGCAGAGGTTACTTTAAAATAAATAAACTTAAAAAAAATACTGTGTAGATACACACAACATGTTAACATTGATTTCATTTTAGTCATAGGATTTCAAGTTATTTTTATTTTCTTTGTAATTTATAAAAATTTCTACAAAGATGTTAACTACTTTTCTAATCAGAAGCAAGGAAATCAATACTATAAAATACACCTGCGGGGGTACCTGTTAATGCTGGGCCCTGGGCCCCATCAGAAAAGACTGGGCTTGAGTTCTGCCTCTGCTCCTTACCACCCCTGTGACCTGGGGCAAGCTATTACCTAGCGACATCCCTTTCTTCATCTGTAAAGTGGGGATAATCAAAGAATCTCTGCAGTAGGTGGCGATGAGGAGTTAAATGGGAGAATACATGTAGCATTTGGTACTGGATGCTTCTTAAGAGTCGACTATTGTTAATACTTGGGGGGAGGTATCTCTTTCCCTTGGCACTGTAGTGAGTTTCTACTGTAAATATGTGTGTAAATTCATTAGGTTGTAGTTAATAATATTTAAATGCTAAACTTCAGCTTTGACAAAAAAAAAAATCAAAAAATAATTCAATGCATCACCAACAGGTGGCAGCATATCACCGTTTTCCCACAACATTGGGCCTGCTAGGTTGTCCTTGCCGGACAACTGTCCCTGTTCCAATCTATTTTAAAAGGAAGAGAATTTAGAATTTATCCAATTTATCTCCTTCAAATGACATATATGGAAACCTGGAAATGAGGTAAAAAAACAAACAAACAAAGGCACAACCTATTCGTTTGCCAAGAAAGAGGGTTGGGAGAAGGGGTGGGAAAAACAGTCTGTACTTCACATTGAATTTGGGTTATTTCCACAATATCCCTTTGAGCTAATCAAGTAAACTTAGAAAATATGGCAGAAAACATTTTCTAGTTCTCAAATGGAAACATCACTTTGGGGAGCGAAGAATATATTTCCTAGTTATGCTAAGTAAATGGTTGGTGAGCCTTAAAATACAGAGATTCCCCTCCCCCACCTCCTTTTTTTTTTTTTTTTTTTTTTTAGTATTTTCCAGTTGACAGAGGCATCACCCTTCGTTATATCAATAGATCCTCACAATCTGGGGTAAGGGTTATCATTTCTATTTTACAGACTAGGAAATAGAAGTTCAGAGAAGAAAATACCCTTTTACACAGGGGACACAAATTCAAATCCAGGCCATTCATTCATTCCTTTGTTCATTCATTGAAAGCAAGAATCTGTGAAGTTCCTGGTATGTACCAATACTACGCAGCGGCTGGAGATGCCTAGGCTAACCAGGAACACACTTCCAAAAGATCTTAGTCTTCATCCTAATAGGGCCACAGGGTCTAAACTGCAGGAAACCAAATTCCTGCCTTTTCCCACCACATCTGCACAGTGGTCTACACACCTAGTAGGTACCCAACAAGTATCTGTTACATCGAGCAGCCTGGGAACATCCCCAAAGGCCCTTGAGACCACAGAATTGCAATGAGGGTTTTACTGTTGGTCAAATATTACAGGCTTAGAATTATTTTTTAAAAATTTGTATTCAGTGTAGACAAAAAAAATGGTTCACTCATTTCTCCCATTTCCTACGCCCCACCTCTGGTAACACCAATCTGTTTTTATGAGCTTGGTGTTTTGTTTTGGTTTTTAGATTCCACATATAAGAGAAATCATATGGTATTTGTTCTTCTCTGACTTCTTTCACTTAGCATAATGCCCTCCAGGTCTATCCATGTTGTCACAAATGGCAAGATTTCATTCCTTTTTGTGGCTGAATAATATTCCGTTGTATATGTATCGCAATTTCCTTGTCCATTCATCCATCTATGGGCAGTTAGTTTGTTGTAACATACATCTTGGTTATTGTAAACAATGGTACCATGAACATAAGGGTGAATATATCTTTTCAAATTAGTGTCTTCATTTTCTTCGGATAAATACCTAGAAGTAGAATTGCTGAATCACATAGTAGTTCTATTTTTAATTTTTTGAAAACAATACTGTTTTCCATATTGGTTATACCAATTTATATTCCCACCATCAGTACACAAGGGTTCCCTTTTCTCCACATCCACGCCAACCGTTGTTACTTCTTGTTTTCTTAATAATAGCCATACTAACAGGTGTAAGGTGATATCCCATTGTTGTTTTGAATTGCATTTTCCTGATAATAAGTGATGTGGAGCATCTTTTCATGTACCTTTTGGCCATCTGTATGTCTTCTTTGTATAAATGTCTATTCAGATCTTCTGCCCATTTTTAAATCAGATTGGGGTTTTTGCTATTGAGTTGTATGAATTCTTTATATATTTTGGCTATTAGCCCCTTATTGGTATACAATTTGTAATTATTTTCTCCCATTTAGTAGGTTGTCTTTTCATTCTGTTGATAGTCTCCTTGGCTGTACAGCAGCCTTTTAGTTTTATGTAGTCTCTCTTGTTTATTTTTGCTTTTGGAATCAAATTTTAAGACTCATCACCAAGACCTAGGTCAAGGAGCTTACTGCCTATGTTTTCTCCTAGGGTTTTTATGGCCTCAGGTCTTATGTTCAAGTCTTTAATCTAATTCAAGTTAATTTTTGTGTATGGTGTGAGGTAGTCATCCAGTTTCATTCTTTCGTGTATGGCTGTCCAGTTTTTCCCAACACCATTTGTTGAAGATACTATCCTTTCCACATTGTATATTCTTGGATCTTTTGTAATAAATTAATTGACTGTATATGCATGGGTTTATTTCTGGGCTCTCTATTCTGTTCCATTTATCTATGTGGCTGTTTTTATGACAATACCATGCTGGTTTAATTACTATAACTTTGTAATATAGTTTAAAATCAAGGAGTGTGATGCCTCCAGTTTTGTTCTTTTTTTCTCCAGACTGCTTTGGCTATTTGGGTCTTTTGTGGTTCCATACAAATTTTAGGATTGTTTGTTCTATTTCTGTGAGAAATACCATTGGAATTTTGATAAGGATTACACTGAATCTGTAGATTGCTTTGGGTAGTATGGACGTTTTAACAATATTCTTCCAATTCATGAGCATGGAATACCTTTCCATTTATTTGCATCTTTTTCCATTTCTTTCACCAGTGTCTTATAGCTCTCAGTGTATAGGTCTTTCACCTCCTTGGTTAAATATATTCCTAGGTATTTTATTCTTTTTGATTCAATTGTAAATGGGATTGTTTTCTAATTTCTTTTTCTGATAGTTTGTGATTAGTGTATGGAAACAACAGATTTTTTTGTATTGATTTTCTATCCTGCAATTTTATTGAATTCATTTATTCTAATAGTTTTTTGGTGGACAACTATTTTTTAAATGTCTGAGGATTTGTTTATATATTTATACTTTCTCATGCTCCAGAAACACTTAGGGGCTGCAAGGTGTCTGCATAGCCAATGAAGTCTTTGTATTTTGCATAATAGCCCACAGACCTCTTTTCAAAATGCCAGAGGAAAGCTGGACCCACATGGTCCCCGTTGGACTGCTAGATGGCAGTGTTAGCACACGTTGTTTTTAGATTCTGGTTTCTAAATCTCAGAGAAAGGAAGAGGCCTTGAGGAGTAGCTGGTCCATTCTCTCCCATTGTATAGATAGGAGAGCTGAGGCCCCCAGAGAGAAAGATACCTACAAGGCTAGGTAAGTAGTTCGCCAAATAATTAAATTTGAATACAGATTGCTGACTTCTGTGATTTAGTATTTGCGGAAAAATTTCCTTATGAATTCATTGAAAAACTATTTTAAATATTTGGTATAAAAATGTTTGGGGTGGGGAAAGCAATAGTACATAGGAATAGGTTAAGGGTAAGTCTGCCTCCCTCTCCAACCCCTTACTCTCCTAGGTGTCCTCCCCAGAAACCCCACTATTACCAAGTTGTTGAACAACTATCCAGAGATGGATTTAATTAAATGCACGCGCGCACACATACATGCACCACACATGGCAATAGTACATTTATAATATCTAAATTCGTGTGTGTGTGTGTGTGTGTGTGTGCATTGTGTGTGTGTGTTCAGATGGATGTAAGGTTTTCATGGAGTATAAAATAATATGAACAAAAGTGGGAAAGCCGCGGACCTCAGGAAAATGTCTCCTTCACTCTCCCAACCTCCCCTAAAAAAAGGCGGGGGGCAGGGTAGGGGAGGTGGGAGTCCATGAAGTGGCTTCCAAACTCTGAAATGGCTTTATTTTTACCATTTCTCTGTTGATTTAACAGATTAAAACTCTGCCAGCGACACCTATAGTGTAGATCTTTGTCAACCCGTCCTTCTGAAGCTCTCCCTGCTGTAGTTAAATTACTATAAATACAATTAGAAGACCCCTCTACGTGGTCTGCGCAACACCAGCCCAGAAGGAATTGTCTTGAGATATTTGAACCAAAAGTAAAGAGCAAAGTGGGGAATCTCCTTTATCTTTGGGGGCCAGGCCTCTGAGGATTTGTGGCCACACTATACAAGGCAGTAAGTTGTAGACAGTGCAAGTGGCTCTTTCAGGAGTCCTTCTTGTCAACCATCACTGGCCTTCAGGGTCAGTGTGGGGGCTCCAGCCTCTGTTGCCAACTTCCTGCCCGCCCCTTCCCAGCCCTCCCCCAGTCTCTACCAGTGATTTGCAAATTCTGCTCCAATCTAGAAGTGGAGAGTCTGGGTAGTTAGTACTTTGCATCCAACACCTTTCGCATCGGGTTGGGAGCTGTTGCTATGTGGCCCACGTGTGTTGCTCAACAAGCTTAAACTTTGCATAGCCCGTGCTAAACTAATTTGCGTCAATTTGTCTACATCATGCCAACAATCGTTCTGAGAGCCTTGAATAGAACATACAAGGCTGCTGATAAAGGCCCTAGGAGCAGATGCCACCGGCCATTCTGTGGGGCCTCCTCGACGCTAGTTCTTCACCATGGTTTCTTCATATCCTAGTGACAATGTTAGTTTTTCCACCCTGGGGTTAAAACTTTTTTTTTTTTTTAAACAATGGACAGCCCCATACAACTGGACTCCAACTGACTTTTTTTTTCCCTTTTTTTTTTTCTTCCTTTTTTAAGAAAGACCTGGCTGGGACTGAATTCTAGCCCCAGTGTTTCCTAACCACTTTCCCCCCCCAAGTTTCAGAGAAAGCAAGTAGAGTTAAGTTTTTTGGAAAGGGTTTGTGCAACTGTGACAAAGTGTTTTTCTAATCTGTCAGTTGCGTTGGACTGAAAATTTAAGCCTAAAAACCAGTAGCTTTTTATGGAAAGATATATTTCTGGTAAATAAGAAATTAACATTCAGACCAAGGACAGTAGAAGCAATATAAGACAACGGAAGTAATTTGTGCCAAATGAACTCTAGGAAATAATTTCACATCTAGGAGAAACTTCCATTTTGTTTTGTTTTGTTTTGTTTTGTTTTTCAAAGCCAGATCTGGAAATATATTGATTTGGTCAGTCTGGGGAAGACACCAGAGACCCCAGGGAGCTAACGGAATTTCTACAGGAAATCCACTCAGTTCATGGTTTATTCCCCTGTGTGTGGGTTTTGTCCTTCTCTAACGGCTCTTCCTACATTAACCCATTAGGTCTGGGTTAAAAACTACCCTGAGAAAAACTGGTAAATGTCCAGACGTTTGCAATTGAGTATTGTATCAGGAGGGCATAATACTTGTAGAGTATAGAAGGAACCAGTAAGAATTTTTTCAATTCAACAGGTGATCACTGAGTACCTACTATGTGCCAGACCCCCTTCCAGGCACTTGGGATATCTCAGTGACATGGTCTTTGCTATTGTGGCACCCAGGAAACAGACACTAAATAAACAGACCAGTAAATATATACCATAATAGGCAATGGGAATGCCAGATGGTGGAGGGTACTAAGAAGAAAATGTAAGGGGGGCTGCCTGGCTGGCCCATTTGGAAGAGCATGCGACTCTTGATCTCAGGGTTGTGAGTTTGAGTCCCACGCTGGGTGTAGAGATTACTTAAAATAAACTTTTTAAAAATTAAAAAAAAAAAAACTTAAGGGGGGAAAATATTCAAAGAGCTACTTTTTTAGATACAAAGGACAGAGATGTCACCAATGAGTTGACATTTGAATAGAAACTCATGGGAAGGAGGGAACAAGTCTTGAGAAGGTCAGTGGTCCAGGCAGAGGGAACAAGTGGGAGTCAAAGTGTCTGAGGTGGGAATGGCTTTGCATGTTCATGGCCAGTGCAGCTGCAGAACACGGAGCTAGGAAGGCAAGAAGGTAGGAGATGAAGTCCCTGAAAGCTGAGAATAAACAGGAATGGCAAATGCGATAGCATCATGGGCATCTCCGTTATTTAGCATCTCAGGGAATCTCGATGTCAGCAGACTGGTTCCTGGCCTCTCAAGCTAGTTTTGCAGAGAACCCTAGAGAAAGGTGGCTGGCTGGTAAGTCAGTGGGAGTATCTGGAGCTGACTGAAGCTAACAGGCATATGATGAGCTACTCACAATCAGTAGTAATTGTTATGGACTGAAATGTGTCCCTTCAAAATTCCTGCATTAAATTCCTAACTTCCAATGTGATGATTTTAGGAGAAGTGAGGCCTTTGGGAGGTAATTCAGTGATGAGGGTAAAGCCTTCATGAATGGGATTAGTGTCCTTATAAAATGGACCCCAGAGAGCTTTATTGCTGTCTCCACCATGTGAGGGCACAATGAAAAAATGCCCATTGGCAACCCAGGATTGGGCCCTCTCCAGAACCCCACCATGCTGGCACCATGACCTCAGACTGCCAGGCTCCAAAACTGTGAGGAATTTGTGTTGTTTATAAACCATGCAGTCTACGGCATTCTGTTACAGCGGCCCAAACAGACCAAGACAGCAATTTTTTTAAATTTGCAAATAAGAGCAACAGTGAGATATAACTTTTCTACCAATGATCTGGCAAAACTTAGAAAGCTGAATAATGTCAAGTGTGGGCAGAGACACAGGGACAGTGGAACCCTCACGGACAGCAAGCTGGGGTGATGGTAGGTGGGTTCAGCCATCCGAAGAACAATCTGGAATTACTTAGGCAAATTAAATATCTGAGATATCCTCTGATCTAGCAGTCTTGTTCCTAGTATTTACGTGCTCTGTGGAAATTCTATTGTGGAAAAAAGGCCACAGCCTAGGAATTTAAAGACAGGACTTTATAAGAACTGCACTGCAGGAAGAGAGGGAGGAGGTGCTCACCAACCAGGGCCTGGAGGACACCACATTCCGGATCACTTCACAGCCTATGGTCCCTCCAGGATTTGCCAGTGCAAATTTCCTGTCTACTGGAGGGCTGGGCCATGTACCTTCTGGCAGCAAGGTTGACCACCATTCCTTCCTGAGTCCCTCAGGAATCAACCCCCCTCCCCAGCATGTATAGGGTTAGGGCAAGAGTACAAATGGAGGCCTATGTACCATGTCTAAATATTTACAATTTGTAAATCAAACAGTGTAATATGTTCTATCCTTCTACCTTGACAAATGTACCTTTGTGACAGTCTAGAAGGCAACATTTGGAATTCGAATTCTTGGATTCCTCAGAGCACAGAGGAGCCCGCTTCTGGCCTGAAAGCTTCCTTCTCTGCTCTTTCCTCTCTGGACTCCAGCCTGTACCAGGAAGAGACTAGAATGGACACGCGTGGACAGGGCAGCTGCTGTGCGGCCATCCCTCAGACCCAGCAGTACTTTTTTTTTTTTTTCCAGAAAGACCTAAAGAAGAGGCTACACAGGACCTGTAGATGAACTTGGGCTATATGAGGTCCAGAGTACCCAGGTGATCCTGTCCCTTTGACCCCATGGACTCTGTCCCATGATGTGTGACACAGCCAGAAAAAGGCTGGAGTGGAGCCCTCGAAAGTGGGGGAACTAGGGCAGAGGCCCCTCCTGCTTGGGTATGAAGGTGCCTGTTGAGAGGCAAGCAGGGCCAACGTTGTGAGGGGGACTTGAATGCCCTGCTGTGGAAGGCAGACTTTATTTTGTGAGTGGTAGGGAACAAACATGAGTTTAAAGCAGAGTCTATGATAATAAAACTAGACATGATCGCAGTAGAAGGCATTCTGAGACCATTAAAAATTAGGCTGCCCAAAATACTAAAATACCACTTAACTAGCTGTGGAGCCTTGGGCGGTTCTCCTGAAGGTTTTGGGCCTGTTTCCCCATTTGTAAAACAGGTGGCTTAGACAAGAGTAACCATCTCAAAATTCCCTTCTGTCAGGACCTCTGTTTTTCTTGTCTGCATTGTCTGTAAAACAAGTGGGTAGAACCAGGTCAGGGATTCTTAATATTTTTAGGGCTCCACTGAGGGGTGCTACCCTCCCACCCCCACACCAGACCCTCTAAGTCAGGATCTCAGTTTTTAAAGTTCCTCCAGGCAATTCTAATTGTAGCCAGGGTCGAGAACCCTCAGAACTGCTGATACTCTTCAAGGTCCCTCTCCTGCCTCCACCTGACTTTCTCCATCTGTAAAATGAGCACGTTGGGCAATATTGTCAGACGCCTGGCCTCTCTCATTTCCTTCGGGGACTTGAGACCCTCTTGAGACTCAGTGATTCGAACAAGGAGGGTTTTGTCAGGGGAGGCACCACGGCCCTGAGGGAGGCCCTCGGTCACAGGGTCACCTGCATTTGTGTGAAGAGCAGGCGGGCGCTGGGGTTTGAGGCCTGGGCGGACAGGTGCTGCTCATGAGAACAGGCCCCACGGACAGAGCTGCCAGGGTTGAGACTTGGCAGAAGGGAGGCCACTTCTCAACCGGCCTGAATGGCCTGACACTTCCTGGCAGCTCCTCGGTGCCACCAGGCACCTGCAGCCCAGGGCTTCTTGGCAGGTGAGGAAGAGCGAGGAGAATAGGGCTTTTCTCAAGCTGTTCCCCAGAACAACATCTCTTGACATCTGGGGAGATGAGGAGTGGCAAAGACAAGCCACTGCGTGTTCCTCTCGGCCTGTGAAAGCCTTGTGGGGGGGGGGCAGGAAAGGGCATTTGTGCCCAAGTGCCACTTTCCAGCCCTACGTCCGGAGCTTAGCATGTTCCAGGCACCGTGAATGAGACCGGCTGACGCTTTGTATCAAATGTAAAGTGGCCTCTTTCACACTCTGGCACCGGAGGCCGATGACCACTCGGGCAGGATCCAGAGCTCTCCGGGAGCTTGGCAAGGGCTGAGCGCAGGGCCTGAATTGCGGCTCTGTGGGGCAGCAGGGACAATGGCATCACCGAAGAGCAGGATTCTCAAGCCTCAAAGGAATAACGTCCTTCTGTTAGGGACCAGCAAGCTGCCTCTGCCACTGTCCACCCCTCCTGGAGCCCAGGTCTCTCTCAAGGGCGAGGACCACAAATTCCCCACGAGACTCGGGGATGTGAGGTCTCTGTTCTGGAGATTGGATACTAAAATATCAGAATGTCCAGGAAAATCCAGGGGTTTCTGTGAACAACAGGAGAGAATACTGTAATTAGGATTCTCTCGGAAAATTTGAGGTTCAAGTTAAAGTAATATTTACCACTTTTTTAAACAAATTAAGCAGAAATTTGATTTCCAAACTCTTCAAAAATTATTACACATATAAAGTACCCTTTTTTTTTTTTTTTAAAGATTTTTTACTTATTTATTTGACAGAGAGAGATAGTGTGAGAGCAGGAACACAGGCAGGGGGAGAGGGAAAGGGAGAGGGAGAAGCAGGCTCCTGGTTGAACAGGAAGCCTGATGCGGGGCTCGATCCCAGGACCCTGGGATCATGACCTGAGCTGAAAGCAGACATTTAACGACTGAGCCACTCACTGCCATTCCTTCCTGAGTCCCTCAGTAGAAGGTATATAAAGTACCATTTTAAAAGTGCCCCAAACTAAATCAAAGGCACGTAATCAAAGGAAAACACTTGTGATGCTGAGAATTCTTTTAGGTTGTAATATTTTCACATTACTTTGTTTTTTAACCATTTGCAATATTCTATAGGTCCTATTTTAAGCATTTTTTAAAGGCGTGAAATAATGTATTGTTTTTAAAAAAGTACAGTCACAACTATAAAGGAGAGGAACGTAAGACAAAGATCATATCCATTTCATATACGGGATAGGGCAATCTAATATCAATACAGCATTAATCTTCCCAAACATGTTTGCTAAGAAACAGTTCCCATATTTGGTGTTTAAAAATGAAATAATCTCATTGAGAAAAACCAAGATCTAATTTGATTAGTAAAGCCTATTCTTCCCCCAATTTTATACTTGTCTGCATTTATAAATTATAAATCCATGAGAAAAGAACAAATTCTGTTGTAGGATAAAAATCTTAGGAACAACAAATTGCAAATATTCCATTTGAAAAAAAATGAAAATGTATTCCTTCCTAAAATGTAAACACACAGTAAATAAAACATACATAATATTCCAGGTATAGAAACACCACTCATTAACTTACAGAAGAAATCTGTTTTGATATGTTTGGTGATAAGGCTTTTGTTTGTCAGGTATAAAGCACGTCACCAAAAGAACCAGGCCATTATTATTTAAATGTTTACTCCTTTGCCTGGTTTCCCTATTTGAATTGACTCACCGATTTCTATAGAATTTTGGCTGTAATACCAGGCCGCGGGAAAGGTCTGAAGTATCTTAAAGTTATCTGGCTAGAGAAAAGTGTTTTCTGGAGTTGTGGGGGCAGTCATTCATCACTTTGTGCTTCGGAGTATTCCTCAGTGATTCTTCACAGTCCTCAAAGCAAAGCCCAAGATCTAGGCTCCTGGAAGGTGTTGCTTCTTTCTGGCTGGAGCTCTGAACAGCAGGCAGGCCTTCTGCACACACTCCTGGTGCAGTTCCGAGACCTTGAACCTCGCCCCGCTGGCCTCCAATTTGAGCTGTTCCACCGGGCAGTTGCCGGGCTCCCAGGTTGGGGGAGCAAGGCTGGGCTGAGCCTTGACGCCTTCACCCTGATACCTTCTCTGCGCTGGTTCATCTTCTAAGATCCTTAAAAAATAGCCTGCAATGGTGTTACGGGCTGAATTGTGTGCCCCCCAATTTTTTAAGTCCTAACCCCCAAGACCTCAGGATGTGTCTGTATTTGGAAACAGGGCCTTTCAAGAGGTAATTAAGTTAAAATGAAGTCATTAGAGTGAGCCTTAATCCACTGCGACTAGTGTCCTCATAAGAAGACAAGATTAGGACACAGACCACACAGACAGAGGGATAACTGTGTGAAGACACATGGAAAAGACCGCCATCTACAAGCTGAGGAGAGAGGCCTCGGAAGAAACCAACCATGCCTGCACCTTGCCCTTGGACTTCTAGCCTCCAGATGTGTGAGAAAATACATTTCTGTTGTTAAGCTGCATAGTCTGGGGTATTCATTATAACAAACCATCACAGATGGAGGTATTTCCATTTTATGGCTGAGGTTTGGGGAAGTGAAGCTGCTTGCTCAAGTCTGTAGAGCCATGATCCATACTCTGCTCTAACACCCAAACCCAAGCTTCTCTCACTAAGCTATGCCTCCTGTGAATCCAGGGAGCAGCTGGGAGAAAGTGTGGTGTGCACACAGAGAGCCTGATACTAAAGGAAGACAAGGGTAGAAGAACTTGTTTGTGTTCCTCGTGACCCACCATGGAGACGTTTTTGGTGTCTGAGACTTCATAAATATTACTGAGGCTTGGTTTGGTGATAGACTTCAAAAAGATAGACTTTTTGAAAAGTGAGAGATAAAAGAACCAGATGGATTTATTTCTATCCTAGTCAGGTTGCATGTGATTGCCAGATACAAAAAGCTATTCTCCTGGCTTAATCAAAAAAGGTCAACGTATGGGAAGGATATGGGGGGCATCTCATGGTTTCCAAGGGCAAAAAATGTAGTCAAGTCTCAGAAAGGACCAGAACTAGAAACTGTGTTAGCCCCTTTCCTCCCCTGCACTTGATAGATGGTCTTCTGATGGTCTTCTCTATCATTTTGTGATGCCTAGAAGTGGCCTTATCTGAGCAGGTGTTGGTGGTTTTTTTCCCCAGAGGAAGAGATGGGTGCACGGAGGGGCTAATGAATATGCCCAAGAACAGATCTAATTAATGGCCTTGCAGAGAGAGGATACCAGTGTCCTAAATGCTTGTCCAGTTTCCTGAGTCTGCCAATTCTACCTTCCCCTGCCCCCACTCCCTCCACAAGAACTCTCCAGACAGCTTCCTTTATGCTCAGTCTTCAGGAAGGGTCTGATGCTAGTGAGGCACTAAAAGAACCATCAGGAGCACAGGGGTTTGGCCCAAGAGCTGCCATGGGGGACTCTGCTTTCTGTATCATCTGAAATGAGGTCTGGGTACCTCAATGACCAAAACCAGAAGCTCTGGAAAGCAGATGAGGGAGAGAGAATGGGAACAACAAGAACTTGCACACACCACTGTAAAGAGTATAAATTGATAACATCCACTTTGGAAAACCATTTGCCATTACGTACTCTGTTGGAAACATTCGTGTGCTAAGATTCAGCATGTCCACTCACAGGTGTATAGCCTACAAAAGTGAGCCCCAAACTATCAGGAGATCTGTACAAGAATGTTCATAGAAGCATTATTTGTAATAGCCCCAGTCTGGAAAGAATCCAAATGTCCCATCAACTGTGGAAGGGAGAAATTGTCATAGTCATGGAATGGAATACCACATGGTAATGCAAAGGAACACCCCACAGATAAATGCAACAGCAAGGATAAATCTCACAAGCACAAAATTAAAGAGACGAGACCCCAGAGAATTCCTAGGCTTCCATTTATGTAAAGTTCAAAAATAAGCAGAAGGAAATCACTGTTTAGGGATGCACACTGGGATAGTAAAATTGTAGAGAAAAACATGGAGATAATTATGGTCAAGGTCAGTGATTACCCTTGGGTAAGGGGTGGAAGGGAGTTAGTTTATAACTGGAAAAAGGTGTGAGGGAGGTTTCTGGAGTGCTGGCAATGTTCTAATCTTTTGACTTGGAACGTCACAGGCATGCACTTAATGACAATTCATTAAGCTGTACCTCTGGGTTTTATGACTGTATCCTGTTATGCCTCCATCTCCACCCCACTGCCCCCCATTCACCCCCCACTCAGCACACACAGATTCTTGTATGTGGCTATTACCAGGACTAGAATTTAAGTCTGAATCTCCCTGATTCTTCCACCATGCCAGCTCTCAGCCATGGGCTTGGGACCCTCTGTCTAGCCTTCTTGGCTTAGATTCCCTGGTCCCTAGTCTAGGGGTTCTTAACCTGGGGTCCACGATCCATTTCAGGAGTCTGCAACTCCCCTGATGCTGTTTGTCCAATCATGTGTACCTGTGCCTTTTTCTGGGGGGTGGTTCTACTGTCTTCTTTGGATTCCTAGAGTGATCTGTGACCCACCAAAGGTTAAGAACCACTGTTAGAACCCACTCCACTGGCTTAAACAGACAAATGGGTAAAAGTACCCCAGGCTTCAAACAAGGTCCTGAAAAGTCCAGGGCTCTGGCGTGACTCCCCTTGGCCCTCTAGAGCCACAGGACCTTTGCTGTCCGTCCCATAGTCCCATACTGTGTCAGCGCTTTGCCTCTGTCTGTGCCACCAGGCTGGGGCCAGGGCTGATGGGCACAGGGGTAACCAGAAAGGCTCTGAGTGTGGCTGGGTGGGAGCAGCTCGCAAGGAAACAAGCAAGCGGGGATGGGTGGGGGGGTGGCTGGGCAGGCACCTGGAAAAGCGTCAGCTGCAGCTACAAGTGGGAGGAAGAGTGAAGCATCCAAAAAGCCTGGGGTTTGAGAAGATTGTCCTTTGAGCTGGAGTTTTCCCAGTCAACCCCCTGCACAGCTCATTCCAGTTTTGTGATGAGTCAGACAAGGAAGTATCCGGAAGCCCAGGGTGACCATGCAGAGCTTGTACCGGCCAGGAACTCTCCCCCTTCCCCAGGGCTCATTTGCCTATGGCTTTCTGCAGCTCCTTTTCCTCTTGGTTCCAGCTCATTGAGGGCTCCAGGGCTACTTTCTCAACACGCACACAGCCTACTTTTCCAGGGCACTTTCCTGCACTCCGTCAGCCCAACCATGGCTTTCCTATTGGTTCACACTCTCTCTCCCGGGATCCTCATAATTAGGAGAGCCTGAACAAGAAATCCAGAAGTGGAGTTTTTATGAGCTAGTGTCTCAGTGTGAGCTTGCCAGGTGGAGCCAGAGCTGTGGTGTGGGTCCCTCGAGGCCTAGGACGTTGGTTGCATCTCACTTGGGTCCTTTCGATGATTTTTCTTAAGTGGCTATGGCCAGATCACTTCTCTATCCCAGGGCTGGGTCTTTGAGATTTGTCCCAGTTTTATTCTCTCTGCTTCTAAAATGCTCTTCTGGAACTCGGTACATGGTAGTTTGACTGTGTTCTGTAGCAGTCTCTGAGAGGCAGCCCAGGATTGTAGAGGCTCACAGTAACTGTGGGAAACAGGTCCAGTTGGACCTCAGAGCCACGCAGAACCACGGACTTCTGCTTATCAACGCACTTTCTCCATCCCTGCCTCTCTTTGTTGGTCTCATGTTCTCAGATCAGCTTTTTCCAGTGGTCTGGAAACATGGCTGGAAGCCATCTGCGTGGCTCCTATCTTTTCCGTCAGAGGAAAATTGAGTCTCTCCCCCCAGTTCCACTCAGGAAGTTCTAGGGGTGTATCAGTTGGGCCAAACGAGGATATGCTGCAGAAACAAACATCCCCTACAAGCTCAGTGCCTTAAAACGTGGAGGCTTATCTCAACACGCGGTCCATGTCTCTTGTGAAGCTTGTGGTCATGTGGCAGAGATGGATCAGTGAAACTGCTCTCATGCCACAGGCTGCCCGGGGAAGCTCAGATGGAGATGAGCACAAGATGCTGTGGGGGAAAATGACACCTTGGGGAGTGAGAGGAGAGTGACAAGGATGCTTTCGTAGAGGAGCTGATGCTTGAACTGAGCTTTATGAGACAGCAGGAATGAGCACCGTGGGGGTGGGAGGGAGTGTTCTGGCTCAGGTAAGGGAAAAGGCACCTGCAAAGGTTTGCAGGCAAGACAGACCTAGAATGTCCTGGGGAGAGGAAGTAATTCACTGAGGCTTCCCCAGGTCCTCTGCCCAAGGGGTATGCTGTTAGGAACAAGATTCCGTTTCCTCTTCTATAAATTAGGAACAGTAATAGTGCCTTTCTCCTCACGTGTTTATGAGGAGTCAGTAGTAATGTCTATGTCTCTAGCACTGTTGGTCGCAAGCTCTTGACATATGGTGTAGGTAGGACCAGTGCTGAGAGGCAGTCAAGTGTCATGTTAGGACCGTGGATGTTGGAACCTGATTACTTGGGTTCAGATCCCTGCTCTGTCATTAGTCCCTCAGGATAGGAATACAGATAGTCCCCATCTCAAAGGGTTTGTGTGAAGATGTCTTGAGGAGACCTATGTGCCGTGCTGGTGCTCAGAGGACTCTGGGTTTGTCTGTGTGGCTGGGGGCGAGTGAGTGGTGGGTAGAGGGGTTGGCAGGGGCCAAGGCATGTCCTTCAGCTACATAGATAGAGACAGATCCCAGTTTGTGAGACCTCATGCTTAGACAGTTCTTGTTGCTCGCTCTAAGAAAAGGATGCAAAATCATGAACACAAAGTTAGGCATGAAAGTAAATGTTTGGTTGGAAGGATGAAAAGAGTCACAACAAATACAAAATTTTAACAGTTGTCCAGTACTGCAAACATCACAAGATTCAGAAAAATACACAATGTTTTTTATTAGTTACTTGATATCCTCTGTTATAATTATTGTCCTACATTAGCTGTATATTCTTTATCACTTCTTCATACTGACAATGATTTTGTTATATTTTCTGTAGAAAGAACAGAGAATCCAGCCTCTCTTGTAGTGTGGTTGATCAAAATTTGTTTTTTATATGGATAGTTTGGAAAAATTTATTCGAACCCCACAACAAATCTTAAATACCAGCAACATCTTACAAGTTTTTTAGAATTGTTGTCAAATTTGAAGAAATACCAATTTCCTGTCATGAAGGAACTATAAGATTTCAGGGCATTTAAAGTTTTCTTGCACAGTGACTGCTATTAAATATTCATTGAGTTGATGATGCCAATGAGTATATCAATTACTTATTGAAATGATGACGCCAACATGTGTTTAATGTTCTCGTGGTAGTGTGTATCATATTCTCTTTATAGTTGTATTTCTTGACAAACCAAGAAATTCAAATCTATTCCCAATATATTTCTGTGATTCACTCTTCATTAATTAGATCTGTAATCCAAAAGCCTAGTTTTTATTTCTACTTGAAATGTGTCTCTTCTTCTCAATAAACAAGGGTATTTCAGAGTTTATCTGAAATTGATTTTGTCATTCTTCTCAGTGTCAGAATAATTTCCTTCAATTTCATTTGCTCATCTTTATGTCTTTTTGTTTCATATGCCATATTTTATATGAATTTCCTCTAGAGGAAATATATCATAAATAAATTTAAAGATGCATCCACATCAGGAGTCTGGAAATTTCTCTCTCTCTTTTTTTAAGTTCTCAAAGCATCTTTCCAAATTGTGGTTAGAACAGGGTATTCCCAGCTTAACCTCCTCTTACCAAGACCCCAGAATGCCCTCAGCCAAGACAATGCCACCTGATAGAAGGGAAGTATGATAAAAGATGGAGTGAAAAGAAACAGTGATTTTAATAAATGGCCATTAAAATATCTTCATTTTTAAATTTTATTAAAAATACTTAATCATGTGACTCTTTGCTTTTCCCAGAAGCTTAATCTTCACTGAGTTCAAGGTAAGCCCGCCTCTCTGTTATTAGCTACATTTCCACCTCCTCCAAGAAGCCCTCTCTGAATGGTCTCACTGAACCCATTTTTCCCTCCCTCACTGCACTGATCACATGGTACTGTATTTGTGGGTTTTACTCCTCTGTATCCTCTTGCCAGATCCCTGAAGGCAAGGACCCTTGCTTCCCTAGAACCTAACACTGTATTTATTAAGTCAGATGCTCTAGTGTGGCCTGGGGACTCATGGACATTCATTTGTACTATGTACAAAGTCCTGGCCTAATTACTATCTACTATTACCATTACAAAAATCAATCAGACCTGATTCTTGTCCTGAAACACCTTTCATAAGGTGTACATAAAATATATACATAAAATATAGATAAAATATACATAAAAATATACTTAAATAACATTACAAACTATTTCCTGTTATATATCCAATCGGTTGCTTTAAAAAAAAAAAAAGCTTTATTTTGAGGCAATTGTAGATTCACATGTAGTTATAAGAAATAAAACAAAGAAAACATCTTGTATGACTATAATACAATATCACACTCAGGAAACTGATATTGATATGACCCGTTGAATTTATAGAGTTCACCAGTTTGGCATACATTTGTGTGTGTTTAGTTCTATGTAATTTTGTCGCATGTATAGGGATTGCTTTTTTGTTAAAAAATTAACTTTCTTAATGTTTTAATATTTTTAGAAAATACTACAAGATAATCATAAATTGATTTGAAACAACACTGATTGTGTTTATAATCTTGCGTTTAAGATACGGATTTTACCCTGAAGTCAGGAAAAGAGCCACTACAACGGTTAGAATGTACTTTTTTTTTTTTTTAAGATTTTCTTTATTTATTTGAGGGAATGAGAGAGAGAGAGAGAGAGAGAGAGAGAGCATGAGATGGGCGAGGGTCAGATGGAGAAGCAGACTCCCCACCGAGCAGGGAGCTCAATGTGGGACTCGATCCCGGGACTCCAGGACCATGACCTGAGCCAAAGGCAGTCGCTTAACAGACTGAGCCACCCAGGCGCCCCTAGAATGTACATTTTTGAAAACTGTGTCCATATAGTGGGAGATGGGCCAGCTAAAGGCGGACTGTTGGCCAGCCGCAGTGTCTTACCCCTCATCGAATCTCTGGGCGGAGCACTGGGAGGAGACACCTGCCCACAGCCGCACCTCACTAGCCCCGCCCTCCCGCCATCAGGCCCCGCCCACTCCTCAGCCGGGCCAGTCGCTCCTCGGTGGGCCTGGGCCCACCACACTGGGCGGATTTGTGGAAGCCGCAATACGTAGTAGTAGTTAGGCAAGCTGTAAGCTCTGTAGGCAACTCCTAAGGGCGGTCCCCACACAGAAGGCTGCCCTCCTGCTCCCCCCTCCTCGACGGGCCTTTTTTGCTTGGGAGCTGCCTCGATGGTGGCTGTGGCCTCATTTTGACCAGGAGTGGGTTCTCTCTCTGCCCTGAAAGGGGATGAGCCCGGGGACGCCGCCTGGGGTCAGAGGTTTGCAGGGGTGACCAGGATCCCAGGCCGGCCATGCTGGGCCTCCAGTTCTTCCCAGACCGCAGGCGCCAGGCCTGGGCCCTCCATGGCCGGCAGGTGGCAGAGGGGGGCCAATGTGGGGCCTGGACGGCAAAGGCGAAGGCGGGTGGGACCCGGGCAGCCTGGCTCAGGTGGCTGGGCCATGTTGTGGGCCCGGGGTGCCCGCACCAGCGCTTCCACTAAGGCAAGGTGGAGGGCGGAGCCTAGCAGGGAGTGGGCGGGACCATGTGTAAATGGGCGGGGCCTTGTGGTCGGTGGGCGGGGCTCACGTGCCTTTCGGCCTCCTCCCATCAGCCTTGCTGAAACTTTCCTGAGAGCCGAGCCCTGAGAATACAGTGGTGAGCAAAAACGCTGACAGCCTGGGAGACAGACAGTAAACACATACTCACAAGCATATAATCATGTAATTACAAGTTGGGAGGAGAATTGTGAAAGGAAAAAACAGGGGACTTTGTGAGTCTCCTGGGGCTCCGGGGAGACTTCCTTCAGAAAGCTTCTTAGAACTAGACCCGAATTCTGGCTTTGCCACTGATAAGCTGGGTGGGCAAGCCAGGCCATGGCCTCTTGGGTCAGAAATGAGGCTTGACTTTAAAGCCTTGTGTAAACTGCTCTCAGGGACTCACAAAGAGTAGTCCAGAAAAGTTGGGAGCCTTGGCAGCTTCTTGGAATATGTATTTATATTTATTTATATAGCTCCATTCTGTGCCCCCTATGCTATGGTCTGACTGTGTCCCCCCCGCCCCAACTTCAGATGTTGAAATCCTAATGCCAAATGTGATGGTCTTAGGAGGTGGGCCTTTGGAAGATGATTAGGTCGTGAGGGTAGAACTCTCAGCAATGAGATTAGCATCCTTATAAAGGAGGCCGCCAGAGCTCCTTTGCCCCTTCCACCAGCTGAGAATACAAGAAGTCTGCAGCCTGGAAGAGGGCCCTCACCTGCCCATGCTGCCACTCTGATTTTGGACTTTCAGCCGCCACAAGGGTGAGAAACACATTTCTGTTGTTCATAAGCGATCCAGTCTGCGGTATTTTGTTATAGAAGCCTGAACAGACTCAGACGTCTTCCTTGGAGGTATTTTTTAACCTCTCCCAGGAGCTGGATTGGACTGGATTGGAGTGCTGTCCAGGGGACCCCACAGCGCCCCGTGCTTTAGTACAAAGTACTTGTACCATCTCATAATTTCTTGTGGGTCTTTCTCAAAGACTCTAGGCATCCTGAGTCATGGACTGTGGTTTCGTGTCTGACCTCCAGCAGCGGCTGCATCGTTACCATCATCCTCATCATCCTCCTCCTCATCATCATCCTCATTGCAGCTGATGCTCAGGCAGTTCTTTCAGTGTGCTCTGCCCTGTTCGAACCTCCTGACATGTATTCATTCATGTCTGGCTCATTGTAACCACTGTATAAACAAGCATCAAGTGAATAAAGAAGCACAATGGAAGGAGAAAAATCACTGATTTTTTTTTTCCTGAGAGTTCTTGGAAAGCTTCGCAGAGGAGGTGACTTTGAGATGGATTTTGGTTTTTTGTTTTGTTTTTGTTTTGTTTTTTAATTTATTTATTTGTCAGAGAGAGAGAAAGCATAGCAGGGGAAGCAGCAGGCAGAGGGAGAAGCAGGCTCCCTGCCAAGCAAGGAGCCCGATGTGGGACTCGATCCCAGGACCCTGGGATCATGACCTGAGCCGAAGGCAGACGCTTAACCGACTAAGCCACCCAGGCGCCCCGAGATGGATTTTGAAACCGAGTTCACCCAGCAGAGAAGTGGGGCTTAGTCCTCATTCCAGGGTGGCTCGGGCAGGTATGAAGGAGCACATCAGGCACTCAGGGAATGGTAATTCGATAAGGGTGGCTGGGTGTATAGGAGATGAGGACGGGAACAGAGAAATATTAAGATTGGAACACTTACTTGGATAGAAGGCATAGTGGTGAAGGCAGTTTTTTTATTTTGTTTTTTGCTTTTGCTTTTTAATCCACTCTACACGTCAGACATCTAGAGCAGTGATCTCTAAAGAAGAGGGTGGTTTGCGTGCCTCCCAGGGATGTGCTAGATGATCTCAGGAGGTGTGGGAGGAAAATATTGGAATTTCTATTTTAATTTTTTATCTTACCCTTTAAACACTTCTATTTTGGTCTGAAGTTTAGAACAGCACTGTCCAATAGAACTTTCTGTGATGATGGAAATGTTTTATATCAGCACTTGAAATGTAGCCTGGACAACCAAGGAACTGAATTTTTAAGTTTTTTAAAATTTAAAGTAACTTAAGTTACTTTAAGCCACATGTGGTTAGTGACTACTATATTGAATAGCACAGGTTAGAGTTGCATTAATACTGTTGTCTAAGTGCATACATTGATATATAAATGAGAAAACGTATACGTGCAGCTCAGCTTGGTGGCGTATGCAATCAAAAATGTTTACAGACCATGGGGCCAGGGACCAAAATTAAAATATAGAGCTGGAACAAAAATACTGAAAAACTGCAAAGCTGGGGTAGCCCTAAGGGATTAGGCAGAGATGTCTCAGAATTTAAAACCTCTGAAATTGAAAGGGATCTTGTAGCTCCTTAGTTTTCTTGAAGAAAGTAAGGCTTGGGCCAAGAGGGGAGACACTGAGACTCACAGCTTCAGTCTTACTTCTGCATGTGACTGGCCGTCCCATACCAGCCTTTCTATGTCCGCCTCCTATCCCTTTGCCCAATTCTTCTCTTCCGAGCACTTTTCCAATTTGAGATGACACCATTGTTCACTTGCGTATTGTCTGTCTCCTCCCATCGACTAGACTGTAAGCTCCATGGAGACAGCGCCGTGTCTCTTGTTTACCGGGACCTGGCATGTGATAAGTGCTCAAAATGCATTTGCTCAATAAATGGTTCAGGAGGTGGCTGGAGTGGGACCCACACTGGGAATAATGAGCAATCAGGCTAAACGGATATTGGGAGATGGGGACAGAGATTGATAAAGGGCCTTGAGGACCCTCTGAGCAGTCAGTGCTGCGGGCCCAGCCTGGCAGCCCGCACCTGCGCTCTGAAACTGTTGGCTAATGGTGGAAAGTCAATGTGCTTTGAGTCCAATGGACCTGGGTCTGAAATCCTGTTCTGTCACTTACATGATATTACCTAAGTATGATCTGAGGTAATCTACTCACTCTAAGTATTTCGTTTCCTCAGCTGTAAAATGAGGAAAATAACAATACTATTTCCCAAAGTTGTTAGTTGGATTACAGAATGTGTATATAAATATATCTACCTATTAAGCACTAGTACACAGACTGTATGTGCATAGACTATCTAGTGCATAGTACAGATACGAGATAGTTTTTATTCAATGTCAATTAAGTGAATGAATGACCTGAATGATACCATGTATACACACAGGGTGATAAAAGAGCCGTGGAGTCAAAGGACTGATATTCTTTGATGAGACACATTGTCAGAGCCTCAAATGTAACTAGTCATGTAGAAATGTGATGCACTAAGCGGTCCCTTAGAAAATATAGGGTTACTTACTGGAAAGCAGTTTGGCTGGATGTAACCAAAGCCCTAAGAATGCTTATTCCTTGTTTCTAGTAACTCCACCTCTAGGAGTCTACACTAAGCAAGTAATAAGAGATGCAAAGATTTTCTTACAGAGCCATTCACTGATGCCATTACAATAAGGCCCAAATAATAAAAACTTAAATAGTAAGCAATGGGGGAGGGTGGGGATGCTTAAGGGCAGTACAGTCGTGTGAAGCAATACTATGCAAGTGACTAAAAAACCAAGTGTTTCAGAATACGGTATCACAGGGAAGAGGGTCATGTTATTAATAATAAGTGAAAAAAGTAGATAAAATTCTATGTAATATGATCACAATTGTAAAATATGTTTAAAAAAAACGAGGAAGGCACACTAAACTCTTAGCTGTAATTATCTTTGGTGGGTGGGTCAGTGGCACCCGGTCAGGCCACCAATGTTCCCATCCCAGGGCTTGCTCCTTGGTGCCATTCAGCCGGCCACAAGGGTACCCTGAGTGTCAGCTCTTGGATGCACTCTTGAGACTGGAAGGGACTTCTGCCAAACCACAGTGTGATTCTTCCAGAAGAAGACTCATGCTGAGGATGGCAGCCTGGGGGAGAGGGCACAGCACTTGGGAGTTAGAGAATCTAAATTTAATCCCTGGCTTGTCCACAAAATAGCGGTGGGATTTGGGCAACTTCCTGTAGCTCTCTGCACCTCGGTTTCATCATCTGTAAAATAAGGAGAGTGGACTGAGGTGGTCTCCAAGGTACCTTTAGGCTTCAACCCTCCGCTCTCCTTTCATTTGACAAGTATTTGTTGAACCCTTTCTCTGTGCCAAACACTGTTCCAGAGACTGGGGATAAATAGGGAACAAGGCAAAGGTCTGTCCTCTTTCTAGTAAACTCTGTAAATCATAATAAAGTTTGAGCAGTATTTTTTGACTCATCACTTCCTAAAATGAGTTTTTAAGTGCTCCTGCCTTCCCTTCAGCTCTTTTCGCCTCACTTCCACTTTTCAAACTTTTATCCTCATATTGTCAAGATTGATACATCTAAATTCTGTTGGGTAATGATACTTACATCTTTACTTTGTCTATGTGTTGATTCTAAAAATTTGGTATCAATAACTATTCTTCATCAGAGTCAAGTTCTTGCCTATGATCACATTTCCCTTTGTGAATAGCTTTTCATTTCCTGGAGTTTCTGATTGCCTTTTTTTCCTTATAAATTTGCCTATCTCATATATTCAATTTAAAAAGAAAACAAAACCAAAAAAAAAAAAAAAAACACTTTCTCATGGCAGGTATGGCAGTTAGGGTTGGATGAGGGAGCAGAAGCTCTGTGCAGGTCATGTGAGACAGGATTTATTATAGAAGCTGCACCACATTCTATCTCTAGATCTGTCCCTACATGTGGGAAAACCAGCTCCCACGCGCACACACACCCCAAATGTCTCTCAAATTCCTCCAACTCCTGCATTCTCCAAGACTTAGAGCCTTGCTACTCAAGGTGTGGTCTGCGGACCAGCATCATCGGCTTCATCTGGAACTTAGAAATGCAGAACATCAGCTCACCCAGTCCCACTGAATCACAGTCTGCATTTTAGCCAGGTTCCCAGGGCATTTGTATGTCCGGGGAAGTTTGAGAAGCACTGGTCTGGGTTACTTTGTGGAACCTGCCGTTTTCGTCCTGCTTGCTCCAGTTCATTGCGGTGAAGTCTCCCACCACCAATGGCCCTCCAGCTGTTGACCGTGCTGCTGAGGCCCTTCAGAGTCAATACTGTGCCTAAGAAGGCCCTGACTTTGCTGTTATCAATGACGATAATAATACTAATAGATACTATCTATTGATGACTTACTATGTGCCTGGTATTGTGCTGTGCATTTTATTTTATTTTTTAAAGTAGGCTCCATGCTGGGCCCCAACACAGGGCTTGAACTCACGACCCTGAGATCAAGACCTGAGCTGAGATCAAGGGTGAGATGCCCAACCAACTGAGCCACCCAGACACCCCCGTGCTGTGCATTTTATATGCATTGTCTCATTTCAGGCTCACAAGCCTCTACGGCACGAGAAGTATAATTATCCCACATACTAGATGAAAAAAGGTTCAAGAGGTGAAGTTACTTGCCCAAAGTCACACTGCAAATAACTGTTGCATCAAGGATTCCGTTCCAAGCTTGTATGACTCTAGAGTCTGTGCCTTTAAACCAGGAGGACACAACATACACACAGGCACGCACACACACACACAGGCACGCACACACAGGCACGCACGCACACACAGGCACACACACACACACAGGCACGCACACACAGGCACGCACACACACACACGCACGCACACAGGCACGCACCCACAGGCACGCACGCACACACACGTACGCACGCACACAGGCACACATGCACACAGGCACGCACGCGCACACAGGCACGCACACACACACACACAAGCATGCACGCACACAGGCGCGCACACACACACAGGTACGCACGCACACACAGGCACGCACGCACACACAGGCACGCACATAAATGTACAACTGCTCCTCCCGCCCTTTGCATGCTCCTTTCCAGGCACTAGCCTTGCAAGGGTAATTTCTACCCGGACTGATACATGTCTCCATGGGTAGATTAGTTGTCTGGTTTTGCACTTTATATACATGGACTATAGCATAGGACATTCTCTTTTGTCGTAATAGAACTGCTGAATCAAGCCCTCTGGACTTCCAGTTTTTGTGAGATGCTACACTCCCTGGCTTCTTTTGTTCTGTATTATGTGTGTGAGATTCACACATTGTTGCATGTGGTATGGATTGTCTGTTCTCATTGCTGTGTGAATACACCACAATTACTTACCTGATCTACTGCTGATGGGCATTTGGGCGCCTTCCCAGTTTCAGGTGCTTAGGAATACATGAACATTCTAGCGCATGTCTTACAATGAACATATGGGTACATTCCTAGTAGAATTGGCGGGTAATACAGCACACGTATATTCAGCTTTAGTAAATGCTGGAGCGGATATACCACTTAACCTCGCATCAGTGGCTTATGAGAGATCTGGTTTTGCCAACTTACTTGGTCTTTTGGCACTTTTCATCTTTTTTCATTTTAGCCATTCTGGTGGCTGTAGAGTCAAGGCCCATGGATTTCTTAGACCTCTTTGGTGGATGCATTTGTTTAGTGGTCACTCCTGGTTGCCTACCCAGAATTCATTTTCATCCCCTTCTTTCCAGCAGAATCCTATTTTTTTCTCCTGTCTCCCCTCCTAATCCTGGGCTTCAGGGGAAGCTGCTCTTAGCCCTGGTTACATGTCTAGGCTTTATATAACTAAGGGTAATTCCTCTCCCCTTAATAATGTCAGTTCAGGGATGGGCAGGTGATCTGATTCCATCCAAAGAACCTTCAGAAGTTTATTGGGAGGATTTGGGAAGTCTCCTTACCCTTAAGAGGGAGGCATGGGGCTAGATGATCTTACATACTGTCATGTCTGGGTGTGACGTCTGGGACTTCTGCCATCTGGCTACTAACTTTGAGGTGAAGCAATGTTCTTAACATCATGGGGCTGCTGATTCACACACTTTGGACTTCAGTTTGGGTGCGATAATACATTCTCTTTGTGAAAATAAAGGAAACCTCATTTAAAATGGAGTCGGAACCCTGAAGGGGGCGCTCTCAGGCAGGTACTCCCCCATAGCCTGTGTCACCAGCTGGAAGAAGGAAGATAAGAATTATTTTGACAAGGGAGGACATTTTTCACATAGGGATTTCATCTTCTGCCTTTTTTTTTAAAGATTTTATTTATTTATTTGAGAGAGAGAGAGAGAGCACAGGCAGGGGGAGGGGCAGAGGGAGAAGCCGACTCCCTGCTGACAGGGAGCCCAATTCAGGGGCTCAGTCCCAGGACCCTGAGATCATGACCTGAGCTGAAGTCAGATGCTTAACTCACTGAGTCACCCAGGCGCCCCTCATCTTCTGCTTTTAAGAAAAGGACGATCCCTCCCTGCCCAGCAACAACACATTACCCACCACTGGCAGCCAGCGAGAAATCACCACAACCTCCAACTCTTTTCCCACGAACTTTTATTCAACGCCCACACCCCCCAACCAAGTTTCCTCCAACAACCTAATAAAAGCTGACCTTCTCTCTGTCTCTTCAGAATAGCCTGTGGTTCACCATAGCTTGCTTGTCCCGAGTGCAATTCCTCTGCTATTCTCAAATAAACTCGTTTTGCTAGTAAAATCATTGGTTAATTTATTTTTAACCAGTTACTGAAGCCAGAGTGAGGAGAAGTTTCTGTACCTTGAATCCTAATTGATACAACTTGTTTTAAAGTTAGTGCCCACCAACATCTGTGCAGAGCTCGGTGCCCAGAAAACTCAGCTACTTCCAGGAGGCTTCCCTGGAGGGAAATGTGTCTCCAGCCACTGAGGCAAACTGCCTGCCCAGGCTCACAGGAACCAAGAGAAGGAGCATCTACTGTTGATGGGCATTTGGGCGCCGTCCCAGTTTCAGGTGCTTCAGAGGCCGAGGCTCCTGCCTGGAGGTGAATCCTAACCCCCTCTAGCTGTTCGAGTGTGACCCTCTGCGTGCTTCACCTCTGTGAACCTTGGGGGTTTTTGTCTGTAAATTGGGGGCTGGGAATCCGCGGGGTGTGGGCTGCAATGAGAACCTAGAACGGAAAGTTGTCCTAAGCAGTCAGGGGCCGCAGAGGCCTGGCCGCTGCCCGCAGGCCTGCTCCGCACTGAAGCCACCGGGGCCTGAGCGGGGACGCCACCCGGCCTCCTGACCCCCCCAGTGCAATGTTTTCTTTACCCTAATGTGACTCAGCCTCTCCTCCGAGGGGTCATCTCATGCTTTTCTGCCTCTTCCCTAAATGCAAGGCCTCAGTGGGTCCTGGAGTAGGACCGGGTCACGCTCCACTAGCCCCCCTCCCCCGGCGGGGCTCCCGCCAACCGAGCTCGGCGGCGCCTGGCCTTGCGCCCGCGGTGGCCGGTGGCCGCCTGGGGCCTTTGTTGGCCGCACAGCCTCCTCCCTCGCCTCGGGCCACTTTCGCTCCTCGCTGGGAGCTGCGTAGCCGCAGAGAAAGGCCTTCGGAGCCCTTCTCTTTTCAGCCAGCCTTTATTGAATTTCACCTCCATTTTGTTTCCTTTGCAAACAGGAACATCATTTATCTTGGACTTCACGTTGCAGAGGTCTCCAAGCGCTCTCCCTTGCCCGGCGACGATTGTTGACGCACGGTCGGTCCGTTCCCTGCCTCCCCTCCCCTCCCCCCCAGGCCGGCCCTGAAGTGTCCGCAGCTGTGCCCGTGATTACCCCGCCCTTTCTGTGCCCGCGCCCGGGACGAGCTGCCGTACAGCGCAGCCATTACCGCCGACGAAAAGGGACAATTTTCAGACATTTTTGCTTTTCATCAGGGAAGCCCGCGGCACAAAGAAAGTGCACCATTTTATTCTAAATGCTTTTTAAATATGGGTCACTTGGCCATAATCAGCCCCAAAGGCTGGAGAAGTTCAAAGCCTGAAAGCAATCATACAGATCGGCAGGTTCTTTTTTCTCCCTTTTAAGTTATGTGACTTGACACCAGGAAAAACGGGGCGGGGGCGTGTGTCTCCAACCCCACGTCCCCCGCCCCCCCGCACCTCCCTGCTCTCCCCCACAGTGAGTGGGGAGCCGGGAGATGTTTGCCCGGCCAGGAGTGGCGGCCTGCGGGCCAGGAGCGCCTTGGCACTTTTTGCTCCTGTTTCGGGAAGTTGTGAGATCAGGGGGCTAGTGGTCCGGTCCTTCGGCGCCGGTGGCTTTCCCAGCCCGCGCGGTGTTCGCGGAGGCCCCGCGGGGGTGCGCGGAATGGGGCTCCTCGGCCGGCCGCGCCCCCCCTCAGCCATCTTCGAGGCGCGGCCCCGCGGGGACGGGGTTGGGGCGGTGCCGGCCGAGGAGGAGACCCGCATCCGGAGGCCTGCGTCGGGTCCCCGGGGGCGGCGGGGGGGTAAGGGGGGAGCGCGCAGCCGTGACTCGGGCGGTCTCCGCGGCCCCGGGGAGCGGTTGCCGGAACTGACCCCGAACCCGGAGGTGGCCCCGGGAGGGTACCTGGGCTACACGAGGGCTAGACAGTTTCCCAAGACATTCAGGCTCGAGGGGTGCGTAGCCTCCCTAGATGCGATGCGTAAAGAAGAGGCGGCTCCCCTGGAGGGCATGGCTTAGGGTCTGCCTCTGTGCCCTTGAGCCCGGTTCGACTGCCAGCTAGCTAAGGAACCTAAACTTCGGACCCCCATTTCCTGTCTGTCAATTAGGAGTCATCACAGTGGCTATGCCTTAAGGTTGTCTTGGGGACAGCAGTGAGAATGAAGCCAGGTCCATCTTTGTCAGTTCAGATGAAAGAATGAGCACCCGAGGTCATATCTCGGCCCCCAGGCACGCTCGACCGACTGAGGACCCTGTAGGAATGCAACCCCACTAGCTTGCAAGTAAAGATATTTTTCAGATTCCAAGTCTCTTGAGTTGGAATAGACCTCTGGGGGACCATACCAAGTGGCAACAGAGCACCTGGCCTCTAGTCAACGGTGAACACCTCGGGGACCCCTGCCCCGAATTTTGCCCTTAAAAGCCCTCACCTGCAAGCCATTGGGGAGTGGGTACTTTGGAGCATTAGCTCCCGGTTCTCCTGGGCGGTGCCAAACCAAGAAATAGCCTAGCTTTCTTCACTGCAAAAGCTAGGTATCCGTTCTTACTGGCTTGCGGCATAGGGGGGTGGGCAAACTCTCATTGGGTTCGCTCAGGTGATCATACAAAGCCCTTGATGTCCTAGAGTATTTACTACACTTAGTCTAATTATTCCTGAGCATTTAGAGGTGACAAATGGAGATTGGTAAATGATGGCTTCCCTTCCCTCTCTTCTTTCCTTCCTTCTTGCCCCCCAGACACAGGGAAGAGAGCCATTATTCAGCAGGTTTAGGGAGCAACTATAAATCAGTTGTGGTGTAGTTATGTATGTAAAACTCTATTTGGTGGTCATACACAAAGACACGAAGTCCCTGCTCTGCCAATCGCAGCTTTGTAACATCGGACGCGCTACTTTACCTTTCTGGGTCTCGGTTTTCTCATCAGTTAAAAGGTGTGTGAATCCTGACCTGCTGGTGTATCAAGTGAGATAACGCATGTAATGTTTACTTCTACCTTCTTTCCCAGGGGTCTTCCTATCTTGCATTTCATACTGGAGAAAGTGGCGGTGTCCAGTGTATTGGGATTCCGACATCGTGGCGGGGGTAACAAAAGGGCAGGCTGGACTGGACTATAATACAGCTGAGGACCTCTGTGGTTTAACTGTGGGAGGATTTCCGGGGGAGAGAGTTACTACTAAAGAACTTGTAAGGCTGTCCCGATTTTGACCTTCACCGAGCTTCTCACAATCCGGTTCCTGCTGTTATCACTTTGCTTGATGATGAGGATGATGATAGCAAGCTGTGATATTATAATTTATAATAAATATTTGGTCTTTCTCCTGGTTCCTGACTCACAGCTCCTAAAACCCTTGGAATTTCCGAAGAAAATTCCGGGGTGTCTCTTGTTATGTTAATGAGGGGACCGATGGGCCAGCACCTACAGGCGGGAGCCGGCTGCGGGGAATCCACCAGGTGATTAGAGGGTTGGAACTTTCAGACCCACCTTCCTGACCGCCAGGGAGGGGACTCAGGTTGAATCAATCACCAATGGCCACTGATTTAATCAATCGTGCCTGTCATGAAGCCTCCATAAAACCCACAAGGACAGGTCCGGAGAGCTTCCGGGTGGGTAAACACATGGAGACTGGGGGGAAGTGCCGAGGGGGCTCCGCACCTTGACCCGCGTCGCCTCCACCTGGCTGCTGGTGACGCGTGTCTTCTTCTAGCAGGCGGGTGACCGAGTAAATAAAATGGTTCTCCCAGTTCTGTGAGCTGCTCTAGGAACTTCCCGGCACCCCAGGAACGGGCGTCGTCGGACCCTCCCGTCCACAGCGGCTCGGTGGGGTCGGGAGGTCGCTGCGGTGACAACTCAGAGCTGTGACGCAGTGGGGGCGGGGCAGCCTGCGGCGGCAGGGGCCCAGGGGCCGGGCTGGGTTGGCCCGCCGCCGCTTGCGGAGCCTTGCTGGCGGTGGGGAGGCGGCCGCACGGGCCGGCGTGGGCCAGTGCGGTGGGTGCAGGGGACACGCAGCGGGGAGGACTGGGCTTTCCTGCTCACCGGCATTTTGGCACAAGCTTAGGAACCGCCCCCTTTCCTGAGTTCTCCTAAGTACAGTGAAGACTGGTGAGAACTTAAAAAACCCACCTCTTGCAGAGCCCGGGAAAACCACGTGGCCGCGGACGCAGGACGTGCGAGAAGCTTCGGTGTCCCGACCCTCTGCCGCTGGCTTGCCCCCAGCTCTAGTTCCCGCCAGATCTGTAGTGTTTATACCCTGGGTCCAGTCCCCGTATGTCCTCGGTTTTTGAGTAATCCGAGTCTACTGAAAAACAGAGCGTCTGGCTACCACGCTTACTTGCTCATCAGTTGATTCTACCTTATTGTCTTCTGTTCTGGATCTATTTATTTTTGGTTATTGCTTAATCTCTATTCTACATTCTGATAATGGAGCTGAAGTCTGTAATGATAATTAATCATAGTTTTGTAGGAGTTTTCTTTGGCTCCCCACTTTTCTGTTTGTTTTGGTCTGTTTTTCATGTGAGGGTTTCCTCCAATCTCTATTGACCCTTGCTGTCCCTTCATATTGCAGAGCGAGGCCGTGACCGCCCAGCTGCAGGCTCCGCGCGAGTTTCTGTGCATCCTGGAAGGCTCCGAGCTCTGGCCTCGCGGTCTCTCGGACTCTCCCCTGTCTCCCTCCTGGCCCGCTGGGCTCCCATCAGTTCCCCAGGCACATCAGCTTTGTTGTTGCTTTGCGGCTTCGCAATTGCTGTTTCCGCTGCCTGGAGGGACGATCCCCTGGGGGTTCCCTTGGCTTATTCACCTCTTTCAGGTTTCTGCTCACATAACCCTCTACCACAGAGGTCTTCCCTGACGCCCTGTGTGAAACTTCTACCTGGGCCGTCGTCGGCTTTCCTTTCCGTGGGCCGTAGGGTCCCCTGACATGGCAGCACGTAGGGTATGCTGGGTCAGGTTTACCATGATGCTGTATTTGTGTGAGGCCCGGTCCATGCAGTCAGGGTTCTTTATTTTGTTCACTGTGTGTCTGCTGCACCTGAAGCAGTGCTTGGCACATATTAGTATGTATTTAATGCAGGTTTGATGCAGGAAGGAAGGAAGAAGTGGTGGCTTCACTGAGCGTGGAAGGGCCAGGACCTGGCCATTCACTGAAGATCCCTAACCTTCAGTCTCTCTGGATCCTTCTTTTGGGTCCATTTCTTCAGCCGCGGGAGTCCTAGCTGCCAGTGTCCTTGGAGTTGACTGGGAGGTCTTTTATCTGATCCTCCTGTTTACAGCAAAGTACCCCTGTCTTCTGAGCCCTTTGAATTAACCTATCCTGGGAGCTAGAATAGCAACCCCCTGGTTGTGTTATGTAGGGATGGGTGGGGGAGAGGAGCCAGACTGACTGCCAGTCTTAAGCCCTACCCACACCCTTATTCTCAGAAGTACCCTGCATCTCTGATTCCTATACCCTCTGGGGTTCTGCAGGGTTTATCACAAGTATGTGCTCGTAACTGTTTCATTGGCCCGCGGGGGAGGAAAGCCCTAGTGTGCAGTGTTGGCTCCTTGCCATGGTGTAAGTCCTCCCACCATAACTGAACTTAAGCTATCGTCATGACATCACTGAACATGGACTTGGGAAGAAATGCACAATCGGACACCAGTGTTCCACCTTCTAGACACAATAGATGTGAATGACTTCAAGAGTGTAGATAATAAGACCTAGTAACATAAGAGGGAGGTGAAGACTTTTGAACAGCTGTTAACTTTGTTTTATTAAATATAATTTGAGGTTTACGTAATTTTTTTTTTTTTTTTTTAAGATTTTATTTGACAGACAGTGAGAGAGGGAACCCAAGCAGGGGGAGTGGGAGAGGGAGAAGCCGGAGCAGGGAGCCCGGTGCATGGCTTGATCCCAGGACCCTGGGATCATGATCTGAGCCGAAGGCAGATGCTTAACAACTGAGCCACCCAGGCGCCCCAGAGGTTTACATAATTTTTAATGATGGTTCTTTTTAACCAGCTTGTAAATTTCCTAAAAATTTGACCGTCTGCTCTGGTGAGCTTCTGTAAGCTGGTTCTAGCATGTATCCTCTTGCTTTTGGATTCCCTTACTCTTGCAGGCTTTAATTTTTTGATATCTGGTATCTTCTTTCTACGTCAGTTATCCCTGGTTCATCTAATTTCCAGTTTCTAAAATTTTGTGAATGGCTCTTTTCCACTTGTCCTCTTCTTGACTTCCTTCTCACTGTCCTATTGGGCTTAAGCCTTCCTGAAAAACATCCTTTTACTTCCATTTTCATGGGTTTCCAAAGTCAAGGTAAATGCAGGTGTTCAAAGTGCTTTGTTTAACCAGAAGTGTCTGCAATTAGAATAATTTTGAACTTATTGCACATACATGCTTAGAAATGTACTTTCTGGCTATGTTCTTTGGCTTATATGGATTCTTTTTTTGACTGTTGAATGGTTGGTAACCTTCTATGGCTCCCATAAACTTTTAGTATGACATTTACTTCATTAATTTCCATTGCTTATGGTGCTTTTGGTATGAGAATGGGTTCATTATAACACCACAGGAGTAACTCTTTTAACCACCTAGAAATCAGACATTAAACAGTCAAGTTTTTATTTTCAAGGGTCTTTGTTTTGAGTAAAATGAGGCAGTGGTTTTTAAAATCTATCAATATGTATTTTTCTTTCCTGAGTTTAACTTTATTCCCAGCGAGCTTATCTATCTTGAGGTAGAGGGTAGAGAAGGAGGGAATTAGAATTGTTACAGCAGGAAAGAAGGAAATTCGTGTTGAGGTTTTTTTTCACTTTGAAGACAAAATAATAGGCTTAAAAGTCACTTACTGTGAAAAAAGGATTTTATAAATTCCTTTATCTCCTCCTGCACTATAACAAGACGCGGATGTTGGTTGTAACTGAGACCTCACTTCATCTCCATTCTCTCCACAGCTTGGTTGTTCATGGCTCCTTCCTTTAACGGAAAAATACCCTAACGTTCTTCCACTACTAAGCTAGTTTGAGTTTCTGTTACTTGTTGCTAAGGGTTCTAAGTCTTTTCAGTTACGAGAATTTTGTGGGTCTCTGTTCCACACGATAGCTGTTTTATTAGCAGTATTTTGACTGAGAAAATCTAGCCAACACAGATAGATGGGCAAAAGGATACAATGAATTCAGTAATGCTTATGAATGAACTTTTATTTATCACATCAAAATGTATATATACAATATTGGTAAAATGGGAGTGCCTGCAAGTCTAGATGTTGTTTTTTCGGTGTATAAATGATGCTTGGGGACCATAGGGATTTGTAGATTCCTTGAAATAACTCGTCGCTCCAGCTGCCTATTCCCAGACCCAAAGATGCTTCCTTCACAGGTTGGCCGCCACTGCTTTAGATTACCTTCTCCCCAAAGTCCTTCTCATCTGATTTGAAATGAGCGCTTTCCTGCCTTTCTCCAAGAGCCCACTGGATTTACTCCAGCTCCTAAGTACCTCTTGACCCCATCGCACTCTTCTACACCTGCTGCCGCTGCTGCAGTCCAGGCCCCGCTCACCCTCACAGGCACTGATGGCGACAGTCGGTCTGTCTGGCCTCTCTTCAGGTCTGTTCTCCAGTCCGCACTCTGTACTGCAGGTGTTTCTCATTGTGTCCTTGCCGGAAACACTGCTGCTCCCGTGTCCCAGCAGGACAGCTGGGATACCTTTGTTTCCGTCCCACTTAACTGCTCGTGTTCTGCAAACGTGTCTTGTGCCTTTTGCTTATGAGCTTTTGTTTGAACCAGTTCTTCTGACTAGAACAGTCTTTCTCCTACACATGACAAGTTCATGCTCAGCTCAGATGTCACCTGTGACCCCCACAAGCCTCCTGGTCCGTGATAGCCATACCTTTTCCCGGCATCCCGTAAGCACTTTGGTGCAGGCTTTGGTGAGGGACTTCTCGCCACGTGGGCACTGTGGGGAAAGGAACGGTTAGTCACGTTTCTATCTCCGAGCACCGCAGACAGTGCCCGGTACATAGCAGATGCCTGATAATGTTTACTGAACAAACTGATGTGGATTGGTATGCTTATGAGTACAGGTCTGTTGGAGACTAGCTCCTGAATAAGATTCAATGTTATTTTATTATAAAGCCATGGAAGTGGAACAAGAAAAACCTGTTAAAATTATTTTCCCAATTGTTTTTTCCCATTTCAGTCTCTTTTGACATTTTTTTCTCCCCAATAAGACTTCATTTCGTCTGATTGCAAAAGCAACACATAGCTTAGTATTTACATGGACATCAGACAGGCTCGGGTTCAACTTTTGCTCCTTAGTGGCTGTGTGCTTGTACACAGTACTTGATCTCTTTATGCCTTCGTTTTCTCATCTGAATAATGGAGATTGTTATAATAGTTCTTCCTAAGACTGTCATGAAGATGAAATTAGTGTACGGAAAGTGCTTAGCACAGTAACCTGGCGCAGTGATTGCTCCATAAATATGCACAGTTGACATTATGGTCAATGCAGAAAAGGTGGTCTGTGAGAGTGGGGACACAGTTGGAGTCTTTGGCATAATTTTTAATGATGGTTCTTTTTAACCAGCTTGTAAATTTCCTAAAAATTTGACAGTCTTCAAGATGCAAAAATTTGCATCTTCACTGCATTGCATTAAAAGAAAACATAAATCTGACTCCAGAAGCCTTGGATGAGAATCTTTAGGACAGCCTTTCTCAACCACGGTTCATGTGAACCACAAAGCTCAAAATGACCAAGTGACTCTTTTCTCCCCTGAGGATGCTACATAAGAGCACCATTCTAAATGCACATGAGAGCTGGCTGACTATATGCAAAGCTTGATTGAGGACACTGGGGTGTAGGCCTCTCTCCACCCCCTCCCCTTTCAGAAAGGCCGCTCTGCTGCTTCTTGAAGACCTGGGGCAGAGCTCAGCATAGTGCTGCTTGTCTTCCGTGGAAACCTCATTTTCTCCAGCCTTCTCAGGATGGCTAATAAAAATCTCTCCCTCCCTCACCCATGTGATAGGTTCCTAGAACACCATTCATTTGTTCTTACTCCACATCGTGCTCACCACATAGCCAGTAGTTCTGACAGGTGTTCCCTTCTCTTGAAAGAACCCGTGTCTCCCGATCCTTGTGTGCCCTCCTTCCTCTGGGATCGCTGTGAAGAGTGTTGCCAAGAAATGCATGTCCATAACTGGACTCTAGAGCACGAAACATTGACATTTTTCCCTTCACTTACAGACTTCTAAAAGTCCTCTAGATACCTTGCCACTGCCAAATTCCTCTTCTTGACAAAAACTATAGAATTCTCTGGGCACTTAATCTAAGCGCATCATGATTTGTGCTGCTGAGGCTTCCAAAGATGGGTGCTGTATGGCAGAGCAAATCTGCCCTTTTGGAGCCATTCCTACGTCCTGTTGCTCTTCAGTGCCGACAAAGCTCATGCTGCCTCCCAGGAAGGTCCCAGGCAGCTTTCTTGCTGGGGAGGGCCACGAATAGTGGATGGAGGAATAATCCTGGGTAGGCAACTAGCACTGTCTACAATCCACATAACGGAATTATCATATAGCCATTACCTTTTGAAGAATATTTATTGACATGGGAAAATGCTCACAATATATTAAAGAAGAAAGCAGGATACAAATCTGTAAATACAGTATGATCCCAGTCTTGTAATAAAATAAATTATATATGCATAGAAAAAATACAGGACAGAAATACACTAAAACATTAACAGTGATTATCTCAGTGGTGGGATTTGGGTGACTTAACTTTAGCTTTCTGCATTTTCCAAACTTTTCATAATGAGCATATATTCATATATTACTCTCCTAATGGCGGGGGTGGGGAGAAGCCCGTACAGGTGACAGCAGACACCTAGTATTGGGAGGCAGTGAGACTGACGCGGTGTTGAGAAGCCACTCAGTACCTGCACCGCCGCAGGAGGTGTCCCCATTTATAACCCGTCTGCCCACCTCCCAGGACCACGGGTGTGGGAAGGGGGCCCCGAACGTCTGTCAGCTGTACTCAAGTGCCTTGTTGTGGTACTTGCATGCCCTGCGTTGGAGGGCAGGAGGGCTGCGGACACGCGGGCCATCTGTATGCTCCTCCCTGCTGCGGGCCGTCGCGGCAGGCATCTGTCTAGGGCAAGCCTGCAGCCCTGGTCTCTGACCTCAAGGATTCCAGGTCCCTGTTTGAAATCCAGTCCTGCGCAAGTCTTCCACTCAGATCCGCTCCAGGTCACCTCCCTGCTTATAATGTGCCTTAAACTGGTTCTGCTGAAATGGTTATTGCTTAAAATGGCCTGAGAATGCCCGCCTGCAGCACTCCAGAATCCGAGGAGGCCCCAGGTAGTCAGGGTGGTGAGGGGAGGGAGGGAGGTGCTGGGAGTCAGGCCAGCCAGACTTGGACTCCTGTTTGCAGTGACACTGGGAAGCTGAGGCCTGCGGGGATGGTCTCTAACAGGAGATGCGATGAGGTTACTTGCGATAAGAGACATGAAAAGCCCAGCACATAGTAAGGACTGAGCAGACGTTAGTTTTCTTTCCAGGGGCAAAATGAGGTCCTTCCTCTCCCCCTGCAAATGCTCTCTTCAAAAACAAAGCCTAGTACTTAGTGCCCAGTGCAGGGAAACGCAGAGTGGAACACACTCCTTGAAAGCAGTAGAGCACAGCTACTTAAGCAGGACTGTTCAAACACTGTGCACAGCTGGCAAGATGCTATTTCGGTAAACGTGTCTTCATGTAGGTAAGCCGACACTCATGCCAAAGCTATTTGCTTGAAGAAATTATAAAAATACTTTAAAAATGCATTTGTAGGATGAAGTAACAAAAATACTTTTTCTAAACTTTTTTCACACAATCTAAATTTATGAATTGCCGAGTTTCATTTCATTTACTGTTAAAACATGGGTCACCCACCACTTCTCCAACTATCTGGATGAAAATCCTGAAGTATATTGTATTCTTCCTAGCCTTTTATTCTGGAGTATTCTGGACTTACTCAGTTCTGTAAAATAAAGTCCGGGTCCTCCCTCTGAGAATCTGTCTTTGGGCCACGCTGTTGGTACAGAGCTTTCTGGGTCCACCAGTGTCCTTTGGGAAACAGACTGGCCCAGACTTGTGAGGCCTGGTGTAGATTTCCTCCTCCTCCCTGCCCTCCTATCCGGTTTTTAGCGGGCCTTCAGCGGTTTTCGGTAGACCTGCCTTCTATTGAGCAGCCACCTCCTCTGCCGTTTTGTTCTTTGTTTTTGTTTTGAGTTATCTGGCTTTCAAGCCCATTAAAAAATCTGTTAAAATGTATGCAAATTTTAGTAAAGAGGTAAAAGGAGAGATTCTTGAGGATCTCTCCTATGAGTAAATTGCAAGAAACTCTAGTGACTTCTTTGGCAGCTCAAAGGCCTTTAAAAACTGCATCCTTGAACTGTTGTTTTGTCAGAGAAGGGATCTCTGGATAAATGACATTTTCCACCAATACTCCACGTACTTTACCTATCCTTAGAAGGGGTATAATGGTAAGTGAGATAATAGATGTGAAAACACTTTAAAAAAAGCATAAACTCTGAAATATTGTTTGCCCCATGTATCTGTAAAGAAACACACACAGATGGCTAAATTGAATCAACCCCAATGTTTTATTTAATTTAAAGTTTTAAAAGGCAGTGGTTAAGCACATTATCTATGTGTATATATGTATGCATGTACGTACATGTACATACATCCATGCAGACATATATACAAGGAAACCAACCCCTTTCAGCTTTAGCCACTGATTAACTAGGCCCACTGTCTATTGCAGGATCCATATTCTACTTCTTCATATGACCAATTCTAAAAGTAAAAATAAACAGCCTTAATCAGTTTAACAGTAACTGTTTGTGTTTCTTTTTTTTAAATAAATAAAGTTACCATTAAACTGATCACATACGGTAGAAAGGTCAAACACACACACAAGCGCACACACAGTCCCAATGTACAACCTGTGACCTATGAATGACCTATATGTACAAATGGGGGCTGCTGACCCCCTCCACCCCCAGCAGAGGCCATGAGAGAACTCCCAGCACTCCGGGAGTCCCCATCCTCTCTGCTGGGCTGGAGGACGTGTGTTCCTGGCACCCCGAGTTAGACCTCAGAATGCATGCTCCCATGCAATGATACAGATGGGGGTTCAGTTCTATGGTACTAGTGTTAAGGTACGTAAGAGAATAAATAGGCATCTGTAGCTGCCTCAGAACTAAACCATCATTTATAACCCTTTAGAGGGAGAAATGTATTCTGAAGTTCTCGAAAAGGGACCTACAAACTTTTAGAATGTAATCAGTTTGCAAGTCTGGGGCTGTGTGTGTGCGTGTTTGTGCATTTCCACATATTTGTACAAAATTGAAGAGTGGGACTAGGTTTATGGAGCAGCTGCTTGGCTTCCATGTAGTCAGTCCTGATCTAACAAGTCACTTGCCTCAGCCCTTATTTAGCGGCTCATTCTGCTTCTCACGTGGCTCCGTCTGCTGGAGAGATTCAGAAGGGGGCAGCTTTCACAGGCGAGAGAGGAAGGCCACGACTACATCTTCTAAGAACCTTGGCAAACAGAACAGCCAGATTCAACCAGGGCTGCTTTATAGGATGAAGTCCTTCAGTTCCATCCCAATGAAATGGAATTCCTCTTCTTCTGTGGTTAGCCCCTGCCACTCCATCTGACTGCAGCTCTGTATGAACGCCTCGGTATCGCGAAAACACAGGATCACCTCTTAAATATGCTGGATTCTCAACGAGTAAACCAGTTAATGTGTTTCTAGCCAAAGCAAGGGCATAAATGTTTTAGAGAAAAGACTCCCCTGGAGCTACAGAGAAAAGATGCTGATAAAAGCAATATTGAGAGTTGGGCAGGTGACGCTTTTAGTCTGTGTCAGAGCTGGTCTCTTCGATGACAGAGTACTGGTTGAGTGCTTCCTCCAAAGGCGTTATTGTCCCATCAGGTTTTAGTCCCATTGGTTTAAGCAACTCCTCTCTGGAAAAAGAGATAAAAGAGAGAAAAAAAAAGTATTCACCAGCATCACACACACACCCCTCCCCCCGCCCAAATCCACATCCTTTTAAAAAGAAAAGTCTTTAAAAACCAAAGTATTTTTCCTCAAGCTCTCTGTGTGTCTGTAACAGGAAAGATGAAAGGGGCATGGAAAGAAAAAGAGGGAGATAAAAGACTTCATTCACACAGGCCAAACCTACTAAGCCAATTAAAAGTATGAAAAGTCAAGGTCTAAATGGGCTCAGGACAAGGAGCAGGTCTCTTCTGTTTTTAATAATTAACTTTTTTTCCTTTTGTGGATTCGTTGTTTTAGTGAAGTTGAAGCTGCCAAAATTTCACGGGTCCCAGTGGGCCAGGCATATAATCAAGTGGCTGATTTGATACTTATGGATTTCGTTCAGTGGAATAAATGTCAGATTTGATTTTGCCTCTCCAACCTCTAGCGATACATAAGTACTTCTCGATTCAGTCCAAGTCAACTGGACTTCCCCAACTTTCTCCCTCCCTTTTATTTCCTTCTCTCTCTCTTTCCTTCTTTTTTTTTTTTTTTCCTTTTTTAAACACCATTGCTTTTGTTTGTGGCAGTTTAATTATGGGATTGACAGCCATTTTAATCTCTTCAAAGCTCCCCAACTGCCTCTTTTCAGCTAATCCAATTATATCTACTCCACAAGTTACAGCCTCATCTAAAGATGATTAATTATTGATTAAGTCAATCAAAAAGCATTAGGAAAGATTTATTTAATCTGTTCATAGGCTCTTATTTATTACATGGAGATTATGGCAAATGTACCTGTTGAGTTGCTAACTCTAGTCCTCTTCCCACCCCCAAAATGTCAGCAGTGTACTTTAAGAGGAGCCTCAAAGAGGCACATGAGCTGCTTAAAATTTATTTCTCAAGGAAATGGGCACCACCCGCTGAGAACATGTCTATAACCAGGAAGCCCCACGGCAGCAGCTGTAATGCTGGCAGGATCTGGAGTGGAGGGGACACTAAACCTGCTTTCCCTCTGCCTCCTTGCTGTTGTCCCGGAGGCCAGCACAAAGAAGGGCTCCCTTCTGGGGAGGGCCGGCTGCACAGCAGTGTGAGGTGTGAGAGGCGCAGTGAAACCCCTGGGGAGGGGTTAGAACAGCTCAGTGGTCCCTGGCTCAGCCAGCAGGAGCCGAATCGAGCAGCTTCGGCTAGCACCAGAGGACTATTTGAGTAATGGGATGGCTGCCTGGCTATGTTGAGGCTCCTGAGTTATAAAGGAGGAGATGTGGTTCCTGGTCCAAGAAATGGGGTCAGAATCATAGAACTTGAAGGGGCCTCAGAGATCATTTAGTCCAACCCCCTTGTTTACTAAATGAGACTGAGTGACTTACCCAAGGTCACACACCTAGTGGCAAGCTGGACCTGGGACACAGGTTTCCTGCATCCCAGGCTAGCGCTCTTGGTGGTGTACCACCTGTGGATTAACTGCTCTAACTGCACTGCAGGAGCACACTGCATTCAGCTGTTCAGTGCCTGTTCAGCTCCTCCATGCCAGAAGCTAGGCCATACACTAGGCAGGGAAAGGAAGAGTGGGCACAACGGTCCTTGAGGAGCAGGTGAAACATATATGAAAAATAACTCCAAACATAATGGGGTAAATGCTGTCCCAGAATCACGAACAAAGAACTGGCAGCTCCAGAGATGAAGCACAGACCGGACTGCCTGGGGGAGGGAGGGTGGCATCACAAATAAGGTATCCAAGGCCGAGCAAAGAAGGCACAGAGCATCTGAGGCAAAGGAGACCAACGGGCTCTGTACGGTCCCATCTACTTGTGTGTTTTGTATCCCTTTTTGGACTGTGTCCATTTCTTTCTCTGTGCTCCCAGGAAGCTGTGAAAGGGCCCAGTGTTTGCAGAGGAGTGAGGTTCAATGAAGGAGTGGAGGAGGTAAGGCTCAAGGGTAATTTGGGGTCTAGCGGGTAAGTCTGGGTTTTGCTCTGTAAGGGATGTCACATCTGTTTTATAAGGCAGTGTCTCTGGCAGCAATGGGGAAGGCGCACTGGACCAGGGAGAACCTGGTGGCAGAGAGACCGGTCATTAGGATGTCATGGTACAGTGTGTGTGACAGGAGACAGGATACTGGACTCGGGTGTGACCCGCTGGAGGGGAGAGGGCTGCTGAAGGAGAGACTGGGGGAGCGGCAGAATGTCCCTGTGGCCTCCGGCTTAGATGACCAAGAGGATGGTGATACAATTCACTGGAGCAAGAACACAGCAGATGAAGTAGATTTTGGTGGGGAGATGCTGACATCTCTCAGGACATGAGGAGCTTGAGGCCCTTGCATGACAACCAGGTAAATGTTTAGGTGAAAGCTAGAAACAACCTGTTTCCATGAAAACTTCCCTCTAGCACTGATATATACCCCATATCTACATTTTTACAACACAGTTGCCTCGTTCCAACTGCTTGTGTTGAAGGATTTTTTGATACCGGACACTGCTTACTAATGACGTAAAAGGACAAGGGGCTAACCTGCTAGGAATAAAACACTGAGGGATGAGAAAGTTGACAGGTCTAAAGGGGCCTGTGGAAGAGGGTACAGTAAGATGGGGTAGGCAGCGAAGGGTCGGGGTAGATAGAAGCAGAACCCTGGATGGGACCAGAGGACTTCTACGGAGATGGCGATGAGACACTGGGGGGATAGGCCCCCGCCCCGCCCCACTACCAACATGACTCCACCTCTGTGACAACAGGATGATGCTGGGCTAGCTACCAGCTGCACAAAGTAGCTATCACCTTCTCCAAATCTAGGAGGAGTATTTTCAAATCAAGTCCATTGGTTTCATCCCTACTCCAATTTCATGATGGAAATAATTAAGAACATTACAGAAGTCTCATGGCCAAATTATAGGAACTTGTCTATGGGATAAAGGGGCCCATATTTTAATTCTCACCTGTGAACTATTCTTCTCAAGCATTTATTTTTTGGGTCCTTTGTATCACCCTCTGAGGGCTCCACAGGATGCCTGGACTTACGGACACCTCTGTAGGAGAGGTGTCAGTGCTAACTGGCCATATAATTATGCATTTGTGCAAATGAATTAAGATAGCAATGTGATACAGTGTACAAAAACAAAAATATCTGGAGTTAGGAAGTCTGTTTGGAGCCTTGGCTATTCACTTACCAGTTGTGTGATCTTGGGCAAGTCTGAGTCTCAGTTTCCCTGTCTGTGAAATGGGGATAATGCTAATACTAGTTCTACCTAATTCCTAGTGATGATATGAGGAGTAACCATAACAGAACCAGTGGTGGTGGCAATAACAACAATGATGTAGATCATAGAGTTCTATGAACTGCAAACGAGTCCTAAATATTAGTTATTATTATTGTGGTACAGTGAAAGGCACACACAGGTTTTGGAGTCGGACAGACCTAGGTTCTAATCCTGGGTCCACCAGTCACTAACAGTAAGACCTGGAACTCTCTGAACTTCAATTTCCTTATCTGTAGAACTGGGATAGAAATACCCACCTCACTGAGTTGTCATTAAGGCAAAAGGTCACTATACATATAAACTGTAGTGTACTGGCTGGAATGTAGGTGGAACAGCAAGTTGCATTTCCTGTCTTTATGTGCTTATGGGAGGCTTTCCCAAGCTGGGTAGGGCACTCTGGGAGTAAGTGGGGGGGATGAATATGCAGAAGCAAAAGACATGGTCCCTGTCCTCAAGAAGCTTTTAGTCAGTTCAGAAGATAAAACACACACACATTAAACAATATTAAAAGAATTACAGAACAGCAGATCAACAAGCTTGAGATGATTAACAGGCAGAGCCCTGCTTTCCCTAGCTTGACAGTTCATCAATATACTCTTACTGTAATTAAAACATGTTTAAAGGAATTTCTTGTCCTGTTTGGGAGTGGAAGGAGAGAGGATCTCCCACAGCTATGTGACTGTTCTTTCTGCTGGACTCCAGCCTTACTTGTCACATTCCCATCTCAACGTTTCTAATCTTCCTCTCTATCATGCAACTAACAGCCCACAAATACCCAAATGAAATCTTTGATATAGAGACTCACTCCTAAAAGGTCTGATGAATGACCTGGTTATACTATACTGTTTCATTTAATAAGATGTTATATCTAGATATCTAGATTAGCAAGATGTGGACGGAGAATGGGAAGCATTAACGAATACCACAGAAATGTTATTCCACCATCATCTGGGTTAGGTACATATGGGAGGGACACAGGAGGAGGTGGGGATGCTGATCACAGGCTCCTTGCAGGAGACAGACTCAGGGCCAGACTGTAATGGCAGGGATGGACATGGATTCATGGGGAGAAAGGCATCCTAGGAGCAGAAGAATTAGTCAAGCAAAGGCGCAGAAGCAAGAGTTAGTTGTGTGCAGAGATTGGCAAGCAGGCTGGTTTGGCTGAGGTAAAGGAAAAAGAAAGCTCAAAACAGATCTGGGGTACAAAAGAGGATCTGAATGGAGACTTTGAAATCCTAGGCTGACAAGTCTGGATTATAGTTACAGAGGTATTTTTGTCTTCTATTTCATCTAAATATTTATTAAAAATAACTCTCATTACAAAGTTTGAAAGCTATGAAACAGTATTGCCCTGACATGAAAAAGAAAATGTTCTATGCTATAAGTATTCAATTTTCATACCCCTATGTGTCTAGCACAACGCCTTGCCAACAGCAGATCCTGTGTAAGTGTTTATGGACTAAACTGAGTTGCAGTTGATGTTATCTTGTACTTTCACAGAAAGGGAATGTATAGTGTTTTATGGGACTCCTAATAAATAAACCATGATCAAGAGAAAAGCTAGATCTTTGGGTAGAAAATTCATTTTCATCATCAAGATCTACAAAGTTAGGAAAGATATTAGCCTTCTACAGGAAATTCTGCATAATGCTTTCCAAGGATTTCTTGTTCTCTGCTAGACTGTGAGCAGCTTGAGGGCAGAGTCCATGTCTTATCTAACTGTGATCTGCAGTATCTAGTATAGGCTGGGGACACACAGTAAGTGCTCAGTAAATGCTTATTAAGAAGCTATAATACATGGGTCATGGCATAAATGGAGAATGGTAGAGAACCATTTGTCAAGAATCCTTATATTATTTTAATTATTATTTCCCTGATGAGTCAATGTCATTAGACATTCTGACAGTGCAGCAGAAGTCAGGCCCCCTTTGTACCACACAGCCTGGAATTCCCAACCACTAACTGGTGTAGACTCAGCTTCTTACATACTGGGGCATCGGGAGGTCTAGATTCTAGTCTCAGATCTTCCTCTAACTTGCTGGGTGTCCTTGGGCAAGTCATTTCCTTCTCAGGGCTTGAGTCTACCCATCTATAAAATGAAGGGGTTGGACAAGATGATCCCCAAGATTCTATTCTAAGAGTCTAAATATTAGGCTACTAAGTAATTTTGTTCTATTTAAAAAGCTGCTAGGTTTTTAAGACACTAAAACTCAATACTGCTAAGCCTTTGTTTCTAATCAAGATATACATTCTAAAACTAAGATTCAAACATAGCATCCTACCTGTAACTGACCGACACCAAGACCGGAAATCCTTTCTGCAAAACTACTGGCAGATGATTAGAATGATTACAAAAGTAAATCAAAGCAATGGCAAGTATTACAAGGAAGGATCTAAATTCAATCATGGCCCTCACTAAGCAGGCCATTTCATGAAGAGTTACTGGCCCTAAATATATGACGGTCACATCTAAAAAGGATGGCTAGGTGTCAGATAATATGTACATCATGGTTAAACGGAGATACTGTATATTGAAATGTGCATCAGGATTAAGATATTCACATAGCAACAACTCCTTCATACTTACCTTTAATGCTATACACAGGCCTTAACACAAGTTAAGACTGCCCTCGTTATCATCAAAAAGTACAGTGATGTCTACTGGATAAAGAGCCCATTCTAGGCACTGTGACAGTATCATGGCGGGCTTCTCATCTGATCAGGCATCTGGCCAGGGAAGAGATAAGCCTCCAAGAATGTTCAACTGGAACGAAACATCATTTAGAAATTTGATCTTACTAAACGATAAGGAACCATAATCTATAAGGGCTTGGCCAGGCACGAGGACATAGATAAAGCACGTCCAAGAAAGGAAACCCTATTTTGCCCCAGCCTAACCCTTGGGACTGCTAATGGAAACCAAAAAATACTTTCTTAAAGATTTGGCGGTGGGGGGGAGATTATGGGATTTATACCATATTAAAATTTTTTTTTTCTTCCCCCAGATATATTTTAACATTTTCCTGAGCCACCATTTCCCTGTAAGCGTGGTCCTCTGGGATGCCTGGGCTTACATAATTTCTCAGAACCTTAGAGAAGGTTCCATTTCTTAGGGCTTCTGGTTCCTATGTAAGTCTTTCCCCCAGAAATGACAGTGCAATATTGGGGCTCAGTACTAACATACCCAATCGCACATTATAGAATAGGCCAGATGTATATGTGTATAAAACACCTTACTTGACCTGGAAGCAAGAGAATACTCTTGCCCACAGCACATGTTTTTGTGCAATACAAACAAAGCATTCAATTCAAGTGTACTTGTTGAAAAACAGGACATAATTAAGCAGTTGGTAAAATGCATTCTTGTTTCCCACTTGCAGATCTCCCAAGAGTCCCTTCGAATTTACCTATACGAGTTTCAGCTTCCCGCTTGCCACTTAGCTTGATAACGACTCAAAAATCATTCCCTTGTTTTCAAGGGCTCTTCTTTCTTGTCTGCTCTGTGTACTACAGGGCAGTATTGACACATGGAATTAATGACAGGGTCTGTAATGAAACAACAGTCATGCAAACACCAGTCTGCTCTTTTGATAAAACAGCATGTTAGAGACCTATTCACCTCCCTCTAATTGAGTACTGCATAATAGTTCCGATCCTTTTATGTAATATATTTTGTTCTATGATTAGAAAAGAAGAAAGGGGGAAACCTGTGAGGCATTGCTTCCTTCAATCGCCCCCTGATTAATTCTCTGTTTCTAATGAGGGCGGCTGCTATTTAGGCAGGTTCTGTTACATACTTGTTTTGTTGACTTCTGTACAATGTATAACAAAACCCAAGACGGGATAATTGGGAACCATTTCTGTGGCACTGGGATTCCTGCTCTTAATGTAAGGTTGGCTTGGAAAAAAGAACCCTCACATTTTAAATTAGCCATTTCATACATTTGAAAGATAGGATGAGAAACTGGTAAATAAATAAAACATTTTTAATGAACACAGAGCTTTTCCAAAAATGCCTGCTAGAATGGAGCCTGTGCTAGCCTGGAGAAAGCAGCTCTGTAATCTGCTCTAATTCCAAGTCTGAGAGGGCATCTTATTTCAAGATTTCAGCATCACTGGAACAGTCCATAATCCACCAAAGTACAGTGGACTACCTAATAACTTGTTGATATGCTTACAAGTGTTTATAACCCCTTTTTCTCATAGAAAAATATAACTTTGGCCATTGCTTAACATGTTCAGTTACATGCTGGGCAAGAATGTCCTTTGGGCTTGGACCCTGATCCTTCATCTTTCATGATTTCCCATCTAATGGCTTCCTAGTGCTGACTGGGTACACTGATCTTTCACTAAGCCACTAACCCAGTACATTTGGAGGGGTATGGTGGCTTTTCCATAGCAAATTTGAGGTCTTCAGGCTGCCTCTTTCAAAACAATTCTGAGATCTTCCCTCAGACCTCACCATTGTGCTTTGGGACTGGGTACAATTAGGAAGGTAAATATGTAGCATAAAAATATTTCCATGACAAATGGATATGGCATATTGTCCACTACTTTGGACTACTTTCTACTTTATAAAGGTAACTGGCAGTTGCCTAAATAGTGCCACTGGGAAGCCTTTTTAAAGTTAGATTTTCTTAATGTGATTGCATTAAATATAAGAATTTGTTAGAATACCTGTAATCATTCTCTTTTTAAAATAATTAAAATAATTCATATTAACACAGAGTCATAGCAATTTTACTGGTTTCCTTCATATAAAGGTGTGTGTGTGTGTGTGTGTGTGTGTATGTGTGTGTTTGATATAAACTATTTATTTTAGCACCTCACCTGATCTTTGAGAAGACCTCAACTATGGAATGAAAAAGCAGGAATGCATGTCTTCCAAATCTTAATTCTCTTCTCCGGTAAATACGCTTACTGTCTGTCTTCGTGCTTTGCATTTTCTTAAAATTTAGAACATCTTTTTTAAAATCAGACTGACACATTTTTGAGAGCTGTTGGTCATTTTTTCAAAGTAACGTAAGATCTGGAATCTTAAGACTGAAAACTGAGTCCTGACTATGTCATTAACCAAGATATGCCTGATCTTGGGTCAGTCACTTAATGATTGGTCCCATTTATTCTTCAGTGAAACACTCCTTGCCCTATCTAATTCAGAGGGCTGCTTCACCGATCATTAGAGATCATATATATATGGAAGCGCTTTTTAAACTTGAAAGCACTATATAAATATTAGTCTTTTATCCTTGTTTCTGTTAGAAGATCACATGCAAAGCTTCTAAAAATTTGTTACCTACTTCACATTAAACAGCATGGTTAAAAAAATATGTAGAAAGAGGTTAGGGACAGTGCTAAAGAATCAAATTTAGTTTTATCCTAAAACTAAAGTGAAAGTATTCTTATTTCTTGGTAATTTTTCTACAGAATTTTTCTATCCTGTTGTCTAAATTAGCAAAATAAATATTAATAAGAGATCAGCATGCCAACTGACATTGTTGAATAAAGCAGGAGAAATAGAAGTTCTTACATGCTTTCCCCAATTAGAAAGACTTAAAAGTTGAAGGAAGGTAACTAAGAGTACCTGTAAACAGGGGACATTATTCTTACTTGATGTTTCTCTAACAGATAGAAGCCATTTCAGCTAGTGCTTAAACTAAGAGCTCAAAGTAGTCATTCCTACTATTGAGGTTAAAGAACAGTGACTACCAACAGGCAATACAAAGATCACATGACATCCTACTTAGAGGTGTCTACAGTGGAAGGGCCCTCTATAACCTAAAGATACACAATATCAAGTTTCTCAAATTAATCCTCCCTTGCTACTTTAAGGGTATATTAATTTAACCGGATCCAAGTTCCCTTAATTGAACTTCCAGGCAACCTTACAGTGTATTTTAACGATGCAGAATAGTGCTGCCACACGTAAATATAATGTAAGCTACAAATGCAAGCCACAGACGTAATATTAACTGTTCTAGTAGCCACATTGAAAAAGATAGGTAAAATTGATTTTCATATATTTTGCTAACCCAGTATATTAAAAATATTATTTCAACATAAAATCCATATTAAACAATTGAGATATTTTATATTTCTCTTTTTATACTGAGTTTTTGAAAGCCTGAGTATTTAACCCTTATAGGACATCCCAATTCAGACTAACCGCATTTCAAGTGCTCAGTAGTCCTGTATGGCTTGTGGTTACTGTATTGGACAGCACAGATCTAAAAGATTTTCTGATATAAACAATTAAGATCTTTACACTTTTGTACCTACAATAGATCTCACAATGCTTTAAAAATTGGATGCTTCTGAAACATACCTGAAAAACATGTCCTTGACTAACTTATCATAAAGGTGGGTGTGATCACAGTTGCTGATATTTTTGTAAGCAGAGTAACTTATTCATAGGGAAAAAAATTACATATTACTTCTCAGTCAGCCCATCCCAGCTTTAGTAAGTCTAAAAATAATCTCTGGGTTAAAGGGAACTATTCCCATATTTGGAACCTGCATTTATTAAGAAAGCCATGTCCCAAGTACTGCACAATGGCTGGCAAATATATATATATATATATATAAATATAATAGATAAGGAAGAAATGGGAAAACAATTAAATGTAAATTTTAGATTCTGATAGAATGTATAAGCAAAACGGCAATGTACCTTGTTAAATGTGACTGGGGTGTGGTGGGGGGGCGGGGAGGGATGGCAGTAGAAGATTAATCAGTGCCTGGTTCCAATTAAGGAACTAAAGGGGATTAGAAAAGTCAAAACAAAACTGAAACTTGAAATATTATTTCCTTTGGTTAGTTTAAGCTTAAGCCAATCAATCCTTTCTCCCTTCTTCTGGAGGAGGCTGCGTTATTATACATGAGCTGTATGCTGTAGCTAAGGCGAACGCAATTGTATTAGCCGCACTGGAGTTGCTTAACCACACAGTCCCCATTCTAATCTCCCACTTAAGTTGCGGGGGCTTATTTTTTTTTCCAATTCAAAGAAGGAAAGAGGAGGTGGAAAGGGAGGCAAATTTCATCCCCTCTTTCACCTCTGCTCTCACATAGAAAGCTTCATTGAACATTTTTAATCTCATGCCTCAGGCCTTAATGCTTATGATATATATTACAATGATCACTTTAAAGAAATTATGTGCCCCAATATTTAAATGAGTCAGTCATGGGCCAAAGTACCTTTATGGAATTCCTTTCCAGCCTTGAATTTTATCATATCTGGCCAAGAAATGGAAATGACAAAGGTATAAAGTCTTAAACCATGTAGGCTATTTTATAGAGCAAAAAACTGGCGTATAGATGTGGGGATCAGCTGTGCTCATTATTTCATCATCACACACTAGGGGAACCACAGGGTACAAGGCACTGTACTAGCTAGACATGATGGGATTTATAGGGTTCAGATTATTTTCAAACTCTTATGACCTCCAGGTCCACTGCCAATCCCCTTACCTACATCTGTCACAAATACAATCCTTACACACACACACACACACACACACTCACTAGGAATACTACTAAGTCAGGTGGTATTCAATGGGAAGAAAATGTTTGAGCATGAACCTCTCCGGTGTCCTTGGAAATACAGCTACGATAAAGCTGCCAAGGTAGTGAGCTCCTTGCAGCAGTCGCTATGCCCAGCATGGAGGCAACGTGGAAATGTAACTTTAATTTTTGCATTGGTGGTTTTATAGCTTTGGTAGTGGATGACATCTATACCCTACACCAGGCTCAGTAACAGTACTTGGCATGACCAACCTTAGTCATCACTTTGGTAAGTGCTTTGGCACGGGCCACTGTTGCTAACCACCATCCTGGTGCAGGTCCTTCACATCTGCTCTCCTATGGATGGAAAAAAGGAAGTGTCTAGTGTCCATTCATTGGCCACATCACCTCCAATCTAGCCTTTACTCACATGCCTTTCAATTCAGGCCCAGGAGAAAATGATTTCATTTTTGAGAAGAAAAGTTAATCAGACAAAGCTGCAGTACACTCTTAGCACAATAAAGACTTGGTGGGATGAAGAACATCCTCAGAGTGACAGCTGAGGGAACTAACCAGTACCACAATGCTGAAGAGGATGATGAGGAAGTGTTCTGGCAAACACTGACTCTAACAGACAGACACAGCACAGTGGACAGAGCAAAGGCCTTGAGTTCTGGAAAATGAAGGCCCTAGTCTCACTTTGGTATGAAGCTAGAAAGAGAATGTATGTGGAAGTGTTTTGTAAACTGTTGAAATGGATTATCACGTCATTAGCTTGGAAATGTTTGGGGCAATTCTTTGGGATTCCCCCAATTAGAAATCTGACAACAGATTATATTAATCAAATAATGATAAAACAACCTGAGCTTTTTGGAAGAAAGATGCAGTATATGAATACCAAACGTTTATCTTATTGACAGGAGTAGATTTCCCTCTACTTGGAATGAATGGTCATTTCTCCACTTATCTATTAAATACCTTTTAAACTTCAAGAATCAGCACAAATGCTATCTTCCCTGTGAAATCGTCCCTGATTCATCCAGACAGAATGAACTGCTCCTTTTCCTGGGTGTTTACAGTTTAACATAGACCTTATTTTGTCATTATTTCCATCTACCTTGTATTTTAGAACAGATTATAGCCATTTCCTTCACTAGAATGTGAGTTTTCCAAAGGCAGAGCCTGTCACATTCTCTGAATCTCCCTCATCTTCCTAGCACAGTGCCTTGCACAGAGTAGCTGCTTAATAAATGTTCCCTGAATTGTACTGAACTTAGTCTACTTTAGCTCTATGCCATCTCCTCTACCTCAAAAAAACCAAAAACCAAAAATCAACAGTGAAGAGAGAGAAGAAACTTAAGACAAACATATAAGACGCATAAAGAATGGCTTCATTCTTTGCATTCCTGCTTTGGAATGCCCACTGCTGATCTCCATACAGTTTTGTCATTGATTATTAGTGAGAGCAAATGTTAGAAAGCACACACACAAAGGCAGACAATGTAAAAACCCCACCACACGTCATGCAAAAAATCTGTGATTTAGGACTATTTTTAAAGTTGCCTTTAGCTTCAATTTTAATGGCAAAATCGGTACCATCAAAGCCAACACAAGACATATTTGCTCTGTTTTATTCGTGCAAAAATCAGTATCACCTTCAGATTGAGTTGGGCATCTTCTGGGTGTTTCTGGGTGAGTACACATTTTCTTTGAGGCATAGTTTAAATCAAGTGGAAGCTTGGATATTTCAAACTTGACATTTGTGTATTTATTTGTTGGCAGCTTCTAGAATATGTGGATTCCCCTGGGATTAAAAGAAGGACCTAGCACCGTTTTCTGTACCTTGTATAGGGATGCCTTATGAAATGATCTTATCTCTTTCAGTAAGTCAAGTACCTGGGTTATACTGTATTATTTTAGGCAGTCTTTCCCCCATCTCCCACTTTCCTAGTTTGGAGTTTACTCATTCAGGGATATAGGCAGTTGAACAGCATCTGTGTTCTCTTTTAAGGACTCCTATTATTGGAGTGAAATTTATGAAACTTGTTTACTGTCCTAACACACTGATATGCTCCACATAGGTCCTTATTAACACTTCCCTCTCCAGCTTCTACTAGATGGACTCTGTTGGTTCTCATCCTAACTTTTATACTTGCACCACTGTTTCATTAGCTACATCAGATCCTTTCAGAAGTAGCCAAGCACAAATCTCACGTTTATATATTCATTCAGAGCTTGTAATTCTGCTTCCTGTACGCCTGCCTACAGTATCTTCTCTTTGACTGTAACTCCTTCGGTAAAGGAACATGTCAGTTCTCTATGAAGGTATGGAGAATGTCATTTGCAAACAAAGGTCATTTGAAGATTGTGAGCATAGTTAGCTGCAGATTCTAACCTCTTTGGGAAAGGATGGAAATTCAAAAGGACTAGCTGGAAGTCACTAAATTCTAGTCATACTAGCTTTGTGGATGTGATCTAGATGATGAAGCTGTTTATTTCTATATAACTACTACCACATTACCAGCATCATTTGAAAAAAGCTCAGACTCTGCCGTGTCTCCCTGTACTTGTCATACTCCCCATGTCAGTCAGCCTCCTGCTGTGCCTTAACCTCTATTTGTTTCTTTGTACCACCTTTCCCTATAATGGTTGGCTTTCTGGCTTTCCCTGGATTCTTCTGACTGAGGGATACTAGCCTTTACATAGTTGCTGTGAAAAAGGAGATGCTCAGAAGAAATACACCTTTAAGTGGCAGCTGCCCCAACACACAGAAGCACTCACTCAAGATGGCTTAAAGGAGACAGGGACTCAATGTATGACTAGAAAATAGAGCGATTCAGGCAAGTGTGAAAGGAATTAATATTTTCTAGTAACCCCTCCAAGATGACTAGTTGCTGATTAGTATATATTTGACTTAAGTATTTTCAAGACTGGCTATTTCCGGAAGGGAAGGCGGTGTGAAGCAAGAAGGGAAGGGGAGATTGTCTTTAGAACCCCTAATTAATATAAGCACTTGTTTTCAGAAAACCCTTAATTTGAGCTATTCCTTTTCACTTTTTCCTGTTGGGTGCATGACATTTTAGAATTCTTGGTATCAGCAGCAACCCAAAAAGACAGAATTGCCAACTTGCACATCAAAAATGAGGGGGAAAAAAAAAGCATAATGATTTGGAACAAAAACCAAAACAGACTAAAACAAAAAATACAAGAAGCAGCAAAATCATTGAACCTAACTCATAGCATCTTTTTGAAGACAGGGAGGTTAGTTGGTTAAATATCACAGTGATCTAGTAGTTACTGTCCTAGCTTTGAGAGTTTAAATGTTTAAGAATGCACATCCAGAAGCGGCACATGTAGAAAAACCATGGTAGCCAAGAGAGATCTGACCTACTGCTGCCCGGGCCACCCTGTTCCAATTAACATGGATTTCCAGAGTTGCTGTTCCATGATAACTCTCAGTAAGAGAGACAAAGAAATAGAACATTTTTAGAAACCAAGCAGAAAATGGATGGGAATACAATACCTGGAAAGTTTATCAAGCATGTTGACAAGTTTCATGGCTTCATATTCTTTTTGTTCTTCTGTCATTTCATCTATGGGATTTGGCATTGGTTCCTCTAAATGACCAGTGATAAGATTAATGCTACAAAAAGAAAAAAAAGTTATGCTGTATGTTTTAAAATTATGCTCTTTCTATACTTTCTGGTCCAAGTTGTAAGTTGTAATAAGAAAGAGTATAATAGCCAAAAATTGGCAATAATAGCAATTTTGTAGTATAGAACTACTATAGGAATTTTAAAAAATTTGCTTCTTCTACTAATTTGCTTTGGGAAATGGGTGGTAGTTTTACTTTAAAAAAAAAAACAATAGCTGACTTGCCAACTTTGTTTTTTTAAAGGCATGGCTGCTTTTTAAAAACATGAAATTTGATTGGTGCCGTTAGGATAAATATCCTTGGATGCATAGTTTATTAATTTAAGGGGACAAATGATTTCAGAGTAGGAGAAATCCATTTTGTGATACAGCATAAAACACATGTGTCAAAAAAACTGGAAAAATGATGGCAGAGAGGCTGAAATCTGAAAATGAAAGCATGCCGATTTATCATCTCAGGAAATTAGTCCATTAGTGAGACCACAGAAGGCAGTGAGTGTTCAAATAATAAAAGATAAAGCAGAAGAACAATTTTAATTAGATTTGATCTGACCTAGATAAAAAAAAAAAGAATGAAATCTAGCCTACCAAGAGACAGGTATACCATCTGACTTTCTGGAAATAATAAAGTACTTAAAATGTGTATGTCCCATAAACTTTGTACGAAGTTCTAATACCAAACAAGCTATCCTCTTAGATGAAAGCCACACTTTTTTTTTTTAAAGGAGATGAAAGAAAATTCTTCAATGGCTGCTAAATATCTATAACTTAAACATCTTTCTGGAAAAGTAGACAAGAGGTTACGGCATTTTGTTTCAGCCAAGTATGGACAGTTTGCAGGGATATTTCATTTGATCATTAAAAACAAACAGCAAATTGCTAATAAATTGCTTTCTAGGGTCTACAAACACAAATGCTTTCAGTGGCCAGGCCTGCAGGATAAGCGAATGAGTGAACTGGTCAACTATAAATAGTGTGGAGTGTTGGGGACTGGAGTAAACTTGAGGACAGTGCCAGTCTAAAGTGGCAGGAGGTAGAATCCTGTGGGCCAAAACAAAGACCTTGTGATCAAATAGGTCCTCTGGAGGCTAGCTTGCAAGCCCTGCTTTAGACTTTGACTTGGGCAGGTTAACTTTCTCTACAGACCAGGGATTTCTCATTTGAGTAGTAAAAGGGCTAGGTCACTAGGTACTATTATCTATTATTAAAAGATTTCCTTTTCTTTTTCTACATTCCTCAGGGGGTACATGATATTCAGATTTTTGTGGTAGGACTCAGTGCTCAGCATCCTCAAAAGCCAGATCTAAAACATCTGTTTTAACAGTCTTGCTTAAGACCTACGTCTACAGCCATGATTAAAAAACTTTTTTTTTCTTCAAAGCAGTGGATCGACCCATCCACCTCCCCCTGCCTTTTTTTAAACAAATGAAATCTACACAGAAAGCCCATATATAAAATAGACAAAGTGGAACTGCTCAAGCAGAAGAGGGGATGGGGTGGTCAAGCAAAGTGGAGGCCTAAAGCCCCTTATGTTTGTCTGTACTTACTTGCTTCCTCTTAAGTTTGCCCCTGAGGTACTTTTAGGAACTCTGGGAAATAGTCTGAAAACTCACAGGCTTGTCAGTCATTCTTAGCTTAGGCTGCACATTAGAATCACTTGATAAACTTTAAAGAAAAGGCTTAGGCCTCACCTGAGACCAACTAAATCTATGTATTTTATTTTCCTGGTGATTTTGATACACAATGAGGTTAAGAACCACACAGGGCTAGAGTGCCAACTTCAGACACTCATTGTGTGCTACTATTCCCTCTTTTTGTTTTTGTTTTGTTTTGTTTTTTAGGTGCTCATAATAGAAGAGAAAAAGGCCTCTAGTTAGTGGTCATTAACAAATACACTGAAATGGGGTCATCATAGTTCCCAAAGTCAAGAACAAAGGGAACCTAGACAAGGCTTCAGAGAACTACAGCATTTTTAAGATGTATCCAGATGCCACACTGAAAATGTAATTCCACCACCCATCTATTATTTGCTTAGGCTTATCACAACAGAACATTTCACTGGTTTACTTTCTGCCACCTGCTAAATTAGAAAAACGAGTCTTATAAATAAATTAGTAAAGGTACTTATTATAGGCACATACTACTTCCCAAGCAGACAAAGGAAATCAGGCCTTAGAATAAAGTACAAGGGAAGGTAGATGTATTAACTATGTAAAACATGTTCGATTTGTCTCTTGAGAGAAGGTGCCTCTTCTCAAGTTCAGTGGAGGGGTGATTTAAGAAATCAGATCCACAGACTGTTTTAGAATATAATGACATTAGCACAAGCCATCATTTGCCTTGGGGGGAAAAATGTGTCAGGAGGATACACTGGTAAGCTCTGTGGTATCCACAATGTAAAGTCAGGACATGAATTTCTGAATCAGGGCACATTTGATTCTTTTTTTGGTTCTTTAAAGGGCTTAATAGAAATGATGTCCATTTTCCACAAGCTGACCTCAAGTCCTCTGCTGCCAAAATGATTTAATGACTTGCTCCGAAATTAGCTACTAAAAGTCACAAAATCCTTTGCTCACTGAGCATAAAAGCAGTAGGCAGAAATTCATTCTTACAGAGTAAGAATTTACCATCCTTTACTCATGCAATACCCCCCGCCCCCAGTATGCAGAAGAATGTACACAATATCACAGAAAACACAAGTTGGGGCACTGAACTGTGCCACTCATAGGAAAAATGCCAATGTGCTTGGGGTCAGGAGGCAGACTTAGAAATTGTCTCCCCTCCTGCTCCCCACTTCAAACCAGACTCCTGTGGTTTCCCTACCCAGAGAGGAAGAGGAAACAAATAAGTCACTGTAACAATGATGTGAGGTTTCATAAAGTAGATTATTTTCAGTTGATCAATCACTTGCCACCTTTATAGAACCTCAAATAGTATAGTCTAAGACTTAACTTTCTAGGTTTCAGGATCTTAACACTGAAATTCTGGGGTTAGTTTAAGACTCTGAAATTCTGGCGTTAAGTTTAAGTAAGTCAAAACTTACTCTGGGGTAAGTTTTTAAGACTCTGAGTCTTAAGATGCTTTAGGTACACTAATTGTGGCGGATACTATACTGGGTAATTTTATGGTATGATTTTGTCTCACCCTATCTGTTCCCCTACCCCATCTTTCCAGCACTCCAATTCTATGATTATATATGTCTTTCAGTTAGGTGACAAGAATTATTTAAACTCATTTGTTAGTGTATCATTGAGCATTTTGTATTATATAAGGTCATTACATGAACTGACCACAGTTATGGGCCTGGTGATGAAGGGATTAAGACATAAAAAGGTATGGGCATATGAATATATATGTAAAAGCTGAAATATATTTCAAGACTTTTGCTTTTCAAATTGTTGCTATATTTGCCCAACATCAACAGTACCAGGTCACTTAACAAAAAAGCTATTAAAATTTCCCTGAGCTATATTAAAGTTAACTTCAATCTCTAAAAAGTGGGGATTAAATTTTACTCAAAGCATTCTGGTTAAAGAAGAGTTGGCTATAAGGGCAAATCTATACAGAGGCTAAGCAGGTAAGATGAATGAAAAGGATCCACTGTTAAACCAGAGGAGCTTATGCCTGGTATGATGGGGACCACCGCCACTCAACTCCATCAGCCAGTTGCCTGCCATGTGAAAATGCAGGCTTAATGTTATTAGAACTTATTCAAAAGAAGTTAGAAATCCAAATTTCCATCTGAAATATCTGAATTCTAAATGTTGGCAAGTAATTAGGAAGTACTATGTAAAACAAAATAAAAACACAAAACTAAATAACCAACGAATGCAACATCAAGTAAGTCAAACAGAACCTAACTGTGAGCTACGCCAAGCCTATGGGTGGACAATTTGCAACCTCTAGGAAAGGATCAGGGTTTTCAGGAAAAGGTATTTGTGAGCCCAGAGCCAGGACGGGGGGGTGGGGTGGGAGGGTGCGGGGGGTTGGGGGGGGGTTGGGGGGGTGGGGGGTGGGAAAGGAGAGGTTCTATGCAAATAAGGCTAGAAATGTCTTTCCAGGAAAAACTCCCCAGAATACTTGCCCCCTAACAAAACAATAAAAAGAACAGAGTGGAAATTTACTATATCCTTGTTCATTTAATTCAAGAAATATAAAAATACAGATTTTTTGGCATAGCTTCAATAATGGTGACAATTACAATGGGAGTTAAAACAACAAAAGAAAATCTTGACAAAGTCTCTTGTCTCATGCTGGAGAAATTACACAGCTGCTGCCACAGCTACTCCTGAGAGAAACAGAGCCAAGAAGGAAACACCTCTGAGTTGCTTAGTACAATGATTTTAAGCTTCTGTATGTGATTATGAACTAGTGTAGGGTATTAAGAGTATAAGGAGGTATCCTAGAGTTCTGCCCACCTTGGCCATCCCCTCCTTCTGCCCTCCGTTTAGCAGACCTTTAAAGATACCTCTTTGAACCCCTAGGCTCTTATATACCCAGCCTGAAAGCCACTGGTCTAAAATGAGCCAAATGTCATTAGGTACACATCTTTCAACTGATGTTTGGAATGATGTACAAAACCATATTAGTTACACTATTACCACCTGTATAGGCAGGGGGCCTCCATGCTCAGAGGCACAAAAAAACTGGTATAAAAGTTAGAATTTGGACATTTTTCTTTCTGATACAGGACCAAAGTTTATCTGAAAACTTAACAAACATGGCTAGACTTACACCAAAAACCTGTGTGGCATGTAACTTGATTCTATATTTCTGCTAATTGCAGAAAGCCATTTCCAGTCCATTAAATACACTTACTTTGACACAAAAAAGATTGTTGTGAAATTAAGTCTCCCATAGCCTGAATGTAAGCTCCACACAATTGTTGGTTTCAGATTCCACTAAAGGATTATAGGTTACCTTGGTGCATCAATCAGAATCCACTTACATTTTTGACAACGGGACTAGGGCCAACTGGATAAAGGGCAATTTCTCTGCTTCTGCCAATACTAGCAACTGTTGTGAATAAATGCATCATACGAAAAGCATACTGTGATCTTGAGAACACTGATTGGTGAAGAGTAATCAGAGGGTAGGGGAGAAAGCAATCCTTTCAGAGGCTGAGTTTATAAGCTGGACTAGATTGGTAAAAAGTTTTCATAATTTTTAGGGAAAAAGTTCTTTGAGAGCTACAGATCACTCCCCAAAGCACAAAGGGTTCTCTTGCTTGCAAAGTACTTTGTTTACCACCACTTCCACAAGGACCATTTGAATAAGCATTTTTTTTTTTAAGTAGGCTCCACACCTAATGTGGGGCTTCAACTCACAACCCTGAGATCAAGAGTCAAATGCTCCACCAACTGAGCCAGCCAGGCACCCCATGAATAAGTATTTTAAATTAACAAACATCCCACTACAGTGTTTCACCTGAAAGAGGGAAGATGTAAGAAAAAAACAGATGCAAATCTATCTGAAGGGGAAAGATGTAATGCTATGTGAGAAACACATATTTATACCTGTCATGAACAATGTTTAAGAAACACAACAAGGTTTCACAATGGTGACTATTCTGACCACACTAACACTCCATTCCTATGAACAGTATAGGCCCGGTCCAAAGGCTGAAGAAGATTCCAACTAGGGATGTAATAAGGTCTAAGTATAGAATCTTCCTAGCCAAGACAATAACAATACCAAACATCATGGTCCTTGATTTAAACAAAAGGTGCTCTCCTGAAATCTAACCTCACTTTCATAATCTAACACATTTCTGTTTCCCATTCTACTAGGAGAGACCCAGCGTTCTTATATTTTCTCCAAGCAATTTCTTGTTATAGTAGCATTCTGGTGCTTGTAAGATATGTGATCATTACCACTGGTAGAAGTCATCTACCAAACGAAATCAACAATACACACTGAGATATAATGACATCAACTATCCGTAAGTATTTAAGAGTTTTTTTTAAATCTTAGTTGACTTGTCCACATAACTTGGGACACAATATATGCCTAATATAATTTCTACTTTCATTTAAAAATATGAAAGTATACCTCAAGTGGTATACTTTAATTTCTCAAATGGAGAGAGATAAAATATTAAACTGATATGAAAATATAGTTTATGGAATAGAAAGATCAAGAGCTAGCAAGACTAATTTAGAATGATGACTTCTATAATTAGGGAAAGGTTAAAGTATGATTCCTCTATCTAAGCTTCAATTACATGATAGAGATGCTCAATTTATAACATCTAAATGGTGGCAGTCTTAAGAATGTACTGCTTAGAGTCACTGCTAGCTTTTTTCCCCAAAAGTCTTTTTTTTCTAGGACACACTCTACAAGATCCTGCTGAGGCTGAACTGGAGATACTAAAAGTGATGCTACCTACCCAGGCCTGATTTGCCAAGGAATACAGGCCATATAAGTCTTGTCTAATTAGGAAATGATCTTTGCTTTTACCTTCTGATAACCTAGTACTTTCATGTTAACAGGGCACAATCTATCCTTTTTAAAAAAAAGCCTAATTTTGCAGATGATTTTCTATCCTTTATCAACTACCACATGTTCCTCATTACATTCTAGAAACTGCCAGTAGAAAACCTATCATGTCAACATCATCGATAATGCCAAAAGGAAAGGGCATACCCTTTGAACATTCAGTAACGGAAACCAGAAAATTGAGCTCAAATAACTTCTAATAAGTGGAACTAAGAAATTGACCTGGGATGGGGGGTTAAGAAGGGGAAAAAAAGGATGGGGAGGAAACAGAAGAAAGTAGAGGTGGTCTGTTTTGGGATAAGAGAAGAATTAGTGTCTTTGATTTCTAAGCACTGATTCAGGGAAGACTTGATAGAGTCTCCGGTTAGCCTACTCAGTGCAATAATACATCTGTTAAAAGATTATTACCCAAGTGTTTGATTAAAATTTACTGTGGAACTACACTTCTTTCCTTTTGCTAGTAATGTACCATTTTATTGACTCATATGGCTTTTATGGAAGAGGGAAGATCAGAATTCATGGAACCTATGTTTAGATTTCTGAGAAAGACTAAAGCATCAAATAACCAACTTAAATACTTGATCTCGGTTATACCTTATAAAATCTCAACCTTATGGAAAAGAAAGCAAAAAGTGGGCAATAATACTTTTTAAGTATATGATGGTATACATCTAAAAATACCATCTCTCCAAATACTTAGGAGAGGATAATGAGCATGCAGCAGAATATTTCTCACAATATTATCCTTCCTCAATCACTTGAAGTCATTCTTTAAGCCACTAGCTATGAAATTGCCTCTAAAAACACTATTAAATGGAAAGCTTCCAAATCCACAAAAGAAAAGAAACACTTGAAAAATGAGAGACGAAAGAAGTGAAAGGCAAATAACCAAATCAAAGGCACAGACATAGTTAGGTGAAAAGAAACTTGATACTATACTTTGGTTTTGCATTTTTGTATTCTTCAGTGTCTGTGTCCTCGTCCTCTGAGTACCAATTATCTCCTCTTCCTCCAGCCAAGAGGCCCCTGGCCGCCAACAGTCCTGCAGCATTCCCATAGCCAGTGTATTTCAGCAGGCTATCCACTGCAAAAACAGAAGAGGTTTTTAGACAGGAATCCTTGGGTGCTCACTGTCATTACCAACTATTCACCAGTACAGGGAAGTTTGGAGATATATACCACAGCAGTAAACCTTAAAATTGAGAGGTTTTCAAAGTGTGGTAGAGGTTATACTGAAATACCTACAAATTCTCCTACATGCTCTGAGGACCAAAAGCCTTTTTTCAGGTGTCAGAAATTCAAGCAGAACTGTTTGGAATATACTTTGTGGCAGGAATGGAGCCTCTGTGACCACAGGGTCATTGGTAAGGGTGGTATTTTAGGTTTTTGGTCACAAAGCTTTTCATTCAGTTTTAGAGAAAGGATGACTAGAAACTAGAATTAATGAAACCCAGACTGGAATTTTACCAACACAGTCATTATCTAAAATCTTTCTTGTACCCTTTACAGGAATGACAGGGAAAGAGTACCAGAGATCACAAAACTTAAGGATGTTTGCAAAAAGGATAGCTAAGTTACTTTTCTAAAAAAATAAGCAACAGTACATAAGCGCATGATACCCACTGAGAAGGTAGGTCCAGGAGTTAGACTGGCTAGATTTTATTAATGGCTCTACCACTTACTAGGCTGGTTGACTTGGAGAAGTTATCTTATAGCGCTGTAGCCACTTTTTCTAGTCTGGAGAATTGAAATAATAATCTACTTCACAGGTTAATACATGCAAAGCACTTAGAAAACTATCTGGCACAGAGTAAATACTCTTTCTTTTTCCCCTGGTGATATTAGGTAAACTGAGTGTGTTAGGCTTCTCTTAGTCAACAACAGCAACAGCCCAATGAACCATTTGGTGCAGGTCAGTATTACCTTGTCATCAGTGCAGGGTGATAACTCTAAGACAAGTGGACACATAAAACTTTTGCAGGGGAACCCTGAACTGTAGGAATTCTTCTTGTGTGTGATTTATATGAACCTTTAAGGAAGATACTAAACAATTGTTAGCTTTATTTAAGAGCACTTTCTTTTCTTCAGGTACAGTTTCAAGGTAAACACTAAAATATTCAATCTAAAGATAAAAATTTTAAGGCTTTCAATAAAATGTAATCTTAAAGACAACTATAGGAAACAAACCTAACACTATTTTATTCACGTATAAAGCTTTAGTAAAACCTACATCTGAAATACTACTGTAACTCAGACCACTTAACTCAAAAAAGACAAAATAAAGCTGGAGAAGATTCAGAGAAGGGCAATTAAAATGACTTTGGGGTCTGAAAGGGGCAGCAGATAGGGAAATAGGGGGGTAAGGAAAGGCGATATATATGATCAGAGTATGAAATCATCAAAGGCATGGATAGGATGAATAGTCCAGGAGAGAATTGTTCATTAAATTTTCAAGTACTTGAACTAGAGGGTACCTTCCTTGACACTGAAAATAGGTACTTTAGGGACAAATAAAAGGAAGTCCTACTTTCAAAGGATATAGCAGACTGGTGACATCTGTGCAAAAGGAAACATGGATTAATAATATAAGTAGGTTAAAGTTTATTCTCTTTCAACCATCTTCTACCTTAAAACCTATTAGTAATTGTTGTCTCTTTGGTAATAAATCTCAGTAGATGCTAGATAGAATCATATTAGAATTTAATGAGGGATCATGGTGGTATAATTTGAAAGCCCTTGGAATAAATCTGAATATGCTCCCTCTTGCTCTCAGTGCCTCTGCAAGACTGGAATGGTTTAGATAAATTACTTAATTCTTAATGGATAATTAGGGAAGTGAATATCCAGTACATACAGATATTCTTAATACTCATGGAGGTGAGACAGGACTGTAATGACTTGGTCAGACACAAAGTCAGTGAGGCGAAGGATCCTAACTCTGAACCCACGTGGCACTGATACTCCCATTGTAAGCACTTTTGATAAGGCTTATTTTTTTTAACAAAGAGGTTTAGTAGTTCCAGGAAAAAAAAAATCACTAAAATTGTAAAAGCGTAAGTTGAGACATGAATATACTTTAAAAATAACAATAAAAAAGACATAAAATATAAAGAACCACATACAATGGCTTAACATTAAAATAGTTTAAGAATGCACAGTTTATAAAAGGCCAAAATAGGTTAAAAAGAAGTAAACAGAACATTAAATAATATACTTTCTTAAGGAGACAATCCTCCTGGAAGCTAGTTAATAGTAAAAAACACCTGGCACTTTTATGAAAGTAATGCAGTAAGTCCATTTATGGGAACAAATGCGTCAACTCTGACAGTTTGGGTTACAAAGGCTATTTAAGACACATCTTGCCTTCAAAACAGGTAAGGCTATAGCCAATAGTTCTAAAATCAAATGAACTTCTGTTAATAGGATAAAATACTTAAAAAATGGGGGTTGGGGTAGGGAGACAAATGGACTACGAAACCTTCACAGTGAGAAACATTTTCTTTGTGAAGTTCTGACTGACATTATTTGGCAGAGTGTTTTGAGCTACTTTTTAAGCTATTTTCAAATACACTGTACAATATCCTGTCAGTATTGGGAAGGTAGTAAAAGGAAAATGGACTGAATTTGGATGTTAAAGTGAGTTGCTAAGGCAAGGAAAGGTTTTCTGGGTGGCCCTTAAAAACAAAAAGAATATAAAAATATTTATTTTTCTGTCCCAGTAATCAACCATGCAGTTAGGTAAAACTGCTATAGAAATGATACAAATCAGCATTCAGTCAGAAAGTTACAAAAAATATTGCACCATTATTTTATCAAGATGCTGGAGGGCACCATGAACAGAGGGAAACAACCATAGAAGCACACTGCAGTTAGATGTGCACTACTGGTAAAAATATCACTGCTTACACAAATGTGGGTTTTATCACTCTCTATCATGAAAACAATAAGGGGTTCTGCTGTTTACCAAGGAGGAAGGATGGCAGAGCCAGATTCTACCCAGAGACCATTCCCCTTTTTGTTATGTAGAGAAGGCTTTAATCCTTTTCCTTCCAAATAGTGCAACTTTTAGAAATTTTACACTAGCAGCCTCCTCTAACTGGTACTCTCCCTATTTCCAGCCTCACATCCTTCTATTCCTTGTTTCATACAACTGCCTCATAGATCTTTGTAAAGCAAAAATACGGTGTTATCACATTCCTGGATAAAACCTTTAAGATCTGCCATGAAGGCTAAGGATGCTTCATTTTCTGGTCTCTGCTGCCTTTTCCAAGCTCACCTCCTATTATTCCTGCACATCGTGGATTCTTCACATCTTGAACTCGTCTCTTTCTTATAAATACCAGGGCTGTTTCCCAATTTTCTGTGAAGACTTTCTCTGACTGTGTCCACCACCACCCAATCATTCCCTCCTTCAGGCTATCACAACACCTGGCACATTCCTCTCTTACAGTGTACTGATCATTCCTTTATATGGAGAGATCCACAAGACCATATATTCACTACACTGCATTCAGACAGCAGAAATGTTTACTTTTTTATAACCATTTGTAAGGTACTTTGTTAAAACTAGGTATCCAAAGATGAAGAAGACATGATCTCTGACCTAATGAAACTCAATTTGTTGAACTTGCATTCTAGACATTAACTGAGGGTGAGAACATAGCAAATGTCAAAAGCACTAAAAACAGATGTAAGTAAAAATGGTACAAGGAAGACAGAATGATTAGCTCTGCCTCCATGATCAGCCAAGTCTTCACAGAGAAGATACTTAAGCTGATCTTCAAAGATAAATAAAGCTCACCATGCTAACAAAGATATTCCATGCAAAGGGAACAGTAACTGCCAAGTTGTGGAGATAATGCCAAGAAATGGTACAGTATAATCTGGCAAGAATAAAAAAAATTAGCATGACTAAGCAGAAAGTATATAATAGTAAACTGAATTTAGAATATAGAGGCAGGCCATGAAGGTATCTAATAAAATTTGGATTTTACCAGGTGTCAGGGAGTCACTGAAAGCTTTACAAGGTGGTAATGACAAGACTGTATTTTAGAAGACTCCCTCTGTTAGCCAGGTGAAAGACAGACTGAAGAAAACCTGACCAGAAACAGAGGGCTATGACTATTTTAAGAGTTTATTAAGAGATACACAGATTTTGGAATCTCCAGCAAACAGGCTGAAGCAGAAGCCAAGGGAGAGGATGAAATCACTCAGGAAGCAATGTAAAGTGAGAACAGGGGTCAGATGAGAACTCTAGGGAACACTGGCAATTAAGTGTGGGCAAAGACAGTTGTCAAGTAAGACTGAAAAGAAAGGTCAGAAGAAATCTAGGAGTGTATGGTAGCACAGAGACAGAGAGTGGTCAATAGTAAGATAAAGGCCAAAAAATACCCATTGCTTTTGAACATCAGTTACCTTGTGAGCTTATGGAGAGCACTTCCAGTGGGATCTGGGAGGTAGGGAATGGCAATGGAAAGCCTAACTTGGAGCAAGTTGAAGCCTGAGCGGGTAGTAAGGATACTAAGAGGAAAACCAGATTAATCTTTCAAGATGCTAAGATATGAAGGACAGTGACATGGAGATGTATATAGGTTGAGGAAAACACATAGGGACAGTTAAAAACCAAAAGAATAGAGAGTAACTACTTTCCAAGAAGATGAAGAGAAAAGATCAGCAGGAAAGGAGACTTCAGCTTCAAGCTAAACAGACACTTCTTCCTCGGAGACTGAAATAAAGGAGACGAAAGCAAGCTCACAGTTGTGGGGCTGTGTGCTGAGGGTGTTCCAGCCTTATTTCTCTGTGTGATTCAGCCTCAACCACAGTGCCTAGCATATGCTAGGAATGAATGAATGTGTTAACAGGGGGAGGGTTGTATTATAAGTTATCTTCTTTTATTAGACGATGTAAGGCCTCTCTTTTAGGCCCTTGGAGAAAGCATACAATTTGCAGAACAGGTAAGACAAGTTTAGATTTGGCTCAACAGAAGTAGGTAGGCACCAACACAAGGTAACCCGTGGGCCACTGTCCACTGAGGATACAGTTTTAGCCTGGCACAGATGGGTATTTAAGGCACTTAGATGACTTTTTCTGTGCCAAGTCTGCCATGAAATTTTGCCCTTTGTATCTCATACCATATCAATTTTCATTCTTAATTTAGTCTCTGTGTTCCTAACCCAATTTGATTGCTGCTTGCTGTATCCACTTAGTGGTGTGACTTTTGAGCCTTGATCATGGTACCTTCACCTTCAAACTTAGCTTTGAATGTGCTTAAGAAGAAAGTTCAACACTGATGAATTATTGGAAATTTATCTCATTTTAATATAGTTTGCCTCCAAACCTAACCCTAACTCCAAAATCTGATGATTTACAAGTTGAATGTAGACTACAAACTTTTTTTTTTTTTGGCCAGATAGTTTTAAATTAGAATTAGTTGACAGCATTTAAAAACTGGGAGATTTTATGTAAAAATTCAGAGTCCTGGCTTCTCTTGAAAAATCTGCAAGATTTGGTAACATTGGCCATATGTTCCTTCATGGCAACCATCAGTTGGAGCTAAGTAGTAGCAATGTCCTCTCTCCAATCCCGCATCATCCCCTTGTTCCCCTAATCCCAACCCACCGCCTTCCAGCAATGAGTTAAGTGTCAGTTTTCATTTATCATTTTATGTCCAGTCCATTTTTATTACCAGCCTGGCACTTGTAGGCATGTAAGTTTGTAACCCTTGATAAGAAAGTAAGTAATAGGAGAGCAGGGACCTTGTTTATCTTTATACCTCTATATTCTCTGGCTCTAGCTCAAAAGTTTTTTGTTGAATGGGTAAATTTTTATTTCAGAATATATCTACTAAACTTAAAATCAAATTGGAAGGAAAAGTGGATGAGTATATATAGAATTGTTAAAGATAAAATGAAAATGATACACTTTTGCTAATATGGGTTGGCTTTGGGCTCAAAGGACTATAAAACTTCAAATAGAGTGAACAAAGCTAATCCTTTCAAATGAAAAACAATGAGCAAATTCATTTATATATGCATATACCATATTTGCTATCACACCAACACATTAAATGTAAGGTGATTATATTTAGATATGTAATTTAGATTTAGATATGTAATTATAGAAGAAATAAACTTTAGTTTTCCTCTTTAAAAAAAATTTAAAAGTAAACAAGAAATGCATGCTCATTGTAGAAAAATTATAAAATACACAGAACTAAAAAAAAGTTACCAGTCATCCTACTACTCAGAGGTAACAATGGATAAGATGTTAGTGTATATTTTGATAAACCTCTTTTGACTGATAGATACAGATGTGTGATTCAGATTTATGTACACATACATAATTACACTTTAAAAAACAGCTTATTTCAGGCAGAAGACATGAACATTTTTCCAAAGAAGACATCCAAATGGCCAACAGACACATGAAAAAGTGCTCAACATCACTTGGCGTCAGGGAAATCCAAATCAAAACCTCAATGAGATACCACCTCACACCAGTCAGAATGGCGAAAATTAACAAGTCAGGGAACGACAGATGTTGGCAGGGATGCAGAGAAAGGGGAACCCTCCTACACTGTTGGTGGGAATGCAAGCTGGTGCAGCCACTCTGGAAAACAGTATGGAGGTTCCTCAAAAAGTTGAAAATAGAGCTACCATATGATCCAGCAATTGCACTACTGGGTATTTACCCCAAAGATACAAATGTAGGGATCCGAAGGGGTACATGCACCCCAATGTTTGTAGCAGCAGTGTCAACAATAGTCAAACTATGGAAAGAGCCAAGATGTCCATCAACAGATGAATGGATAAAGAAGATGTAGTGTATATACACAATGGAATATTATGCAGCCATCAAAAAAACCCCACAAAATCTTGCCATTTGCAACGACATAGATGGAACTAGAGGGTATTTGCTAAGCAAAATAAGTCAATCAGAGAAAGACAAATACCATATGATCTCACTGATATGAGGAATTCTTAATCTCAGGAAACAAACTGAGGGTTACTGGAGTATTGGGGGGGTGGGAGGGATGGGGTGACTGGGTGATAGACATTGGGGAGGGTACGTGCTATGGTGAGCGCTGTGAATTCTGTAAGGCTGATGAATCACAGACCTGTACCTCTGAAACAAATAATACATTATATGTTAAAAAAAAAAAAAAGATAGCAAGAAGGGAAAAATGAAGGGGGGGAAGTTGGAGGGGGAGATGAACCATGAGAGACTATGGACTCTGAGAAACAAACTGAGGGATTTAGAGGGGAGGGGGGTAGGGGGATGGGCTAGCCGGGTGATGGGTATTAAGGAGGGCACGTATTGAATGGAGCACTGGGTGTTATATGCAAACAATGAATCATGGAACACTATATAAAAAACTAATGATGTAATGTATGGTGACTAACATAACATAATAAAATAAAATTAAAAAAAAAACCAGCTCATTTCTGATCTTGGAAAAACTGATTCAATTCAGCCAGTATTTACAGATTGCCATGTGCAAGGTACTATACCAGTCACTTAATTCCAAGATACTACATCAATCTTTTTTCAAAATCATGAAAGAATTGAATTGTTTAAAAGAGCAGATGTGAGAACAGTTGAAGAAAATTACTGTAAGAGGAAATGTGGCAGAATGGAAAGAGGACTCAAATTTGGGCTTTAGTCCTCAAGCAACTGTGTAACCTTGAATAAATTACTGAAAGTGCCAGGTTAACTCATTTATGACACTGGAGGGTCCTTATGAGAATTAAATGAGATTATGGCATAGAATGTTTGGAACATGATACCCACATACATAATAGTTGTGTTTATTATCATCATTATTATATTGATCAAATTATGTTAATATACCATCTTAATAAGAGGAACTGAAGTGGAAATAGAAATAAAGTTTAAGAATTCAATGGATACAACTCAATAGCAAAGACCCCAAATAATTCTATTAAAAAATGGACAAAAAGCCTGTAAAGACATTTTTCCAAAAAAACATACAAATGGCCAAAAGGTATTTTTGTGAAAAGGTGCTCAACATCACTAATCATTAGGAAAATGCAAATCAAAACTACAATGACAGGGGCGCCTGGGTGGCTCAGTCATTAAGCGTCTGCCTTTGGCTTGGGTCATGATCCCAGGGTCCTGGGATCGAGCCCCGCATCAGGCTCCCTACTCCATGGGAAGCCTGTATCTCCCTCTCCCACTCCCCCTGCTTGTGTTCCCTTTCTTGCTGTGTCTCTCTCTGTCAAATAAATAAATAAAATCTTAAAAAAAAAAAAAACTACAATGAGAGATCACCTCACACCTGTTAGGATGGTTTTTACCAAAAAGATAAGAGATGGTAAGTGTTGGCAAGGAAGTGGCAAAAAGGGAACCCTTACATACCACTGGCAGGAATGCAAATTGGTGCAGCTACTATGGAAAACAGTATGGCGGCTACTCAAAAAATTAGAAACAACTACCATATGATCCAGCAATCACACTTCTGGGTATATATCTGAAGCAAACGAAATCATTATCTCCAAGAGATATCTACACTCCCATGTTCACTGCAGCTTATTCACAATAGCCAAGATATGGAAAAAAGCAAAGTACCCACTGACAGATGAATGGATAAAGGAGATGTATATGTGTGTGTGTGTGTGTATTTATTTATTTCAGCCATGACAGAGAATGAAATCCTATTTGTGAAAACAAGGATGAACTTAGAGAACATTATGCTAAGTGAATAAGCCAGAGAAAGACAAACACTGTATGATCTCACTTACATGTGGAATCTTAAATAAAAAAAAAATTAAGCTCCTAGAAGCAGAGAATAGAATGGTGGTTGGGGATAGGGGAAATGAGGAGATGCTGATCAAATGCTGTAAGCCTTCAGTTATAATAAGTTCTGAAGATCAAATGTACAGCATGGTGACTACAGTTGATAGTATTGTACACTTGAAATTTGTAAGAGTACATCTTAAGCATTCTTACCACACACACACAAAAACAAAAAGTAACTATGTGAGGTGGTAGATGTCTTAATTAACCTGTGTTAGTCACTTCTTCAAATATATACAACTTTACTTGTCAATTATGTCTCAATAAAGCTGGGTAAAAAAAAGAATTAAACTAACTTAAGATTTTGAGGGAAGTGAGTTTTCTACCTCCAAATTATGTCTCACAAAACTGAGGTACTTTAAAAAAGTGGAATACAAAATCTGCTTAGATGGGATTTTTATGCCAGTACATTTATAAAACTAGGAGCTAAAGAAAGAAATAGGTAAAAATATCCGGATATCTTGAAGTTCCTTGTTTGAAGAACTTGCTTTTGCAGAGCTTTGCCCATATAATTTTAAGAAATATTTGAAATTGTTAGATGTTATCTCGGAAGACAATCACTTTATATATACTTACAGAATGGTGTTTATTACATTGTAGTATAATTATTTTAAAATTTCTCTCTACCTCTATCTTATCCTTATCTCAAGGGTAAGGGGTTTATCTTAGGCATTTTTTGTACTTTCCATCTTCCTTTTTTCACTTCCATAGTATGTTATGTAGCTCACATTGAATAATTATTTATTGATAAAATAACTTCGTGAAGAAACCAAGACTCCTATAGCTTTAATTCCAAGAGGAATTAAAAAGGGGAACTAACACAGGCCTGTGTCTGGTTATCAAAATAGTAGCACCTTGGGGGACCCGGCTGGCTCAGTTGGTACAGTGTGCGACTCTTCATCTCAGGGTTATGGGTTTGAGCCCCACACTGAGTGAGATTGCTTATAAAAATAAAATCTTAAAAAAAAAAAGTAGCACCTGAATTACTTAAGTGGATTTTTCATAATGACTCCAGGTCCTGACTCATCAAGATTAAGAAGTGTGGGTTAAGGATACAGAAGGCAAAGTTTAATGTGAGTGTGTTTGCACACCTCAATGAATTCAGAAGCATATAGAAAATGTTTTTAAATTATTAATTTTTAATATCTCCTCAGGCCCTCTAATAGAAGATAGGAGAAAGCTCTGAAAAGAGTGGAATGATATGGCCACTACTAACAGAAAGATCTTTCAAATTCCCTCTGAAAAATAAAAAAGAGAGCAAAGAGAGTTTAACCTACCTCTCTCTTTGCAAAGGACAAAAAGGAATTCAGCAGCAATTTGCTTGACTCCAAGGTCAACATGTGTCATGAGGCGCACCAGCTTATTTCTCACAGTTGAGCCAACTTCAGGTCGATTTGTCACATCCCTCAATGGTGGTAAAACCTAATGGCAGAAATGCAAAAACCATCATCAGTCGTGGGGTACTAGAGTAAGTGAGGATGGTACCATGCAACTGGTCAGTCTTATAATGTCTATGAGCTCAGTTTTGTAAGAGTGGAAAAAGCTTTTAAAAACTAAATAGGTTTGCTTCCAAATAAAACAAAACAAAACAAAACCCTCAAATGATTTCATGCTTGTAATGAAATTTCATTTGAAGAGAAACATCTCTTCACTGTACCACCATGAAATACCCTAATTTGTTTGAGTTTTTAATCACCAAAGCATCTGGAATGCCTTTGCCTGCCTCTATCAAAATCCATTTTAAAGTCAGGGTCAAGTTTCTCCTTCCACAGGGCCTTCCTTAATACTTATACTCCTATTGATTTTCTCCTTCTTGTAATTCCTGCAGCATTTTCAGTATTTACTTAAAAAATCTGTACTTAGGTTTTCTTGTTTTATTTTATAGTAAAAAAATTTATTATTATTTTTTTATTTTAATATAATCTATTAATTACTGAATACTTTCTAGGTGCTAGTTGCTATAATAGAGGATATACATACATTCTCTATAATCAATCTCCACAGTAACCTTGCAAAGGAGGTAGTAACATCACTATCGTCCCTATTTTATTGATTGATCCCCCAGAGGGCTTAGGACACTTCTTGGTTTGTCTGTTTTTTTGCTCACTCACTCACCTATTCATCTACCCAGACCGCTCCCTCTTCAGGGTCTCCTCCTATTTCAACTGGTTGCTTCATCTCAGCATCTTCTGACAATTCTCTTTCTCCTCTTTCTAAGTATTGGAATATTCAAGGGTTGAGCTCTTGGGCAACATTCTTCACTATTTTCACTTAATCTACTGGTGATCTTATCCAGTTTTATGGCATTATATGGTCTCTATATACTGAGAACTCCCTAAATTATATTTCTATCTTGATTCTTTACTGACTTCCAGACTTTTATAGGCCTCTCAAATTTAGCATGTCCTAAACAGAACTCTTGATGCTCCCACCAAAGCTGTTCCTTCTTAGTTTTCCATCTCACTAAATGGTAAGTCTATTTTTCCAACTGTTTAGTACAAACACCTTGGAAATAGCCTTTTCTCTTTCACACTCCATAACTAACCACAAGCAAATTATATTGTTTCTACCTCTTAAATATATCCATAATTCAGCCACTTCTCACTACCCGCTCTAATATTATTAAATCCAAGTTACCGATATGTCTCACCTGAACTGGTTATTACCACAACCTCTCAGTGTTCTCTGCTTTCATCCCGGTCCTTCTAATGATTTCTTCTCTACAAAGCAGCTAGGGATCCTCTGAAAGTCAGATCATGTCATTCCTGTTCTCAAAGTCCTCCAGTTCCTAGGGCTTCTCATCTTACAGTGAAAAACAATGTCCTTACAACTCCCTTAGGTTTCACATAATCCAGCTTCCTGCTATTTTTCTAACTTCATTTCTACTGTACTCCTGGCCTACACTGCTACAGCCACACAGACCTACCTGGAACTCCTTACGCACACCCCTCACTTTCCTGTCTCATGGTCTTTGCATTTGCTGCCTCTCTGCCCAGAAACTCTTTCTCTAGAAACTTGCATGGCTCATTCCTTACTTCAGGTCTGTGTTCAAATGTCACTTATAGGCAGACATTTCCTGACCACCCTCCTCCAAACATTTTAATCTTCCTCACAGCACTCCTCACCACCTGATACAGTATATATTTCTTTACTGTTGGCCTTCTTCTACAAGAGTCAGTGCCATGGGGGCAGGGATTTCTTACTGCTCTCAGTGCATGGCATATTACAGGTGTTTAATAAATATTTGTTGACTGAAGGAAGAATGGATTAATTCAAATATCTTTTTTTATGTTAAGTAATCTCTACACACAATGTGGGGCTCGAATTGACAACCCCGAGATCAAGAGTTGTATGCTTTACTGACTGAGCCAGCCAGGCACCCCTCAAATATCTTTTTAAAGGTGCCTTCTATAAGCTAGGCACTATGAGAGAAAATGAGGATAAAAACGAAGTCAAATAATTTACTGTGCCAGGCCCTTCATGTGTGTATCATTTTATTTAGTCCATTCAATTGACTTCTTTCCTCTCTCTCTTTCTATACTGAGTGCCTACCATGTATCAGGAGGTATTGGAGGTGCTGTGAACACAAATGGCAACTAAATCTCAGAAAATTGAATCATCTACCCAAAGTATTTACACAGAAGCCATATTTCAGTATTTCTGATAGGGTAGAGCACCAGGATTTCTATGCTCTATAAGCACAAGGTCATTGCTATGCAATGTAAATCCTTATTATCTGATTCAGCCAACCATACTGAGTTTTATATGGTCTCTGTATACTGAATGTATTGACGAATTAGATATCTAACAAGTGATTTCATGTAGCATGTGCCTATTGTTCCAGAGTAAAGAATCTATTAACAAAAGTTATCACCCCAAAATTTTGTTAGCTATGTTTTGGGTTTCTTAAAAACAAGTTTTTTAAAATAGAAGTTTGTTGCTTTTATTCTTATATATCACTCCCAGACAAACTGCATTTGTATGGACATTCTATTTCCTCCCAAATATTACCCTCCAACAATCTTCTTTCTTTTCTTTGACAAATCTTGTTCATTTCCTCTTTCAAATCCACAGAATCTCGTCTCTTTTGTAAGCCTTTCCAGACTAACCCAACCTGGGTCAGTAATTTCTACCATCTGTTCTTTTTCTACCCGCCTAAATACTTAAGACCAATTTCCTTTGGGTATGTATGAGTTGGATTTAATCAGGTATTAACTACAGGGCACAATAATTAATTAGCCATCATTCCATTTATACTATTACCAAAATTAATCATCTGTTACTTTACATTCTGCCTTTCTTAATCATCATAGTTTAGACTGCATCTTTCTCAGAAGGAAAGTTGACTTTTTTGTGTGTCTTGTATCTTAGTCATCTTTACCTGTCATATTTAATCTCTTTATACTGTAGTGCTTCTTTGAGGACAAAAAGTGGGTCTCATAATCTTTGTGTCCACATATAAAGGCCTTCATATAAAGTTGTTTAACAAACAGGTTTTTTTTTACTATCTTGGTCAGAGATAGCAAAATCTAAACAGTTCAGTTGAACCTGGATGTCCTATGAAAAAAAGCTAAAATATAGAAAACTTAAAATATTTTTCATTTATTATTCTTTACCAAGTACTCCTAGTCACAGTAGAATGTCTTAAAATAATCAAATTGGAAATGACCTTAATTCATTAACTATTTTATTTGATTTAAATGATTATTCATGCTTTCATGGTACTACTCTCTTCTTCCAATGGACTGTAAATTCCTCAAAGAAAGAGTCTCTACTTTCTAATCTCTCCTTAGCATCAGTATCTACTAATGTGCTTCACATGTAATAAGGTGCTTACTAAATCTTGACCATAAACATAAAGGGAGAAAATGAAGCTGGTTCATTTAACAAGGGAAATTCTACATGGCAAAAAAAGAGCAGTGGGGTGAATGGTGGTACCATGTACGGGGAAATGTGGAAAGAAGGAAAGAAACAGGGTGAAGGGATGGGAAATCAAGAGCTTGGTTTGGGATATGTTAAACTTAAGACCTCTACTATACATCCAAGGGGAGGAGATGAGTAGGCAGCTTGTTATGTCAGTCTGGAGCTGAGGGGACAGGTCAGGGCTAGAGATATAAATTTGGGAGTCATCAGCATATAGATGATTTTCAAAACCATGACTGCTGAATGAGATCACCAGGGGAGTGGGAGTGGAGACAAAGACAATATTGTCTCGGGGCGCTCAGACATTGCAAAGAGGTTCCCTATTGTGTCCTAGAAACCAAGTGAAGAAAGTATTTCAAGAAGGACGGAATACTCAGTTACATCAAAATGCATTGGGGGAAAGCATTTAAAAAAAAAAAGATTTGAGAACTATTGGATTTGGCAATACTGGGTTGGTGACTTTTGAGGAACACCTTTGCAGTGGGGTGGAAAGCATGAAAGCCTAATTTTGGTGGGTTCAGGAGAAAAAGATGAGTTAAAAGAATAGAGAGGGTGAGTATGGAAAACTCTTCTGGGGAACACTGCACTAAGAAGAGCAGAGTGATAGGGAGGCAGCTTGAGAAGTGAAATTGAGGGAAGGTTTTTTGTTTTGTTTTTAAGATGGAAGATGTGTTTGGGTGAAGACAGAAATGACCCAGTACATTTAAAAAAAAAAAAAAAAAGATTAATGTAAGAAGAGAGGAAATAAATGCAGGAGCAAAGTTCCTGAGAAGGTGAGAAGGAAAGGAATCCAGGGCACAAGTGCAGAGGCTGGCCTCAGAAGAAAGCGAGGACAATTCACCCATTATGATAGAAGGGGAGACAAAGGATATATGATATGGGCAGATGGACAGAAGACCAGCAGTGGAAAGAATTCTTACCATGAACTCTGCTACCCATCCTACTCCAAACCTTCACCATCAGCTCTCTTTTCAACTGGCCTCCTTGCATCTACTCACGTTCTCCTAGTCTATCCTACATATAGTAGCCAGAGTACTTTAAAATATAAATGACATCCCCTTCATTTAACTCCCCTTCTCAAAATGGTCCAGTGCTTTCCCATCTCACTTAGAAGAGAATCACAAGTCCTATACAACCTTAGGCCATCTGGTTCTTGCTTACTTTTTTTACTCCTTGACAACTTGGTCTAGCCTCCTTGCTTTCCATAAGCATGCCAAAGCATCCTCTCATCTCAGGGACTTTGACCTTGTTCTCTTTACATTCCTCTTCCAGATTTTCTGAGATCCTTTTCTTACTTATCCAAATTTCTGCTCAAATGTCACTTTCTCAGAGAGGCCCTCCCCATTCCCCTAAGTCTCCCCTTCTCCTGTTGTCTTTCTTTAGAACATATCATTACATGACATTATAACATAAATGTATTCATTTCCTTTTTGTTCCCCCACTGTAAGGTAAACTCCACAAGGCAAAGACTTCATCTGTCTTTCAGTGCTTAGAAGATAACACAAAGTAGATCTCAACTATTTGTTGAATAAGTGAATGAATGACTCAGAAAAAATACTTTTTTCTGGATTAGGAAGATTTCAAAGATTAAAACTAACTTTTCTGAGTTTCTGATTATATGAAAGAAAACCATTATGAAAGAATGCAACTCATTAATTCTATTTTTAAAAACCACATATAAGAAGATTAACTATGAGGAGTAATTTGCATTAATCAGTTACCTGATCTTTGAGAAATTTTCTGATGTTTCGATGGGCTCGGGAACATTCTGTTAATAAGCTGAGAACTGGAGTGAGACCTTCTCTATAGCTGCTTCCCTATAAAGAAAACCAGACATACTGTATTAGTTTCTAACAGTATTACTTTCCTCTGTATAACTGAGCATGTTAATACTCCTTTTTTGAGGGAGAGACATTTTATGTTACCAAAGCTTTACGAACTATTTAAGAAATTATTTTTCTAACAATGTTTCCATTCCATCAGTTATCTTCATGTTTATTAATGTCCGTTTTTAACCTCCTTGGATTTTCCTACATTTTGTGAGGTCCTCACTGGCTCAGCCAATGCGCTTAAATGAGGCAAAGGTTTTGATGACCCACCCACACTACCTTGCTGCCTTTTAATATAGTTAACCTGACAAAGCAAGTGACAGACAAGAGAAAATAAAGAGCTCACAACAAATGAAAAGTTGACGATTTTTTTTTAAAGATAGCTTTTAGGCATTATGTAAAGTATTTATCAAGTTTTTGGGGGGGGATAATTTTTACTTCTATGTCTTACAAAATACTTACATGGAAAAGTAATTTTTCCTTTGCTTTCAGGCCCTAGTCACAATTTTGGTCTTGCAACAACAAAATTTTTGGCTTTAAACAAATAAATTCACTTGGTTTTTTGCAATTAATCATATACTGTAATAAAATGATTTCCAAGGTACAATCACACAAAATGTCAGCTATTAAAAAAAAAGTTTAAATTTAAAAATCATGTCCTGTGATGTCTGCATATATGGCACATTTACATTCTTTAGAAACATTTTCCCAAGGCCTCCATTTTATCAGCCTTACCTTGTCTATTCTCTTCTCCATAAAATTGAGTAAAACATGAATGGCTTCCATATTCATACCATTGTATACCATGGTATTGTTTTTCAAAACAGTTTCTTTCTCAGCTGTTTTATCACTGGGTAGTTCATCTAGTGTCGTTGCCTCTTGGGCCGTTTCTTCATGGGTTAATGGACAAATGAGAACATCCAAACAAGAGACCGGAACATTGCTTAAAAGGTTGACTGCATTGCTGAAAAGCAATTTAAAAATACAATATTTTGATTTCATTCAATAGTCCTTTAAAATGCAAACATAATAAGAAGTTCAGAAATGACTTCTAGGAGTCAATTAAAATTTTTCTTTTTCAAAACAAGCCTTTAATATTACTTGGCATTTACTGACTAAGAGACAGAAAATAAAGAGAACTGTTTTAAATACACATATGACAAATTAGAAAGAACAGATGTTAAATGGACACACACAATCACATGATGTCATGTCACTTTCTGAAATGCTAAAATAGGAATTAGTGTGCTTTGCACCAGCTCTTTAATTTTATTATGACACAATGCTAGTCTTATACTTTTTCCTTGGGGTTTTAAATCCTTTTGTGGAGCTACTGGTGTTTTATTATTCCTTAGATTACAACATAAAGCATCTGAGAAGCTGTATATAAGCAGCTTATCACAGAGGCAACAACATTAAAACCCAAATATTATAGGATTAAGTTTTGTTCTTTCTACGTATAAAAAATACAATTTTTAGATCATCCCATTTTTAAAAAGACATTAGCAGAAAATGGGTAATGGTGCTTTTCCTCCTTTTCTCATCACCAGGTCTCTTTAAAAGAGGCCAACATAGCCATTTCAAATCTTTATCCCCTAGGCCTTTCTGCTACCTTATTAATGAACACATGCACCTGGGATGCACACCAGTAGGGGGAACCCAAACCTTGTGTTTTTGGTATTCCCTAAAAATCTTGTTCTGTTGCTCAGTGTGTAAGAGATTAAAGTGACACTAATAATTTAAAAATTAGACATGTTCTCAATTAACAGATTTTCCTTCAGGCATTATTTCACATTCTTTCATCTAAAAGGAGGTGGTGTTCTCTGCTAACTGGATCTTCTAAGCCTGTGCCTCAGAACTTCCTGATAAACAACAATGGAAAGACAGGCATTACATTTCCTAGTGACAGAGAAGCAGATCTAAAAATAACCACATCCCGACTAAAAATAAACTCTTGCAAATGCAATCAAAAAGTCTAACCACTTGGAAACCAAACTCAGGGCTTAATCTATCTGATTGTGTCTTAATTTAGACCATAGTAGTTCCTTTTAATTTAGATTATAGTGACACCCTCAAAAATAAAAGTAAACAACAACAAAACAAATAAAATACACATTCATTTTTTTTCTTTCAATCTGAAGTATAGCTCTCATTTCTCCAAGAATGAGTATTTCCTTCCTTTCTTTTTATATTATGGAAAAAAATATTCATAAGAGATCAAAGTTTAAAAATTAGACAATGAAGAACAATGAGTAGTAACGTAAAGGGTATCAAAAAAAGCTGAGCCACGAACAAAAATAACAAATCCTATGAATGAATGATTCCTGGTAAAATACAAGTTATTTGGTGGTCCCCATGAAAAATCTTGCTGCTGCTGTGATTACTACCTGCTACTGTTAAACAATGGCCCTAATTTTGGTTATTTGTAAAAAATCACAATTGGTTGAAATACAATGCTTTTCCCACAAACTTTCTTTTAAAAATTTTTGCAGACATCTGTAGTTCTTTATCTAGCCTTAAAAATGTTTCGCTTCTGACTTAAGCATTTGGAAACTGTTGTTAAATATCACAGATTCACTGGGGATGAAAACAAACAAAAGAACTCTACCATAGAATTACTTTCTAAAACTGTATAAACCATTTTGAAATGTTAGGATTTTTTTTTCAACACACAGGGCAATAGGCACTGGAGTCCACTGATAGTATGATTCTCTAAATCTACCATAGAGACCACACTGAAAAGTTTAAGACAATGTATTTCATTACAAAGGAATGTTTCCCTTTAAATTCATTTAAAATAAGCAGTTTCCAGGAATCCGGTAAATTTAAGAAACCAAATGTAGAGTTTGATTCAACAAATATTTGGAGGTTTTAGGCTTTTCAAGGGAAGTTCCCATTTTCTCGTTTCTTATTAAACAACTGGGTTTCCAAACAACTACAAAATTAATTTTCTGGCTCACTGTGTTTGAGCTATTCTTTTTAAGTAAGGAAGGCCCGCTTTTTGAGCTCTGTCACTTCTCTGACAGTTTTATTTGTGGTAGAAGAGTGTATGAAATTCTCCAGCTACCAGGAAGTCAGTGACTATGCACAGATCCGCACAATGGTGTTTGCATTCCTACTCCAGGGGGTAGAAATACTGTGTATATTACTCTCCCCTTTTCAGCTTCCTAGAGATCATTAATCACTGGGACATGACATCCTCCCACTCCTGCTCCCAGCCCCCTCCTGATATGCAGATTCAAAAGCAATGCCTATTTAGAACTCCTTAATGCCCTGATTAAAGCCTTGTTAGTTGTGGGAGAGGGGAGGCAATCTAAAATCCAGTCCTGTATCAGTCCTGGACTAAACATAATCTAATACCAAATGACAATGAGGAGCATGATAATGGTACATGTAGACCTACAGCCATTAATAAATCTTCCTGGTTCAAATATATCTTCTTTATATTTGGGGCTCACATATCTTTTCTTTATGGCTAGAGAATTTATTTAAATGAACCTTAAGATCTCCAAAAGACTTTCTCCAAAAGATGTAAATTCCTAATTTTAGCTCAGTTCAGTAATTATTTATTACTTGTGTCAGGCATTGTTTTATGAAGAAAAGAGACAAATCCCTGCCTTTATGGAGCTTATTTTCCAGCATGGAGAGGACAGTCAATGAAAAGTAAACAAAACAAGTAAGATGACTGAATAGCATGATAGAAGGTGATAAGTGGCCTGGTGGAGAAACCCAGGAAGATAAGATAGAACAGGTGGGTTATAATTTTGAATAGGGTAGTCCTCACTAAAATGGTGCCATTTAAGCAAAGACTGAAATGAAGTGAGGGAATGAGCCATGTGGACTATGTGGGAAAAGAACATTTCAGAAAGAAAAGCAAGAGCAAAGGCTCCGAGGTAGAAAAAGTGGCATAACTGAAGAACTGTAAAGAAGTTGGTGTTGCTGAACCACCATATACAGGAAAAGGAGTAGGATAGGAGAGCAGATAGGTATAGGGGGCCAGATTGGTATTGGAGGCTGTTATAATTTAATTTTATTCTCAGTGAAGTGGGAGCCACTGTAGGGTCTTGCATGGTGATATACTCTTATTTACCGTAAAAGGGTCACTCTGACTACTGCATTGAGAACAGATGGTAGGACATCAAAGGTGAGAAGAATCAGGATGTCACTATAATAATTCAGGTGATTGAACATGATGATAACAGTGAAGTGGTTACATCTGGATATATTTTGAAAGACATTTCTTGACAGGCTAGTTGTGAAGCGTGAGAATCCAAGTTCTAGCCTTACTTAGCAAGTGGAAAGCTGGAGTTGCCATAAACTGAAATGCGAAACACTGCCAGAGAAGCAGCTTTTTAGGGGAAGATTAAGAGTTTAATTTTGGGGGGCGCCTGGGTGGCTCAGTTGGTTAGGCGACTGCCTTCGGCTCAGGTCATGATCCTGGAGTCCCTGGATCGAGTCCCGCATCGGGCTCCCTGCTCGGCAGGGAGTCTGCTTCTCCCTCTGACCCTCCCCCCTCTCATGTGCTCGCTCTCTCTCATTCTCTCTCTCTCAAATAAATAAATAAATAAATAAATTTTAAAAAAAAGAGTTTAATTTTGGATATGTTAAGTTGGGGATATCTATTAGACTTCCAAGGGAAGATGTTAATAGGAAGTTAGCTGCAAGAGTCTGAAGTTCAGGGAGGGAGATCTGGATTAGAGATAGAAACTGAGGAGTTATTAGCATGTGGATGGTGTCTGAAGATAAAAGGTTGGATTAGATCAGTGAGGGAATGAGTGTGGACTGAAAAACTAAGAGGGCTGAACCTGGGGCACTCTGTTGTTTAGAGGCTGAGGAATTGAGGAAGAAATTACAACTAGTGAGGTGGGAGGAAAACCAAGATAGTATGGTATCTTGGAAAGAAGTATATATGCAAAAATGGAGTGATCACGTTGTCAAATGATGTGGACAGATCAAGTAAGATGACAAGTGAGAAATGTCCACTGGGTTTAGCAACATGGAAGTCACTAGTGACCTCAATAATAGCCATTCTGGTGGAGCAGTGGATCCAAAGCCCAAGTAGATCAAATTCAAGAGAGAACAGTAGAAGAACCAGATAGTCAAGAGAAGACTGGAGCAGCAGCAGGTGAGAAGTGTCTAGAAAACTTTGGATAAGATATGGATGGAAAGACCCCTGAATGCTGCTCTCAGCAAAGCATAGCTTTTTAACCCACAGCAACCTGGTCATTGTTCTCTAAACGTGCCATAGACACAAACTCTTTTTTGTATTTGGCCATGTGTTCTCCTGCCTAGCATGTTCTCATTCTTTAAGACTAGCCTAAACCTCACTTCATTTCACAACAAATATTTACTATGCCTTGTGCTAGGTGCTAAGTATACAGTGTAAAGCAAAGGACAAGGCCTCTAAAGGAGGGGCCTCAGTAGGCAATGAGAGCAGAAAAGTACATGTATGTCTGTGTGGAGTGGGGTAAGGGTATTATAAAGGGGACTGCCATGATAAGATGTAGGTTATAGCCAGATGGGTTACTGATGACCTTAAACCAGAGTTATTCTGGCAAAAAAGGTGCAGAAGCCAGGGAAACATAGATTTCCCCGATAAGGCTGCAGATTATTAATAAATGCAAAACGACAATACAAGCTTGCTCTTAAACATAAAGACAGAGGGGAGCCATAGAGGATTCTAAGCAGAGATCTGCTTTTTGAGAAACAACTCTGCATGCAGGGGAAAGGATGGACCAAACTGTTGGGTTAGGTAAAACTGTCCCACAGGACTGAGCCGCCTGAGTTCAGAAGTGGAGAAAGAAGGTGGCCTGCGGGTTCTGGGGTTGGGTGCTTCAAGACTGGCAGGACATGACAATGAGGGCGTACAGATTAGGTTGAAATGATGAACCAATGCTTTAGAATAGGGAGGGAAGAAAGTAAACCCATAGGGGGCTCATAGGTAGGAGAAAGAGCAATCACCAGGAGACCAGAGGTCTGGATGAGGATGGAGAACAAGTATAGTATGAGTAAGGAAGACTTTCCTCCTCATGTTACACCATAGGGAGCTAGTCCTTTAAATTCTATTAGCAATTATTATTTGGACAATTAATTCACTGGGAAACTACTCAAAAACTATCTTGTGATAGCTCTTCGATTATGGCCTTGAATTATTTTTTAACTTTTCATAATATTTATGTCTTGTCTCCTCATTTAGACTTTATGTTCCTCCAGAGTATGCACTGTGGAGCCCTTCAAGCACCTAGCATGGTGCTCAGTGATAGTTCAAAAATTATCTCTTCACCTAGATAACTGTTATTCACAGTAAGAATCAGGTTAAAGAGCTAGGAGCTTTATTTGACAAAATACAACATCCTTTCCTGATTAAAACTCTTCAGAGTATAGGGATAGAGGGAACATTCCTCAAGTTCATAAAATTCATCTATGAAAAACCCACAGCGAATATCATCCTCAATGGGGAAAAGCTGAGAGCCTTTCCCTTAAGATCAGGAACACGTCAAGGATGCCCACTCTCGCCACTATTGTTCAACATAGTACTAGAAGTCCTAGCAACAGCAATCAGACAACAAAAAGAAATAAAAGGTATTCAAATTGGCAAAGAAGAAGTCAAACTCTCTCTTTTCGCAGACGACACGATACTTTATGTGGAAAACCCAAAAGACTCCACCCCCAAATTACTAGAACTCATACAGCAATTCAGTTATGTGGCAGGATACAAAATCAATGCACAGAAATCAGTTGCTTTCTTATACACTAACAACGCAACTGTAGAAAGAGAAATTAGAGAAACGATTCCATTTACAATAGCACCAAAAACCATGAGATACCTCGAAATAAACCTAACCAAAGAGGTAAAGGATCTATACCCTAGGAACTACAGAACACTCATGAAAGAAATTGAAGAAGACACAAAAAGATGGAAAAACATTCCATGCTCATGGATCGGAAGAATAAACATTGTTAAAATGTCTATGCTACCCAGAGCAATCTATATCTTCAATGCCATCCCAATCAAAATTCCAATGACATTTTTCAAAGTGCTGGAACAAACAATCCTAAAATTTGTATGGAATCAGAAAAGACCCCGAATCGCCAAGGAAATGTTGAAAAAGAAAAACAAAGCTGGGGGCATCATGTTGCCTGATTTCAAGCTATATTACAAAGCTGTGATCACCAAGACAGCATGGTACTGGCACAAAAACAGACATATAGACCAATGGAACAGAACAGAGAACCCAGATATGGACACTCAACTCTATGGTCAAACAATCTTTGACAAAGCAGGAAAAAACATGCAATGGAAGAAAGACAGTCTCTTCAATAAATGGTGCTGGGAAAATTGGACAGCCACATGCAGAAGAATGAAACTCGACCATTCTCTAACACCATTCACAAAGATAAACTCAAAGTGGATGAAAGACCTCAATGTGAGACAGGAATCCATCAAAATCCTAAAGGAGAACATAGGCAGGAACCTCTTTGACATCAGCCACAGCAACTTCTTTCAAGATACATCTCCAAAAGCTAGTGAAACAAAAGCAAAAATGAACTTTTGGGACTTCATCAAGATAAAAAGCTTCTGCACAGCAAAGAAAACAGTCAACAAAACAAAGAGGCAACCCACAGAATGGGAGAAGATCTTTGCAAATGACACTACAGATAAAGGGCTGGTATCCAAGATCTACAAAGAACTTCTCAAACTCAACACCCAAAAAACAAATAATCAAGTCAAAAAGTGGGCAGAAGATATGAAAAGACACTTCTCTGAAAAAGACATACAAATGGCTAACAGACACATGAAAAAATGTTCATCATCATTAGCCATCAGGGAAATTCAAATCAAAACCACATTAAGATACCACCTTGCATCAGTTAGAATGGCAAAAATGGACAGGGAAAGAAACAACAAATGTTGGAGAGGTTGTGGAGAAAGGGGAACCCTCTTACACTGTTGGTGGGAATGCAAGTTGGTACAGCCGCTTTGGAAAACAGTGTGGAGGTTCCTCAAAAATTTAAAAATAGAGCTACCCTATGACCCAGCAATTGCACTCCTGGGTATTTACCCCAAAGACACAGATGTAGTGAAAAGAAGGGCCATATGCACCCCAATGTTCATAGCAGCAATGTCCGTAATAGCCAAACTGTGGAAAGAGCCGAGATGCCCTTCAACAGATGAATGGATAAAGAAGATGTGGTCCATATATACAATGGAATATTACTCAGCCATCAGAAAGGATGAATACCCAACTTCTACATCAACATGGATGGGACTGGAGGAGATTATGCTAAGTGAAATAAGTCAAGCGGAGAAAGTCAATTATCATATGCTTTCACTTATTTGTGGAACATAAGGAATAGCATGGAGGACACTAAGAGAAGGAAGGGAAAAATGAGGTGGGGGGGGGAATTGGAGGGAGAGATGAACCATGAGAGACTATGGACTCTGAGAAACAAACAGGGTTTTAGAGGGGAGGGGGGAGGGGGGATTGGTTAGCCCGGTGATGAGTATTAAGGAGGGCACGTACTGTATGGAGCACTGGGTGTTATATGAAAACAATGGATCGTGGATCACCACATCAAAAACTAATGATGCATTGTATGGTGACTAACATAACATAATAAAGTTAAAAAAAAAAAAAAAAAGAGCTAGGAGCTTTAATGATAACAAAAAAATAAAATAAGACCCCCCTTCTCCGATCTCTCCAAAGTAAACTCTCTTGTTTTCTATATACCTACATAAGCTTGTCTGTGTCCTACACAACCCTCATCAACATAACTGCACTTATTTACTTACATGTCTGTTTTACCCCCTAGCTGGTGAGCCCTGGAGAACACAGATTATACTGTATTCATCTTTGTTGTTCTTGAGCTCCACATAGTGCCTAACATAGAGTAAGTGCTCAGTTAATAAGTAGAAGCCAAAATGAAATCATCCAATTTTCAAACTTCTACAAAAAAATTTTTTTTTATTGAAGTATAGTTCACATACAATGTTATATTAATTTCAGGTGTACAACATAGTGATTCGACAATTCTATACATTACTCAAACTCAATGTTCACCACCTTAAGTGTAGTTACCACCTGTCACTAAACAACATTATTACAATATTATTGACTTTATTCCCTATGCTGTACTTTTCATCCCTGTGATTTATTTATTTTATAACTGCAAGTTTGTACCTCTTAATCCCCTTCACCTGTTTTACCCATTCCCCCAATCTCCTCTCCCCTCAATTTTCAAACATTAATTAAAAGTTGGCCATGTGTAAGACATTGTACCTAGCTAATGCTGTGGTGGTAATCATTTTGCAATATGTAAATCTATCAAATCAATGCCATTGTACACCTTAAACTGAAACAGTGTTATACGTCCACTGTATCTCAATAAAGCTGGAAAAAAAGACATTGCCTAGGATTGTAATGAGGTATCATTAGGTACTAAATTGTCTCCTTCAGTAGACAAGATAAAATAAATTAGTTTAAGCAAAGAAACAACAAAAAAGGCAGGGAGGTAAGTACTTTTTAAAGACACATGGGCTCTTTGAGTGCAGAAAAAAAAAAAGAAAGCGTTCTGTAGATGCCAATATGCTCAGTGAAAGAAAGTAGATTGAGAGCCTAAAATAAATTAAATCAGATCCGGTCCTTCCCTCTCCTCTCCTTACCTCTCTAGCGTTTAGGCCATTTCCATTTCCCCCCTTCTCTCTAAAATAAAACAAAACCACAACCACATCTACATTCAACTGTTTTTGGCTGTTTATGCATAAACTTACTGATTATGGACAAGAGGGCTGAAAATACTTTCAGGAAGATAGCAGAGATGAACAGAATTAGGACGTCCTTTAATGTATCAAAAAAGATGGCTCAAACCAACAATTTACTTGTTACTTTAATTATAAACAAAAGGAAATGAAATAAGTAGATTTTAAAAACTATCTAAGATGCGGATTAGAGGAAATAAAGGTTAAGGTCAGCCGTCTATGCGAGCTAACTCATTTTATCTCTATGTCGTGTCCTCTTGATTGCTCTGGGGGTGGGGAAAAAAAGGACACTGTTGTACAGAGACAGCACATCAGAAAAAGCTGCTGCCAAGCCATGTTTCTACTCACTCACAGGAGCCTAGTCGACTCCTGCCATGCATGTGTCATAGAACATATGTGGCTTGAGAAAAACTTAGATGAATGGAAAATAGATTTCTCTACATGATCACAGGATATACTTAGAAATAAGTTCCTAACAAAATATCAAAATCAAACACAACTTTTAAAAAGAGATCTGGAACTCCGTATTGGATCTAAAAGCCAGTGTGCTTATTGTAATAATAGTAACAGAAGTGGCGGTGGCAGCAGCGTGATGGCAGAGGCGACAGCAGCTCACGCACTTGGTGAGTGCTTCCTTAGTGCCAGGGACAGAGTGCTTTGTTAATTTCTCATTTACTCACTGCTACAACTCTTTGAGTTTAATGACAAGGCATAATCATACACTATCCAGGTTTGCCTATTTCATTACATTTTTCCTTAAAGTGTCAAAAAGAAAAAAACAAACTCAGAAAATAACTTTTAAAAAAATGGAACAAAATGTTACTTTGAAAATATTCTGATTTTTTTAACTTTGCCTTAAACACACATGATTTTCAGGGCCACTATAAATATGCAGAATTTAGTGGGTATTACAATCCTAGTAAGTTTCCTAATATAGCCCTCTGAGGTTAATGCAGTTTTCTCTGTATTTAAATGGCTTAGCCTAGAGTCACTACTCAAACGGTACTAATCACTTTAATTCTGATTAAAGGGACATGCAGGGCCATTCCAGATAAACTGTCAAGTCAGCAGCAACCTCAATCTCCTAGGAAAGCCTTTGAGATATACTTCTATGTCCTGTTTGTGGCTCTAGGGATATCCCTTCTTATTTACAGTGTAGCGAATAGATATTTTATCAGAGCAATTTTTAAGATAAAAGCAAATTTAAAGAAAAATATCTTTAAAATTTATTTAAGAATATTTTAAAGCAAATATTATCAGAAGGAAAACAAAGAAATCTGATTACTTTTTAAAAAATCTGTTTTTTAAAACCTCTCTTCTTATTCTTTTTTGATAAATACTGGGTGCTGTGTTAAAATATTAAATTTATCAGAGAAATCCTTAGCAATGTTTTTTGTAACTAGTGTTAACAATTCCCAAAACACTTTCTCCTCACATTCTTGTATGAATGCGATTTAACTTATGATATCTGATTTCCAAAAAAAAAGCTGTCAATTTACTGCTGGGCTTATTATAAATCCATTTTTTTAAAAAGCTTTGGCATCTGTATTTGTAAAAAAAATTATAGTGAGTCAAAATGTTTAAGTCTTTTTAGAGGCTATGATTTATTACACTTAATCTGATTATTTTTTAAAGGCTCAGTCTCAAGAAAATTAAAGGAAATTTTGATCTATAGATGAAGAAAAAAATCACACTTTTTAATTGTGAAGAAAATAATCTTTTTAATGTTTGCAGGGCAGAGTACATAAAGATAACCTATCAACAAACTCTGTGTAATATCAAATAATAAATTGCTGATCATAACTAAAATAATAAGGATTTGATTGAAAAATAACAAGGTTATATTTCATTTTTACACTCTGGTTGTGTTTCTATGAAGTTTTATTTAAGCCATATTTTGAAAACCAGAATATTGTAAATGCTCAAAAGGTGCCTTCTACTATTAAGAAGAATCCAATTTTATTTGTAAAGCAGAGTTAATGCCAAAGTTAATTGTTTGCAGATTTGAATTATTTGAATTGTTTAAAATGCCATTTGTATTTGGGGTGCCTGGGTGGCTCACTCAGTTAAGCATCCCCTATTGGCTCATGGGTCATGATCCCAGGACCCTGGGATTGAGCCCAGTGAGTTAGGCTCCCTGCTCAGTGGGGAGTCTGCTTCTCCCTCTCCCACTGCCCCTCCACCTGCTCATGCTCGCTGTCTCTCTCAAATAAATAAATAAAATCTTTAAAAGAAAATACCACTTGTATTTTAAAAGAGTAAAGCACCATAAGCAGTCTTATGTTAAAGTCAGAAGTGTTGTAATTGCAAGCCTGATCTAGAATAGACAGAGAACTAGAAAAATGCATGAACTCAGTTCTCACAGAATGACACATTTTAGCAGTAGTCCATCAAGAGTTCCAAAAGGCAAGTCACAACACTTGAACTATTTTTTAAATATTAATACTTGAGACTGTGAACCAATTTTTATAATAAGTTTTAAAAATTTAATTAATACATATTGCTTACAGTATACTTTTGGTAAATACTCTTACAGTGAAATCAGTGAGACTATTAGTTTGAGCGTAATAATGAAAAGCAGGGTTCAAATCCAAGCCCTGTCACTTACTAGGCTGTGTGATCTCAAAGAAATTGCTTCATTTTTCTACGCCCCACTTTCATCACCTATCAAAAGGGAAAAATAGCAGTACCTACACCTCATAAGGTGAGTGTGCTGATTAAAGTAAGTTAATCTCGGGCGCCTGGGTGGCTCAGTCGTTAAGCGTCTGCCTTCGGCTCAGGTCATGATCCCAGGGTCCTGGGATCGAGTCCCACATCGGGCTCCCTGCTTGGCGGGAAGCCTGCTTCTCCCTCTCCCACTCCCCCTGCTTGTGTTCCTGCTCTCGCTGTGTCTCTCTCTGTCAAATAAATAAATAAAATCTTTAAAAAAAAAAAAAATAAAGTAAGTTAATCTTTATAAAGCATTTAGCATCATGTCACACATAGTACTCAGTAACTGCTGAATTGTGCTATTATTATTGTTAGTCTGGGTTTTATTGTTGAATGCAACAAATGCCAAATTCCCTTCTTTTGTTGGGACTCAATTTAACAAAGTCAAAGGGGATAGAATGAAAATTTCTCATCAGTAATGATTTCTCACCAGTTACCTGATTCACTGTAATAGTTTCACTTTATTGTGCTTATAACAACTAAAATTAGGTGCATAAAAACAACAAGAATCGACGATGTCCTTCGTTAAGCTACCAACAGAGGTTACCTACCTGTGCAGCTCTTCTGTTTTGTCTTCAGTTGGACCTACGATTAGTAAACAATGGCGAAGGACAGCTGCCATGACACGGAACTGATGAGAATCACTCTACAGCAAATAAAAAAGACAAGAGGAAAAATTGGGGATTGAATGCCTTAATGAAGGAGTTTGGTATATCACTACATCCTGGGAGTCATCTTATGGCCCACCTGTCCCCCCTAAACAGTCATTCTTATACCATACGTGATAGAAGTCAGGATATTGTAGAAAAAGTTCTCAATACTAAGTGAATGGTTACTATCTCATATGAAGAGCTACAACCACCTCCAGAAATGGCTGAAACCAGAAGGTGCTGATCTAGCCACTCCCTCAGGACGTGTCAGGCAAAGAGATGCATGATCAACATCCATGCATTTCCCACTCTGTTTTACCTTAAGATTCAATTCACCTAATGCTTTGCCATTTCCAGAAAGCCTAGATTCTTTTGATAGTATACTGTTCCAGTCTACTAATTGCTATAAAAGTTCAAATAGATGTAATGCTATCAGATATTTTAGGAGTGGGTTGTACATCCTTAATGCCTCATTTCTTAATTTTCAAAAGCAATAAATTAAAATATATAATCAACTTCATTTTAATGAGTCTTCTTAATCTCCTAGCTCCCCCAAATCTTGCTAATTCCCCCAGAATTACTGGCAAGTGATGAAAAACAAGTGATCTGAGTTTAATCTCCTATTTTCTCCAATGTTTACTCACTCATTGGTATTAAAGACACATAGAGAGTCAGAGGGAAAAAGGCAAGCAGTAGGAAATAAGCTAAGTTATGAATAATCACTTAGTTTACCTCCTCTTTTTTAGTGAGCTCTTGGGCCACTATAATTTCTTTAATCACCTGCATCAAGGTCATCTCTCTCTTCTTCCAGATTTTTAGTAATAAGAAGACAGATAAAATGAGTGATAATTATAATAGAGATCCTGCGCATGCTACACTTCAGGAAGTCACCAATTACTTCAAAAACTATTTAAAAATTAAAAAAACTTTATAAAAAATTAAAAAACTTGGGGCGCCTGGGTGGCTCAGTCGGTTAAGCGTCTGCCTTTGGCTCAGGTCATGATCCCAGGGTCCTGGGATCGAGCCCCGCATCGGGCTCCCTGCTCCGCGGGGAGCCTGCTTCTCCCTCTCCCACTCCCCCTGCTTGTGTTCCTGCTCTCGCTGGGTCTCCCTTTGTCAAATAAATAAATAAAATCCTTAAAAAAATAAAAATAAAAAAACTTTAGTATGTATTTATCTCAAGTCTATGTACAGTGAAATATACTCACATATTATACATATATTGATATACGTTCTTATATTCATATATAAGATGTGAGACGATGTGTCTTATAAAATCTAACAAACAATAGAGCACAATTTCATTACTCATAATGCAGAGGACAGTATTTTAAGCATAAAACTATTATATGTTTATTTGGAAGAGATGAAGGCCTCAGTATGGCATAATGGAAAAAGCTCTGCACTTGGAGTCTGGAGTCTAAGTTGTAACCCTAGACAAGTCATATAGCTTCTCTGAGCCAAAGTTTCCCCACATGCATCTCCACACATGTGACTGTTAGGGTTATAAAAGAATTAAAGAGGATGACATATAAGGAAGTGCTCAGCACTTGCAATGGAACATTTGAAGGTGAGGGGGAATGATGAGGGAGAAAGGAAACAGAAGATAGAGCTGAAATGAGTGATAATGAAATAATCGTGTGTTGGGGAAGGAAGAGAGAAAAGGGGAAGAGAATCAGTGGAATGCCAGAGACACGAAGACTGGTAGGGTTGATATGGACGCTGTCCCGTTCGCCATCCATTTTCAAATGCCTGAAACAAAATTCTCTAATATGTAAATATACTTTTACTTACCCCAAACTACATGAAGCACACTGAAACGCATGTGAAATTCTTCCATTTAACTTCTTTTATTTTTTTAAAGATTTATCCATTTATTTTAGAAAGAGGGTGAGCAAGTATGAGCAATGGGGAGGGGCAGAAGGAGAGGGAGAGAGAAACCCAGACTCCACACCCAGCCAGAACCCGAAGTAGGGCCCAATCCCATGACCTCACAATCATAACCCTAGTCAAAACCAAGAGTCCAACGCCCAACTGCCTGTGCCACCCAGGTACTCCTTCCATTTCTTAACTCTTAATAAGATCAGATTTTGCTTGGGTCTGAAAATTAAGTGGGAATGCACTTCCTTTTAAACTAGATTTTCCTGAGGTGCCTGGGTGGGTCAGTCAGTTAAGTGTATGACTCTTGATTTTGGCTCAAGTCATGATCTCAGGGTCGTGAGACCGAGCCCTGCATCGGGTTCTGTGCTGAGTGAGGAGTCTGTTTGGGATTCTCTCTCTCCCCCTCTCTCTGCCCCTTCCCACCGCACACACTTTGCTCATGCACGCTCTCTCTCAAAACAAAAACAAAAACTAGATTTTCCTTTATTCTAGATACCACAATTATTCTCTTCTCGTGCTGATGTTGACAAGCTTCTTGCAAAACTATCCATTTTGGTCTTCTTACTTGCAACTGTAAACCAAAATCCTACTTCTTTCCCTCCCATTTCTTCCTGTCCCAAATTTTATAACACCAATTCCCAAGTCATACCTATGTCTGCAATGCTCTCTTTTACCATAAATCCATTAAATTATCTTTATTCCTCTACCCAAAACAACTGCTGAAATCTGTGGATTGTTTCCTCCACTCTTGGCATCACCAATTCCTTTTCCTTTCCCAGGCCTCAGCTAAAATATTTCATCAGAGAAGCCCTTCCTCGTCCACCTAATCTAAGTAGGTTTCGTCCTTCATTATTTTCTATCACTATATCTTGTTATGATTCCTTTCATAAAATCATAATTTGTAATGCCACATTTGTGTGTATACTTGCATTTCCATTGCTTTCTCCACTAATCTAGTACCTTCAGAAGTTTAGAGTGCATGTGTTTAATAGGTGTTCAATAATTATTCATTTATTTGTTTAATTTAGAGAGGGAGAGAGAGAGAGGAGAGAGAGAGAGAGGTAGAGGGAGAGGGAGAAAGAGAATCCCAAGTAGGTTCCACACCCAGTGTGGAGCCCATGTGGGGCTCAGACCCACAGTCCTGAGTCATGACCAGACCGAAACCAAGAGTCCAACGCTCAACTGACATCCACCCAGGTGCCCTGGTGTTCAATAATTTTTAATGTAAATTATAAGTAAAATAAAAAAGAGACCCTGTCATCAGTGGGCAGCTAGATAAATTTTCACAAATGAGCACATTCATATAACCAGCACAAAAATGATCCAATGTCAAGATCAAGAACTCCAGAATTCCCCTCATGGCCTCTTCGAATGACAATCTCCTGCTCCTCAAGGGTAATTCTAGTTTCGAACATCACAGGTTAGTGATTTTTGTTGTCATTGAACTTTGCTTGAATGAAATCATAAAATATAGGCTCTTCTGTGTCTGGTTGTGAGATTCATCCAGGTTGTTATGTGTAGCTAGTCTACACATTTTCATCACTTGAGATGTTCTTTTTCATCACTTGAGAACAGTGCTATCCAAGGTGCAGTCTGTGGACCAGGGTTGGTCCATACCATTTGCCACTGATCTACAGCTCCACCTGTGCAAAAAGTGTGCGTGAGCATTTAGAGACTTTTCCAGTTTGAGGTTGTGTGTAATATTGTATTATACAAGAGTTTTATTCTGATAGCTAGGGCAAAAAAATCTGGTCCTTCACCACAGTTAGGTTAAGAAAGCATTGCTGAATACAGTGAATCTATTACAATTTACTTATCTATCCTACTCTTGATGGACACTTGGATTGCTTCCAGTTTGGGGCTATATTGAAGAGTACTGCTGTGAATACACTTTCTTACATCTTATCTGCTGTGTCAAGCTTTAGAATATACTGCCAAATAGTGTTTCAAAGTGTTTATACCAATTTACACTCCCACTAGTTGCTCTACAGTTGTGTCAACATTTGGTATTGTCAGAGTTTTAAAATTTAGTCATTCTTGTGGGTGTGCAGTGGTCTCATGGTTTTATTATGCATTTTCCTGATGACTAATGAAGTTTTATATGACTACTGGTCATTTGGATACCTCTTTTGTGAAGTGCCTGTTCAAGCCTTTTGCTGATTTTTTACTGGGTTGACTGACTTTATTTGTACGGATTTGTAGGACTTTTTAATATATTCTGGATAGAGTCCTTTATTTGTAGATGTGTTGCAAATATCTTCTCCAATTTGGTGGCCTGCTTTTTCACTTTCTTCTCTTGATGAGTTCATTTTAATGAAGACCGATTTGTCAACTTTTTCTTTGAGATTTGATTTTTATTTTGTCCTGTTTTAGAAATCTTTGCCTACTTAAGAAATGTTTGATAGATAAGGTCATGAAGATAATCTGTTTCCTTCTAAAAGCTTTATTATTTTACCTTTCATATTTAGGTCCTTATCGATCTCAAATTAATTTTTTGTGTATGGCATAAGGTAGGGATTCAAATTCATTTTTCTTCCATACGGCCATACAATTGATTAAAAAGTCCACTTTTTCCCCATTGCACTTCAACATTACCTGTGTCATGAATCAGTTGACTATATATGTGTAGGTTTATTTCTAGACTCTTTATTCTATTCCATTAGTCTGTCTCAGTCAAAATTTTTGAACAAGTGCTACCATTTAAGAAGTCTTCTTTAACAAAGGTTAGAGTGGATACTATTTTCTAGTATTGGCTATTCTGCTGTCTGACTTTCCATGAGTAATTTAAACTCTCTGATCTTTCATGTCTTCATTTCTCAAAAGGGGTTAATGCTTCTGTGTCACAAGGATGCTGGAAAGATTAAATACAATTGTTCTTTATAAAATATTATACAAATACAGTTTATGTAACTATAATTTACTTGCTTCATCTTAGTTTTGATATCTTTAAGATATCTATATTCTCTCCTCTTAAGTCATATCTTTAAGATATCAATATTCTCTCCTCTGAAATCATTATCTCCACAGGTTGAGAAGAAAAAAAGTCACCAGGGATGAAAGGAGGAGGAAGAGAGAAGGCAAACAGGCTTGCTGTGATAGGTGGAAATCAAAATAAGATAACACTCAATTAAAAGGGAGATAAAAACTCAGGAGATTCTTTGGGATCTCTTTATATAGCCCTTACTTCTTAATTATAAATTCTACTACTGTCCTGCTGCTTTTTCTCTCCTGTGCAAATTGTGGAAGATTTCACTTTTGTTTAGTAAAGGTGTCAATTTCCTCACATCTTTTCAAAGTGTCAGCTGATCTAATCCATGCCTGAGAAAGTCTGAAGAGAGAATACTGCACACCAATGAGTCCTAATCTGGTCTTGTTATCCCAGGGTAGTTCTAATTTCTTCAAGAAGGTTTAGGAAACTTGTCCTATGAAAATTTGATTTCAATTCTATAAAAAGTGAAAGATACTCAGACACAGACACACACACACATGCACACAAGTATATGCATACTTACCTAGAAATACAGCTATATCTCAGGTAGCATTTGACCCTGTTTCACCCTATTCCTTTTGCTTACCCCTACCATGGTTATTTGTCCTACCAAATTGTCTATGTTCAAAAATCTCCCTGTCTCCTTACAGGCAAAGATAATGTATTTTACCTATGCATCTTTTTCATCGAACATCATGCTGGGCACAGACTAATAAATGCTTTTTTTTTAAATTAATTTATAAGGGAAGATATAAATGTTATAAAATAAAGCGCTGTAACTCTAGAAAGACTAGAAATCTGCTGCTGTAAACAATGTTATTGAATGTTTTAGGCTTCTAGAGAACTTTTTAATAGCTTTGACATTTTTAAAAGGTTTTATTTATTTGAGAGAGAAAAAGTATGAGTGGGGGCAGGAGCAGAGGGAGAGGGAGAAGCAGACTCCACACTGAGTGGGGAGCCTGATGTGGGGCTCGATCCCAGGACCCTGAGATTATGACCTAAGCCAAAGGCAGATGCTTAAGCAACTAACTTAGCCACCCAGGTGCCCCAATAGCTTTGACATTTTAAAAGGTATCATAAACTTTTCCTTCTTCCCCGCTAACCTTGGGCTTTTTCTCCTATATATTTCTGTATATCACACTTTATTTTTCATTAAACAAATATTTATTGAATGTTTACTCCGTCCTGGGTTATGTTGCTTAGCAGAAAGACTATGCCAGTAAGATCAGACATACCCCAAAGATCTAGAACATATGATATTTGAAGCATCTATGCATTACTGAGGTGACTTTCTTATTTTTAAACATGTAGAAAATACAGAGAAGAACAGCAATGTAACAAACAGTTGTATATCCATCTGTGTTCATATGTCTGATTTTCCTATCAGACTGTTAGTTCTTTGAGGGCAGTGATGCTTTCATCATCTTGTATCTTGTATGCTTAATGTAGAACTTGGCACATACTGGGCACTCAATGTTTACTGAAAAGACGATTCAGCAAAAAAATATGGCACAGCTTGAAGTTTATTTTTATTTAATTAATATCATGTCCTTTCCCCACATTTCCTTTAAAGTCTCTAAAATAACCATGGCACTAACCTCTTCTGTTACAATGTTGACATTCCCAATTAACTCCTATGGACATTCACTGTTTTATCTGACTCAAATGCACCTTTTGACTACTCAGATACTTGTATTTACTTCTCTGTTTGCACTTGGTTGTCTGGCTCTACCATGTCTGTTGGTCCTTGTGTCTTCTCGTTACATTGCACTGATAACCTGGGAAGCACTGCAGAAGGGAATGTGTGCTAAGTAAGGGATCTCTACAATAACATGCTTTCCTCCATCAACAAAGAGATTTAGCAAGGTGTTAAAGCAGGAGGAAGACAAGGCCATTTCAGTTAATTTTTCTAGAACTGACTTTAGGTCCTGCTAAAGGAGCCTTTGTCTTAAACATTAAACTACCTTTATAGGAAAGGGAGAGAATGAGACAGGGAGGGAAGGAGGAAGTGAGGGAGACAGAAGGACACCATGTGGAAATAAAGCCAGCTACATTTCCTACTGAATGGAAAGGAATCTCCAAATTAATCTGCTGATGGTATCAGTAGGCAGGCAGGAATTTAACACTGAGGCATGAACCTAAAATGGACAAACGGCACTAATCTGCTAAGCCTCAAGAAAAACCTAGTCATTAATTTTCTGTTTTTGATGAATTGTAAATGAACAATGATAAAAATACCTACTAAAACAGTTAAAACCAAAACCAAACATCTGTATTTTCTGTAACAGTTGAGCTGTGTAATAGATAAATATCTTTAAAGGTGAAATGCCCAGGGTCTAGAAAGGTATAAACTAGCGCTCTTCTTCTGAAGGGCAATTTGGCAATACATATCAAAAACCTTTAGAGTTTTAAAAAACCCTTTGGCCCAACAATTTCAGGAATTTATCCACAAAATTTTACAATAAGAAAATTCACTGTATTACCAGGTAAAACAGCAAACAACTGCAAACAATCTAAACGCCTACACATAAGGAATTTGTTAAAGGTTGATAGATCCTTACGAGGGAATATTCAAGTATAAAAATACTTATTAAGTATAAAATGACTTATGAAGAGTATTTCTTCATACGGATTTATCAACCTTTGACAAAGAGGAGAATAAATTGTCTGTTAAATTATTTTTTGGTTGCAGAACTCTTTTTATCCCCAAATGATATCTACTTACGACCTAATATAAAGAGAAAAAAACAACAGCAACTGCAATAATCAAAGATGCTCTTTCGAAAGTGAGGATGGGGAACCTGGAACTCATCCTACTCCTAGGAACTTTATGGCTTCAAGGAACATTCTGAATACCACTACTCTTCAAGAACATTTACTGTGGAAAAAAAGATCAAGATTATAAAATGACTGCAGTTTTGAAAAAAGAAATTATACATATGTTTATATTCATATATTATACAATGAAGAATGGTTAGAAAGATATACATCAAATGCAAACAGTGCTTATCTTTGAGTGGTGGGTTTATCGGTGATTTGCACTTTTTTATTGCTTGTATGCTTTTTTCCCTTAGATGTATGATGAGCATATATTTTCATTATAAGGAAAATAATACTAGTTATTTTTAAAGTTAAATTTTAAAGTTGGATTCTTCTGTACAATAAGTTTTCAATATCCCTTTATTTCAGTTGGTATTTTAAAGTATTAACAATTCTTTAGGTGCTTGCTTAATTGGAGAAAGATGCCATTCATCTGACAATCGAGGCGTTATTAAAATCCAAGTAAATGGGCTCTTACTGGCAAGTTTCTCTGCATCCTTATTACAGATTTTCCTTATGCTAAGTTGTGGGTACCTCCCTATGCTCTGATTTCTGGGCCTTTTCACATGCTGTTCAATTTCTGAGAAACGTTCATCTCCCCAATTGTCAAACAGTTCCATCATTCTCAGTCATCCTATCTTGGAGACACCTTTCCTGACTATGCTAAGTATTCTCAATCATTGCACTGTTTCTCTCCTAGCACTTAACACAATTTGAATTATATATTTGTTTACTTATTTATTACCTGTCTCACCAACAAAACTGAAGGCAGAGACTATGCCTATTATTTGCCAACATATTACACAATGCCGGCATAATACCTAGCAATTGGCTATAAATATTTATTGACTGACTGAATGACTGACCAAATGTTTGCTAAAATTTGAATTTGGAGACTCACGGAGACTCAATTGGTTTAAAAAAAAAAAACCAAAACAACAACAACAAAAAAACAACAAAACCTTTCCCACACTCTTGCCTAAATGGGTTGGCAAGATCCTGTTTTCAATACTGTTTAAATTTCTGATAACGTCAGTAATAGCCCAGAGTCACAATAACTGGGCACATTTTATAATGGCTTTATCTATTGATCCACAACTTACAAGAAGCCCTAGGTCTGCAGAGATGCCTGCTTCGGGACTACTGATCCTTTCTCATGTATCTTTTGGAGAATAAACTTTCTATAATCCAGAATGAGTAACTGCTGCTTCAACATCTTCTAAGGCTTCTTCCAGCCCCACTATTACACTAATGAAGGCTAATCTCAATTTACTGATATATGTTACATGTCATTCCATACATATACTGATGTGTAGCCATTGAATTATAATAAACCTTTTTGGTCAGGAATGTGAACAGTGTGAACTACTATTTTGGGCACAATTTAAATAACAGGGGCTCCAACAATGGCAAACCAACAGTCTCAGAAGAGCTCTTGCAACTAAATGGAGAACTTAAAAACACCAAAACAAACAGTGTAAGAAAAATAACCATAGAAGGTACCAAATAAGCATAGAGACATAATATTTTAAATACTTCCAAATATTTGGTTTCAAAGCATAAATGGAGCATGTGGGCTTTCCACATCTTTTCCTGCCAAGTCTCAGGAAAAACTGACCATACTACAGTCATCTAAAACAGCTGTTAGGACTGATTTTCAAATATTTGGTTTCAAAATATAGACCTATTTGCACTTTAAAACTCAGATGCCTGCATACTCCCACTATAGCACTGCACTGAGATAATCCTCTCAAAGTAGGCTGCTGGCAAAAACAGATCTGTATTCATGGTGAGCACTGCTTCAAATGGACACAGCAAAATGTTAACCTAAGTCCTCAAGTCAGCTGTCAGAAAAGATAATTTACCCTGGCACCAAAATACTTTGTTTCTTTGTTTCTTTCTTTTTTTTTTTTTTTTGAAGGCAGGGGCTCAATTTCACTCATCATTTAAGGTTAAAGAAAGAGCACAAATGTGAAATGTTAAGATTCTAGAAACCAGGAAAAAAGTTTATGTCCACTTTGCTTACAACTGTTGCCTTCCTTAAACTAAGTTTCTTGTTTAGCATATTGTTCTTGTGGGTACTTAGATATAAACTATCAAATCTGCCTCACTTTGGGCTGCTGTAAGGTCTAAGCCACAGAAAAGGATCGTAGTCCACAAACCTTTCCCACACTGTGGTATAATTGTATTTATTTTCTAGGACTGTATACAAGCATGGATATCCAGTTGTAGTCCTACATTTCTGATAGTTATCTAATACTATAACACTCTAGGGATGATAGGGGATACACATAGCATCTTTTGCTCTTCTGAGCAGACATCAATTCTGATCGATCAATTTTAACTGGCCTGATTCATCTTATCTTTTAAGATGGCAGTCATTGTAAATGCTTATAACTTTATGAACAATATTGTTTTATTTCCCTTCAAATCTTATCATTTAAACCTTGTTCCTGAAAGAAGCACTTGAAAAAAAAAGGCAGGTGATAGTATAACTGGGAAAAGGAACTATATTGGCACCTTACAAAATAATAATCTAATTGGAATTAAAAATTTAAAAATCTATAAAAAACAAAATAATGAAACAGTCCAACTTCATCCTATTTTTCTGGTGTTACACAAATGGAAAGCAAGCATTCCTCCCTTGCAGGCAGCTCTAGGGAGGCCCCAGACCAATTAAATTATAGGTAGATAAGAATATCCTTCTCAACCTTACCTCTTTATGCACCTTCCAACTGTCTACCGTCACATTGAAGAGAGCTTTGAGGGCCTCAATGGCACAGTCTGTCTCCTGAGGTGAGAGAGGAGGTCCATTATGGTCTATGGCCGATTCATATTCATCGGTCCACTTGATGCTAAAGGCACTTTCCAAGATCTGGGTTAGCAGCGGTAGTCCCTGGAGCTCATAGCGCAATTGTGACCTGATGTCAGTGTGCAAAAGTGACAGGAGGAAGAGCAAGCGCAAGTCAAAGCACTTAATGTCATTGATAAACTTTCGGTCCTTGCACTTTCTCAGGAGGTTACAGAGCTTGGCAGCAAGGTTAAGTTCCAGGCTGAGCTGCTGTGCCATCTGACTGTTGAACACTATGTTACACAGACATTTTAATGACTCCACGATAACTGGGAACTCTGACACCTTCTCCAAAGAATCATCCGACTCATTTAGCTTGGCTAATCGCAGCAGTATCTGCATATTTTCCTTGGTTGTTACAGGAACTAAAACCTTTTTGTCTCTGGAGAGAATGCGGAGAACTTCCAGGCAGGACACTTGACATGTTGTTGGGATGTCCTTTACAAGGACTTTAAATATGCCTTCACAGAGTTTCTGAAAAACAAGAACGAGTATGCAAAAATCATTACTTGGCTTAAATGATTTAAAACAGAATACTTCTCTACCAATGTATGTCACAGCAGTCAGATTCTGGCTAGAAAAGATTTTTACTTTTTTTTTTTTTTTTAAGCCACAGAATATTAGAACTGAAAGAGACCTTATATTTGCTGCACTTCTTTCACTTACAGATATGGAAATTAAAGACCAGAGAGGCTGTACTGGGCCAGAGTGAATCAGTCAGGTCTTACATAGCTTTGTTCTCAAGAGATTTGTAATATCAGACTACATATAATAGCAGGATAAAGGCAATTAGTCTGAATCACAGCTGATGGATCCAAAGTGTACATATCTGTCTTGCATTTTTTGAAATATAATTACTCCTATCATTGCTAAATTTAAGAACCACTGATCATTCTTTCAATATTCAATGTCCAGCTTTCTTGTCCATAAACTGCAGGTCTGGATCTCTCAAGCTCCTACCTTATATGTGAAGCAAGCTGGTATAAACTATTCTATTGCTGACCATTTCTGTACCTGTTACATTTTATAAAAACAACAGCAACAACTAGGACTAACATCAGATTTTACAAAGTTTGTATTTACCTATCATCAGACCTTAACTCTTAAAAGAAGCTATCTGTGGGTCAAGCATTATGATCTTGGTAAGAATCCCAGGCTGTATGTACCTTCTCAGTACATCCTAGTTGTACAGCTATGAAGCGCCAACTCTAAATGTACAGTTGACCCTTGAACAACAGGGGTTTGAACTGCTCGGGTTCACTTACACATGGATTTTTTTCGATAAATACAGTATAGTACTGTAAATGTATTTTGTTTTCCTCGTGATGTTTTTAGTAACACTTTTCTCTAGCTTACTTTATTGTAAAACTACGACTACAATAATATAGAACATATAAAATACGTGTTAACTGACTATGTTATTGGTAAGGCTTCTGGTCAACAGCAGGCTATGAGTAGTTAAGTTTTAGGGGAGTCAGAAACTGCACGCAGATTCTTTGACTGTGCCGGGGACTGGCACCCCCCTAACTTCCACATTGTTTAAGGGTCAGCTATACTATGTTCTCTAGATGAAGGGGGGAAGGAAATTACCTTGACAAGCTGAAAAAATTTTATAACAATGTCAACTCTATCCCTGCCATCTCTGATAACTAGAAGGGACTTTCATTCAATGTCTTATTATCATCATTAAAGCATTTTTAAAAAAAATGAACACAAGTTTGGGGGGTGGATTAAGTATAATGTGCCCATTATAGAAATATAAAAAAACAGGGAAATCTTTCTCCAATGTCTGATCTTTGACATCCAAGAAAAACAAAAACAAAACCACATTCTATGTACTACTTCCCATGTAGGATATTCCTGGGGGTGGAGTCAGATAACCTTTGCTCCCACATAACTTTACTCAGGAGAGAAATCATCTACATTGCTGTTTAAGTTAAGAAACATGCAATAAGTAGGTATTATAAAATATCATATATGTGAATTGGGAGTGCTACATATTGAATTAAAAAGACACCTTTACCTCCTTCCTTTTTAAACCAAAGAGAACAACAGCAACAATAAAATATAATAAATAATAAAATATAAAATACAGACAATATGGGTCCTTTCTTGCTCCACCTTCAGACTCGAGAAAGAAAAAGAGCAAAGCATGAATACAAATAGGAATAGGCAAGGCTATCAATCAAACGGATTGAAACTCTCGGACATACGAAGGCTACGTGGAAGAGATTAGAGAGCCCGTACAATCTATAGCTAAAAACTACCTCATCTATACTTCCAACCAAAGACAAGGGTTCTAGTTTAAAGCACAGTTTTCAATCATAATTGTTCTTAAACATGCCATTTCTTTTTATAGATCTGCCTCACATAATGATCGTTAGGTAGCTTTTTGCTATAATTTTAACATATATTTGAAATTAAACCACTTTTTGGATAATGACTCTTTCCTCCCTGCCTTTTTTTTTCAATTACAACTCAAAAAAAAAAAAAAAATCAAAGACATACCTAAAATACAAAAGTGATTCTTAATAGACACACTCATTGCCTCACTCAATATAATCATTTTAAGTCAGAGAATAGTATAAAGAGCAAATTAATAAATCATGTACATGTGGATGAATCAGAAAAATTTTGTTTTGCGTATGTACACCAGGCAAGAACACTGAAGGAGCATTCTTTACACTTTCTCCATCTGCTGAGTGCGTGCTCTACTTCTGTGTTTCAAAGGTACTCTTGTATTTCACCTTTATTTTGCTCTAAGAGTATTTTTCTGTGCTGTAACTATTTTTTTTCAATTGATTTTACTCTTCCTAAAACATGCTCGCCTCTCTTCAAACACTTTCCACAGCTCCTCCTTGCCTGCAGTATGCAGCCGAAATGAGCCCACTGCTCCCCTTTCTACTGTCTTCTCTTCCTCTTTTTGCAGGTACAACAAACTGTCATTACATTATATGTTAGGTACAGACTGTTTTTATTTACTTTCACCAAAATATTTATACAAACTTGTTTTCATTGTTCAACTGACATATATATATATTTTTAAAGATTTTATTTACTTATTTGAGAGAGAGAGAGAGAGAGACAGAAATAGTGACAGAGAGCATGAGTGGGGAGGAGAGGGAGAGGCAGGCTCCCTGCCTAGCAGGGAGCCTGACGTGGGGCTCGATCCCAGGACCTTGGGATCATGACCTGAGCCGAAGGCAGACGCTAACCAACTGAGCCACCCAGGCATCCCCAACTGATATATATTTTAATCTGAAAATTATTTTGGTACCTAAAGTTATCATGGAACCCAATTTTTTCCATCAAAATTAATGGAAATATTTTCTGATTTAATCACTTTCACTTAGTGGTCTGGTTCTCTGTAATGAACTAGTCATAAAGCAAAGTCTAGGTATGCTTACAAAGTATAATTACTAAGAATCAAAGAGTCTGAGAAAAAGCCCTTTTAAAATGCTCACTAGCTTAGCAAGCCATGGCTATTTCTATAAAGTTAGACTGCAAATCCAACAGTATAAATTCAAGAGTAAGATCCCAAATGGTTCCCCAATGTTAATACTACTACTGCCAAAAAAGGTTAGTTTGCTCCTGAACTGAAACCCATGAGTCTACAATAGCAGTGGTTCTCAAACTTCATCATGCATCATAATCCACTAAAGAGATTGTTAAAACACATTGTTGCACTTCACCCCCAGAATTTCTGATTCAGTAGGTCTCGAGTGAGGCTCCAGAATTGGGACATTTAACAAGTTCCTAATTGCTGCTGATGATTCAGGAGCAACACTCTGAGAACCACTGAAGTATGGTTAACAATGGACTGACATAACTTGGATGTTAGAGGGTAGGGGTTAACTGAGAGCAATGGACCAGATAAGCATAGAAAAGTAGGCAGAGTTGAAAGCCATTAGCACAAATACCTTAACTTCTTGGCCGTCCTGAAGATGTGTAAGGGCGGCAGGGATAGGAATGGGGTGTCACTGTCTGGTCACATTACTTTTCTTATCTTAAATATTAAAAACTACTCCAGGGGTGAAGTATACTACTTGTTTAAGGTCAGTGGTCCTGGGCTTGAAGTTTGTTCAACTTACCATGGACTCTAGAACCAGAGCAGTGTTGTGATTAAGGGCATAGGTTCTGGATTTAAATTTTTTGTATTCAAACCTTGGCTCTTCTACCATCTTCTGACAGTGAGACTGTGGCAAACTTGGCCTCCCTGGGCCTCATTTACTCTAAGAGTTAAATGACGTCCACATGTATAGCCCTTAGAATAGTGCCTGGCATGTGGCAAGTGTTCAGTACAGGTTTTACATATTATTATAAGGTAACATCTCAAAGTCCACAGTTTAGCATTTAAGATCTTCCAACCTGCTTTTTCAGGTTTCTCTTTCATACTATGCCCCTATCAAACCCTCCTCTGTAGCTATATTCCTTTCCAAATTATCTCACACTGAGCTCTTTTGCTTTCTTACTGCCTCCCCCTACTTGCATCAGTTCCTCTCCCTCTTCGACTATTCACGTTTTAACCATTCTCCAAAGCTAACCTTAAAATTCACTTTTGATATAAATTTTTATAACCACTTCAGCCCCTAACATTCTTCCTCTCCGAGGAATACCCAAACCACAATTTGTAGCAATCATTTGGTGCTCAGCACATTCTTCCTGTTACTACTAAAAGCTCTCTAATGACAGAAAGTTCTTTTTTTTTAAGACACAAGAAAATATATACTGTAGTGGCTTTTGAATCAGAAAGAGCTAGGTTTAACACCAGGTTTTGTTACTGTGTAATTCAGACATGCTATTTAACTTCTTTGAGCCTCACTTTCCCATTTGTAAACTGGGAATAATATCACCTATATCGCATAAGGCTATTGTGAAATAGACTCTGGGATGTAGTAAGTACTCTATAAATGGTGATTATTATGTTTTACTTCTTCATAATCCTTTTAGCCCTCAGCAGAGCAACTAGCACAGAAATTAGCACCTAAAATATAAATGGACTAGATTTAAGTTCTTCAAATCTAAAGAATTAGCAGATATCTATTAATGTTGTCTTGACACTTTTTTCTAAGAAGGAAAGAGTAGTAGTAAAGGCTATTTTGTGATTGGACTAGTAAGATGGTTTTCCCCATTGGGTAAAAAAGTCTTTCTATATGAGCAGCAGAACTTACATTGGTCTTCATATAAAGTTCTTTTTTTCTGAAGAGTTTCAATTACTTATATATATACTAACACACACACACACACATATATACACACACATATACGTACATATATATGTGTGTGTTATTTTTTTAAAGATTTATTTATTTTAGAGAGAGTGCACATGTACATCCACGTGCGTGAGGAGGGAGAGGCAGAGGGAGAGAATCTCAAGCAGACTTCCTGCTGAGTGCAGAGCCCACTCAGGGCTTGATCCCATGACCCTGAGGTCATGACCTGAGCTGAAACCAAGAGTCAGATGCTCAACTGACTGAGCCACCCCGGTGCCCCTATATATATGTTCTTTAAAATGTAAAATGCACCAAATATTAAAGAAAGGAGAAAAACACTCATAATTACACTAGCTAGTATATTTTATATGCAGTAAACAGAAGGATTTATTTTTAGTCAATCTACTGATCATCAGTAACGTATGCATATTGCTTCAACACAGTTACAATCATCATATGTATGTCATTCTGTTTTGACTTTTTAATTTTTAATTTAATTATCAGCATTTGCCACATTGCTAGAATACTTATAAAAATAATTTTAGGGTGCCTGGGTGGCTCAGTCCATTAAGCATCTACCTTTGGCTACGATCCCAGGGTCCTGGGACTGAACCCCATGTCAGGCTCCCTGCTCAGTGGGGAGTCTGCTTCTCCCTCTCCCTCTGTGCTCTCTCTCAAATAAATGAAATCTTAAAAAAAAATTTAAAATTGATGCATTATTAAATGACTTCTGTTCTCATAAGTCTCTAAAATTATATACAGCAGAATTCAGAAAGAGGAGTAGACTTACTAGCATCAGAAGGGGTGGTTTCATAATTTTAATAATTACAGTGATATTGTTTGCTTATGTGGTGTACAGTTTACAAAAAAACTTCTCATATATATCCTTCTATCTAAGAAATGCTCACTAAATACTTACTAAATTATTGCCTAGGGACACTTAACTAAGAAGCAGAAAGCCAGGCTTTAATCTAGATCATCTGACTCCAGTGTGATCTCCACTCTAAGTCAATGATTGTACCATTAGCTGTCTCTCATTTATTAACTGTATCTTGAGCATGACACTTTATTAGGCCTCTTTCTTCATCTATACCATGTAGTAAGACTCTCTAAGGCAGTGTTTGCTTAGGCAGCAAATATACTAAAACTGGAACACTCTCTAAGGTAACCTTCTTCCAGCTACAAAGTGGTAAGCTTTTCACTATGAATCTGTAAAACTAAGATCAGCTTTGGCTTTAGCCATGAGATAAGCAGAACATGCTACAAAGCATATATGAGCATTCAAATGATCTATCATGATTTACATACAGTTTTAAAAGGTGATTTCTAAAAATATTAAAAAACTAAAAGTCAAGTTTTATACATAAAAAAGTCTTTGCTTAAAATATAGGCATCATAATTTACTATACTCTGGCAACCCAAAAGGTAAATGCCACTCAAAAGTCTCTACAGATTGGTGCCAGTTCACAAATGGTTTGTTACTAGACTGTGCTGAGATAGGTACACAAACTGAAATAGGTATAAAAAACTGAGTTTGCATTTAGAAATATATATAGTAATCCAACTTTGCTGTGACCGTCAAAGGATGTGATTATTTCTTTCAATGTTTCATTTTTATTGTATTTTATGAAAGCACTAGTCTACCACAAATCAGGGGGAAAATTAACAAACAAACAAACAAACAAAATCTTGGCCCTTCACCACAAGTAATTTAAGAAGCACTATTCCAGAGAATGCATTTTATACTGTATAAGTTTTCTTCAACTCTATAACCAAAATAGTAAAACTAACTCAGATCCCAGAGTAATGAGGGAATAATATGTCTCAAATATGCTTATCTAAGATTTAGTTTAATTGCTGGGCATTGTGTTGACAGCTGATGGTTGTCCACCAAAATCCATTCTTCCCTTCTTATATAGTAAGAGAACTGTGGCAAAGCCCATGACTGCCTAGCTATACCACATTCCCCAGCTGCTCTTCATGGCCACATGACTGAGCTCTTGCCAATGGAACGTATGTGGATATGTTGCATGCCATTTTCGAGTTTGGGTCTCTAAGACAGTGGGCATACCTTCTCCATTTTCTTGTCGCATTCTGTAGCCCAGAACCTGGAAGTGGTAGCCCAGTTCACGCTAGGACATGCTCAGATGGTGAAGCATAACTTGACAACTTAGAAGGAAACAGGGCAATTGAATAAATTTATGGAGCACACTCACCACCTACCTAACCAGAACTGATCGATCACCCCAGAACTATTACTTGAAAAGGTAATAAAACACCAGTATTCCTTAAATCACTTCTATCTTGGGGTCCCTTTGTTGCAACAGCTTAGCTTTAAACTTAAATAAAACACACATCTGAAATATGTCTCATCAATACCTCATACAGAACCTCTTGTACCATCATTCTGTAAGTAACGAAAGTTATATTTCACCTCAATGACTAAGCAACTACCCTCTATATCTAATACCAAGAGTTAGACCAAGTTGGCCTAGTTGTGCCTTAAGCAGCCACCAGGGCTATGTCTTCTCTATGAGTAAAGGTGTTTGGAGCTATAGGAATAGATTGCCTAGAATACAATATATAGAAAATAGAGGGACTAAGAGTCCTGAAAAATGCCAACACTTAGAGGCTGGAAGGAAGAGAACCTGATGAAAGAGATTAGGAGTTGCAGCTAGAAGCAAGAGGAAATTTAGGAGTGTGGTGTTCTGGAAGACAAGACAGGGAAGTATTTTATAGAGGGAGTAGTCAACTGCTTCAAATGCTGATGAAAGATCAAGTAGCATAAGAATGTGGCAATGCTAGATCACCAATGACCTTGATAAAAAGCAGTTTCTGCGTAGTATTTGGGAGATAAGAAAGTGCAGAGAGAAGTACATACCTTTCAATACATATGACTATAAGGAAACAGATAAATAGGATGGTAATAAGAGGGACTATAACCTCAAGAGAGGTCATTTTTTTCTTTCTTTCTTTCAAGATTTTATTTATTTATTTGACAGAGAGAGAGCACAAGTGGGCAGAGCAGCAGGCAAGGGAGAGGGAGAAGCAGGCTCTCCGCTGAGCAGGGAGCCCGACGTGGGGCTCGATCCCAGGACCCTGGGATCATGACCTGAGCCAAAGGTAGCCACTTAACCGACTGAGCCACCCAGGTGCCCTTCTTTCTTTCTTTCTTTCTTTCTTTTTTTTTTTTTTTTAAAGAGAAGATATACTAGTCCATGCCTGTATGATGAAGAGAATGAAGAGTTGGAATTAATCCAGAGGGAAATGGGGGAACTTACTGTAAGATATTAAGCAAGGGGATGACATTAGATTTGTGCTTTGGAATTATCATTCTGATGGTAATATGGAGAATGCACAAGAAAGGGAACAGAACCAGAAATGGTTAATAAGATGAAAAATGATGGTAGTGTAAACTAAGGCAGAGAAATAGAAAGCTAAGAGATTTTTAAGGGGTGCCTGGCTGGCTCAGTTTGTACAGCATGTGACTCTTGGTCTTCGGGTCCTGAGTTCAAGCCGCACACTGGGCGTAGAGCTTAAAAAAAAATGAAATCAAAGAGATTTTAAAGAAGTAGAACTGACTGAATGATTGGCGAAATGACTGGATGTCAAGGGTGAAGAAAGAGACAAGGAGCCTCTCAGATTTCTAACCTGGACAACTTGGTTGATGGAGGTATCAGTCATTCAGGAGATAGGGGACCCACTTCCTAAAGCTGGCAGCAAAAAGAAAATGATATTTCTTGGTAGACATTTCTCCATAATTGTCCCAGTGGACACCTCAAATAAAATACACCTACACTCGTTAGCTAGAAGGGGGTCAAATCTTAAGTCCCCCATAAGTCCACCTTTCCAAAACTCATACTCAACTACTTATTGTCACAATATCCTTGATCTGGGCTAAGAAACCTACTCTCTACTACCTATGTGAATGTATGTGCCTTTTCTCATGTTATTTCCTGTACTTAGAATGTCTTCTTAAACCCTGACCTTCCCAATACTTTGCCTTGTATCTTCAAGGCAAATGTCGTCTTTGTAATCTTTAGGAAGTAACCTCTTCTACCTCTACCAGTTTTATAGCACTTAACACACACCTGACCTTGAATTGTATTTCTGGAAATTTCTTACCTCTTTCATCAGCTTTGGAGGGGCAGGATTTGTCTGATATTATTTCTTTTGTTCCACAGGTACAAAGATGCTATCAAATATGCTGAATATATACACACGCATATATACTAAGTGCTACATCTTCAAAGCACTCTGTGTTAAATATAGAGTATTATGTCCAGATAGGTCATTAAAGCTCTGGCCTTAATTCCTAGGTACCACTTATTTATGTGTATGATTTAGAATAAATTAGTCAACTTTTTAAATTTCCTTATCTGTAAAACAGGTATGACAGTACCTACTTCATAGGGTTGTTGGGGGAATTAAATGAGACAGGTGTGCATGTGCTGCCCTAGAATAAAATAAATACTCAATAAACGTTATTTAACATTATAACTATAATGCATATGCCATATATAGTATTACTATAATTTATTAAGAGGCTACATGCTGTAATAAAGAATATGACTTCTAGGGGCACCTGGGTGGCTCAGTCGGTTAAGTGTCTGACTCTTGATTTCGGCTCAGGTCAAGACCTCAGGGTCGTGAGGTCAAGACCTCAGGGTCATGAGATCCAGCCCAACGCTGGGCTCCATCCTGGGTGTGGAGCCTGCTTAAGATTCTCTCTCTCTCCCTCTGCACCATACCCCTCCCATCCTGGCGGCGGCTCATGGGAGCACTCTCTCTTAAAAAAAAAAAAAGAAAAAAAAGAATATGACTTATGACTTCCAGAGTCAGTCTTCACTTTGTCATTGTTTTTACCTGTGAGATCTGGGCAAGTTACTTGGTTTTTCTGAGCTTCATTTTCATTTGTGTAAAATGGGGATAATATACACTACAGTGTTGTTTTAGTAAATGAGATAATGGTACACAGTAAGAGCTAAAATTGTACACTTCCAAGAACAAGACCTATAATTAAAGATCTCAGCCAACAGCAGTATCTTTAAGGCTTGTTTTTCTGATTGAAATAATAAGCCTATATGTAGATTTGACATGTAATTTTCTCTCTAACATCAGTACTTATCGAAAGGATTTAATGAGCTGAGATTTAAAAATCTTTACTATTAGTTGGGAAATATAGGTAAAGATTTGTAGATGAATTTAGAATAAAAATGGGCCAATGATTGAATAACTAAATCAAAATGAAACAACAGTGAACAGAGAAAGTGAACATTGCTAAAAACATGGACTAATGTCTGTTTTATTTGTAAGAAACAGGAAAATGTAGTAACTTTCCAGTTCAAGCTGGAAAGAGGGGCAGGGGACACACACAGCACAGGCACTGAGTTCAACTTGGCAGTAACCCTACAATAACTACAGGCCAGAAAACAGTTGAAGAGCCAAACAAAATGAGTATAATTGAGAGAATCAGAATATTAAGAGTTAGAAGGGGCTATAGTGACTATTTAATATTAGCAAACATTAGCAGTGCAAAAGGTTCTATAAAAAAGTGGATATTAGGGAGAATAAGTCTGACAAACTTACAAAGCTCACTAAAGTATTAAAGATTCTCAGATGTACTATGGAAAAGAAACCTGTTTAATTTTTAAAAAACTGATACTTCCTTTATTTGTTTGACCACAGAATCCTTTTAAAAAATAATACCTCATAATATACTCAGGACTAGGGAATATTTCTTTTATTTTACAGATATGAAAACTCTGAGGGAGGCTACATTGTTTGCTTAATGTAGCACAGAAAGCTACAATGGGAAATGGGACTCAGATTCTTACCTCTCAGTCCTACTCTCTACTCATTCTACTGGTATAAGAAAATAAAGCAAAAGTGGGTGTTCCAACATTCAAAGCAATTCTGGGTTAAACTAGGCCTGTGAAAGGAATTATTGAGGACTGATTTTTTTCCTCCTTCAATAAACAAATTAAGTCCTTAAACATTGTTCTATTTATTATCACTTTTTTATTATTAATGTTTCTGCTCGTCTATTTTCATGGTAGTGAATATCCATTCTTAGAGTCTACTACTTTCTCTTTAGTAAGAATGGACTCCCGCCCACCCACTTTTTGTCCATTAGGTCCACAAAATTAACCACATGCTTGATTTATGCTCTCGTTCCAACCAGTGCTCCTGTAGCGATGGGATAGGACCCCACTCTTAAAATAGACTATGCACATTCATCTGGGAGATGTGGCACAGTGCCAAGGATACTTAAAGTCACAGGACAATCCTAGTACATCCTCTTTAACCACTGGTTTACTAAAAGATTTAGTGGGGGCAGGGTGGGGAAGAATTTCTACATGAAAATAAACAAATACATTAAAACTCACAGTACAAAAAGTCACATGAATTTTTAAGATTAAAAAATAAGATATGAAAGGAATATTGTAGCTAACGCAGGATCCATTGGATGACACCTCCCTGGCCTCTCAAGGTTGTGCCTACTGTCTCCTCTGATGGATGTCACTGGATATATATTCCACAGGGATCTAATTTTAGTTCGTAACTGGAGTTGAAGGTCAGCCACCTAAATCTGATAGTTCTAAACTTTTGCCCTCTGTGTACAGCACACGTGAGTGTGTGAGTGTATGTGTGTGCACACAAGACAGAAAAAGAGAGAGAGAGGTATTAAATTCTAAAATAAGCTTACTATAATTAACAGTTGGAACAGTGTTGTCAGTTCTACAAGACAGACCTATTAAAAATTTGTATTTTATAAAAATATTAAACAATCACTGACTCACTGCCAGAATTCTAAACTGTGCTCTTAATAAAAGTTGGAGAAAGGATTCTGAAGGTCAAATTTGGAATTTCTTTATAAAAAGCTAAAGATGAAATTTTCTAAATGAATACTCACGCAGCTGGGTCCATTTGAGATTTAGCTTAATATTTTATCTGTGCACTCTTGTATGCTTCTTTTCCTGCTTGTAGTATGGGAGGTGATGGTAATTCTCACTTTTTATGTAATGGATACTGTCCTTGTGAGTAAGGTTTTATCTCACTTCCTAAATTTCACCTCTAGTTCCCTTACTGCACGTGTACACTTTTCAGTAAGACAATGCTTCTGGCTATGTTCTATACCATGTTAATCCTGCCAAAAAGACTGAAAAGAGCGCAGAGGAACAACAATTACATAAGTTTGGCTCAAGTTTTTTTTGCTAATTAGCAATCCTGAGAAAGACATGTTGCATCATCAAGAGTTCATTAAGGGATAGGAAAGACCACTTAGGTGTAAATGGAAACACAAAATCAATCAGCTGCCCATCCTTTCTTGACTGAGGGCAGAAATGGGCATGTCAAACTTTTTATTTCTCTTCAAATACAGTACCAGCCAACTCTGCTTCTCTTACTACTTAAGAGTCTTTTTATTTTTCAGAAAGCCCTTTTCTTCACTACCTATGTAAAACATATTTTAGTATTTTAATATACTGGCACATACAAAAGTATCATCATTTGTTGCTTATTATAATTTACCAAATAAGGGTCGTTATCTCATTTAATCTTCAGCAAATTCCTAGCACAAGCTGTAGTCTGATTATGCAGTGTACTAACAGGGCTGGAAGATGGACACTGTCACAACATATATCTCATAGCTTAGTGGCTAATAGACATCATGGTCCCATGGATCTCTACAGCTCCTTTGCCTTTTTCAGTTTATCAAAGTTTTTTCCTATATAGTCTCTTCAGGATTTCTTTGCTTTGTGTCCAATGCCATCTACCCCACAACACTGAACTATTCACTCCGTACTAATTACTCTATCTCTGAATCCCTGGTTCTCAGCTGTAATGGCCCAGGTATGTACAGAAGATGGTCAGGGGGCACTCTGGTGGTAAGCTGATGTTACGGACTGAATGTTTGTGTCCCCATTAAATTCTATGTTGAAGCCCTAACCCCCAATATGTTGGTATTGAGAGATGGGGCTTTGGGGAGCTAATTAGGGTGAGGTGAGGTCATTAGGGAGGGGCCCTGGTCCAATGGAATTAGTGTCTTTATAAGAAGAAACACTAGAGAGCTAGCTCACTCACAGTCTCCCCCCACCCCTCTCTGCACAAAGAGGTCACGTGAGCACACAGTGTGATGGCAGCCACCTACAAGGGAAGAGAAAAGGCCTCAGGGTGAAACCTATTGCTGGCACCCTGATCGTGGACTTCCCATAGCTTCCAAAACTGTGAGAAATAAATCTGTTGTTTAAGCAAGCCATCCAGTCTATGGCATTGTGTTAATGGTAGCCAGAGCAGACTAAGTTAGCTGAGAAGAGGGACAAGAGGGAAGTTAAGGTGTCCCAATGAGACAGTTGTGAGATTTAGAGATCCTTAGAGACACATGAAGGGATGCCTGGGTGGCTCAGTCATTAAGTGGCTGCCTTTGGCTCAGGTCATGATCCCAGGGTCCGGGGATTGAGTCCCACATCGGGCTCTCTGCTCGGTGGGGAGCCTGCTTCTCCCTCTTCCTCCCCCCCTGCCTGTATTTGCTCTCTCTGACAAATAAATAAATAAATAAATAAAATCTTAAAAAAAAAAAAAAACGCACACGAAGACACTAGTGATGTAGCAGAAAAAGCACAGAACAGAGTATTTACTTTCTCTCTAGTCCCTAGTACTACTATCTTCTGAACCTGGATCTGGAGCAATTTTCTTTATCTAAAGCTAAATTTCCTCATGCGTAAGAAATGTATCTGTATCACAGAGTTACGGTCATTAGTTAATATAGATAGCATCTAAGAGAACATTCTCTACGATGTTATTCACCTTATATGATTCTTCTTGGGAAACAGTACAAATGAAGTGAAGAAAGCACCTGGCTTCAAGCACTAGCTTTGCCCTTGTGGCTATGTGATCTTGAGCAAATTTCTTGAAATCACTTGTGCCTCATTTCTTCATCTCTAAAAATAGGAATAACATCTAGGGCTTACAAATATTAAATGAGGTTATATATTTAAAAATCTTCAGCTTGAGGTAGAGTAGAGGCTAATGCACCTCACATCATAAAGACGGCCAGATGGACAAACATTAACAGGCATACTCCACACAGGCACAATATGGCTAGGAAATTTTTATCTGTATTTGTCTTTTAATGGCAAAGCCACTTGAAAAAGGAAAATGCTGAGGCGCCTGGGTGGCTCAGTCGTTAAGCGTCTGCCTTCGGCTCAGGTCATGATCCCAGGGTCCTGGGATCGAGCCCCGCATCGGGCTCCCTGCTCCGCAGGAAGCCTGCTTCTCCCTCTCCCACTCCCCCTGCTTGTGTTCACTCTCTCGCTGTGTCTCTCTCTGTCAAATAAATAAATAAAATCTTTAAAAAAAAAAAGAAAAAAAAAAGAAAAAGGAAAATGCTGATGTTATAAACATAACATTGCAATTATGTATTAATTTTATAGATTCTATGGTGTTCACTTGGAAGCTATAGTGTCCATTACTGAGCACTTGTGTACTCAGCCCCCATATAGGCACACAACTCAAAATGTTCCCAACTTAAAATTCAAATACATGCAAATTATTCAAGAGAAATAAATTCTAAGTGACAAGAAGTCTATTTTGGGTTGGGGAGCTAAAAAGCGCATGACTCAAGTTGTTTATATATTAGGAAGATTGAACATGTGTAAAATGAATGAATAAGGAATATAAACGTATTTCAATATATAGCAATTTAAGCTGTGTATTAAAAGACTGAAGGAATAAACTATACAGAATTCAGCCAGAGAAAGCTTCTTGATAAATATGAGTGTTAGGCAATAAGTGGGGAAAAAATGATAGAGATGCTGTGGCAGAAAGGAGCTAGGGAGACAAACCGAACAGTGGACAAAGGTAGAGGCAGAGAGGGATATGGGTAAAGCAGGGGAATCAACCAAAGCAGATTTAGAGTTCATATTAAGTAAAAGCTCTCTAACAATTAAAGCTATCTGACAGCAGAGGGGCTGCTGTGAGCTTCCTGTTACTGAAAGTATTCAGAGTGTGATGACCCTTGGTGCAAGATACCTTAGAAGGAATCACAGTACTGGAAGATATTCTGGGTCCCTTATGACACTGTGAGTTCCCTGAGGAGGAGCACTGAAGGCAGAAAAGGAGACAGAGGACCTGGGTTGAGTCTTAGCTCTTCCATTCATTAATTGTGACCTTGGGCAAATCAACTTCTCAATTTTCCATCTATAAATGGGGAAGTTGAGAACACTGGAGATGTCTGTTCAGTCAGTAACTCTTTCAGGTCCCGAGGAATTTTTAATTAGTCAAAGATAGACATACATGTTCTCCCCTTTCCTTAGTACACAATCAAACTTTGTAAGGGAGAAAAGAGCTAACTGCTAAGAAAAAGAAACCGTACATTTTTGGCAAAAAAAAAAAAAATCTGCAGCATGCCTAATTCCTTATGATCAAGTACTGCACGGCTTAAGGGGAGAGCTGACACTACATACTATCCTATCCAGTCATGCTGCAAAGCATGATCTTCTGTTTCCTGTCAATGCTGATAATTAGCTCAGTGTCAAAGCTTTGTTTATGCTCTGCATCAAGTTTCAAATTTTAGAAGCCTAAAATCAGAAAATGAATAGAATCAATTCCTAAGCTATACAACAGGTCAATTCAATTATTAATGAGTGGCAGTATGGTGTAGCACATGGGCTGTGGAGACAGACTGCCTGGGCTAGGATCATGGCCTCGCACATCACTAGTTTAGGCAAGTAACTTCCTGTGTGCCTTAGTTTCCTCATCTGCAAAGCAAAATAACAGTACCTACTTTATAGCCTGGTTGTGAGGATTAAACATGTTAATATTCATACACTGCTTAGAATGATGATGGACAGGTAGTGTATGTTACCTACTAGTATTTAATAACAAGCTTTATCGAGATATAATTCACATATCATAAAGTTCACCCTGTTAAAAGTGTACAATTCACTGGGGCACCTGGGTGGCTCAGTTGGTTAAGCAACTGCCTTTGGCTCAGGTCATGGGCCCCGAGTCCTGGGATCGAGTCCCACATCGGGCTCCCGGCTCATCGAGGAGCCTGCTTCTGCCTCTGACCCTCTCCCCTCTCATGCTGTTTCTCTCTCAAATAAATAAATAAATAAATAAAATCTTTAAAAAAAAAAAAGTGTACAACGCACTGGTTTTCAGTATACTCATGCATGTACAACCATCATCATCACTGTCTCATTTTAGAACATTCTCCTTACCAAAAAAGAAATCCAATAGTCAGAAGTTAACTCCCCATTCCCCTCTCTCTCTAGCCCCTATGCAACAACTAATCAGCTTTGTTACTACAGATCTGTCTACAGATCTTTAGACATTTCATATAAATGGAATCATGCGTTATGTAACCTCTGTATGGCTTCTTTCACTTAGCATGTTTTCAAAGTTTATCCATGTTGTAGCACTTATCAATTACTTTATTATTATTTTTGGCTGAATAATGCTTCATTGCATGGTTAACATGTTTTGTTTATCCATTCACAAATTGATAGACATTTGGGTTGTTTCTACCTTTTGGCTATTATGAATAATGTTGCTGTAAACATTCACATACAAGTTTTTGCGTGGACATATCTCTTCGTTTCTTTTGTGTAGATATCTATGAGTAGAATTGTTGAGTTTAACCTTTTGAGAAACTGCCAGACTGTTTTCTAAAATGGCTGCACAATTTTATATTCTCACCAGTAAGGTATGAGGTTTTTTATTTCTCCACGTCCTTTACAACACTTGTTATTATCTGATTTTTTTATTCTAGCCATACCAGCGAATGTGAACTGGAATCTCACTGTGGCTTTGATTTGCATTTCCCTGGTGATTAATGACGTCAAGTTATCATTTTGATCATGTGTTTACTGGCCAATTGTATATCTTTGGGAAAATGTCTATTTGGATCCTTTGCCCATTTTCTACTTGGGTTGTCTTTTTATTGAGTTCTTTATGTAGTCTAGATACAAGTCTCTTACCAGATATATGATTTGAAAATACTGTCTCCCATCCTGTGGGTTGTCTTTTCATTTTCCTAACAGTGTCCCTAGAGGCACAAATTAACTTTGATGAAGTCCAATTTATCTATTTTTTGCTTTTGTTGCTTGTGCTTTTGGGGTCATATCTAAGAATCCACTGCCAAATTCTGGGTCATGAAGATTTATCTCTGTTTTCTTCTAAGAGTTTTATGGTTTTAGCTCTTACATTTGGGTCTAATCCATTGAGTTAACTTTTGTAAATGGTATGAGGTAAAGGTTTAGCTTCATTCTTTAAATGGGACTATCTAGCTGTCATAGCACCATGTGTTAAATGACTGTTCTTTCCCCAATTGAATGGTCTTGCCATCCTTGTCAAAAATTGGTTGACCAGAGACACATGGGTTTATTTCTGGACTCTTGATAGTCTCTCATTGATCTATATGTATATACATATATTTATTTAATCTATCCTCATGCCAGTACCACACTCTCTTGCATACTGTTGCTTGGTAGTACATTTTGAAATCAGGAATTGTGAGCCAAGTTTGTTCAAGATTGTTCTGGCTATTCTGAAACCCTTTCAATTCCATATGACTCTTAGAACTGTCTTGTCAATTTCTACAAAGAAGCAACTTGGAATTCTAAAAGGTAATTATTTAATCTGTAGATCAATATGCGAAGTACTGCCATTTTAACAAAAGTCAGTCTTCCATGAAATGTCTTCTCATTTATTAGATTTTATTTAATTCTTTCAGCAACATTTTGTGGTTTTCCTAAAAATTGAGTTATTTCCAGAGTCTAAGTTTTCTTGGTTCTTGCTCAAGGGCTTACTTAGCATATATATCTTTTCAAAATCAGCTCCAGATTTATATTAATTCCAGTAAGATATAGAAACATTATTTCTACGTGCTATTCCCTTCCCCTCTTTTTGTGGCATTATTGTTATATATATCTATGAATGTTACAAACCCAACAATATATCATGATAACTATTACTTAATATATAAATTTTGTCTTTTAAAGACACTGAGGAGAAAGGAAAACAAGGATATACTTATACATTTTGTTATATTAGCCTTCTTATTTATCTTTTTGGATTCTCTTGATTTGTTCTTGAGGATCTGAATTACTATCTGGAGTCACTTCCTTAGTCTAATACAGCTTTGCTCTTATCTACCTTTGTGCTATTTGGCAAATATATTACATTTCTATATGTTACTGGCTCAACAATACATTATATACATATTGTTTTATATAAATGGTTTTAAAATCAGTTAAGAAAGGAGAAATGTATGCATTTATATTGTCTTTTACAATTACATAATTACCTTTACCAGTGCTTTTTCTTTCTTCATGTAAATTCAAACTGCAGTTTGGGGTCACTTGTTTTCAGTCTAAAGAACTTTTAGTATTCTTGTAAGGTGGGTCTGGAACAAATTCTTTCAGTTTTTTATTTATCTGGAAATATCTTTATCTTCCTTGCACTGTTAAAAGATAGCTCTGCTGGTAATAGAATTTTGGTTGAGGTTTTTTCTGAGCTAAATGAATGTTATCCCACTGCCACTGGCCTACATTTTTGAGAAGTCAGCTGTATGTTTTGTAGAGCTTCCCTTGTAAATGATGAATCATTTTTCTCTTGCTGCTTTCAAGAGTTTCTCCTTGTCTTTGGCTTTTAGCATTTTTACTAATGACGTATTTGTTTGTGGATCTCTGACTTTATCCTACTTAGAATTATTAAGCTTCCTGGATGTGTAGATGGTTTTCCAATAAATTTGGGAAATTTTTAGCCATCACTTCTTTCAATATTTTTCCTTCATTCTCTCTCTTCTCTCCTTCTGGTACTCCCATTATCTGTATCTGTTGGCATTAATGTTGTCCCATATTTCTGAGTCTTTCTTTACTTTTCTTTATTCTTTTTTCTCTGTTATTTACCTTGTATACTCTCTACTGATTTATCGTCAAGTTTGTTTATTCTTTCTTCTGCCAGTTTCAACCTAATGTTGAGCCCCTTTAGTGAATTTTTATTTCAGTTACTGTACTTTATTGTATCTTTCAACTCCAAAATTTCCATTTGGTTCTTTTTCCTTCTAACAATTTCTCTCTTTGTACTGATATTCTTCATTTGATGTGACATTGTCATCAACCCTTGCATTACTTTTTAAATCATGGCTTCCTTTAGTTCTCTGAATATAAGTATAACGGCTACCTTGAAGTCTTTGTCTGTTAAACCCAACATCTGGTCATTCTCACAGTTTCTGTCACCTGCTTTTCCCCTAGTGTATAGGCCATCTTTCTGGTTTCTTCACATGTCTCATATTTTTTTTAGAAACTGGACATTTTATATAATACATAGTAGTAACACTACATACTGCATCTACCCTCCAAGACTTGCTATTGTTATTTACTCAGTGACTGGATGAGTTATTTTAGTTAAGTATATTCTCCCTCTCCCTCTCTACAGATGTTGCTCCTCAGGGGGCTCACCCTCAGTTATGCCACAGTCATCCTAAAATGACAGTGGCTTTGGCGGGCTCCTCTTTGACCCTCTCTTTCCCTGACCACACCCAGCTGTTAAGTTCCACTAACTACCAGCTGATTGATTTATTGTCTTCAACAATGTCCTGGGCATAAATTGCTCCACAAACTGAACCAATCTATTAGGGCTCCTTTGAAGGGATAGTCCCTGAGGTCAGTATTTAGGATTTGTTCGAGCCACAGGAGGGTTCCTCCCAGCTGCCTCTTTCCCCTTTTCTCTCTAGCAAACTAGCCAGTCTTCTGGTTAGCCTGCATCTCCAATGACTATCAATCTCCCTCCAGTTCCTTTCACCACAACCTGCACCCTCAGGCATGCACTTCACACTCTGTTGCAAATGATGTTGGTTCCTTCTGAGAGAGATTCAGAGATCTCTTTTATAAGGTCTGCTTATTCCTCTGGGCACAGTTTCTGAGCTCTGGTTCTGATGCTGGGGGCAAAGACAATGTCATGCTTCTCTCTGGGTGATACCTCTTGAGAGCTTGATGAGGGGACAGAGGAACAGCAGCCCCAGCTATCCTCAGCTTGCCTCTCCCAGCGTAGAATCTGCATCCCACAGGCCAGGGCAAGGGCAATTGGGGCGCCTCTATTATCCGTGGTGCCATATTCACAGTAGAGCCTCTGTCCCGTGGAGGGGGGGGGCCCTGGGTGAAAGGAGGGGGACCCCACCTCTCAACTGCACTCACCCAGAATTTAGTCTCAGCAACAGGTAGCTGGGGCAGGATGAGAAATGCTGATCTTACATCCCTACTGGGAAGATAGCCTTCCACCTGAGAACTGAGGAAAGAGAGAGCTCTATGTTCTTGAATGCATCAGTTTGGAGAACAGTTTCCATCTCACTCAGCTAATAGTGGGGAGGGAGCAGGTCTCAGTTCAAATACCATAGACTTTCACTTTTCTTACTGAGTTTTAGTAGATTTTCTTGAACAAGTATTTCTTCATTGACTATGCTCTTAGGACTATTTCCAGAGACTTTAAATGATTGTTTTTTTTTAAAATAATTTTCACCAGTTTCAGTGGGGAACAGGTCTATAGAATTCCTCATACTGTCATGACTGGAAGTGGAACTTCTTGATGAGTTGTTGTTTTGTTTTGTTTTGTATGAGAAAATGAATCTGAAACTCTAAAGTACAAATTAGAGATACTATTCTTATTATTCTGAGAAAGAAATCCTAAAAAGTAATCCAAAGACCACATCTATGGCCTGCTAAGTCAGAACAGCTGTTTTATTCTTTCTCCCTACACTTAGTCTTTCATTGCCTTTGCAAACATCCAAAATAAAAAACGGAGCCTGAAATGAAATTTAAATTATTTTGAACTACTATGAGGCATTCACCTTGGCCTATGATACAATTCAGCCCTTCTAAGTCAAGTTTTATGCCAGATCCCAACTGGACAGGAACTTTAAAAAGTAAAAGGTTTAGGATGCTTGTGTGTGTGTGTGTGTGTGTGTGTGCGTGCGTGCACGCATGTGTGTTTTAAAGAAATCAAGATGTTGAAAATGATTATCTTTAAAGTTACTGTCTTCTAAATAAGAGCTGTACTTGCATCATTTGTCAAAGTATTCTCTAAGGTGAGACATCAAATAAAATTTGAGTCAAATTTACAAGACATATAAAGCTCATTCTGTTTTACCAAAAACTGGAGTTTAACAATTTCAAATAACTAAAATAAGTGTAAAGGGCTTTCAAAGCAAGCATCATGACTTGAGTTATTCCTAAGCATGGATTCACAGTATAGAATCAATGGTTCTGTCTTGGCACATTTTCCTTAGGGGAATCTAATATGGAAATTTACCCATTCATTTTCTAGAGTCTACAATGGCAATCTTTAGTATGCATCTGTAGCTAAGAAAGTGCCAAACCACACACCACAGGCAAATAGCCAACTTAGCAACCAAGGTCTAACACAGGACTTGGCACACAGGAATTACTGAAAAAATATTTTTGGACTACAGAGATCTCTACTAATATGCCAAGTACATTCAAGTCTGAGGGGAAAAAGTAAAAAGAAGAAAATTTCAAATGGTAGAATGAACTTTCATGTTCATATAAATTTATTTCACACCATAAACTGGCTCCACAAGTAATATTATTTCCAAACCAGTAACATTTTTTATGTTCCCCTCCAAAGGCATATATAAGATAATCAAGAAGGCTCAATTTTAGGGAAAATAAATGATTTTAAAAAAGTATTGGTCTTTGCTTATGCCTCTAATCACACTACTATAGAAGAATAGGATATATAATGTTATATAATTACCATATTCTTAAATCATAATCTACTGTAATTCTCTATTTAAATATAGAAAAGGGAAAGAAAAATATCATCTACAGTAATAATATTCAGACAGCCACCACTTAGTAAATTTCCTTAGTCATTTTTCTTTGTATAGTTATTACTTTTACATGATTGTGATCATACTGTATGAATACTTTTGTATCCATTTTTTCCAATAAATATTACATTGAGATTCTGCTGTATAATTAAGAGAATATCAAATTCAAAGTCAAACAATATGTACAAGTCATAGGAATTCTGGCCTTCACTCAATCTCCAAGTTCCCTCCATTTATTTAATAGGTGTTTACTACAGATGCCTATTTTCTGCCACATGGGGGGCTGAAATATATAAAGAAAACTAAGCCAGAGTTCTTATTCTTCAAGGTTCTCAACTCAGCAATTACCTTCTGCCTTTATAAAAAATGGGCTTATCTATGTGAGTTTAAAGGTAATGAGAAAATACTCAAAATTTGGCTATTTTTAACTTCACTCTTTTGAGGAAAATTGCTATGTACACAAAGATTTATCTCAGACAACAACTGAGGTTTTCCACATTTGATATGGCTGTATTCTTATCTTACAGGTGAAAGAGCTGCAATTCTTTTACTCATTTTATGACATGTATTTTCAACATTTATTGCAATTAGTACTCTTTATTGGTCTTGAGATCATTTGTGTTTTAGAAGCCAATATAAGAGATTTCATTTCCTCAAGATGTAAATTTCCAGATTATTCATCATACTTCTCCCCCATCCTACCTATTTGCATGATGTATTTGTTTATGTGCAGGTAAACAATCACAGCCTAGAGGTAGAGGATGTAAGGCAACTGGAATGATCCACATGCACCTGGAACTATTTGCACTATATGCAAAATATAACAGTTGTATCTGACTTTACTTCTCTAGAAAAACTTAAGCCCTCCTTGTTGGTAATTTCCTTTGCTATTTTCCAGTTCAGTCTAGTTGCCTAAATGGTGTCTCAAGGAATAAAATAAGAAAACAAGCTAGTGAGTCATAATTTCAAAACCTCTGAAATACACCTCAAGTGGTAATGAGTGGCAGCTGCACTTAACAGTCAGAAAATCCATCCTCTATTTGAGGATCCGCCACTTACTAGTCATGTGAGTATTAGCAAGTTGTCATTAACGTGAGCCTCAGTTTTCTTATCCATAAAATAGGGTCGGCAATACTCTCACCATACTTAGAGCATTACTGCATTACTGTTGCAACTCAAATCTTTGTAAAAATATAAAACACTACCTAAGTGTTGGGAATTAAGTCTAAAGATCATTAATTTATAACCAATTCCTAAAAAGCTCAGTATAATCAAGTTTTATTTTTTGAAAGGCTCTGTCTGTTCCCTTACATTTACTTATACGTTGTCATAAAAGTTTTTAGAAGGAAGGTATTGTGTTTTTCAGAAAGATAGCACCTGTAGTTTGTTGAAAGGGGTGGTGCTGTTACCAAGGAGCTGTGGGAAGAAGGCTCCAGAGACATGTTTAGGAAAGAGAAAAAGAGAACTAGGGCAGCAAAACAAATTGGACAGTAACTTGAGTTCCTCTTATTTTCAGACTGGGTTTAATGTGGAGACATGCCTACTATTCTATGTCTCTACACAGAGAACCTAAAAAGCTGATAGGATGTAGATCTTTCAGAGTATTCCAATAGTTTTAGCGCTTTAGGTGGGAAAGAGTCACTAATGATTTTAACCCTTGGAGACTAAAATGATTTTGTTTGCCTATGTTTTTCCATTAATAAGACAGCTAGCTAGGTCCCTAATTGCGTATGTTTATATCAGACCTCCCAGGAAGCAGGAATCTACCTACTATCACTGAAAATAACACCGGTACAGGAACTACTGTCTCCAAAGATCTAGCAAGCAGTAAAAAACAATACTTTGATATGTTATGTTTTGCTACTATCCTACAGAAAATACACATGCTTTATTAACAACTGAGTGGAGAATTACTCTGCCTCAACTGAAACTTACATGGAGTGGGGGGAATCTCTGTCTTAATGTACTTATTTTGACCAGTAAAAGCACTATCAGATTCTAGTATCAGAGTCCCAAGGCACCATGAATCAACAGATATAGTATAGATTCTCTCAAATAAAATAAAAATAGCAGCTGCCTCCCTAGCCTGAATACCTACCATGAGTCTGTCAAAAATTCTTTTTAACACCTTGCTCCTTCTTTTTTTCACTTAACTCTCTGTCCCCTTAGCACATACCTGTCTCTCTCCTTCTCCCCCTCCCCTTCTCTCTCTCTTTACTACATCATAGTATTCCATTATGTAGATGTACCCTAGTTTCTTCAAATACTCCCTAATTGCTGGACATTTGTTTGTTTCTAATCTTTTGCTATTATGTACAATCTTCAATGAATACTATGTTTACTTGGGTTGAACCCATCCACAGAATAGATTTCTAAAAGTGACCTTGCTTGGTCAAAGGGCAAAATGCATCTGTAATTTTAGTAGATAGTGCCAGTTTCTGTTCCATAGGGGTTGTGCCATTTTGCACTCCCACCAAATGTGTAAGTACTTATTTCCTGAAGACCATTTATAAAAACACATATGCCTGGATTCCACCCCCAAATTCAGACTCAGTAGATAAGGGGTCAGGCCTGAGCAGGCCTATCTTGAAAAGGCTCTCCAAACAGCATATCCCTAGTTGAGAATCCATTCTACAAAGTACTCTCGTCTTGTTTACATTGTTCAAATCCAAAAGAAAATCAGACTTAAATCTTTACCCTTCACGGTTTATACCCCATGTCACTCATTCAATAAATATTTTTTGAATACCTATTATGTGCTGTTCATTCTAGATGTCGAGGATATAAAGATAAATAATAGTATCTATCATTGGAGTTTGCAGGGTCTATCAACGAGAGACATCAATATATAACTAAGAGATAATGTACAAGCATAATGTTAGAGATTTACATAGAATTTTATGGGAATACTGAAGAGGGGTACTTCATCCTGACAGAATGCCAGAGGAGTCTTCTTGAAGGAGGTGCTCCTAGAGCTGAGTAGGAATTAACCAGGTGAAAAGAGGAAGTGGTATACAAGGAGAGGGCATTCTAGGTAGAAAACAACATAAGCAAAGTTAGGAAGAAAGAGACACAAGGGATGTGGATGTGGATGTACCTGGTAATATTTCATATTACTAAAGTATAAAATACAATAGAGTAGTATGCAATAGGTTGCAAAAGTGGACAGAGATCAGATCACTGGACATGTATTATATCATGTTAAGATGCTTGACCTTATTCTATAGGCAAAGAAAATCACTCATGGGTTTTGAAGTTGGGAGTGACATGATCATATTGTTGTTTTAGAATTATGGACAATGGACTGAAAGGGCACATAACTGGAAAAAGAAAGAACAGTCAGGAAACTGGTATAGTAACTCAGGGGAAGGCTTGAATTAGGACAGGGATTAAGGAGAGAATGGACTGAAGGAACCTTAAGAGGTAAAATGAACAAAATGTAGATATTACATAGGGGTGGAGGTAAATAAAGGAATGATTTCAACGTATTATCAAACCATTCCCAGCAAAGCACTGGATTTAAGCTATTTTTTCAGCAGCAGTGATAGGTTTACACTGGTTCAGTCATATTCTCTCACTTGGTCTTGATATTTGTATGGCCAGGGATAGATGTATGGGGCCCAGCAAAATGCTCAGGGGGAACTGGCGAGCTCCTTCTTTAGCATCATGTTCTAATCAGCTAAGTAAAGCAACCACAGGCAACCCCAACAGGCAAACATAACATTACATGGTCTTATCTCTGATGCACCCTTTCTTTTTTTTTAATTTATTTTTATTTATTTTTTATTGTTTTTCGAGAGAAGGAGAGGGGGAGAGAGATTCTTAAGCAGGCTCTACGCCCAGCCCGGACATCGATGCAGGGCTTGATCTCATGACCCTGAGATCATGACCTGAGCCAAAATCAGGAGTCAGACGCTTACCTGACTCAGCCTCCCAGGCACCCCTCTGATGTACCCTTTCTTACAATAACTCCTATACTGGTGAGGCTCTTGACTCCATTTTTCTCTATGCCTGTGAAGTCAGTGACCAAGGTAATTGCTGACAATATAAATAACTGCTAGTACAGGGAACAATGTGTGGTTGAGGGGCAGCAGCATGAACAGCTGCTTTCCCAAAACTTAATCCAAAGCCAAGCTTCACAATACTAGCAATGCATTTTGGGCAAGCCTACAGTTCTGCCACCAAATAAGGTCAATCTCTGGAGTTGAGAAGATATGGGGAGAGTCCCCTCTGAACCCTTCCCATTCCCCTGATTTATGCAAGTATAATGGTCCTGTGAGAACGGACCAGGAGAAGGTTGGGTGTAATCCATACTAACCCTGGTACTTGTCTTCTTCTCAGAGTTCCTAAATACAAACTGAAAGGAAACCAAAACCTAAAAATCATCAGATGAAAACAAGTTCACTGTTTAAAGAGTCCATGAATGAAACACACACACACACAAACACACAAATACACACACAAAGAGTAACACCAAGGCTTACCTTTCTTTTGTCTTCATCTGTTGATTCAAATTTGAAAGTAGCCCTATGCTGAGGGGGAAAAAAAGGGAAACAATGTCATTTTAAATACACAGATTTTTAATTTTGGTTATGTTTAAAAACATATCTGTAAAAATGTTGCCTTCCTACGTTGTTTCAACACTCATATTAAAGGAAGATAGGCATGTAAGTAAATAATTATAAAGCAGTGTGAAAGACTACAGCTGTGGGGAGCCTGGGTGGCTCTCAGTCATTAAGCGTTTGCCTTCAGCTCAGGTCATGATCCCAGGGTGCTGGGATCAAGCCCCGCATTGGGCTCCCTGCTCCGCGGGGAGCCTGCTTCTCCCTCTCCCTCTCCCCCTGCTTGTGTTCCCTCTCTCACTGTGTCTCCCTCTGTCAAATAAATAAATAAAATCTTTAAAAAAAAAAGAAAGAAAGAAAGACTACAACAGAAAAACAGACAAAAGAACGGAGTACCAAGCCACTAACTCTGCCTGAGGAAATCTGGAATGCTTTGCACAAAGTATAGGGCATTTGAGCTGGATATTGGAGGATGAGTAGGAGTTTGCCAGGAGGCAAATGGAAAGCATTCTAAGGACAGAAACAAAGGCTCAGATGTGTGAAATGGTATGATGTATTTGTGAAATAAACAGGTCTGTCAGAGTGAAATACAGGACACATGTGAGGGGATGAGGGAGTGGAGAAAGAGGAGAATGGAAAAGTAAATTGGACAGAAATTTGGAAGGGTCTTCCAGTATTGCTAAGACCCAATGTTGCTTTCTTTTTCACATGCAGTTAGAAATAATCAGAGAATTGCAGACAGGAAAGAAATTTGATAGACTGGTATTTCAGAAAAGTAATTCTTTAAAAATTAAGGTTTAAATTATGGCTCTACCACTAACTAGTTGAGCAAGTAACAAAATCTCTATCACTGGATTTCTCTTGTGAAAAGAGGTGGTACCTAGTTCACAGAGCTGCTGTGAGGGTTAAAATAGCTAAGGCATATAACCTACCATCTCAGTGCCTGGCGCTGAGTAAACACTCAGTAAATATAAGGATTATAATGATGATAATGCCAATGATATCGACAAAAAAATAATTAGAAGAGAACAGAGTGTCATGACTCTCCAAATGATTGGCAACACTGTATTTTCCACTCTGTAGCTAAAACAGAGGACAGAGTAAGTTACCTTGCCCACTGTCACAGAAACAGTGATAGTACCCAAAAACAGAGCACAAAACTTCTCATTCTCTTTCTCAAGTTTTATTCAGGAGAACCAAGTGCTCTTATGAATCCTAAGTTTTCCTTTAAAAAATCTCCACTGAACATCTCTGCCCTTCTTTTGTATTCTTCTCATTGGCCACACTGACATTTATTGGCAACTCATCAGGAGTTGCCAAAGCACTAAAGATATCATCATTACAGGTGGTTCTGTGTTGTCAGCTTTGTAGAAGAAGCAATTTTTGAAATTAAATGAGATGGAGAAATGCTGACAGAGAAGCAGTTCTTAATTTAAGAAATGGTCAGGGGGAAGACTTAGAGGTAAGAGAGAAGGGCTGTTTGAAGAAACTCAAGAGAGGCTGCCTCACATACGGTTTGCAAAACAATTAAAATGGATGATGTCAGGTGGTAAGAAGGGCTTGAATTTAAAAATTTATACCTGAACTGCCAGATAGGTGACAGGCAACTAAAGGAAGACTCTGAGGGAGGTGTGAACGGTAGAGCATTCTGGAAGAATATTTTGGGCAGCTGCTTACAGGCCAGATCAAAGGAGGGCAAGATTGAAGACATAAAGCCTTCTAAGAAATGGGCATCAATAATCCAGGTGTGATATTGCTGGCAGCAGTATAAACTGACATAAACTCTAAAAGTGAAAGTAATTCGGCAACATATACTAGAAAACATAAAAATATTTATGTTTTCTTTTATCTTCATCTGTTGAAGATGACCCATCTTCAACATCCTTTGACCCAGAACTTCTATACTCCTAGGAATTTATCCTAATGAAATCATTCAAAAGGAGAGAAAAATTATATACGTAAGCATATTCACTGCAGTGTGATCTAATATCATGGAAGAAAGAAAGAGACGAGCTGAATATCCAATAACAGGAGACGGATGAAATAAACTGCTGTGCATCCACCTGATAAAATATTATATTGCAATTAAACCAAAAGATGGCTAAAAATCTCTGTAACAACATGGAAAATTACTTATAATGGCATCAGATGGAAAAATAGTAAAACACCAAGCTAGATGTCTCTTATACAGCACCTGCATAAGTATATGGATGCATTCGAACAAAGGCGTGAGTGTTAAAATGCAAAAATAAAAGCAACTGTACAGCGGTGGTAGGATTTCTGGTGAGGTCTGACAAAATTCATTGTTGGTATATTATTTTTATAATCAAAAAGGAAATTTAAAAAATAAAAGATAAATGAATAAATGAACAAGGAAAGAAAGAAAAGAGAAAGGAAGAACAAGTTGTAAGTCTGAAGTCTATAATGCAGGAATTTATAGTGAGGTTTAATAAAAACTAACTTTAGATAGAGAAGCAGCAGACATCAGGCTAAGGTTGTAAACTGAAGCTTAATAAAAATCCAATACAAATGAAAATAAATTGCAGAGACCAAGAAAGTTGATTTTGTTGCCATTATATGTGAAATATTAAATCCATAAATTATCTGGAATAAATGAACCTAGTTGCCAATATAATGGTTCTCCTAAACTTTTTCTGGCATTTGTGGTAAAGGAACAGAGAAAGAAATCACCTTTTGGAAAGACCCTCATTAAGTTATAAAAATATCTTTTAAACAGTTTCTACATAGAATTTATCTTTTAAGGTGATAATTTAGAGTAGTACCAAGGACTAAATTTTCTGTTGCTTTTAAATGCAAGGCTGATCCGGTCATAAAACCACAACATTAAAAAAGAAAGAAAGAATAGCTTTCAAAAGCCCTAACACAAGGGCTTAATTTAATTAGAAAATATACTGGCATGTGAGGCAATACAAATTGAATTTTGAATGTGCCAATCTATTCAGAAGCTCAGCCCTCTAAGACTGTTTAGATCCAAAGATGTTGGCTTCTCTAAGGCTGGTTTCTTTTACACAACTTAGATTGTACCTAATCTATTCAGTACTTCTAGCTCTTATTCTATACCCTTTCTAAGGCTGAAAGGGAAGGGAAGGGGAGCCAGCATTTCTGGCTGTAAATACCTTTATAGCACTGCTAGCCAACAGTCAACCACCTCACCTTCTTTATATGCTTAATTTCCAGATGAACAGGAGCAACAAGTCAAATATAAACTAAAGAGTAAAACCATTGTTCAGTTTAGAGACCAAGTAAACTAGGAACAGCTCAGTGACACACCAGACTTAAGAGGACTCCTCCACATAGGTTTTATATCCTATGAGTAGGCTCTAAAAAGCTCAGGCTCAGCAGTCAGACAGCACTGGGTTTGAGTACAGTCCAGCTGTTTACTAAAAGTGTGACCTTGGTCAAGTTATTCAACTTTACTACCTGTCAGAGTTTCCTTATCTTTTATGTATGGCACCTTGCACATAGCAGGTGTTCAGTAAGTGGCCACTACTGCTATTATAGCATGGCCTATGATGTGGCATCTAGCCAAATACTGACCTATTAGAGAACTAGGAGCTATTTCACATTTTAGAAGATACACTCAAACAGTACTCATACAAGGGAATTAGCCTACTGGGGTGGTGTGTGTATGTGTGTGTATGTGTGTGTGTTGTGCTGTGTTTCATGAATAGAGATTATTCCTAGAACTAAATGCCAGAGATTATATAATCCAGTCTGGAAACAAGAACAAGGTATAACAAAGGAACAGCTCACTAAACATGCTCCTCTGCAAAAATCTGTGGAATGAGCTCAAAGAGTCAGAACTCCACCTCAAAGTGGAAAGCAAAAAGTCCTCTGACCTGGTCCAGCATATTTACATACTCTTTTCAAATGTGTAGCCTGTATTTCTAGAACTGTCTCAATATTAGGTCCCTATCAATCAGGTCCTTCTAGCACATAAATGAAGACCTCACAGCGATCAGTACCATTTTCCTCTCTTATGAGGACTACTCTTGGGAGACCTACCTACTTGCCTGTATCTTAGATAATTTTTATCTTTAATTTGGTCATAAATTTGCCCTACTTCCAAAATGGAATCCTGTTGGAGATTGCTATGGGGTAATCATAAGCCCAGGTAGTCTCTATGGCCACTAAGCCATCTCTCTATCATCATAATTGATGACTCTAGGCCTCAGTTTCTTCACCTATTAACTGAAGGGGACAGATCTAATTACCTTTGAGATTCCTTCTAGTCTAAATATCGTCTGATTCAAGGAGCTACTGCACATCTCGGGGCCCTTGATCACTGTTTGTTCTGATAATCATAATGATGGCAACCAATCTCTCTACTATATATATATAAATTTTTAAGATTTCATTTATTTATTTTGACAGAGAGAGAGAGAGAGCGCGCGTGCGAGCATGAGCTGGGGCCGGGGGTGGGGGGAAGGGAAGGGGCAGAGGGAGAAGCAGACTCCCCACTGAGCAAGGAGCCCAATGCAGGACCACAAGAAGGAGGCAGGGTTAGAGTTATGTAGCCACAAGCCAAAGGTGGAAGCTGCAAAGGAAAGATTCTCCCCTAGACCCTTCAGAGGGAGCAGGACCCTGCTGACACCTTGATTTTGGATTTCTGGCCTCCAGAACACTGAAAGAGTAAATTTCAGTTGTTTCAGGCTACCAAGTTTGTGGTAATTTGTAATAGCAGACCCGGAAAACTAATACATTCTATTTACATTTATTGTGATAAATAGCACAGTTGGGTTTATTTATATTTAAACATCTCTTTTTGTGTTTTGTTTACCATCTTTTTTTAAAAAAAGATTTTATTTATTTATTTGAGAAAGAGAGTGAATAAGAGAGAGAGAGAGCAGAAGCGGGGGAAGGGGCAGAGGAAGAAGGAGAAGCAGGCTCCCTGCTGAATAGGGAACCCAATGTGGGGCTTGATCCCAGGACCCTAGGATCATGACCTGAGCTGAAGGCAGAAGCTTAACCAACTGAGCCACCCAGGCAGCCCTCTACTAAATCTGTTATCAGAACAGGCCTTGAAGGAGGAGGAGAAGGAGCCTGGACAACCTATATTAGAACAATCCATATGTCCCATAATTAATACTCATTCTATAACTGGAGCGGAGGTGATTAGGACCAAACAGTAACCAAAGGAAGTAGTGTATTGGTCCTGAAAACCTTTTTCTCTTCTGTGCTCAAAAACACAGAATAGACAGGGTAAAGGCAAATGACCTTGCAAAAAGAGCCTGGATATGGAATCTAAAGACTAGGTCTGCCACTTCTAGCTATGTGCCCTTGAGCCCATAGATAGTCACTTTGTCTTTCTGAACCTCAATTTCCTATTCCCCGCCAAAAGAGAATACTTGTATCTCCCTCATAAGTTTTAATGTAAGAGAATTATATGTGATGACATGTGAAAATGCTTGGGATAGATAATACGTAGTACATAGCAAGCACTCAGTAAAGGTTAACAGGTGAATTGAGACAAATGAAGAAGAACAACCATTCTTCCTGTTTTTTAATACTTTCCTATGCTGGGTCAACTTGCATTATGTCCTTGAGAAACAGACAAGTTTCATTTTTTCTGGGATAGATGGCTCTTCCCTCTCCCCAGAATAACAAGGGTCAGTGAATGAAGGAAGAAGGCTTGAAAATTAGTCTCAGTAATACAGTAGAAATTAGATGTTGTTACCTGGAGCCAGATAGGTAACTGTGCTCTAAACATGGTACAACGTATTTTGCTACCCATTAGAAAATGTAAGGGTCAAGGAAAAAGAGAAAGGATGGAGTATATTCCCTAATTTTTTTTATCAGGCTACTTCAACTCAGTGCTACAGGTTTAACTCCTGCCTTTTTTGTTCAAAACTAACAGTTACAGGCTCTTCACTGCCAGGCACTGTTACAAGGGCTGTAGACATATAACTCATTTAATCCTGACAACAAACCTATGATGTAGGTACTATTATTGTCCCTGTTGGACAGGTGAGGAAACTGAGGCACAACAAAGTTATATAATTTGTCCTAGGCCACATGGATGGTAAGTTGAAGATCAGAGTCCAGGCGGTCTGGCTCCAGAGCCTGCGCTATGGCCACAGGATCTTCTGAGTACCTTGATCATTAGAACTATAACTCACTGAGTAAAAGCCTCCTAGGTACACTGTGCTCAGTGTACAGCATTAAACTTCAGTTAATTTAAGACGCATGATAACTTAGGTAATGTTATCCCTATTTTACAGATAAGGAAGCCAAGACTCAGGCTTAAAATAACATCCATAGCCATGAAGCCAATAAAAGGCAGATTTGAACCAAGATTTATCTGACTCTAAATTCTACCTTCTTTCCAGTATCTGGAGGGAACAGCCCATTAAACATGCTCCTCTGCAGAAATCTATGGAATGAACTCAAAGAGTCAGAACTCCACCCCAAAGTGGAAAGCAAAAGGAAAAAGTCCTCTTACATGGTCCAGGATATATACATACCCTACTCAAATGTGTGATGTGTTTCTAGAACTGTCCCAAGTTCTAGCTTTATTAGAGAAATAAAGTAGCATAGAGAACCTCCTCCCCCAAATAACGAACCAGTCGCTTTCTCTGTACATCATTCATTTCCATTCTTGGTTAGACTCCTCGATGCCCCATAATCACCCCTTATTCTGAACATTTCTCAAATTGATTTTTCCAGATGAGGAAAATGAAGCACACGGTATTCAGCTACTTTTTCAGGGTTTCAAACTCCATATCCCATAGAGCTGGGCAATTTAATTCCACATCCCCATTTTTATTGCCAGACCACCACAATCATACTTCCCCTTCCTACTGATCTGCCTCCTAGGTCTCTCTTGCCTTGAGGGGTATAGCCCCACTGCCAACATGAACCTCAGCAATTTTCTTTGTACGCTAGCCCTACTATAATCAGTGTTAAACATGAGAGCTCTTTTCTGAAGGAGCTGACTGACCAGGTTCGAGTTAAGTCAGAGCATTATCAGGCGTGGCCCAAAAAGCACTTCAGGAATACCACCTTAAATAATATACACTGGGCATTACAACTTTACAAACATTCTCAGTGTGAAAGGGGAGCTGGAGATGTCCAGAACCTAAGCTCTGACAGCACTTGGCTAGGAGTGGTAAGTGGAAACCAACCTGGAGGGAGATCAAGGAGAGGAAGAGATAAATTCAAGGAATCCAATCTGGAGTTCTAATCAGTTTAGCCATGAAGGGAAGGAGAAATATTGAAGAAACTGGTAAGATGCAGTTGGAGGTTTTTCCTCCTCCCTTCCCTAGAGAAGAAAGTTCCTATTTATTGCTGGATATCTGGCATATAGTAATTGCAAAATAAATACTAGTTGATTCAACACTCTTTCTTTTGAAAATCAGTTGGTAGCTGCCTCAAATTCTTTTTGGAAAGGAGTTATAAATCATGTTAAATGAATATAATCTCTAAAATATGTACACCTATGCCTTAAATGAATTTCTCCTAAATTAGGCAGATATGCAACAGTAAAGCATATTAGAGAGTGAAGGAGCTAAGATACAAACAGAATTTAATCCATCCATACATCCTCCCAAAGAAAGCAGCATGGTACTGTAGAAAGAGCTGTCAGACAACCTAGATTCAAATCTCAGCCCCATCTCTCAATGACTGTGTGGACTTGAGGCAACATTATCCTAAATGTCGTTTGTGAAATGGGGAATACCACCACTTTCCTCACAGGGTTGTTGGGAAGATTAAATGGAAATGAAGGTGTTTTATTTCTGGATCTCCTCCACCCAGGGCAGAAATGGCACACTGGCAGCTCAATCATACAAAGTATAATAAAGTGCAGTGGTGGGGACATAACAAACACAGAAAGGGAAACTATGAGTGGAAGCTAGTGAAAGGAAGAAAAATGCTGTATCTAGGGTGAGACTTGGTGTTGAGTGTTTTCACAGGGGTGAGTAGTCAGTCATTTCTATAAAGTAGTCTTCTAAATGGAAGAATAAAGGTGTGGTATGCTACCTTTTGAAGTGAGCATGTAAAATTCCTGGAAGGAAAAGTAATGGAGAGCTAACGGTTCTTGGAGAAACATTCAGAGAAGTGGCTGGGATTTATAACAAGATACCTTTATACTGCAGAGTTGTAAAGTGGAAAGAACAATGAATGGTTTGAAGACCTAGGCTGGAATCCCAGCTCACAAGTATGACCTTGGGCAAGTTACTTAACCGATATAGAATCTCAATTACAAAACGAAGATAAAACCTCACAGGACTGCCGTTGAGATTAAATGAGATAATGGATGGGAAAGCTGTTAATGCGATACAAATAACAGGTATTATTCGGAGTCAGAATCTCTCTTCCTCCGCCCACTTAACAACATAGTACGTCCATGACCTTGGCATGATTTCAGTTCTTAGCGCCTCAGTCTTCTCATCTATAAAATGGGAAGGATGACACCATCTACCCTATAAACACTCTGAGAATCAAATTAGATCATACAGGAGACATCAAGCCTTGGAAAGTGTACAGTGCTATAGGTATACAAAGAACTGCCATCGTGGCTGATAGGTTTTATGCATATCGAGGGCCGTGTTTAAGCACGGAAACACGGATTTTTCATGCTATACAGGTGAGGAAGCCTCGCGTGCATTTCTGCATCCCAGAGTGGGGCACAGGGCACAGACGCACATCTACGGATTCCGGGGGTGTGACTTGCACGCTTGGGAAGAGGACCGTAGGACAGGCTGCTGGGCCGGAATCGGAGGAGTGGGCGCCAGGGTGGGGGCAGGGGGATGCAGGATGCACGGACGGGAAAGGCTGGGGGCACAAACACGCATGCCCAAGCCGGAAACGTTTTCGGGGAAGAGCAACGCGCATCCCCGGAATGAAGGGGGTTGGGAGGGATGCGATGTGCAAGCCCCGAGGGCGGCCCGGGGGTGCTCCACCGCACGCCCGGGGCCAGGGCTCTTTACCTTATCGCTGTAATCCCTCAGGACCCGCTCGATAGCCCCCGCCTCGCCGGCCCGGACGATGTAGAGGGCGCGCTCCTCATCCATGGCCGCAGGTGCGGGGGAGCCGCGGCCGCTCTGCGCGCCCAAGCCGCTGCCTCCAGGTAAACGCCTCGCGCCCCCGCTCGCTCGTTCCCAGCTTCCTTCCTTCCCTCCTTCCCTCCCTCCCTCCTGCCTCCAACCCGCCAGCCTCCGCCCGGGCAGGGCCGACGTCACCGCCCCTCAACTTTCACCCCGCGACGTCACGGTCCCCCAGCAACCGGCGCCTCGCGGCCGCCCCCGTCAAGGCCCAGGACTCGATAGAGCCCTGACGAGCGGCCCGAGGCGGGGCCAGGCCCGAGGCCTCGCTTACTCTCCTGCCTCTCCCTCCCTCGGAGAAGAGTACAGCCTTTTAAGTGGGCTCTTGCGGAGAGAACTGTTCTTCTCTCCTGACCCTCCTCTATGAATCATTCTCCTCAGCTGACGAGAGCGACCCGGCTCTTCCCCGCCCCTCTAAGAGCCAGCAGCTAAATGGACTACAATTCCCTGCGTTCGTTGGGGGCATTCCACTCTTCCATCTAATTTACTGGAGTGCCGAATGGCATGCCGGGATTAGTAGTCATCCAGCGGGAAAGACTTCCCGCCAAAGGCATGCTGGGAGCTGTGGTCCGGCCAGGGCCGGAAACGGGAGTCCCGGGGCCGCTTGAGGCCAGCGGCCAAGAGACCGTTAGGGGAGGGTGCAAGCGTCGGCTCTGCCTCCTTTTTGTTCCTATCGGAGCTGACTGTCCTGCTCTAGCCTTGGCTGGTCGGGCAGGTTGACAGTCGCGGAAACTGGCACCCCTTGGTGGGAACTGCCAAGCACCGGTTTAATTCCCTCTTTTTCTCGTTTAGCGGTTTCGGTCTCTTTGAAATTCTTTCCTTCCTCCCCTTGTTTGCGGTCATGTTATGTATTCAGCAGCAGTAATGTGGGAAATTGCAGGCAGTTATCTGGATAAAATGATTTTTTTTTTTTTTTTTTTTTTTTGCCTTAGTGATAGTCGCTGCCACGTCTCACGTGCCGCGGGGGTTCCAGACTCAGTGTTAGGTGGTCGCCATGCAGCTTCTGATTCTCACGACACGGAGATTTTTGTGGAAGCAAAGGAACCCGGATACGTTAAGTAATTTGCCCTAAGACACACAGCTGGTAAATGGGGAATTAGAGATTTAAATCCGGGTCTTTTCCCCAAAGGCGGCTGCTCTACACCCGCCAGTCGTGTAGTAATACTGATGTTACTAGTGATAATAGTGGTGATGGGGGAAGTGAAGGAGAAGGAGGCTCACGTTTGCTAAGTGTTTACTATGTGCAATTTTTCTGTTCCATACTGCACCTGTGTCCTCTCAGTCGGTTTCTCACAAAGTCAACAGGTATTTGAGAACCTGTGGTTGTGCCTGGCACTGTTCAATAAAGTTCGGTACTGTTCAGGGTAGATACAGTGGGCCCCAAATAAAGTCCCTGCGCTTATGGAGCTTCCGTTCTAGTGCCTAATCCTATGAGGGAGGTACTGTTCTCATTTTAAGATGAGGAAACAGTCTTGGAGAGGTTAATAGATTAATTTACCAAGATTGGACAATTTGGAAACTGAACCTGAACTCAGAGTCTATGCTCTTTCTGCTCTCCCAAGCTATATGTTAGAGAGTGGGTGAATTTCCCAAGTAATTTTCAGTTCTATTCCAAGCAGCCTTTACCAAAAATCATCTTTGATGCCTCTTCTGCCCATGTCTACCTCCTGAGCTGCGCTGAAGAGGAACTAGAGGGGACAAAAATGTATTCATCTAATAATTACTGTATTTCCTCTATGTGTCAGATGCTGTGCTAGCTCTGGGAATTTGGAGATAAAAAATACAGAATCTAAGCTCATGGAGCCTTTGGGCTTTCTGTGGATTATACTTTTCATGCGGCAGACATTTATTGAGCATATTTGTTGAGGCAGGCACTGGAGTAGGTGCTGTGTCCATAATAAACGAATTCACAAAGATTTTAATCTATCTCTTGAAAAAGTACACTTCTTAGAGAGGTCACGGTATAATAAGCTACATTCCCTAGGTAATAGTAATATCTTGCAATTGTTTTTTAACAGTTTACAAAAAAACATTTTAATACACACTATCTTAATGGATCATTGAGGAAGGTATTGTTCCCATTTATAGATAAGAAGACAGGTTCCGATGAGCTAAGTAACAAGAGCTAGGGCTCAAACTGAGAGCTGTAAGGTAATGGTATTTGGGTGCCTACTCAGTGCCCAGTAGTGTATTCTGTGCCTTTTGGGTAACCATATATTTATTTTTGGAGCAAGGGCACCAGGACAGGATACTAACCAGCATAAAGTATCTGAGTTGAGATGTTTCTTTTACAGAATTTTTAAAAGACTTTATTTATTTGAGAGCAAGAGAGAGAGAGCATGAGCTCTGGAGAGGGGCAGAGGGAGAGGGAGAAACACACTCCCTGCTGAGCAGGCAGCCCGATGTGGGGCTTGATCCCAGGACCCCAAGATCATGACCTGAGCCACCCAGGTGCCCCAAGATGTTTCTTTTAAAGAGGGTCTTACACATGTGTTTGTAATGTCTGTTTACCAGAAATAGGCTTATGTTTTTAGGCTCTAACCCTATACTTCTAAAAAGAAATTTAAAAAATGTGAAACCACATCAATTAACTACTTGGGAAATTGCACTTTAGTAATTTTAATTAAGCACTAATATTCTGATTTTATAAATCAAAAGGATCTTTGACTCTAATTCAAGTCATCCTTTGACCACTGACGAGACTCTGGTCCCAGAAAAATTAAGTGACTTGTCCAAAGTCAATAGTTAAAAGCAGACTCTGGGACTAGAGCCTAGACTAGCTAAATCCTGGTCACTACATCACTTTACCTCCCTGAATATTTAGTTATGTTATACTTTCAGTGACTAGAACTTCTAGTCCAGCACTAACTCCAGTTCCTGTTGATTCTTGGGTGGCATGGTACTGAGGAATTAGGATTTAGAGCCCAGGTAATCAAAGCAACACATAATTATTCACAAGTCATCGCTCTGAAGGATAGTAATATAAGAATTCTACACATATGTACACACAGTGCTTTACTATTCTCAGATATCTCCACATAGATCATCTGATTTAATCCTTCTAATAACTGAAAAATGCAAGGTCAATAGGACAGGCACTATCTTCCTTTTTATAGAGAAAAGGGAAGTTCAGGGTGTTGATTAGCTTGCTCACAAGCAATAAGTCTGCTAATAAGTGGTGTAGTTGAGGGCTAGAAGTGCATGGGCTCTGATAGCATAAAATGTTATGGATCGGGGCCAATGAAAAAGCCTGCAAATAAATACTAGTCATTTCTTTTGGACTTTGATATATCCCACTGTGGCATTTCCTCTGCTGTGACAATGGGCTAGATGGAATGTGCCAGATTGGTCTTTAAGGAGTACCTGGTGCTAACAGCTTTTAAAATCCAAATCACACACATACACTAATTTTTATACGTTTTCTATAGAAGAAAGCAGAAATTTAAAAACTGAACAGTTTGGTTTACTCGCTACAGCTCCTGAACCGGAGTTCAGAGAATTCCATGAATTCAGGACATGACCTGTCACTCAACAATCACCTTGACACTGTGTCAAGCTACTCTTTCAATCTCTAAGTCACAGAATCTTCAGCTGTAAAATAAAGGGGTTGGTCCAGATAGTATCTTAGTTCTCAGTTCTAAAATTCTGTGATTCTAAGAACAACAAAACCATATTTGATCATGCTCATTCTTTAGAAAAGTCTGTTAATAAGGGTGAGGTCATATAAATCAGTATGTGCAGATCAAATACCAATGTGGTGCATGCAAATCATTGCTTGGGCTACCTGCACAGATTCTGATTCAGTTGATCTGTGGTGAAGTCTTGGTAGCTATAAATGCTTCTGAGTTGATCTGAGTGAGCAGCCAGGGTTGAGAACCAATGGACCAATATTTTGATACAGTATCAATCACTGAACTAGTTTTTTGATAGACTGTCAAACTCATGTGCATGTGACTTGTTAGTCTTTGAGAATTCAGAATAACCTAGTAGATGAAAGTGATTTTTATTTCATTTTCTACCAAGAATCTCCCTTTTGTAGCAAAGTTAACATGGTTTGTTCCTTTAACAAATATTTGGTGCTTATTAGAGCACAGCATTGTCCTAGGCACCATAAAAAAATAAAAGTGAGTAGAAACCATTTATCTTGTCCTTTGGGGATCTAAGAAAAAGCCAGGCAACAAATGAATCTTTTCTGGTAGGAAGGAAAGAATTGAACATAAGTACTGTGCAAATCAAAGCAAGATAAACATTGATGGGAAGACAAGGAAGCAGAGAAGCCTTCTCGGAGAAGGTGAATTATAAGGAGAGAACAGTGGAGAAAGCTTGGAGGGCCAGCAGATTTGGGGGGGGGCGAATGACGTGAGAGGAGTTCAGGAAACCAAAATTAACGAGGCACTTGAGAAATACCAACCTGGTTAAACTTGAAAGCCAGCAGTAGAGATTTCTTAGAGGTCAGTTGGTCAGTGGGATAAGTAAAAGTTAAATCTGAGAGACATTTCATAATCAATGATGACTCCATAGCCAACCAGTCCAACTTCGGTTTATGGCATGTTACGTTCCTGAAAACCTTCTCTTACCATGCCTTATGACATAAAGTTAAATAGCACTGGGAGACAGGAGAGGCTCTGTTGCCTGCCGGTGTCAGATCCTTGTACACATTATTTTAATTTCTCAGGGTCTCATTTATAAAATTAGAGTTGGACTGGATGACTTCGAAGTTTTTTTTTTTTTAAACTCCTAAAAATCTATGATTACTTGATCCAGCCTTTCAGCACCTTTATTTGGTTCCTCAGGCATATTCCCAGTATTTTAATTGCTAAAATTGAACCCATGCTGTTAGTCCTTGGCAGATGTACCTATCGTTGTTTAATATTGACTGTCCACAGTGGGACTCTCAAATTAAGCACACAAAATGGGCTCTGCCCTTTAGGAGTTTTTATTTATTCAAGAACTGGAATGTGGGTCAGACCTATTTGCATCTCGCTGGCTTGGAATCCCATCCAAACACCTCTTGGGAAAACCCAGCGCTTTGGGTGGCAATGCTGTAATGTGGCAAAAGGCCCCGGGACCGGGGATTGGAAAACCTGGGTTTGAGTCCCAACTCTCTGTGTGTGTCTCAGAAGCCCATCATTTGTCAAATTCTTTAAAACCCCTTCTGACAACCAATTTTTTTTGTATCTAACAGGAAAACTTGAAAGCTGAAAGACTAGTTTGAATTTTAACTCTGTCCCTGGGTGTTTGAGGATAAGTCACTCACCCTCTTTGAACATTGATTTTCTCAACTGTAATGAGCATTATGAAACTTACTTTGGAGGGTTACAAGAAGTGGCCGTCAAAGTGGCCGGCACAGCAGCCCCGGGGCGGAGTAGCCCCTAAAATGGTAGCCGAATTGGAATGCAAAATGCAGCCTCCCTCACAATGATGTGAAGATTCGGGGATAAAGGTCATGTTATTCCTGTTGATGCACAAACACACGAGTTTTGTCGTTGCTGATGTGTAACAACAGAAAAGTAATTCCTGCACACTGCTTTGGTCTTTCAGCCTTGAAGTTAACATCTTTAATGCTGACATGCTTTAACATAGGACAGGACAGTTTGGGGACACTGTCATATATGTGTATGCATAAATGAGGAGACTAAAACCACACACACACACACACACACACACACACACACGCCCCATATCAGTGTCGTTGAAATTAAGTGTTTGAGATTCACACATCAGAAGAAATATATTCTCACAGCCCTTCTTCCCCCTACTCGCTTTTTAACTCTTTATGCAGTAAAGCATTAATTTACTTACCAACATTTGATTAAACTCTTAAGGTTCAACCCTAGGAGGAGGCAGGAGTGGACAAAGGATTATTGTCATTCATCATCAACACATTTTAGTCTTCCCCTCCAGTCGCCTATGAAGGATTAGCATTTCCCTGAAAGGAGGAGGACAGAATAAATTGCATCTACCACCGAAGAGCTGAGCTCCTTTCAGCTGGGGGCACATACCGGGAGCTTTTCCCATATTAGTCAGCTTTATCTCGACTTTGGGGCAGTGCCTCCATCTGAATTTCATGGGTTTCAGGGTCAGTCAGAACAGAATTGTAGGGTTGTTGAGGTCAGAGGCCACTGCTGTCGAAGGGTAGTGACCTGAACAGCAAGAGGTAGCCAGCTCCCCCCCACCTCCCCCCTTCAAATGACTTCATTCTAGTGAATACTTGGCTCATTGCACCTCCCCTGCAGAGTCTTTTTTCAACCTGGTAATAAAAATCCTCCTGTGACCTGGTTTTTTTTTTTTTTTTTTTAACATTATTACTGATTTTCTTTTGTTCCTGTTTCTATATAGAATGACCAAATCTTTGTCCTTGATAATGTATGGTTCGTCCGTACCCTGGGAAATGACAGAGGGAAGGCCCGTGTGCTGCTAACAGAATGAGCGCAGTGCCGCCTGGGGGAAAGATCTGGTGCCCAGCTTAGAGACTGCCTTCATTGAGCGCACACAAGGATTTCCCAGAACTTCTGAAACTCTTTTTCAACCCCAGTAGGTTCTATTACCATGGTCAAGGTTGATTTAAGAACTGCACCAGCCAAAGGCGCTTAGGAGAGAGGCCTGGGGGTGGGGTGGAGTGGAGACAAAAGGAGGAAGGAGGAAGAAGGCAGAGTGCTGTTGTAGGAAGAGCACCAGCTCTGGAGTGGGGCAGTTCTGTCTTCAAATCCCAGCCCTGCCACCTAACCGGGTGACTTTGGGCATGGCTCCGTGTCTCCGTCTCCTCACGTGTACACAGAAATGATCACGCCACTGACATTGCAAGGAGGTTGTGAGGAACGGAGACGGGGCATCTGATGATGTGCCTGGCACAGAGCAGACCCCAAGAAATGGGAACCTCCATCAATGGAGGCAGACCCAACTCCCAGACCTGAGATGGCAGAGTCCTAGAACCTCCATCAGTGGAGGCTGAGAGCGAGGGGAGGTGAGTGTGTGGCGGGCTCCTCATTTAGACTGTCACTCTGCCTGACTACCTTTCAGTCCTCGCCGTTGATGGGGTCTGAGAGGCGCGGGCCAGGACACTTGGGAGACCAGCCCTGGTGGGAGCACAGTTTGGCAGTTCCCGGAGAATCCACTCTTCTCAACTTCTCTCTGCAGCTCTTGCCTCCTCTCAGGAGGCTCTTCTAAATACCAAGTGGCAGCCCTGCAGCTGTTCCTGAGGCTGATTCTCTCACCCCTGCTGTCGCGGTCAGACCTCATTATTTCTCATCATCGTTCTCAAACGACTGGTTTTAGCTCTTGAGGCATTTATGATGGCAAAGGGAGGACTATGACTGGGGAGCCCTGTTTCTCCCGCCCACCACCTCTCTTCACCCACACTCCCTTCCTAGCAACAGCTCCTTGCTCAACTCTTGGGGCCCACGTCTTCCGTCTCACCTACACCAGCAGCAGCAAAATATGGGGGTGAGAAGGCTGGGGGCGGTGGCGAGGTGCAGGGGGAGGGATGGGGGAAGAGCTTCAGGGAGGAGGCTGACGAAGCACAAAAGGTTCTGACCTCCTTGGAAGAAGAGGAAACCACAGGGGCCGTGTCCAAGCTGGTTCAGCTTGGGAGGCTGCCAAGGAACTGAAGCAGAGAAAGTCCAGGTTAGGAGGGCAGGCGGCACAGTGGTAGGGAGGTGGGCTGGACTGAGGGGCAAACAGGACAGTGCCCTTAGGGGGCACTTTGTCAGCTGCGGGCGGGGGGGTGGGGGGGAACCGGGCAGCATAGATTATGGGGAGTGGCACTCTCCTCCACTCTGGGCAGACTGGAACCCTGACCAAAAGAAACTTGGGGCGCATAACTCAGGGAATAGCAGTCCCTGGATCTTAGAGCTTCGAGGTGGAAGGGGGTTGTTTCTCAACCTTGGCTGCATATTAGAATCACCTGGAGAACTCGAAAGCTACTAATGCTGTTGTTGGGGGCTGGGGGGCGCGGTCCACATTCCTGGCCAGTTATTTACTGTGGCGGGACCTATACATCAGTATTTTTACAACGTTGACAGGGTAACTCTACTGGGCAGCCAGAGTTGAGAACCATTGAAGTCCAATCCTACTTAGAGCAGGCATGTCCCTTCCATAACATCTTTGGTGGGACCAAGATTTAATCTCAGTGCTACCTCACTCTGAAGCCAAGGAGGATGTCCAGCTTTTTCTCTGAAGCTTCCAGTGACGACGATTTGCACACTTCGGGCTCTTGACTAAGTCTGAGCTCTGTGCTTCAGAAGACCAAGATCAACCCCCCTCCCCCCCACACACACATACACAGTCTTTTCCCTGCAATAAAGGGAATTTTTATATCATCCCCTCCCCAGCATTACTGTTTTTTCTTTTTTAAACCTTGCCATTCTGCCTTTAAGAGGTACAAGACGTTGGGACAAACAGCCTGTTTGTTTTTGCTCTTTCCATCGGCAGATTCGCTTCAGACCTTTTGACTGATGTCACTTTAAAGCTAGTGTGATGGACGGAGCTGGAAACAGTCGTGGAAGAGCGTGGGGCTGGCTCTGAGGAAGGGGGTACGCCTCGCTCGGTGGTGGGGGGCAGGTTAACGGGCCCAGCTCATGGGCATGAACCGCAGGCCGTTTCTGAGCGCCAGCTGGTGGAGCCGTCGGCCTCTCTCTTGCTCCCTCTCTGAATCCCGGCCCAGCTGCCAGTCCGTTCTTTGTTTCCCCTCAGCTGTCTGCCCTCCTCACCCAGATCTGCCGGCCCTGCGCCATCAGCCCACAGGCCATAATCTGAGATGGCAGAGTCCTAGAACGTGCCCGCTCGAGGTCCCGAGTGAGGAGGGGACTCCTCCAAGGTCACGTGGTGGTGAAGCCAAGACTCCCTTTCAGTTCTTGTCCATTTGGGTTGGGCTTACCCAATGGCGCATGTTTCTGATTGGTTTCTGACTGGGCTGCAGCCTCAGAGGGGCCACAGATTCCCTTTCTTCCCAGACCTGGGGTGTACGAGAGGCCTGACAAAGGGACACAACAGGATGGCTGCCGAGGACGCCACAGGCCTGCAGCGTGGGTGAGCCGTCCTGGCTGCCGTTCATGACTTCAGCCAGTTTCAAGCTGGCGGGGTCCTTTCCAGAGAGAGTCCTGAGGAGGGGAGTGTCCCTTTATTGCCAAGACTCCTCCGTTCTTCCTCTGACAAGTGACTGGCCCTACTCCCAGCTGCCACCCTTGCCCGTTCTCATTCCGGTGACTGGCGAGAAACCACCCGAGGGGAGACAAGGGGCATTTTGAGTCATGGGTTCACAGCAGCTGCTGTCTTTTCCTCATCACGTCCTTCTCAGTTCTGAAATGGAAGGTCTAGAACAACGGGGAACACGGGCAGCACACTCAGCTCCCAAGAGTGGGCACCTTGCGCTCCGGAGAGCGTGCGCAGGGCCCCCTTGCCCTCGTGGAAAGCTGCCGTCCTCCTGCAGCGCTCACCCCCAGCCCTCGGCTCTGCCGTGCGGGGGAGGCCCGCGTTCTCGGGCCTGCAAAGTCGTTGGGATGCGCGCTCTGTTCTCCGGGATTGGGCCCTTGTTGGTTGTGACGATTTCTGTCCCTTTAACGGCCTTGTGGCTGTTACTTGCACATGAGTGTTGGTCCTTACGTGCTGCCGCTGCCCGGCAATTGCTTCAGGTTGTCGTGCTTGCTAAGTCCAACGTCAGACTGACTACATCCTTTCCTTTATGGAGCACTAGCTTTGAATCGTAAGAGAGCCACAGGTCTGGTTCTTCTCAGGTTCCCGTTATACGGTCACTAAATCTGACATTTTCTTCTTCTTCCCCCCACCTCGCTTTCCTCAGACAGGGCCAACTAATACATCGTGGCTGAGAGATCAAACTAATTTACCTTCAGGGAGTGAAGTCCAACATCTACTTTCTTGTTGTTGAACAACATAGTGAAATATTTTTAAGGGGATGCTATGTAAAATATATCATTTTAATCCTAAAATCATTTTTAGGTATAAATACGTTATGTAATGGCAAGTAAGAGCTTGGCTTTAAAAATAAATCTTTCAACATGCAAATTGAGTTGTCAAATTCTCTTGCCTTTTAGTTAAAATAGTCACTGCTGCCATTTCTGGAAATCTGTGGCTCTGAATTTCTCATAGATCCTACTCTTTAACGTTTGGACAAAATAGTCATTTTTGCCACTATATCCTCACTCCTCAGCTCTAGAGTCAAAATGCAGTGCTGGAGAAAAATTTCTTGATACTTATTAAGTATTCAGTAATGTTACTGTTCTATCCCAGAAGTTTATTAGTATTTAAAGCCCTGCACTTGAAAATATCTTTACACCCAGTGATCATTAAAGCATAATGAACTAAGTACCAGGGGACCTCTTATTGATGCTGGTGTTGAAGAATAATATTCCCTGTAAGGCCTGCCCTTTGCTGACGCTAGCCATCGTGCGAACCTGAGACATATCCTTGTAAGTAGAATTGGTCCCCTACAAAACTCAATTAGGCTCTCGATACTAAATCATTCAAGGACCAGATGTGTGGCGTATCCAAATTGTAATGACTGTTTGATGACAAGATGATGGAGGAAGTGGGTAAGTACAACCAGATAAGACCACCTAATTTTGTTTTGTCTACTTATACCCTAAGTATTCACAATGCCATTTATCTCTCTGTATCTCTCTCTCTCTCTCTCTCTCTCTCTCTCTCTCATGCACACACACACACAGATTGTCAAATGCAAAATGAAAATGGAGAAAGAGGTCATTTCAATACTTTTTATTTGAGTGTGAAACCATTCATATCTTGCACAACTGTACAGATAAAACTATTTGCATTTTAGCTGTAGACATGATTATCACACTGAGTGGTGTGATCAAAGATTTTATTTACAGAACAACCGCTAAAACATCCGATGTCATATTTCCATTTATTTCTTACCCATAGGGTAATAGGTCCACCATAATTGCCTGGTGCATTTTATAATACAGAAAGAAAACCTATGTTAATCTCTAACAAACCTCACAAATTGCTACAAATCTCACAGAAAAATGCCTACGAAAAAATTTTCCAAAAGTACATTTTTTATTTCCACACATACACAGTATAGTATAGGCTCAAAGGCACAGCTTTGAATTTTTTTTTTCTATCAAAGTGTCGGAAATTATTATGGTCTTATGAAGGAACCATGAAAGTCATTTTCACACTTGGTGCTTGGTAAGTTAACGTTTGGTCCATCTGGTTTCACAAAGTTAATACAGCAGAGCTGAGTGTGATACTCAATACCATAAATCCACATTCTCACAGAATTTTAAAAACCCCTCTCCTGCCTTTTGCTGACACTAGCCATTGTGCAAACTTAGGACAAATACTTGTATGTAGAAGAACTGGTCCCCTACAAACCTCAATCAACTTAAGGCATACAGAACAGGTCTCTTCCTTCCCTCTAGACAGTGCTTACGTTCCAAGACAATGCAGGTACTGTGAAAGACATGGGTGCAGTAACAGGGACTCTGGAGTTTTCCAGACACCATTTCACCCTGGTGCTCCAGGAAGCAGTGATGGCACCACCAGGAAGAAGGGATGCGTACAACATACCTGAGGGCTGTTCGTCGTACAGTAAGATGACAGACAGACGGCAAGGTGAATGCTCTTGGTAAATTATGTGCCCATCCAAGAACACAAACCAGACTCTGTCTCTAGTATCCATCAAGACTAATGAGCTTTTGTCAACAGGAAGATAAGTTGCTTATGGGGAGTGTTTGGCAACACAGAGCAAAGTCATGGAACAGAGGGAAAAGGCACAGATTGGCCTGCCCGGAATAGTGCTCGATAGAAACAGTCAAGTCTGGCTTGGCTACAGGAACCCCGTCTCACGGACTTTTAGTGAGTCCTGTTTCTGAACTAAAGTTGATTCATCCCACACTGAATCCCAGACTCACGCTCATTAGGAAAATGGACACCTAGGAATAGTCCATGAGTTATGATGTATAGAGATACAGTCTTCTGGGGGTGGGTCGTTGGGTTTATTATTAATAATTATTATTAATATTAAATATGGATTCCTGCGATAGCAGTCATTTAGCCCATCCTGTGGAGGCCTCTCCGTTGATGTAAGCAAAGCCAGGAAAGTGTTGCATGTGCTCGTACTCAGAATTCCTGCGCGTGGTCAGGGGTGTGTACATGTCACTAGAGTTTCCGTACCTCGTGGAGTGCACAGACGGGCTTGTGTAGCACGTGTTGGCTGTGGGCACCTCTGGCCATCGGGGGGTGACGGGGGTGGGATGCAGTCGGGGAGTACTGCTCATCAAACAGGGTTCCATCCGGGAAGTAGGGCTATTGAAAGGGTACTTGTTGAGGGGAAAGAAATTCCACAAAGTTAAACTTAGCTTGCAAGTTGCATATACACAATATTGGTCACGCTCACAGTTTAAGTTAATTTCTTAAGATGCTATTAATGAAAGTTGAGAGGAAGGAAATCAGTGAACTTCCGAAAGATTGAACCTTGGTCTAGGAAGTAACCAACAGGAGAAATGCAAAGGATTTCATATCCAGAGTTGGACTGGTGTACATTCAAGTAGGAATACTGATTTTGTGCTCGAACTCTGGAATATCTGGGGAAGTCAAATCCAAAAGAAGGAAGAGCCCCACTGGGAATACAGGAGAGAGAGAGTGTGTGTGTGTGTGTGTGTGTGTGTGTGTGTGTACAAGTAACAGCATGTCCAAACAGATTAGGACGTACGGATGTATGGTGGTGAATTTTACCATTAGTTACGGAGATGGGATATGTCCCATTCCATCAACCCAAGAGAACAATACTACCAAGTAAAACACAGTGACATTATTAAAAATAGCATTTTACAGTTGAATTCAATTATGAACTGCAGCCTAAAAGCAGGCTTTTGAAGAGGAAGCAAGCCAACAGCTTCAAAGGTTATTATTAGTGCCTATCACTTAGAGAACATCTCTCTTTTTGGTTCACATTCACTGAAGTCCTGAAGATGCACAAGTAGGAAACGGTGAATTGTTGGGGTTGGTGTGAATGTGGAGGAAGGAGTCGAGATAAGCCAATGGAGAGGGGACGGGAAGGGTGCTTTTGTGGAGGACAGAAGAGGGGGAAGCCGTTCTAGAAAGAATCAGGAATAAAAGAAGTGCCTCTGCAGTGCTGCTTCTCCAGCATTCTTTTCTGTTTCCAAGACAGCTATGCAAATAAGCCCCTTTTAGTGCAGTCAGAGGGGAGGAAGGTGAGAGCTCCTAGTCTGCAGGCCCGTCCACACACAGACTTCCTCACTGGGCTAGGTCAGGGCCACCCCAGCACGGACACGGGAGCCAGTTAACAAGGATGGCAAGGGCGGCGAGGAGGGCAGAGAGAGCATGTATGAATTCTTCTGCTCCCCATCTGTCTTCGCTGACAGTTGGAGAGTGGAGCCCCGAGGGATTGGGTGGGAGGCTGCCTCCTGTGAGGGAGACAGACAGGCTGAAGCCTAGACAGCCGCGAGAAGGGATTCTGGCAGCAGGGCTGCTCCCCGTAGTCGAGGGGCCAAAGGGAACCATTCTGCTGCTTCGAGTGGGAGCCCGAGGGAAGCGAGGCAGGCTGCTGGGCTCAAAGCACGCAGAGAGAAACGGTTACTCAGAGGTCGAGAGAGAGGGCTCCAACTTCGGGTAGGACGGGTTTCTCTTACATGCCCAGCAGGCCTTACCTAGAAACTGCAGCCACTTCCCAGCCCAAGAACAGGTCGGAAAGAGCGAGAAGTGTGCAGGTGGTGTCTGGGAACTCAGGGGGGGAGGCACCCAGGGCTGTTACCAAGGTGACTGTGGACCGCATACCAAGGGTTTCATATCCCCAGATCAGATCAGAAACGCTTGAGTACATCCATGTACCCAGTAAGGGAGTCTACAGGATGCTGTGTGTATGGCCGCCATGGGGAACCCTCAGGCCTGAGATCATAGTAGGATTGGCCCTGCCCAAGAAAACAAGATCCCAGGTATCAAACAGTAATGTTAAGAAATATTATTACAAAGCAGTCTTTAATTTTTTCCAAGAGATTGCTTCCCCCTCCTGATACTCTCTCAGGTAAGCTCCCTGCGCACATGTCAGCTCGCCTCATGGTGCTCTCCCTGGCCCAGAGGCCTCCTCTCCCATCCTGTGGCATGCCACGCTGGTTCCCCTCTCAGGGAATTTGGCCCTACCTGTTCCCTCTGCCTAGAACACTAGTTTCCCACCCCTACCCCCAAGCTCTTTGCACGCCTGCCTTTTTATCCTCCTTCAGATCTCAGCTCATATGTCCCCTCCTCAGAGACTTTTCTGGACATCCTATCTCAAGAAGCTAAATGCTCCACCCTCTGCCTCTCAGGTCAGGCGCTTACCATCCTGCTTGTTAGCTGTCTCTTTCCATTGGCTTCTATTCGTAAACTCCTGGCAGGGCTTTGCCATGTTCACTACCATATTCCCAACGTCTGGAACCTGCCTGGCACCTCAGCAACTCTCCGGCGACTGAACACCGGGGTGCTGCCGCTAGAGAGCAGCTTAGGGGTCATCTGACCCAGCCCCGTGTATCATGCACATGAGAACACGAGGACCCGCGAGGTGAAGCATCCTGCCCACAGTCACGCTGCATGCAGGCCAACAGGGCTGGCACGGACACCCAGTGCTGGGGTGGCACTTTCCCCCACATCACTGGGGCACAAACCAGGCCTAACCTGCCAGACTGAATCACATGAGAGAGGAAGACATGCCTGTTTTGGAACACACCCCATTACACTTTAATGTCTCCGTCGCTCTTGCTCTAAGGCTCCTCCTCCCCTACACACCACGGGGTCTTATAGCTCTGACCAGGCCTCTTCTTGCTGGTTCTGACGGAACCTCCCTTGGCTTGGCCCGTGTAGGTAAAATGTCGCAGTAAGGACTTGGAGCCTCTTTCCCATAGAACCCAAGAGAGTGTGGCTTTTGTGCCTAATCAAGGACCCTAGATGCAGCTGTGCCCAGGGGTTGTGTCACAGACTCAAAAGCGTAATTGCCTGGAAATGAGACTGGCTCAAAATATCTCTAATGGGACAATAAAATCCTGTTACCACAGAATCCAGCATGGAAAAATCTGTCCCGCTAGGTCAGCTAATTGCAAATGAGTCAGTGACTCGTTTTCCCCGTGGTGAAGAGACCATTGAAAGATGAGAGGCTGAAGTGCCCGCTGCCTCAGCCTGGTGATTAACGCCACCAATGAAGCTTCTATTTAGTCTGGTGGGAGCGGCTGAGGCCGGCCTGTGGCACCCGCCTCACCTTTCACACTTTACATCCGGCTTCATGCGGGGTCCTGAAGCATGCTGGGCACAAACCCTGGGGTCCAGAGAGCTCTGCCCAGAATAAAGGCGCTTTTTGTTGAGGGCCCACAACAGGAAGTTACCATTTGCTGGGTTAAATCACATGCTGTGGCTACTGATGTTAAACTGGAGATTAGTTACCAGTCCCCGCCCTTTGAGAGAGGTGTGTGAGGGGTGCTTGTGGGCACATACGCGTGCGTGTGCACGTGCATAAGTAGTCAAAGTGTCTGTCAGATGCCCATCTCGGCTGTGATTGATTCGGGGCCTCTTTGGAATCATATTAGGAAGTTCTATTTCTATTTTGAGAAACAACTCCCCACCCCAAGGCTGACTCTCCTGCACATGAAGAGGGAAGAATGAGCCCTTTATCCCTGACCCTCAGCAAATGGGCTGCTCCTTGAGCAAGGGGTGAAAGGTGGCCCAGTCAGGAGCACAAACTGTTTTCCTATGAAAGGCGGCTCTTACACCGCACCAAAGTTCTGCCAGTGGGCCTAGGGGGCCTCTTCTGGAAGAGGATGTAGCTCCCCCAAAACCTCTGCCGGACCAAGCCACATCCGCTGAGCTTTTAGGGTCTGGATTAATACACATGAAACACTCAGAACTCCCACATAGTAAGTTTTCAAAATGTGTTAGCTATTATTAATATTCTTCTTCGCATCATAGGATCATGGTCTGTTAATGATAGGAAGAGCCTTAGTGACTGACCATCTGGTCCTACCTCCCATTTCACAGATGAGGGAATTGAGGTCGAGAGAGGGGAAATGATCTGCCTGAGGTCACAGAGCAACTTAGTACCAGAGTGAGGAGCCATTCGTTCATTTCATTGACAAGGATTTAACTGAGTACCCACTAAAAGCCACATCTATTCTGGGTCCTGAGGATATAATGGTCAAGAAGAAAAGATCTGGTCCCTGTGTCCATAGAGCTGGTATAGCGAGAGAAATAGATATTCCTTAATTATGCAAAATGTAATAACGATGGTGTTACAAAAGATAATAATATACATAAATAGTGTTAACCATGAGCCAGGCCCTGTTCCAACCTTTATCAACTCACTTAACCCTCACAACCCTAAGAAATTTGTACTATAATTCTCCCCATTTTTCAGATAAGGAAATTGAGGCACAGAGCTGATTAGAGGCAGAGCTCAGATTTGAACCCAGGAAGCCTGGCTCTATAGTCACTGATCTTATACCACTATGGTTAATTGATTTTCCTCCCTTTTGGCTCAGGATGCTCTCCCAAAGTGGAACACCCTAAGCAGATTGGCCCTGGGCCGGACAGGGCCTGGCCACTAGAGATTCTGTGAGAGTTGTGTGATTGGCTGGCAAGGCTGGGCCTTGGCCATACAGATGACGAATAACGAATAGCTTTCTAGTCTACTCTAGATGAATGTCTAGCCCTACAACTTCTAGTTGATCAAATGGCTTTTGAGCTCCAGGGCCCGGTGCACATTCACGGCTGCTAACAGGGTAGAAGTTCCACAAATGTGTGTTGAATGAGGCTCAGAAATATCTTGCAGCCACACAAATTTGGTCTGGTTTGTTTTCCCTATTTGGTCAGGCATGAGAATGGGGCACCTGCGAAGAGGCAGCGGAGACCATCCCTTGTTCACTCAGTTGGACGTGAACAAGTGTAGCATCGTTGCAAGAAGGGTGTTTTTCTGAAATAATTCAAACCTTACAGTGTGAAACCTCCTTCATCTGGACTCCCTAATTCAGGATTATGAGAATTCAAGCAGGACTGGAGGTTTACCTTTGTTACTACCCAAGAGGAAAGCACGTGTCATACAAATAACTAATATAGATAAGGGCACACATTCTCTAGTTCAAAAACCAAATGAGTCCGTATGATTTTGAGCGTTTACTTGCTGGGATGCAGGCGATCGCTGAACCTCACAGAGGCACTGTAGCAGTCTTGAAGACGGGCATTTCTTGTAGAAGTTTTTTTCAGTCACTCTTGTGCTAATGACCAATTACATTCCTTAACCGTGTTCTAGAATTGTGGTTTTTCTCCAATTCAGACTGATCTTTTCCCCCAGTGAGTCTGATCTAATGAAGTGTGATATTCAGTACTCAGGACTGGAACAGCTTGACCTCTGCTCTGGAAAGCTAAAACTAATCAGCCCTGCAGTGGATTTTCCCATCTATGCTCCATGTTAAACCAAAGTACCACGCGAGGAAAGAAAGAGTGAGTCTAGGGTACGTGATTCTTCTCTTTGGTCACTCGAAACTGACTGAGAATAGTTGCAGTAACTTCTTGAATTTGCATCTACCCTCCAAAAACACATTGGGTGTAGTGTTCATGGCCCTGGGCTTGGGGTTCAGAGCTGGAGAATTTGCATTTGAGTCTGCTTTGCTACTTACTGGATGCATAAGCTGGGGCAAATGACCTTATGAGTCTGTCTCCTCATCTTTAAAAACCGGAGAAAAATGCCTTCTTCCCCAGGTTGCTATGAGAATTAAGTGAGTCTGTGTATTTGCAAATGCTGAAAACAGAGCTTGATGCATAAATGTTAATGAAAAACAAAACAAAGGATTCTTTGTGTTGCACTGACACCCCCACCCCCTACAACTGGGCTAGAGAGGTGATATAATTAACTTCTCACCCCACTTTACAAATGGAGGCTAAGGCATAACCCTTCAAGCACAGAGTGTGAGTGTGTGGTGGGGGTCAGAGGTTGTCAAAAGACCTTGTCAAAGGGCCACAGGGCATGGTGCTGAAGAGGCTGCCCCGTCCTGTCACCTCTCATGCCTCGACTGGGTTCAAAGGGCTCCTCCGTGGGCTTTCAATTAGTCCTTGGCCCTTCGATTAAGAGCTGCTATTAAATGATAGTGCTCCACTTGGGGACTTTTGTGGCTTCCAGAGCGGAGGCTGCAGACCTATCTTTGATCACCAGGGACCACATGGGCCTTCAGGAGACCCTGGTTTCTTTTTACGGCCATGGCTTTAAAAATATCACCCCAGAAATTTCATGAGGAGGGACGAGGGAGGAAAGAAAGAGGGAACACGTTTGCCGGGTGCTGTGGTTGGGGCTTTAGCCTGATCTGGCCACTGCTGCTTGGGTGCCCGTCTCCTACTGGAGCCTGAGCTCTCCGAGGGCAGGCGCACTTCCGTCCCCTTCACTGCATGATCGGGGCTGCAGCCTGCTTGCCACACACACAGCAAGCACGCCACAGTCCGCAGTCATCTGAGGCCTGAATGAATGAATGAGTAAGTGCATGCAGGAGCTGCTTAGGCTACTGTTCAGTGTGAGCCAGGCTCCGGCCGCAGCTCTGAGGCATTCTGCGGATCACCATGAGGGGCACAGAGTCCGCTCCCGAGGGAAGCAGTACCTCAGGAGCTGGCTTCTCTGCGTGACGCAGCGGGAGACCTATAATGAATGCCCCAGGTGATGGCTGAGTGGAGTCAGCTTGTTGGCTTGTTTGGGGATTACACCAGGGCTCCCCTTGGTACTGCAGATGGAAATCAAAACAGAGGCCTGTTTGCCCCGAGCGCCCGTGTACTGTGGATACACTCTCCTCGGTGCCTCCCCTCCGAGGCCAGTCTGCGGGCCGGCAGCTGATGCAATCACGGCCTCCGCCCTCGCTCGGTCCTGCCATCTCTATCCTAGACTCCCGCAAGCGCTCTGCAGCAGAGCTCCCTGCCTGTACCGCGCCCCTTTCCAGTTTATCCTGAGTACCCCCCTCAGGCGGAGCTCCCATGCTGCCTCCCTGGCTCCCAGCCCCACCAGCAGGATGGAGTGAGGGTCCTCCGCGCTCCCATTGCTTGTGTTGCCTCACTTCCTGTCTCACTGGTTCCAGAAACTCTTAGCCAACGCCGACTTAGGAGAGGTGGCAGAGGGCCATGTGAGGAGCGTGGACACCCGGGGGTCACACTGCCTGGGTTCTAATCCTCAGGCAGGTTACTCTCCCTTCTTTTCTGCAAGGATTACGGTGAAGACGTGTGCAGTGCTCAGCACGGTGCCCTGGCCCGTGACCCAGGGATACTAGACTTAATTTTTGGCCTTCAGGGAGCTCTGGGGTCTCCCGTAGGAGTCCAAGAAGTCAGTGATGATAACGGCGTGTGAGGAGGGTCACTGACAGAGGCGCTATGTGAGTTTAGAGCAGCGGGACCTCGTAAGGTCCCGGAGGAAGGAAGAGCTGGGGGCAGGAAGTACCGCATAGACAGTGAGGCGTGGGTCCTGAACAACATGCAGAAGGCTGGGGAAAGAAGGCCCCAGGCTGGGAGAGCAGTATCTGTGAACCGCACAGGGGTTGGCCTAGCTGGAGCAAACGGAGCGGGGTGGCTGGTCGGCCACAGAGGCAGGCCGAAGCCCCGTGGTAACAAGTGGGAAGAGACATGCCAAGGAACTGAACTCGACTCTGAATGCAATGACATGAAAAGAGGGAGAGTGTTAATGGCCCGTTGGGTTTTTTCCAAAAGACCCCTCCAGCTGCAGGTAGAGGACAGACAAGCGAGGGGCAAGTTCCGTGCCACAGAGACCTATGGGAGGATTCTGTCACCGTCGAGCTTAGCCCTGGGCTGAGGCAAGGACAGTGGGGGGTGTAGAGACACCGAGGATGCAGAATGGAACAGGACCGGCGCCTAGCTGCCTTTGAGACCAGAGCAACAGGAAGTGTGCGAGACAAGCAGAGGGCCCAATGCCTGCATTATAGGTACGACCACAAGTTCCACTCGCCATAGGCCACGGAGGGTTGATTTGGTTTGTTAGACAAGTGAAGAGCCAAAGGAAGTGTGTGGCTTGAGAACGATCTGGTAGAGGGTCCATTTCAGGAGGATTCTTCTGGTGAGGTTGTGTGTGTGGATCGGACTGGATAGGAACAGATGTGAGACCCAGAGACCAGTTCGAGTGATGCCAGGTGACAGTCCTGACCGGACTCGATGAGGACCGGCACCGGGAAGATGGCCGACCAGAGATCCCGTGTGGGGGCGGCTGCCCGAGAAAGGGCAGGACACATGGCGGCTGATGGGGTCCAGGGATTAGAGAGGATGGAACCAAAGACAACTGGCGTGCACCCACGTGCGTGAGAGCGAGTGGAGCGTGAACACTGGCCGAGCACCCACTTTAGTGGGCAGCCACCGAAGGGTGGACGTGACCCTGAGGAGAGGATCCTCCTCTCCCTGGTGACAGACGCACGTGGTACACGGAAGGTACCGACTAACTGTGTTAAAGTGACTCGACCTGCCTGCCTCCAGGCGTCCCGAGGCCCGGCGGGCAGGCAGGCGCACCGACTCACCTGTGCGGAGCTCCGGTGGTACGGGGAGTAGTGCAGCGGGCCCGAGATGGCGGCGTCGTGGGGGAGCGCCGGGTACTGGCTCTGCACCGGGGCCGGATGCTGGCTGCCGTAGCCGCCGTAGTTGTAGCTGCCCGTGTATCTAAGACGCCGGAAGCACAGTGGACATCGTGAGTCGGGGCAGGGACAGCGGATCACTTAACACCTCTAGAATCAACCTCATCTTTTTTTCCATTTTTCTCCTTCTTTTTGGTTCTTACCAGCTCCACCCTGTTGTGGTGAGTTTAAACTCCCAGGCTGATTTTCCTTCTCTCCTCGGCACACCTCCCTTACCACTCAGAGAGCGCTCAGGGGATGAAAGCCTGCCCCGAGCAAAACATAATTAGTGACGGAAACTTCTACTCCCGTTCTGTTGAAAAGCCCCATATTATAGCCTGAAGTCAAATAGGAAAGAAAGAAGAAATTACTTTGGGATTTATGTTTTGTATTGTTCAGGCCTTTGCTTGCCCACGATGGGGCAGGATGTTGTATGAAGTTGCGAGCTCTCTCCGGGGGGGAAACACCATGGTCCACTCGACCAGGTGTCAGAGATCCGGGTGCTTAGCCTGGCCCCACCCCCTTCTAGCTGTGGGACCCTTGCGCGACTCGCAGCCTTGTTTCTCACATCTGTAAAAACGCTGGCCCTGGTTATTCTGAGGGTCAGATATGTGAAGACACTCTATAAAATAGAAAGTCCTATGAAATACAGGATATTCTTATCACTGTTCTTCTTAATAACATCTTCTCAGCAAAAACACGGACATAAGACCACGTGGGTGTCTATTCTGCCATTGCTCCAGAATCAAAAGTTTTCCTGAAACAATTTTCAAAGTCTGTTCTAAAGGTGTGGAAATATACTCTAAGAGGTCCCCTGAGAAAATAAAGGCTGCCCTCCCACTGGCCAGGGGCACCTGACCCTGGGGACGGAACTTGAGTACAAGCCAGCAGCCAGGCCAGCGCCCAGCCTCAGGGTTGGCCCCTTGCTGCCTTATGCCGGGCCACCGTGTGGAAGACACCTGCGGGCGCCTCCTCCCGTGTCCCCCACAGCTGCTCTGCTGGAACCGCCTCCCGGGACCCCCGTGGCACAGTCTCGCCTTCTTGAGAATAAGGACCCTTTGTGACGTCATAAGTGCTTTTCGGATGACTGCATGTTAGACATAAGATTAGTGTCTTTTGATGAAGACATCTTGCATGATGGCAAGAAGCTACTCTGATTCAGGTAACACTTCTTAATGGATTTGTAGTTAATTCATCACAGCAACAACACTACAGAGATTTGGGGGAAAATAGGCAATACCAATGATTTATTTCTTTAGGCACAAAGCACCATTGGAACCCACATGGGTTCCCTGAGCCCCGTTAACAACTGTTGCTGTCCAGGGACCTTCGGCCCTCAGGTGGGGAAGACTTCCTCTAATCCAGTCACAGAAGCCCGGGCCCCACCACGAGGTTCTACCGCCTGGGGAAACTGCTGGAAGGGGGTCTTCCGCTGAGGTTCTAAAGCAGAAGACAGGGAAGAACACAGGCTTTGGGGTCAGCCAGATGATCAGTCTGGGCCCTGCGTCTACCAGATGTGTGATCCCGCAGGACTGAACTTGAGCCGTTGTCTCAGTTTCCTCATCTGGGAAATGGGCCCGCTAATGCCCACCTCCAGGGCCGTGTGGGGACTACAAGAGACCATCATACACAGGGCAGCACTGAGCACGCTACGAAAGTTCGGCGAAGGACAGCACTCTTCCTGCCCTTGGAGAAAACAGCTGCTAAGTGAGCCCAAATTTAAAAGTACAAGCAGCATCCCAGGCAAGTCACCTACCCGTGCTCCTCTCTGTGCGGATAAACCGGTATCCTGTGTGTGACGGAGGAAGGAGGCACATGAGTACTCCTCATACAGGGCAGCTGTTGGGAGTTTTCAGCCGGGGAACCTGCCGCCGTTGTCACCGTATAGGTCAGAGACCACGTGTATGACTGCATTGCTCCTGCAGAGACAAATTAAGATGCATAAGTCACTCACACATGGAAGCATGCCGCATTCTTAGAACACCTTAGTGGCTTCCCATGCTCTTTAAGCTGGCAGTCAAAATCTTTACAAAGCAGGTGTCTCTGTCCTGGCTGACCTCATGATAAACATCCCTTACTCCCTGCCTTTGTTCTCTCTGATCCAGCCACAATAGCTTTCTTCCATTGTTCCCCAGAGAACCACAATTCCCAGCACCACAGGGCCTTTGCACGTGCTCTTTCTGCTGCCTGAAACCATATTCTTCCCTTAGTACCCATTCATTCCTCATATCTCAAAAGAGAGAAGCTGTCTCCTAACCCCAGACTGAGTCAGCTCCCCTACTGCACTACAGTCCTGCGTGGTGCCTACAATAATTTGTCATCTTACACCCATTCATGAATGTGATTTACTTAATGCTTATCCCCTCCTAGACTAGAAGCTCCATGAGGTAGGGGCCTTGTCTATTTTACCCACTACTGGATCCCTGGTGCTTGGTACAGAGCCTGGTGGCCCAAAATTTTTCAATAAAAATTTTAAAAGGAAGAAAAGGGAAAGGAAAGCGGGAGGGAAGGAGAGAGGACAAAAGAAAGCTTGGAAGTGGGGTGCCTGGGTGGCTTAGTCGTTCAGCGTCTGCCTTCGGCTCAGGTCATGATCGCAGGGTCCTGGGATTGAGCCCCGCATCGGGCTCCCTGCTCCGCAGGAAGCCTGCTTCTCCCTCTCCTGCTCCCCCTGCTTGCGTTCCCTCTCTCGCTGTGTCTCTCCCTCTGTCAAATAAATAAATAAAATCTTTAAAAAAAAGAAAAAAAAAAAGCTTGGAGAGGCACGGCCAAGTAACTTCTCAGCATTCAACTGAACAGGTGTCAGGGAGCCAACAAACTGCTTAAAGCAGCCCTAAGTAGATTATTGGGCTCTACCTGCCCAGGTCTTTTTGAAGATTATTAGAGAGCGACCTTAACGGTGACCTATTCCATGCATATTACTAATTCCATTAATTTACTTTTTAATTGGATACCTTGAAATTGCCAGGGATTGGGAAGGGAAACAGACAATATTTAAACCCCTCAAGATGCTTAAGAATTTTATGAGATGGTTAGACTATAAAAATGGTAATTTAAGAAATCACTAAGTTATACATGCATCGATTTCTGATAAATTTTAGAACGTTGGGCGCCTGGGTGGCTCAGTCGTTAAGCGTCTGTCTTCAGCTCAGGTCATGATCCCAGGGTCCTGGGATCGAGCCCCGCATCGGGCTCCCTGCTCAGCGGGAAGCCTGCGTCTCCCTCTCCCACTCCCCCTGCTTGTGTTCCCTCTCTCATTGTCTCTCTCTCTCTCTGTCAAATAAATAAATAAAATCTTAAAAAAAATTTTAGAATGTTGATCTAGTGGAAATTATTAAACCCATTTTAGGAAGTGGAGGGACTAGGATCTAACACCCCCTTGCAGGCACAGGGGAAGAAGAACTGGTTATGGGAGGCCATTTTTAAGGGGAAGTAAAACTTGGTGCTTTAGTTCTGTGTTTTCTGCAGCAGATCTTTTCTATCTTAACATTCCTGGGGGAAGCTGAAAGAATGGTTTTCATTAAAAAATGCAGTCCGTTCCATCCCAAAGACTTTGCAAACAGCCCATGAGTAGCTGCACTGACGTGGAGCAGGTGAAAGACTGAGCTGGTGGACCAGCACTGTGCCAATTACACGACAGGTTCCGTGCCGGATACTCTGGAAGGCATGTGAAAATGGAATCCTACTCTGAACACATTTGTTTATTATTAAAAGAACTCTGTATTGAACTCTACTGTAAACCAGAGAATCTTTTGGAATGCAAATAACGCCCTTTTTCAATGAAGGGACAGTTTCATTCCAAGAGCATGAAGGAGAAACCATTTTTTGAGCATCTAATATAGGCCAGGCACTGTGCTAAGTGCTTTATAGATACCCTTAAAATAAACATTATCCCCACTTCACAGATGAGGAAACAAAGGTTAAATCTGAAAGAATGTTAGGGAGTGGACAGGAATACAGAAGATTCAAGAAAATAATGTGAATGTGGGAGTGAACAAAGAAATTAAAACTGGAGCAAAACGTGCAACCAGGAATGAGGCTAACCATGCTTACTCTAACTCTTCTTAGAGGTGGGCCTTAACTTGGGCTCAGAAATTTTCCAGGAAACAATGCCACTGGGAAACCTGACAAGTCAGTAGCCATAAGATAGTAAACAAACTGGTCAGGAGTCAACTGTCCTTGGAATTAAGATCAAACAGGAATTTCTTTCAGATGCCCCCATAAAAGGCAACTGGGAACTGCTCAAGTGTCCCCCACAACACCCTTACAATGGACTCCAGGCTTGATTCTCAGGACCGTTCCTTAGGTCCGCCCTTCAAGCTGGTGGTGGCACAATCAAGTCCAGTTCAGGGAAACTCAGAATGTTAACTTGACCGAGGTCCCCGTGGCTGGGACCAGTGGGGTTCCGAACCCCAGTCTGCCATAGGTCTTCCATTCTCTCTACCAGACTGCCTCTCCACTCTGGGTCCTAGTCCTGCTGTGTACTGGCTGGAAGATCTTGGGCAAGCCCCTTATACTTTCTTTCATCATCTATAAAACAGGCATGATAATATCTATCTTGCAGAACTGTTGCGAGCATTAATTGACATAAGCTTGGCACGTGGGAGGCTCTTGATGATATTCACATGCTCTTCACTATGAATTCAGGTATTCTTGTATCGGACTTTCTTAAAGTAGAGATTTCTCTGTCTCCCATTTCAGATGCCAGGGAAGACAGTCAGATTCTGTCACCAGGGATGAAATTTGAACAGCAACAGAAATTTAGCTAATGATGGCAAACTTCTAAATGTGTTTTTCCATAAAATCATAGGTGTTCTTATTCACCAGTATGGCTAAAAGTACCCCTTCCTGGTTTGGACATGTACATCATATACAAGGAGATAATGACTTTAGCAGGCTGTTAGGCATCATTTATAGTAACTGCAAGAAGACTGGAAAGACGAAATTCCAAAATGATCATGCCCCAGATGACTGGATTATGCATGATTGCCCCCTCTATATTTTGCACTTCATATGAAATTATATTGCTGTTATAATTTTTAAAAGTATCCTTTTTTTTAAAACAGTTTATCTCTAAGCGGTGGGACTGAGGAAGGCTTTAAAATATTTCTTCATTTTGCTTATCTGTATTTTTCTATAATGAATGTGCACTACCTGCGTGAAAAGAAAAACATTAAAATATATTAAACAAATTTTACAATTGGAGATAGAATTGGAGCGGGGTGGGAAGTATGGGAGAACAATGAACCAGCCACAGCAAGCAAGTAATTAACCCTTCAAGCCCCTGGGACCTCGGCCGAGCACTGCGAGGTCAGTGGGTATGTAAAGGAGGCAGCCAAGGAAGCCAAAAGATTTTCTCTTTTTTTCCCCCCGGGAGTAGTAGGACGACATAGTGATAATAGCCATCACCTGAGAGAATGCAGTGGAAGTTACTTTTGTATGAGCTCCTGGAGCACAGCAACCGTTCCTTATTCATCTCTGTATCCCCAACAGAGTGTCTGCCAAATAGTAGGTGTTCAGTAAATTTTTGTTTCATTGAAATTGTTGTTGAAGGCGTAAATGCTGCTAGAAATAGACGTTATCAAACAAAAAGCTAGTGGAACTCTTTGAAAAATGGGCTCCTGTGGTCTGGGAAACAAAACCCCTAAATGGCCATGTGCCAGCAATCTAAGAGACCCACTCAGGCAGGCTTAAGCAGATTAACACCTACTGGCTTGGGTGAGAAACCCTTTCTGCCTGGGGACCAGAAAAGAACACCCCTTACATTCCCTTTCCTATCAGTGGGACCTCCAGTGAGAATTGCTGCTTCTTTTTTAAGGAAACTAATAAAAGAAAATGTGTGCAGTTAACAGTTTGTGCTTAATTTTTAAGACCGCTCTGATGCTTTTTACTTACTGGCATAACAATAACAAACCTTCCCTATGTGCTTAATTCCCACATCTTTCTCTTATTCTCCCCTCCCCGTATGCCCACCCTTACTTAAAAGTCTGAGGATCGTGGAGAAAACCCCCTGAGCTTTGAGAATTCTATAAAGATCCCCAAAGATCTAAAAATCCTAGAAAGATAAGTGTTGTCCATGTTGTAGTATTAAAACTAAAACTGCAGGAGAGGAAGATTTTCTTTCTTCCCATCCCCAACAGAATGTTTTTCTTCCCTGAGTTTTTGTTATTGTCATTTTTCCTGGAGGGGGCTTGGAATATAACAGGCGGTCAGAAATAACTTGTTGAGGGGCACCTGGGTGGCTCAGTCGTTAAGCGTCTGCCTTTGGCTCAGGTCCTGATCCCAGGGTCCTGGGATCGTGCCCCGCATCAGGCTCCCTGCTCAGCGGGAAGCCTGCTTCTCCCTCTCCCACTCCCCCTGCTTGTGTTCCCTCTCTCGCTGTGTTTCTCTCTGTCAAATAAATAAATAAAATCTTAAAAAAAAAAAAAAAAAAGAAAGAACTTGTTGAATAAATGAAGGAATGAATGATTAATCATCCAACATGAACCAGACTTCAAGCTACTTTCTTTTTATACACTAATTCACTGAATCTTGGCAATAACCTTTTTTTTTTTTTTTTTTTATTTATTTGACAGAGAGAGAGAGAGAGCAAGAGAGGGAACACAAGCAGGGGGAGTGGCAGAGGGAGAAGCAGGCTCCCGGCCGAGCAGGGAGCCCGATGTGGGGCTCGATCCCAGGACCCTGGGATCACGACCTGAGCTGAAGGCAGACGCTTAACGACTCAGCCACTCAGGCGCCCCTTGGCAATAACCTTTTGAGGTAGGTGGTATTACCTCCTTTTTTCAAGTGAGAAAATTGTGGCCCAAGACTTGTTCAAATTTGAACCCGGATCCTGCCCAACTCCAAAGCCTTTCTACAACAACAGCGGCTTCTCACACTTGAGTGTGCGTCTGAATCCCTGGAGATCTTGTTAAAAATGCAGATTCTGATTCAATAGGTTGGGAGTTGAGCCAGCAATTCTGCATTTAAAACAAGCTTCTAAATGATGGTAATGCCCTTGGTCCATGGACCCCACTTTGAGTAGCAAGGCTCTCTAAGCCACTGCCTCCCGTTGTTCACGTGGAGTGTTGAGGGCCATTAAAGATCAGAAGTTGTAGGGTTCTAGTACAGACTTGTGAAAATTCAGGCTACTTTCCAGGCTACCTGGCCGCACCCTTCCTTCAGATCTTGAACTAAACTGTTTGAACCTTTTCCCCTGCTAGGATTCTATGAACCATCACAGATGTTGCTCAGGTTTTGATCTAACCTAAGCCTTTTGTTAGTACCTTCCTGAGAAATAAGCTCCTTTAAGTATGTCTAGATTTTGGGGCTGTCTAGACAGTAGCCACTAGCCGCAGATGGCCCTTTAAATTTAACTAAAACAAAATACAATTAGAAAATTCAGTTCCTTAATTGCACTAGCCACGTTTCAAGTGCTCAGTAGCCCTGTGTGGTTAGGGTCTACTGCTTTGGACAGCTCAGATTAAAAAAAAAAAAAGTTACTATCATCACAGAAAATTCTATTTGAATGGTGTCCCCTTACAGTATTTGCTATTAAGCAAACATTTTGTGTAAACTTCAAGACTGAGACAGGAAAAGAAGATTTCATATGTATATATTTATCCCACTGGCCATCTATCCTCCAGGGAATAGTGCTTAAGGAGAATACTTGCTGAAGTTGAAAACCTCATCTGTTTGGGTGACTTTATCAGTAGCTCCCGGGCCAAAATCTGATTGACGAAACTGGCTGGGAGCAGCAGATGGATCCGTTCCCAGAGAGAGCTGCTGGTTCAGAATCTGGCCCTGCCTACCTCTGCAGCTTCCCCTGCTGCCACTTTCCACTTATTTATCCACATTAGTCAGTCCTCACTATGCCAGGCTCTTCTCTGCCTCAGGCCTTTGCCCGTGCTGTTCCCCACGACCTAGAATGACCGTTTCCTTTCCCCAGACTTTATGTGGCTGACCCTTTCTGACATTCCGGGTCTTGGATAAATGCTACCTCCTCAGAGAGGCCTCCTCTGACCATTTCCTAGCACACTCTTATTCTCATTATGACCATTTGAAATGGCTTATGGACCTGGTAGTTTACTTCTGTATTGACTCTCTTACCCACTAGGAGCATGCAGGCGGTGACTCTGCCTGTTCTTATCACCCTGTGCCCCCAGGACACAGCACAGATTAGACACAAAAGAAGTCAACAGAACGGACGAGCAAATCCAGAGGCCCCCAACACCAAGCCAAGACCTGACAATGTGAAGTCAAGAAGAGATTCAACAATCTGTTTTCAGTCCCAGCTTATATTTCCTAATTCCATTCCTTTAGAGAAAAGGAAGCAGCAGGGCTGGAGGAGGGGGCATTCACTGGCAGGGACAACTCCGAGGATGTGTCAGTGAGTCATCGTAGGCTCTGGGGCAGGGCTGCCGTGTCCACCATGGCCCACTCCTTTTAGCTGCCCTCAGAATAACTGAGCTTTTGTTATTTGGAAAGAGTAGGAGCCAGTTATCTTTGTTACATCCTCAACCGATGCAGAGAAGATGCAGCTGGGCAGGCCAGATGTTCTACAGTTAGGGCCATTTATAAGGAATTTGCCTTTATTTCTTTAGGCATCCTAGCATCTCAGTGATTTAATTTGCCGGTTTTGTGGTGCAGGGAACCCATGGTGGGAAGGTGAAAACATGAGTTTAATAGTTAACTTTTATTGTCATTGCTAACGGAGGGACTACTTCAAATGACATCATAAACCAGGTCTTGGAGCCCGTCCGAGGCCTCACAGGGCAGTGCGGGAGCTATACAGTTTGCGTTAAATGACATTGAAGAATTGCAGCCCAATGTCATGTTAAGTGGGCCAGTCAGTTTGGCACCACCTGCCATGCTCCTGAGGAGGAGCAAAGCCCGTTTTTCTTAACAAAAATGAAGGTTTCTGACCTTTGCTGGGCCAAGATTGAGATGGCAAGCTCACAAAGTTAGGGAAGAAAATGGATAAGTGGGCTAGATTTTACCTCGTGGAAATCTGCTGAAACGGAATCCTTTACCCGGTAACTTATCATGGCCTCCCCACAGACTTGAACATGCCCAAGCAAAATCAGCCAGTATCAGGTTCCATTTTAGGTGCCCAGTACTCCTTTCCTTTCACTTTCTTCCACACCCCCCTCCATGCCTTTAAAAACAATTAATGAAAACAGTCCTAAGAAAACATATTTAGAAATACATGTAGGCATGGGCATAGAACGAGACAGAGCCATAGATAAGCAGAGTGGCTGTTTTCCTAGTAAGTCATAACTCATTATCTATAATAAAGGACTTTGTATTCACTAGAGCTTGTACCAAAGGATGCCAAAAGATTATGTGCAATGAATTAATTTTCTCTTTGTGCTCACCAAGCAGACATAATACTGTTCTCTTTTTCACATCTGAAAAATGGGGAAGTGTCTGTCAAAAGTGAGACATTGATATGTGGAAAAGTTGCAGACACCTGATGGGCCTTGACTCTAACTCAAACTTGATAATACCTATTATCACCTGAGGGATGATATTCAGAGCATGCTGAGACCCAGCAAAATAACTAGGTCACATAAAATTTCATTTAACGTATTAATAAACTGTTTTTAGCAGTGGTGGTTTGGTTTTGTTTAATTTTCCCCACTTCTTGCTTTCTGGTTTGGGTCCTTTTTAAAAATTTGCTTTTGCTTTTTTTTTTTTTTAATTGTTAACCACTTCAGATACTTTTTGGAAAGTCATGGTATATAAATCTGCCAGTAATTTTAAGACGGAAATAAAAATTAACTGGGCATGAAGACCATATGTTGAGTTAACTTTTTAAAAAAAGAAACATGGCAAATGCATTTTATAAGATACACAATAATTGTTTTCCAATTCACAACATTGGTCAACGAAATATTTGCATAAATCCCCCAATTTAAGAAACCTACCATAGTATATTTCCTAATATCTTGGGATATTAGGAAATATCAGGGATACATATGCTTTATAATGCAATATCTATAAAACCATACATGTTGTTAGGAAATTATGTCTCCTCCAAGACCATGACCCACATGCATGCCAAGATCCAGTCCAATTTAGCAATGGAGTATTTCAAAAGTGGTACTTGAGAAAAATATTACACATAGTTTTATCTAGGATGACATTTTTAATGCCCCCTGGAGATGTCTGAGAACAAAGCAGGAATGTGCCAAAATCTTCAAAGGTTACAATCATCTGAAGAGAACCTGTTTCACATTTGTATTTCTAAGAAGCTACTTTTATGACTCTTGAACACATTGCACAGAAATCTCTGAACACATTTATGATATTCCTGTGGGTTTGACTATCACACCTGCCACACCTTGAGGCCTCCACAGTGCTGTGAGGAAAACCAGGCAGACTCACTAGCCGGGTGAAAATTATGAAGAGATTCTAGACATCCTGCCTTCACAGCCCTCCTGTCCCCTTCTTTCCTTACAGTCTCCTTGCTGGACAAGCTGCTACGCTGCAGGAAAGTTCTCACCCAAACTGCTTCTGCTCCACAATGCACGACTGTTTGATTTGCATAATTTCCCTGTTTATTTTCGCAGTGAGGATGTTATCACCAACTGGCTCACGTGCATCTCCCAGGGGGATGGGGGTGAGGCTGAGAGCCCTTCTTACCCTCCTGGTTCCTTCCCGACTAAGGCGGAAGACTGGGGATCGCTGCCCCATGCTCCGGCCTGGGGAGGACCCCTGAGCAGCTGAAGAGCTGTGAACAGGGCTCAAGTTCTCTTCCCGTTTCATTCACAGTGACTAAGGTGGTTCTTTCCCGTTCGGCTTTCCTTCCCAAGCCTCCTAAGCAGGAATAACAAGAGCCCACGACGGAGGGAAAATGGGAGGGATGGGTGGTGGCGGGGTGGGGGGGGGGTCGTGTTCTTCCTCCTCAAAGTGGAAACAAAACACGATTCCAGGTGCATCCATGTAAACAGATATGTGATGCCAAAATGTAAATTTCCACAGAAGAGGAGGGCACTTTCCAGCTGTGTACCCAACGTGAAATCAAAGCTCCATCTAATGCCAATTACTGACCACCCTACTTCTCAATACTCTGAAGAATCCGGTCTCCTTAGTGGTCCCTGACAAAGGACCGCTGAGTTCATTGGCAGGCAAGTTTCCGCCCCTGGCCAAGTGCAGAGAGGTCAGACACATTATAGGTTCTTAAGCACCTGCTCATTCCCTCTCTGAGTAGCACTAGTTCTCAAGAGAAAGGAAACGAGGGAAGGATTTAATCGAAGATTCCTAGGATATATACTGTATCTTCTCTGAAAATGACATGCTCTCTCTTGCCTCCAGGTCTTTGTACTAATACTTAGTCCCTCTGCCAAGACTACCTTCTCTCGCATTATTCAGCCTTCCCAGACCCTCCAGATACACAGCCTCATTTTGTGCTCTATTCCTTTCTCCCCAAATCAGCCCAACTTAGCACTCCTCACATTATTTGTGACTGCCAGCTTGCTTATCAGAACCCGAACCTCTAAATAATAAACTCCCAGGAAGCAAGGACCTCAAGTGTTTAGTATATAGAAGCCACTGGAGAAATATTTATTGGATAAATGGATAGATAAATGGGTGGACATGTAAGTGAATGAAGGGGTAAAAAACAACATCATAAATAGGGCAATCTCACCCTATTTATTTGGTCTTCAAAAACATGCAATTTAGTCCCTAGTCTATTCTGAAAACAATTCTATTCTAAGTAGAACTAGGATATAAGTAAGCCCGAGCATGCTGTGATGGTCTGGAGGAAAATTCGAACCCGGAGGGTGAGGGAAACGAAGAACATGAGTAGGACTTCTTCAGGCAGAGGGGGAAGGAGGAGAGCCCCGGAGGGGGAGCAGTGCGAGCAGCGATTTGGAGAAGGAGCCTGCTCACAGGCTTGAGTGCAAGGTGGTGGACTCGGCCCCCACACTTTGAGGATGCACAGCTTCAGGGAAACCAGCCCGGTGGGCCTCGAGAAAGTGGACAGACAAGAGTGGAGGCAGGTCACCAGCTTGAGAGGCCGCTGGGGGTTCAGGAGAGGTGGGGAAGGCCCGAACACACGGCAGTGGTGGGATGGGAAGAAATGGGTCCGTCAAATTACCCTTCATTTCCCACCCGTTCTCTGCAGTTATATGAGGCCGTGTGACTGAGTCCTCGCTTCGGGGAATTTAAGTGGAAGGGACCCGGCATCACCTTCAGGCCAGGGCCTTTGAGAGAGTGGGCTTTCCTCTCCACACCCACCTTCTATTTCTGTCCGCTGGTTGCAGACTTGACGAAGCCCAAAGGCAGTGGGCCTCAAGCTAGCGTGTATCAGAAGCACCTGGAGGCGTGTTAAGCAAACCTCTGGGCCTCGCCCCTAGAGTTTCTGATTCAGAAGGTCTGTGATGGGACCTGATAACGAGCATTTCTAACACGTTCCCAGGAGATGCTGAGACTGCTGGTCCACGGACTGCACTTTGAGAACCACTGCCCTGGGGTATGGTGCAACCTAATCTTGAAAGACCAAGTGTTTCCAAATAGTTGCATTAAAGAGAGCCCCCTCTCTGACCTAGACCCCCTGCCAGGACTGTCTACAAGCCCGAAATTGGCTTCTCCTGTGTTAACTCCATACATTTTAGATCTGTTACAGTAGCTTAGCCTATCCTAATAATACAGGAGCTGAGGGGAAAGATTTGAAGCTGCCTGCCAGATTTGGGGTTGGGTGACTGGGAGAATAGTTAAGCAGGTTTGGAAGGAAAGAGGATGAGTGGATTATCACAGTCTTAGGAGCCCTCCACTCCACAAGGACTGGTCATTCTGCTGGCTCAGCCCCACCCAGGGCCCATCTAGCAGAAGGTCATGTCTGCCTTTCATTCCTCTCCTGTTACTTCCTTGTTGGCTTCTAAGGCCGCCTTCACATGTCCCCTCTCTCCTGCAAGCTTCCCTCCTGCCTGCCAGAGTTCATTGGCAAATGGACTGCTGCTTCCTCTGGCCCCTGTAGCATCGGCCGTAGCCCTCACCTTCTTGGCATTAATCACAGTAAGCCCTTCTGTCTGGATCATACCTCACTGTTAGCAAAGCACTTTGGCCTCTCTTACCTCATCTGATCCCCAGAGCAACCACATGAGCTGCTCTAGAAGCATGCACATGCACGCACACACACACGGTGTGTTATCATATATTAGCTAACACTTGTTGAATATTCCACCTACACAATCTCACTTCCATGAGTCTCATGAGCAATGTCTTAAGGACATTTGTTGAATGGCTGAGTGACTGTGGTGCCCGGAACAAGGGATTTAAGCTTTCTCACCCTCCACTTCTCCTCCACAACCTTGCAGGGTTCCCCGGGTGACAGCGGACCTTAGCAACTAGTTATTATTATCCTTGTATCACCTCTTCTTCTCCATTTCTAAACCGTGTCTTGGCATTCAAGATCCTTCAGGAAGTGACTCCAGCCTCACAAGATCCCTCCACAGACCTCCTACATTTCAGACAAAGTTTCCCGTGCCCTGAGAAGGCCCCACACGTCCCCACCCCTGTGCATCTGTTCACACCGCCCTCTGTCTAGAAGGCCCTTCTGCTCCACCGTCCTCCGTTAAAATGAAGATCCACTCCTTTGTGAGGTCTTCCTCAGTGCCTCCCACCAGAGGGAGTCTCCGCTTCCCTGGGAACCCCAGAGCATCAGTCTGTACCTTGCTTACCGCCCCCGCCTCGACATGGTTGCCATGTCTTAGCATATGGCTTCCTGGCTGCCCTACTTTCCAGAGATGCCTCTCAACTTCTGGTTCACAGAGCTCCCTTTCTCGTTTTCAAGAAAGAATGGCTGTGTATTAATTTATGTCTCATCATTTCAGTGGCTTAGTTGGGGGGATGGTGATTATCATGTACTCAATCTGCCAACTTGAAAACAAAAGCATGAAGAATATGTACATACGAATAAATGAGTAACTGCAAGGCATCTGTAAATCCAGGCGAATACTTGGCATTGTTTTGGAGGGTTGAGGGGAAGAACGTTTTTCCAGAAAGCTCTTGCTTTAAATACCAACTCTGCACTCAAAGCCTCCGGGGGGACCTTTCGTTACCTGTGGTGCTGAGGCCCGTGTACTCAGGGGATGGGTGGCTGACGGGGGAGGACGGAGGTGGCACTTCCATGGACGTGGCAGATTTTGCTGGTGAAAACGATGGCACCGGGGAAGGGGTTGGCGGGGTGGCCTCTGTCAAGACAATCTCTTCTCGGACTTCTGCTATGGGTAGAGAAAGGGTGGGTCCTCAGAGCCAAAGGTCAAGGCAAGTTGTCTTTAAACGACTTTAAAAATGGAAATATTCTTTCTCATCTGTGTCATGTCACCCTTCTGCTTCAAGCCCTTTGATGATTTTGCACCACCATCATGGCGTGCAAGGCAATTCCATACACATGTGTGCCCACTCTAAAGAAGAAAAAGACATCACTGGTTTCATACCACTTGGCCTGCCCACAACAACTAAATTCTTTGGAAGACAGAGCTAAAGAAACACAGAGCATGGAAGTAAGGGTACAAATCAAATTGCCAAGTAGAGCAATTCCCAGTGAAATGCCGGCTTACCAGTGCTTCCTTCTCCCTTCATGGCTCGCATGAGCTCATTGGCCCGCTCCTGACAGTGTAGGGATTCTAACAGGTAGAGCACGTAGTCATCAAACATCAAGTGAATTAAGTGAAACGACCCTGGTAAGAGAAGATCCAAACAGAAAGGTAAGTCATGGCAGCTCATGTACGCCCCTCCACCTGCTCAGTCGTCCATGTTACCTTGGGCTCCACTGCTCTGTTCAAGTCTTTCATTCCCCCACTCCATTATCATCTCTGCATGGTCAAAAGTTGCTCCTCTTTGCTGTATCCTCAGCCTAGCCTAATGCTTGACATAAGGTGTCACTAACACTTTGTAGCAAGTGAGTCTTTTCCTTGCTCAATCTGGCTCATCAAAAATGGCACCCATTGAGCCATCTATCCAAATGCCATTGAGCCAACTGAGCCCTCATAGACCCACTGGCCTCATCCTCATCTGAGCATGACTCACTTTGTTCACCATGTACTGACATGGTGTCTTTCATTTTTATCTCTTCCACAAGTTATGTTTTATTTCCCCGATTCGACTTTAAGGATGTCCATGGCAGGGATTTTGCCTTCTAGTTCCCTATACCGATGTACCTGACAATCCTGGGAGCAGAACTGAAAATTAAAATCTGCAACAACTGAATTATTTCCCTAAATGTTTCTGAGACCTCTGTTTAACACATGGTTCTTAGAAAAGGTATTGGATTGAAAATATATGGTATTCTCAAATTCTTAAGAGTAGATTGTTTCATAAAAAGGGATGTAAACAAACCTCTCCAAAGATTTTTCCAAAGTGCCAGCCTCTGTGTTTAAAGTCTTATATTCTCTCATTTAATCTCTACAACCACCCCATAAGGTAGGTACTTATATTCCTATTATAACACATTATTTCAAAACCATCTTTTCTTGCATGTCGTGCTGCCACCATGGCCAGTCGGATGATCCACATGTGGAAGGGACTCGATTAATGTCTGCTGTAATCAAGCCTCAGGAATGCCAGAGCCAGAGGGGCCAAACCTTCGTCTCCAGTCCCATGCTTCCAGCTCCCAAGGGGACATCTCCATGTAGCTATTCTGCTTCCCATGAAATGTCCAAAACTTCTCACCCACCTATGTACAGCTGACCTCCTTTTCCCATTTCCCTCTAGTTTGCTTTTTAGAGGACATGGAGGACTCTCTGGTATTACTTATACTGTGATTCCATCATCACCACCATGACCTTTATCACTGTCCTAGTCATAGTCATCATCATCATCGTCATGCTTACCACGTGCCCAAACTCTACTAAGCCCTTAACACATGTCTGCTCCTCACCACAGACTGGGATAGGTGGTACTGTCCTCCCTTATGGAGCAGGAAAGGAGTCTCTCCATTAGCAGTATGTAGGGATTTGCCTCAATTTGGTCTGGCTCCAAAATCTGTTCCCAGTCCCCTACAGATCATCCGGTTCAGTCTGCTCACAGCACAGATGGGAAAATCAAAGACTAGATCCCAGAAGGGCCCTTTGAGTTGGGAGCTGTGCCTCTTCAAGTCTCAGGAATAGGGTGCTGGGGCTATAGCTCCAGTTGTACAACTGGTTAGTGCACGATACTTGTAAGAAATAAGGTGATGGGGGCCAGCTGGGGGTAACAGGACGACTCCTCCTTGGTGGAATTCATCACTCTTCTTTTTAATTCCACCTTCTTGGTGGAATTTATCAATTTTCTTTTTAATTATACCTGGCTTCTGCACATACACACAGACACACATACACAACCTTCTATAGAAGGCTATAGAAGAAAATCCTCAGCTTAACTCTGAGGCCAGTGGATGCCCAGCAGGTCACACACACCAACTCCTATCCCCCTCTCTTCAGAGCCTGCCACAACCTCTGGTCCTGGTATCCACAAAGCTCGAGGCCAGGGCCCCGTCCTATACTTTCTCCACATTCTTCCTTCATCCCCAGAGTGTTGTGTCCATTTGAAATTCAGAAAGGGTCAGGTTGTGTTAAATCACTGTGAGATGCAGTCTCCAAAGCTCAACTTTCCATCCACTTCCCCAAAATGGGTCCCGTGAACCACTGAGGAGGTACAGCATTGTGGGTAATTGCATGGGCACTGGATCAATCTGCCCAGGTTGAGATCCAGCTCTGCCACTTAGTAACTTAGACCCTGGATGAGTTACTCCTACTAAATGTTAAAAACAAAACCAGCCATTTCTTGAGCCCTTGCTCTGTGGCAGATTCATTATCTGTATAGACCCATATAAATGTGCAGAATTATTATCACACTTAATCCTCATCACAACTATAGGAGATGAGTGATACTCTCCTTTTGCAAAGGAGGACACTGAGACTTAGAGAGGTAAAGTGTCCAATGTCACACAACTAATAACTGGCAGAACTGGGACTTGAACCCAAGACTCTTGGATTCTGGAGTTGTTCTTCAATCATTATGCAACACAGCTCTCTAAAAGGGAAGACAGTACAACCCCTTGTTTTGGTTACAGAAGTACTAACCATAATGAGGAAAAGGACACACTAGTTGTTTAATGAATGGTAACTACTTGTTATCTGTAAAGTCCCTTTTGCTCCTGATGTTTTAAGATCTATAGGATATTATATCATAATATGATTGTTGGGGCGCCTGGGTGGCTCAGTCGTTAGGCGTCTGCCTTCGGCTCAGGTCACGATCCCAGAGTCCTGGGATCGAGTCCCACATCGGGCTCCCTGCTCCGCGGGAAGCTTGCTTCTCCCTCTGCCACTCCCTGCCACTCTGCCTGCTTGTGATTCCTCTCTCTCTCTCTGTGTCAAATAAATAAATCTTTAAAAAAAAAAAAAAAAAATAATAATAATATGATTGTTTTGCTCATACAACCAAAGAGGTCAAAAGAAAGCATCAATTACTTGAAAGGGTCTTCAAAATGAAAAAAATATTTGCTGCAATGTTGCTCTAGGTCAGTAAGGATAGAAAGAAATACACTGAGGAACAATAAATTAGAATGGAAAACTCTAGATAATGAAAATGGGTTTAGTAGTTTTATCACAGGCAGATGCCTTGGAAATCATCTATACACCCTTCTCTTTTACAGACAAGAAAACAAAGATCTGACGAGGTGAAGAAATTTGCCCAAGACTGCACAGTTAGAAACATCAGAGCTGGGCTTGGAGGCCAGTACTCTGGGGCAAGTGTTGATTTGGGGCTTCAAGCTCTCCTCCTTAATGGCTCTGATCAGTTACCCAACTGGTCTATAATTTTCAATCACCTTTTGAAGAGTTTGTAGAGCTACTGCTACCTGCCTACTATTGTGCCAAGTGCTTTCAGTACAAAATAACTCAAAGCTCAGTCCCTGAGTCCACAAAAGCTACAAGGTCCTCCGTAGCAAAAGTCAATCATTAAGATAATTGGGCAACAAACAGTTCAGTGCTGGGGCGGGGAGAGGGCCATGGCCATGAGAACAATGCAAGGAGAAGAGGGCAAAGTGAAAAAGGGGATACGGAAAGACTGAGAGAGGGAGAGAGGGGGGCAGGATGGAGGGAGGAAGAGAGCAACATCAAAGACAGAGACACTGATGGGAGAGAGGCATTTACAGCTAACATCCCCTGCTTTATTTCTCTCCCTAGTACTTATCACTGTTCCCTATACTTTATAACTTGTCTGTATCACGTGCCTCCCTACACTAGACTATAAGCACCATAAATGCAAATGTGTATCTGTTTTTTTTCCCCCACTGTTCTCCATACCCAGTGTCTACAACAGTGCCAGGCACAGAGTAGAGGCTCAATGACTATTTGTTAGATCAACCAATCAAGTGCGCAAGCCCTGTGTACCATCTGCACTGTGCTAACCTCTCTTTCCGGCAACACTGTGAGACTGGCATTATTATTATCTTCAACTAACACATGGGGAAATGAAGGCTCAGAGGGTTTAAACAACTTGCCTAAAGTCACAGAATCGGCATCTGAGCCTGTTATGGATAAAGGTATTAGGACACACACAAAGATTTTTGTTGCTGTTGCTACGTGTTAACATAGTTTGATCACATTTCATAGAATCAAAGCATTTCTCTTTTCTTATGAACAATTTCAAATATATAGAAAAGTACACAGAATTTTAAAATGAACGGCAGTATACTCAACTCCTGGCTTTATAGCAACTTACTATTTTACTATGTTTGAATCAGATTTGTTTTTTAATTGAAGATAAAGATGAAGCCTCTGTGTTCTCTTCCTTAATTGTATTTCTCTGCCTCCTGGTGTTCATCCCCTAAGGTAATCACTGACTTGAATTTGGTATTTTTATTTGTTCTACTCTTACTACATATAATTATGTATCCATAAATAACGTATGGCGTTGTTTTCTGTTTTCACACTTGGTGTAAATGGCATCATACTTCACAGAGCAGTCTACAACTTGCTTTTGACAATCTATCCACATGGACGCATGTTATGCAGCTCCAGTCGGATGGCCACTGTCTGAATATACCACAGTTTATTTATCCGTTCTCCTGGTGATGGAATTTAGGTTGTTTATAACTTTCCCCTATTGGAAACTGACACTAATGAATACTTTCGGTACCTGTTTTCTTGTGTCTGCTGGGTCCAAGACTGCTTGCATCTTTAGTCTTATGAGATAGTGTCCAATTGCTCACCAAAATTTTTTACATTCCTACTGATAGTCTATGAAATATAATATTTGCCAGTCTGAAGGGTGTGAAATGTTATCTTATTGTCTTTATAATTTGCATTACCCTAATTACTGGAAAGATGCACATCTTTCCATTTGAATTTCCCCTTCTGTGAATCACCTATTCATATACTTTGCTCATTTTTCTGTTGGGGTATTTGAACAATATTGGGGTATATGAATTTCTATTGGGGTATTTAAACAATTTATTTAGAAGGGTTTATTATAGGTAGCGTGGCCGAGTGGGTCTAGAAGGGTTTATTATATATTCAGTTTGTTTGTTATATGCACTGCAAAATATGTTCTTTTCTGTGGCTTTTATCTTTTAACTTTGTTTAAGGTGTGCTTAATAAACACAAGTTTGAAATCCAAATGTAGTTATTTTTGCAATATTTTCTTTATGATTGGTCTTTTTTTGTGCCTTTTTAAATAAATAATTTACTACTTCAAGATCATAAAGATATCATTTCTATTTTCTTCTAAAAGGTTTAAGGTCTTTTTTTTCCCCCCATTTAGATGTTTCCTTTCAGAAGTTGTAGACAGGGGTCTAATTTTCTTTTTTGTACCCTAAAATGCTTGTCTAGAAGAAATTTGTCTAATCCACTGATTTTTAATGCTATCTGTGTCATATATACAATCCTCTTGTTTAATAGACAAGGGACAAGGATCTGATTAGGGGAAGACACGTTTCGTATCCATCTCTCTTGGGCACCCCTGTTCTGTTTCATTGCTCTACCCATCTAACCATGTTACAAACCCACATTGTCTTATTCCATAACAAATATGAATATCAGGTAAGCCAGACCCTACATCTTGTTCTTCTTCACCTTCAAAATGTCTTTACTATTCTCGGCCTTTTGCTTTTCCACATGAATTTTAACAGCAGATTGTCAAAATCAAAGGGAAAAAATTAAGAATTAGACTAGAATTCTATTGAATCTGTGTATTAATTGATAGAAAGCTCTCCTTGATGTTGACTCTTTCCAAACATGAACAGGAGATCTTCTCCTTGAAGATCTTCAAACAATTTTTATTAGAATTTTATAGTATTTTTTAGTTTCTTTTGCTCTCTTGCATGGTATATGCGTGTGTGTATTTATATATACTATGATATATGCCTAATATATGTTAGTATATACTTAATATATACACAACTCAATAATATTTTCTAAGTAGATTCTGGTTAGTGCTAAGAATACTAATGATGTTTTTAAAAAACTGAATTGAATAATCTGGTTGAATTCTTATTTGTTCTATTAGTTTGTAGATTGTCTTTTGTCAGCCATCATGACATCTATAACAAAAGGCAGTTTTGTGTTTTCCTTTTCAATTCTTAGATTTCCTTTTCTTATTGCATTGGCTAGGACTTCCAGTCAAGATTTATTAGAAACAGTGTTAAAAGGCCTTCTTATCTCCATGATTTGATATGTTCTTTTCTGTTCTTCCTAAAGTTTCACCAGTTAGTATGATATTTGCTGTAGTTTTGGTTGCCCTTTAAACATATTAAGTAAATTCCCCTCTATTCCTAGTCTGCTAAGAGTTTTTTTAAAATCATACCTGGGAGCTGAATTATATCAAATCCTTTTTTCCCTCTATGTCTATAGAGACGATCATATGATTTTTCTCATTTAATCTGTTAATAGTGTGTCAATTAGTAATTTTTCTGACTTTGAATCATACTTGAATTCTTGCCATAAACCTTATTAATCATGATTTTAAAAATTTTGCTGCTGGATTTGTTCTGCTAGTATTTTTATTTATAAGGTTTCATCTATATTTATGTGTGGTTGGGTCGGAATTTTCTTTTCCTCTACCATTCTTCCAAAATTTTGAAATTGAGATTATATTAGCTACATGAGTCATATAACTTACCTTTCGTTTTTATTGCCTGAAACATCAATTTTCATGATTTTCATTAACTAAGGATTTTATGTTTCTTAAAAGTTTAGTAAAAGTTGCCTGTAAAAACATTTATGCCTGGTGTTTTTGGAAGGAAGAGACTTTTACATCTACTGCGATTGTTACTTGATCTTATTTCTAGTGTCCTATTTTATGTTTTTTGTTTACCATCCTTTTTCTATGCTTCTTTTATCTTGCCATCTCTTTTCAAATTTTCCATTTTCCTTGGTAAATTATAATGATTTAGTGATGATCTCTTCATTTATTAACATATATCCTATATATTAAATCCAAACTATATTTTTTTCAATGAAGTCTAAAATTATTTAACATTCTGAGACAAAAACCTTAGCATGCTTTAACCAGTCCTGGAAGATTCTCTTCCCACCACCTCATGTTATATTATAGCCTAGAACTTGCTTTACCTTTTTTAAACATGCAAAAATTATTTTTTAAATTATAATCAGTAATTAAATTTGTTTACAAATTTAAGAATTTCTCTCATCTTAAAACAGGGTCCCCAATTTGTTTGACATTCCTTCCGTGGAGAATTGGGTGTCTATGCTCCCCCTTCAAACTTGGTAGGCTTGTGACTGCTTTGACCAACAGAGTAGGGGGGAGGTGACACTTTAACTTCTGGGATTGGGTCATAAAAGGCAATGTGACTTCCCCCCTGGAACAGTGAGCCACCATGTGAGAAGTTTAGCTGTTCAGAGGCCGCCATGCCACATGGAGTGCCCACAGAAGGCATCCTATCACAGCAGTCCTGTCTTCAAGTCATCCAAACCCAAGCACAGACACAGGAGGGAAGAAGCCTCCAGATGATTCCAGCCTCCAGCTGTCGATGCACCACTGTCCTTGAGTATTTCCGTCTGAGGTTCCAGACATCATAGATCAGAGATAAGCCAACCCTGCTGTGTCATGTTCAAATTCCTGACCCACAGAATCCACACGCATAATGAAAGCACGGTTTTATGCCACTAAGCCTTGGGGTACTTTGTTACACAGCAACAATAACTAGAACATGGTTGTTTCTTGTATCCCAGACCCTTATTTTTTTTCTTGCTGAAATGCAGCCTTTAAGTGCTTTTTAAGTGATGTTCTATGGGGCCACATTCTCTTTAATTCTTCATAGAACCGAACAGGTCTTTACTTTGCCCTCACTCTTGAATAATGGTTGACAGTTCTTTATTCTCAGCACTTGAAAGATATAATTTCTGGCGTCCCTTATTACTCATGATGATCTGCTCTCTCATAGCTTCAAAAACTTTTTTAAATCTATCAATATAGATTTTTAAAAATCCATCAGTGAGGATTAAAAAAATTTGTCTCACCTTTTGGTGCTCTGCATCTGAGCCCGGGGTGTTTGTCTGAGTTGTGGAAACTGAAGAAGCATGGGTCTTGCGGTCAGGCCGATCTGATTTTGAAACAGAGCTCTGCCCCTTGCCATACTGATCTTGAGCAAGAAAATTCTCCAAGCTCCTTTTCCACCTATTGTTATCTGCCTCGAAGAGTTAACGTGAGGAATGAATGGTAGTACGTGCCTTCTAAGTATTTGTTATAATGAGCAGCATCGTCCTGCCTTGCTTCATGTTCTACCTCAGACCTCACAGGTTGTTGCAAAAATTAAATGAGGATGTGCCCAATATCGTGCCTCGTGCATACTAGGCCCTCCATAAAGGTTACCTTGTTTTTATGAGTAGTATTCAACTGAAGAAAGCTAGATGAGGTGGTGGCTTCGCAGCGAGAACAGGGGCTGTGGCATGGAGAAGATTCTAGGGGGCTCAGCACAGTCTGTGGCGCATCCAAGGGCAAGCCCCCTCTCCTCTCGGGTCTGCCTCCTCCTGAATACAGGAAAAGCACTTCCTGCCTCCTAGTGCTTGGCGGGGGCCTGGCTGACATGTGCAATGTTTGGCAGGTTCTGGGTAAGGGAGCCAGGCTTGGTCACCTACTCCTGCAGAAGCAGTCTGGAAGGATTGGTCACTGCCACCTGGCGTGGGAGCGGGTCCCTGACGGGGCTGCTCCCGTGTGGCCTCCTCGGCTCTCCCTGAGCGGGTGAGCTACAACACTAAGCCAGAAAAACAAGTGCATGAGCCGGTGAAAACTTGGGCCATAAGCAATCCTCCCCCCTTGGTGGGCAAACCCGGGGTGGTTTTCCAACCATTTGATGCCGAAGTACTTCCAGGAACTACGGTTGTCTCCAGATGTTCCTACGAGTGAAATCGGGGGCATGTGGTGAAAACCCAGAGTAAAAGGGTAAAGGCACCTGCACTGACTTGGGATCCAGGTGTCCTCTGAATGGAAATCACAGCAGTTGGCGGAAAATACATGGTGTGTGTGTGTGCGTTTCCAAAGTAGAGACTCTATTTTCCTCAGCCCCGTGAGGACTCAAAGTTCATCGCCTGCCAGCCTACCTTTGCTGACTGATTTTACCAGAAACTGCTGCCCGCGGCAAAGAAAGAACGTCTGGCTACTTCAGTTCACAGCATAGGCTCTTTCAGGGAGAAGGAATTAGGAAGAAAAGAGTGAAAAGGAATTAAGGAGAAGAAAGGAGTCAACCACCTTTGAAAGAGGCCGTTCTGGGCAGAGGTGGCAGAGACCCCCCGGGATCGCTGTGACAGTCCCCACCCTCACATGGCGGCCAGCCTGCCCCATTCCCAGCGGCAAGGATCGTGCGAATTACAAGACGGATAGAGCTGGCCCCTGCCGTTGGGGGAGGGGGCCGGCGAACAGAGGGCTCTTTTTCCTAATTAGCTGTTTTTATACAGGGCACACATGACCCAAACACAACCACCAACTGTGTCTTTGACACATACAGGCAGAAAGGGGAGCTGGGCTTTTGTCTGCCGCGGATTCTTTCAACTTGCCTGTCACCCCAAGCTGCAGAACTCAACAATAAAGTCGGATGAGCAGGACCACGGCAGACAGTGTGCTAAATGGACTTGGAAACAGGTATCATCTCAGCCTGCTTCGGGTTGGGAAATCCTGTCAACGGGAAATTGGGTGAACATCTCCTTGCCTTTCCTAAGAGACTTGTGACCATTTCTGCCATTTGCCTGAGTTTCCGGTATATCCTAAAACAGTGCATGGTTCAAAAAAGAAAGGAATACATTTCAAAGAAAACTTTTCTTGGTAATAAATGCAACCCCTTCATAGAACCCTAACTGTCCTACTGTCCTGACCTCCTTTATCATATTGTTAACTTAGTAAAAACAAATGAATTCCAAAGAATACTGCCAAGTGAATTACTTTCCCTGTCTAATGAAGAGGCCTCAATAATCTACATAATCAGTTTAAGAATCAGCACACTGAAGAATAAGGGATAGAGCGAAAAAAGATGCCTGCTTTGTGGATGTGGGTCCGTATACGTGGGTGCGATATTGTGGATTCTTTGATTTTGAAGCAATGAACGGATGGCAAAAATGTTTCGGCCATTCGCTGGACTGAAGGCAGCTATGCGCGAATGGTTTTCCCAGAACCAGAGATGACATGTGCTAACACTAACTGTGCTGAGCTGGAAGCCATCAAAACGTCATGCCTGATGGCACTGCCCAGGTAGGAGCCACCGGAGAATGTCCATGCGCAGCTCAAAGAGAACTTTCATCTGTAGCCACGGTGCAGGCCAGTGCAGAGAGCGTCCCAATGCCGAGATTAAAGAAATCCACAACAAAACACTTCTCCAAGTGGGGAAACACAGTCTTTCATGGACAGAGCTGTTTAGAAAAAATAGTGCCGCCTTTGTTTTACCACATACTCGCTTCGTTGTATAGCACAACCGGAAAATGGTGACAAGACCATAAAAAAGCTGGATGGAAAAGTGTCAAATTAAACCCAGAGTGAAACCCAGAGCCGATTGGCTTAATTGGAGGTAATGAGAAATGAAACCACATCTCTCCTTGCAAAGTAAAATAGTGAACTGAAGCAAGTACCTAGAAAAGCTACCAACAGCCCTTTGCTGAAATGCCTCAAAATTTGAGGCCAAAGTGTTTGGAGATTTCAGATGTCTGGATGATGCCTTAGGGTTTCTCCTCACTTTGCTAATGATGACCTGGACTCGATGCATACTCCATTCTTTCCAGTGAAAAGGAATAAACCGTGTCCCACAATGTAGCACAGCATTCACCCTAAGTCGGTGGTTCGGTTCCTGCCTGTGGATGAGCATAAGCGCCCCTGGGCAGAGACTCCAAGTTGCGTTACTCTGGAAGGAGGAGGTGTGCACCTGGGGAGGGAGGTGAGGAGCACCCAAGGGGTCAATAAAACCAAGGGAAAAATGAACATAAAAGTTCTAGGGATCCAACTGGGGCACAGTGTTAAAGAAACCTTTAGACACTCTACCCACTACTGGAGCATCAGTCGAGCCATATGCAAATATTCCAACTCAGAGGCTTTTCGAGTTCCCAGTCATGGGAAGTCCACACTATGGAATTCTGCAAAATAGTCCCTGGAAGCAGCATTCACTGGGGACACCTGGCCAAAGCGAAGCGCACCCACTGCTTTTAGTCCTCTCTAAACTCCAATAATACTAGCTGAGTGAGAACCTCCATTTTCAGATTTGCATACATTAGCACACAATGCCATCTTTCTCCCTGAAAGTCCTGACAATGTTGACTCCTTCCAGAACAGGTAAGTTTCAGGGTGATGTCCTTGTGGGCTCAGGGACAGCAAGTGAGATCAAGGCTGAGTCTAGAGAGGTGGAGTTCAAGCACGAAGTCCAGAGAGGAAGTGTTTGGATATAGGGAGGGCTGGGGCGGCCTTACCGAAGCTGGGGGCACTATGCAAGGTCATGTCCCGGATCACCCTTGTGCCAAAACAGGACCACATCAAGAGGAACTGCTGGGCCACTTTCTTCAGGGACCCTTGTCTCTTGGCAGCCACCTACAAGAAAGTGAACAGATTTAACAGTGGTCAACGTAACCTTTCATTTATTACGGTCTCCCTGAAAAACACTAGGAAGGTTTAATGGGTCTCCAAGTTCAATGCTACAGAACAATGGTTTTTGACTTGCTGTTTCTTCCAGCAAAAAAATATGCTTTAAAGAATGAAATCTTATGTCAAGACCCAATGCACACAGCAGATAAAAGAGATGCTGACCTGGCTGAGTCAGGGGAAGGAGACTCATGGTCCTGCCTCCTGCAACCCCCACCTCCGGAGGGGGCCCAAGCCTCTCCTCAGAACCCCAGGGCTCCATGGCTACTGAGGAACATTCAGATAGCTCAGGGTGGGGCTCTGTATCTCCCAAGGGCCACAAAGGTGAGTGGCGGGTTGCAGTACCGGGGCTGCTCCTTCCGCTCCGGCTTACCAACCTTCACAACACACCGGTCCACCATGGTGTCTAGCCACTCGATGTAGGACTCGATGGGAGACTGGTCCTCCAGGAGGTGGTCAAACTCCTGGTACACTGTCAAACAAAGGAGAGCCCCCCACATATCACTGCAGCTGTGTCTACACAGAGATACATCTTAAAAGAACAAAGGAATGAAACTGAGTAAAACAGAACTCCAGTCTTAACAGAGCATTCAGGCTTTAGAAAATATGCCCCGACTTACCTTTCCAGGCTTATCTTCCCAGCCTCTGAGCACCTGAGAGCCTGGCTCCCATGTTAACTCGCCATATGCCCTCAACAAGCCCTACTTTCTCAGGCAGTCCCCTCTGCTCGGACTCTCTGGTTCCTCGTGGCCCAGCCGACATGATCCCTCTCGTGAAATCCTTTTTCCCCTCCGCAGGCCCCTCGCCGGCAGAACTGATCACTTGTCCTCCGAGCCTCCCTAACGCTTTATTATCTCATATGCCCCCTTCGCTGCTAATGCTGTGTTACAGTTGCGGGGCGAGTCTCCCGGGCCAGTTCTCTGCCGGGGGTCTTTCTTAGCCGGGGCCTTCCCCATAGGCGGCCGCTATCCAGGATGTGCTTGTTTGCATGCGCGGACCCAGACCCAGGCAGTGCTGCTCCCTTGCTCTCTGCCCCATGGCAGGCACGTTTGATAGTTCAAAGCTTCTAAACCACAACTGTGGTGGGCAAGTCGCCCAACCAGCCTCTCAGGGCTCAGTACGCAGTTGATGCTTAATAAATGTTCATAGCATGAAGGAAACCATCTCCGTGCCCTTAGTTTCCACATTAGGAAAAGGGGAATAATCATACCACTTTATAGCCTGCATGTCAAATAACCGAGTCCGGATGGGCTATGGAATTCGCGAAGCACCACAGAAAAAAGAAACCTTGCTGGGGTGACCTCCAGTTTGAAACATCTCTTTTCATGACCGTTTTTGTGTTTTTTGCATGTGGAGCTCCGTAAACCAAACCACACTTCCAGATTCACATCTTTTTTTTTTTTTTTTTTTACAGTTTTCATTTGTCCGAGCAGTTTTTGGTCTCCCATTCCACGGGCCTAGCCGAGGTGCTCCGGGTTCCCGAGTTGATGACTGCGACAAGACGCCAGCCACCACCCGGAGCTCAGAACAGGTTAGAATGAGAAGGGGCTTTGAACGCCCGTGAGTCGACATCGGTGTCCTTTTACAGAGGGGAAACTGTGTCTCAGTGAGATTAAAGGCCCCCCTCAAAGTCAGAGGGTGAGTGAGTGCCAGAGCAGGGACTGGCGCCCACGTCTCCGACCTCTCTCTGGGGCGCTTTCCTCTTGATGGCACGGTCGGTGTGTCCGGTGCATCGGCGCTGTTGCGCTTCGGTCAGTGAAGGTGGCGACGGAAGTGGCCAAGAGGGTGCTTCTGGTTAACACCTACTGGGTTCTTGCCGTGCCAGGCACCTTCCTCTCTGCTTTGCGCGGACACTCCAGTCTAACCCTACAGCAACCTCGAGAACGGGACAGCGGGTTCTCCAACGCTGGGTGAGTGAACAGATGAAGAACCCAAGGAGGCAGGTACTGTACTCCCCGTTTTACAAACGAGGGGGCGCAGGCGCTCAGAGACAGAGACTTTCCGAAGGTCTCGCCGCTGCTGAATAGCAGAGGCGGGTTTCAAAGCCAGCCTGAGCCGACGCTTGCCTCCCAAGCACCGCACTGGACCCGCTGTCCTGGGCCCCATTCCTTCCTACCACGTCCTCCCCATGTCAGAGACTCGGAAGCCAGGGTCACGGGGCACGAGAACCAGGGTTTGTTGGGCATCGCAACCCCCTGCTCTTAACCACAGTCAAGTTGTGCTCATTAGCACGCTGATGACCGGACATGCATTTTTTTTTTTTTTAAGATTATTTATTTGACAGAGAGAGACACAGCGAGAGAGGGAACACAAGGAGGGGGAGTGGGAGAGGGAGAAGCAGGCTCCCCGCGGAGCAGCGAGCCGGATGCGGGGCTCGATCCCAGGACCCTGGGATCATGACCTGAGCCAAAGGCAGACGCTTAACGGCTGAGCCACCCAGGCACCCCCGGACATGCATTTTTAAATTTAGAGTAAGTGGAGCATTCCCAGGCAGGACCTATTTCACAGAGGTGATGGAAACCCCCTAAAGCAGGAAGGTGCAGGCTTGTCAACTGGTGATAAGGAGGGTGCAGCACATAGTTGTGTTTAAGAACTTACTTCCCAGCTGTTGGTGGGTGGGGGGGATCTGCAGGGATGATACTCGTGTGCCAGGCTACCTGCCTTGAGGGCTGGTGCCCTTGCTCAATCCTCTCCCCTCTCCCAGGCACTGTATCATACAGAGGTGTCCTCTTTGGAACATGCAACCATTTGTGAATTACTTGTTCAACTTCTGATCTGCCCTTAGCTCTAAGCTCTACATGGGAAGGGCAGTGTTCATATTATTCACTGCTTTTTGCCCACCTTCTAACACACTGCCTGGCCCAGGACAGGCATTCAGTTAAGTACCAGCTGGGTTGAACTGAACCTCATTACTCCCTTCCTCTAGAAGAAGAGCACAGTCACAGCTTTAAAGGGCACCATTCTGTCCCGGGCCTAAGAGAACTTGAAGAGGAAACCCCAAAAGGCTCCCTTCTTGGAGAGGCTGCGGTGACCTCCAAGGTGCTCCAGTGATCTCCAAGGAGCCTGGTCCCTAAAGCAAGTGATGGGGACTGCATTTTCCCCTATGAGTGTGGGTGACATTTTCCTCCTCCACAAAAGGTGCTAAGGGGGGAAGAGAGCTGGGTCTCATGCTGCTGGGAGTCGTGTCATTCTGGGTTCCCATTCATCTGTCTGGCCCAACCAAACATTAGTGGCGCGTCATCCATGCCTGGCCTGGGGTGAGGTCCTGGGGACACAGTGATCAGAGGTACAGCTGGTGCTGGAAGGGGGCTAACACCCATGCTCTCTATTGGCCTTGTAGCAGGCAGCGAGGACAAACAGAACAGGAGCATGACTGCAAGAATTTGGAAAGACCCCGCAGCTCCGGAACTTGCCCATATCGCATCATTTTTGTCATCTCATTTTGTTCCTCCAAGTGAGTAGCCCTAGTGCATGTTGGTGAAGCCAAGGTTGGGTGTAGGTCGGGGGGCCCCGCTCTGCTGCCAGGGGTAAGGGTCACCAGCTCTCTGAGGCTGAGCCTTGTTCTCTGTAAAATGGGGGCGGCGGGTATCTTCCTTGTGGGGTTGGTGTAGAGAATTAACAAGACCGTGCCCGTGCTAAGTCTGACACAAAACCCTGCGCAGACAAGGCCGTCTGTGAGCTCAGTTCTTATTTGAGTGACCACCTCTAAGTTCTTACCAGGGGAAAGCAGGCTGACGGCTGCTGTGGAGGAAGGAATGAGCACGGAAGGAGTTCTGGGAAAGAAGCCCCAGGGAAGGTCCCCAGGGTTCAGGTTTCAGCTGCTCCAGTGGCTTTTGAAAAGGGCTCAGTGGGAAGGAGGTCTCTAATAGGAACATCTTTTGGAACTTACTTGTTTTTAAACACCACATGCTAAGCCTGGCTGAAGAAAGTTCCCTCAAGAGGACATACAGAAGGCATATACTGGAAATCTGAGGGGCCTGGGGCTCTCAGGAGAACTGGCCCAACTTCTCAGGGGGACGGCCGCTGTGCAGCTCCCCATTTCCGCACTCCTGCACCCCTCCCCTCCCCCACCCCCCCAGGAATGAGAAAGGAAGGCTGAGCAAAGTGAGGAAGTGGCCAGGAGACCCCCATCCAGGGCCGCTGGGTGTGGGAGGCTGGGGGCAGCAGGCTGCGGTGGGCTCGTGAGGAACAGCAGAGGTGTGCTGACGATGGTGGTGTTCTCTGACCCCCTCACGTCCTCTACTGCTAAGAACACCCAACCTGACCTCATCCAGACAACAGCTGGCGCAGTATTCCTTCAGTCTTTGTCCACAGGGACATGAACACATGCTCACAGAAGTACACCACCATCCATTCCCCTCTCAAACATTTAATGCGATGGAAAGGTTCACCTGCCGATAGGTGGGCTGATTCATGTGACCCTCCGCTGGAAAACAGGCAGCGTATCCAGCTGACTCTAGGCTGACGTACACTCAGACGGGCAACACGTTTTTGTTCTCATTTTTTTATGCTACCTATGGGACTATGCCTGGCATTGAGAGTCACATCTGGGGCCTTTTGTATGACATTGTGTGCTGCCCAAATGCACCAGGCTCCCTTTCCCCCAGGAGTGTTGACACATGTCCTTTTAAATCAATCAGCCCTGCCGTCTGGGCTAACCCATTTAACAGGAACAATAAGAAGGAAGGGATCCTAGGGGGAAGGACAGGGTGAGAATGCCACTTAAATATTTACCAAGATACTTTTTCTTTCTTTCTTTTAAAAACAAAAACAGAAAGGACAGAATGCTTGGTGGAACATCTTACACTGGATGATGAGTTTCCGGTGCTCATCTCGGGAGTCTTCCATGGTGTAGAGGGTTTGCTTGGTGATGCTATTGAGGTCCACGTTCCTCCAGTCTTCCAGCATTTGGAATGTGATGTCTGCACTGTGGATCACCGTCCGAGATGCCTGTAATCCAAGCCCATCAACTCATTAGCTTGAGAGTCATTAGGTTAAAACCCCTGCACATTATTTTCTTTTTAATGAATCTGCATAGGGTATTTTGCAAACTACTTTGAAATTCAGGAAAACTCCATTTCAGGAAATCAGCAGATGAGTCCATAACTCAGAAGACCCATACAGTCTTTTCTCCTGTGGCTCTCTTTTCTCAGCTCTATAAAAAATTACTCCAGGGTGGCCGAGGCTAGACCAAACCCTGCTGTTCCCAGCCCCTTTGGTCTTGACCCCTGGGGAACAATGGGATGAAGCCCAGAGACCTGTCAGCCTTCCGATGTAAGCTTGTGGGATGGGAGCTCTGTGCTTAAAATCCCACGTGTCTTTAGCGTCTGAGAAACAACATGAAGGGTGTACCTCTGGTTTCCAAATCTCCCAAATCACCCACTTTGCCATTTATGCCAGAGGCAGGGCAGGAACAGTGAGATGTGTGGGGGCGTAGTTCTGTATTTTCAGGTGCCTGGCCTGAGGTTTCCTTCAGGTCACTCTAAAAACCCCTTCCTCCAACCTTGACCTTGAATAACCAGCACCGACCCAGAACCCACAGTATGAGGGAGAGGTGGCAAACGCCACACAAAGAAGGCAGGCAGGTGGCAGACAGGAGTGAGGGAAGCCAGCCAAGCGTAAGAGGAAGTGGGGCTGACAAGGAGGACAGTGCCTGCTGGAAAGGGGCTCAGCCCATCCACTTGATTCCTGCCCTGGGAAATGTGGTTCTGGGGCTGTTTAGCTGACATCTCCCAGGTTCAACTGTAAACTACGAAGTAAAAACAATTTTTGAACACATGCAAATCAAACAAAAATAACCCCACCCACTTGAGGGCCAGATTTGACTGGTAGCCACCGGTTTGCCCCTTCTGCTTTAAGATCATTAATATTCTAATGAATGTTAACTGGCTGCCTTAATAGACTTAGATTCCCTTCCTTAAGGTACAAACTTAAGAGAAATACAAAGCTTTATGCCATCAAATTATCACCAAGGAGTTATAAGGAGATAGTCCACCTTTCACTGTACACATTTTTGTTATTGCTGAATTTTTTTATAGTAAGCATATGTCACTTTTGTGCTAAAAAGAACAAAAATCTGGAGAAAATAAACAAAAGTGGGTAAATATTTAACATACTGTGTGCCTTTGAGCTCTTCTGGATGATACATACACAACAAACAAATCACCCTCTTTATGTTTGAATCATTTATTTCTGTGACTCACAAGGGGGGGGTGTTGTGTGACGCTGGGCCCCCGGGCTACATTTGGTCATGTCTGGAGACATTCTTGATGGTCAAAATCAAGGTGGTACCTGGGGGTGGGGTGCTGCTAGGCATCTGGGTGCTGGCATGCGGGTAGAGGCCAGGGATGCTACTAAATCTTTGCACTGCACCAAACAACTCTTGAGAGCAAAGAATGATCCAGCCCCACATGTCAGCAGTGGCTGAGAAAGCCCGATCTACTCAAGGGAAATGCAAACTTGCGCGCCAGAACATATCTGAAAGGTTAAGGGGCGACTGACGTCAGAAATTATTTTGTATGCTAGTCGAAAATATTTTGTGATTGCTTAATGTTATTCTTTATCAGTAGAAATTAAAGGTACCAGTAAGAGTATATCAAACACCTATTATACTGTATTAAACTATCAAACAGCCACACCCCCGATGGATCTCTGGGGAGCTGTTCTGTGCATTTGCCCCTCATGGGCAATGACTTCAAAGGAGTTAGAAAACATAACACAGGATACATACCTGGCAAAGATGATTCAGTGATGTTTGCCGTCTCAGAATTTGGGAAAACCTTCTCGACACTGCAAGAAGGAAGAGTTAGTCTGAAGTATTTGCATGCTGTATGGTCCTACCTTGGATTTTCCAGGGGCAGATTTCAAAAAGTAGCTTATTTGCCTAAATGCGTTTCACTGTCCAACCCCATTTTATGCACCTGCTGGCAAAACCCTGCATTTGATTCTTTGTTCTCCTGTGTGGACAGCTATTTCCTAAAATGGCGATATTTGGGGTACATATTTCAAAGTCACCCGCATGCCATACTGGCAGGTGTGAGAAATTGTGGTGTCAATCAACCGTGAATAAAAGCAATTATTTACTTGTCTTTCATTTCGCTAATTGCAAGCTCAATCACTTCTCCCCATAAATAATTGCTGGAATCAAGTGGAAGCTTTGAAGAAGGCCCTTTAAAAGTAGTATATCTAATAGGGAAACTTGATTGAGCTTCAGCGGTGTGTGGTGTGAGGGGCTGCTTTTAGGACGGAACCCTGGGCTGCACTTTGAATGCGGCTTTGCATTCATAATCTGCCATTTTTATCAAATGATCTCCATGACCTGTTGGTGTGTTTTGCTGATCCTGTTTACTACAGTCATTTAACAGGCTGATGGTTCGAAGTGGGATGATCTTAAATCTGAAGATTTCAAGACCAAGCAGACAAGCCATGTGCCAGCCCCAGGTCTCCACGATTGCAGAGTTGTCTGGAGTGGTGTTTCCCCTCCTTGCCCATTCTCCAAGTGCCCCCGAGGTTCCCTGAGAGAGGGGTTCCCGCAGGCCCCAACAGGTGGAAGGTCCAACAGACCTCCTTGCTGCCAACTTTCAACAGGTTTGTTTTGTCAGCATAATTAAAACGGGTGCAGGGCATTCTTCTCATTAATTTCTGAACTGGTCAAGAAGCAGAAATTTCCCTGGGATTATTCTAATTTGTACTCAGAGCCAGCTTGGTTTGAAAAATAGGGCATGGGGTGGAGAAATGGGGGGGTGGGGGCACAGATGAACTTCTAATTTTCCAGACCGATCAATCGTTAATCCTTCTCCTTAATTACTTTTTCTTTAACTTTGTGATGTGGAATTTAGTGCTCATGAAAAGAAAAGAACTGAGAGCCGTGAAATAAAGCGGGCTTTATCAGTAGGTGCTGGGCGCTGCAGGCGGCCTCAGCCTTGGAGCGCGTCTGAAAGGGCTCCCTGTGCCTGCCCAGAGAGGGTAATTTGATCCCCTTCATTTTCCCTGCCGCCACTTTCTCCCGGGCAAGAATGGCAAGCTGGATTCAAATGCTGCTTTAAGAAACCTATATCTTAAAACTTTGGCTTAAAATCATTTCATCTTGGTGTAATAGCACATGCATCTTCCCACAAGTCCAGAAACACCGAGACAGAGAAATAGGACCAGTTTTCTCAGGCAAAACTAATGGGGGAGAGTGGCTGGTGATGCTCAGCAGAAAAGAAAAAAAAAATCACAGTCCTAATCCCCGTAGGAGAAATATTAATTTGGCTTTCTCATTAGGCAGAGAATTGAATATGTGAAGCCCTGAAGCCGTTTTCTGTCTCCTGTTACCACCTTTTTGGGGGGCAGGGGCTTCAGGGAAATCCCAGAGTTTTGGGGTTGGACAGATTTGAGTTTGACTTCTGGCCCCTTCTTACCAGCTGGGTGGCTGTGTGGCTTTGGGGAAGTTTCTCTGCCTCTTGGAGCCTCATCTGCAGGATAGGGATACTGCACCCTACATCACAGAGGTGGCGTGAGGATTAAATGGGATGAGATAGTGGTGATGAGCAGACACTTTGGTGTCGACAGACAGACCTGGGAGCAAATCCTGCCTCTGTTACTGACTAACCCCCTCTAAGCCTCTTTCATTTTCCATGAAAGGAGAAGTGCGCCACCCATAACACACCTTTTGGGAGGACTGATGAAGTTCGTGCATGAAAAGCGCTAGGCTTAATACCTGGTGCTTTGCAAACAGTAAATGAAAGTTATTATTATTATTTTATGAACAACCTATGTAAAATTGTTCAGCACTAAAATGTTGTCCTCCCTTCCCCTCGGCTCCCCACCTCTGTACTTACATTCAAACTTAATGTTTCGCAAGTTTTCTGGGAGGTCATGGAGAGCCACTTTTAGCCACTCATCCAGCTGCTTGGCAAACTTTCGGATCACCTGAGTTAAGCTGGAAGGAGAAACGATCCATTTTAAGTGCCTCGTGTGTTGCCCGACGGGGTTGGGTTGTCCTGGAATCGTGTTTTGGCCGCCCCAGTATCACTCAGCGCAGCGACCTCAGGGGCTGGGCGGACTGGGGGGCTGAGCAGGGCCCGGAGGGAATGTGCTCTGGTGCCTACGCTGGTCACGGGGGGACGTGGCGCCCCGACTCTGAGCAAAACGCCACGTGTCCTGCTTCTGTACGAGCCTGCGTGAGGGGTGCAGACGGCGGGCGGTGGGCCCAACAGCACCCCTGTGCTGCCACTCTTGCCCCAGCGCCCACCCACCCAGCCTGGCTCTGGCTGTCCCCGCCGCCGCCGGCCGCTTGGCAGGACCTGGGAAGCACCGACACACAGTTCTGACCCTGAAACCATACCCCATTTTTGGAGAGCCAAGGGCTGTTTGGGGGCAGGGGGTGAAGGGTGAGGGGATGGCAGGTTGCAGCATGAGATGGGAATCGGGAAGACCTTGGGCATCACTTTCAGGCTCTCCCTGTGAACACCATGGGCTGGGTCCTCCTTCGGCTTGACTCCACAGGGACCTCAGCCCCTGGGGAGCATCACACTGTCCTCGTCCCCCAGCAACACGGCCTACCTGGCCCTCGGCAGTGTCCTACAGACTCCCCTGTCAGACCCTGATCACCGGCCTCCCCTCCCCACCAGGCGGTCCCATCAGGTTTCTCGTCCTTCACTCCTCACTTTGCCAACCTTCTCCAAGACCCTCCACCAGCCGTGGGCACCATCCCCACTTTTCAAGGAACACAGCCGCAAAGGGAGAACTTTCCAGCATTCCACTATAGCACAACTCTCCTCCCCGGCCACCCTGACAGAATCAAGGGCCAACCCCATGTCATCCCCTCCTACCCCCTCAGGAACCCCACTTCACTGACCGCCCCTTCTCCCGGATATCCCACCTCTTCCTCTCACCAAGCATGTCTCACCTTAAAAATAAACCCTCTTATTTCCTCACGCTCTCTCTTCAGGGTACCACCCTCTGTCTTCCACTTCACAGACGTCCTTCTTCAGAGAGTTGTCCACACTCTTTCCTTTCCTTCACCTCCTGCTCACTCCAGTCCCTCAGCCCAAACAGCTCCCACTAGGCAGTAAGCTGCATCCAGATGTGAACCCAATGGACTCATTTTGGTTCCCATCTGGCTTGATATCTTGGCAGCATTTGGCTCTATTGGCCCCTCCTCCTTTTGGAAACATTTCACTTTCCCTGGTGGTTGTGGCCCCTGTCTTGTGGCTACTCCTTCTCAGTCACAAAGCTCAGCCCCTCCACCTGGCCTTTACTTCCTCCATCTCCTCCACATCTAGTCCTGGACCCTTGCTTGTCACACTTTGTCCTTCCCTGGATAGCTTCTCTGTGACCACAGCTTCAGTCACTATCTACACTTGCTTTTAATTTTAAGGTCCAGAGCAAAGGTCTCCAGAACTCTAGACCAACCACCTACAGGGCCCCTTCATTTAGCATTCTAGAGACACATCAACCTCAGCATGTCCAAACTGAACTCATTGCTTCTCTGTCAGACGTTCTTTTCTTATGTTCCCTATTTCACCGTGAACTCTACTTTCCCTAAAGTTTTTGTTTTCAACTTTTTTATATGAAAAAATTTCAAATATACCCCAAGATAGAATGGTATAATAAACCTCCAAGTATCTCTGACCCAGCTCCAATAACTAGCAACATTTTCCCAGTTCAGTTTATCACATGCCACTCTGTCTTTTCAGGAATGCGATAAGCAAATTCATGATGTATCATTTCAGAAACTTTGTGTCCATCTTCTAGCATGCACTTAAATATGTATGTATGTGTATACACACACACACACAATTTAAAACCTCCATGCCATTAGTATACCTAACAGAATGAACAGCAATTCCTTAATATTATCTAAAGCCCAGGGGCACCTGGGTGGCTCAGTCAGTTAAGCATCTGCCTTTGGCTCAGGTCATGATCTCAGGGTCCTGGGATCCAGTCCCACGTTAGGCTCCCTGCTCAGTGGGGAGTCTGCTTCTCCCTCTGTGCTCTCCCTCCCTCTCTCAAATAAATAAATAAAATCTTTAAAAAATGTATTATCTAAAGCCTAGTCTGTCCTCAGATTTCTCTATTTCTCTCAGAGCAATCTTTTGGTTTCTTTGAATCAGGGTCCAAAAAGGTCTACACATTGCACAAAACATTGCCTTGTTCTATTTCTTAAGACTTTTTAAAAATTCTCTTTCATGCATTGGTTTGTTGGCCACCTCATGTTATTTGTTCCCTGGAATGTCCCACAGCGATTTGGTTGATGTCTTCCTCATAGTGCCATTTAACCTGTCCATCTATCCTGCATGCTTCTCATAAACTGACAGGTCTAAAGAGTAGATCGAATTAAGTGACATTTTTTTTTAAGGCAAGAGACTTCGTAGGTGGCCCCTGTACTGCCCACTGTCACACCATGAGACTTATAATGGTTGGTTGTTCCTCTTTTACTGTATCTGGTTTTGACACTTAAATAGTCTCTCTTCCCATGAGTGGGTACTGCAGATTTTATCTCCAAATTGTCTCTCAACCTCATCCAGTCTTTCCCTCTTCTCCCTACTTCCAGCTATCATCATCTCTCACCTGGGCCAGTATGACAGCTTCTACAACAGTGGGTACAAGAGCCTACCTGCTCTGCTACCTCCCTACCTCTACCCTGTCTTCCACATTGTGAGAGGGATTTCTCTAAAACACTTGCAATTCTGATCTAGTTCACCTTCTGATTAAAACCCCCCAAAGCTTTCCCATTCTTCTTAGGATAAAGACCAAAATCCTGACCGTGATCCCCAAGGCTCACACTCTAGCCTTGCTTCCTCTCCAGCCTCACCTCGCATTCTCTCTCTTCATCCATGTTTCAGCCCCTCTTGCCTCCACCTAGTTCTTTCCCACCTCAGGGTCTTTGACCTTGGCATCCTTCTGTCCAAGAGCATCCCACCCTTCTTCACCTACTGGACTCCCCCTCGTCAATCTGATCTCAGAGCAGGTGTCACGTCCACAGGAAAACCTTCTCTGAAACCCCCTACTCTAGGTCAGAGCCCCTGATTGTTCCTCTTGAAGGGCCAAGTTGTGACAGTTGGTAACTATACACTGACTTGTGTGATTATCTGATTCATGTCCATCTTTCCCACTAGACTATATGCTCCAATGCGGAGGCAGGGACTATGTCTATTTTGCTTATCACTGTGTGTTCAGCACCTAGCATAGTGCCAGACACCACACTGAACCCCTCTTTATCTTTCTGACTTCAGCTCCTCCCACTCCCTCTCCCCACCTCCACCCTTACCCCCTGCCAGCTTACTCAATTCCCACAGCACCAGCTTCCTTTCTGTTTCTTCAGGTCCTTAACAACCTCACCAGGGCCTTTGCATCTGCTGTTCCCTCAGCCTGGAAAGCTCCTGCCCCAGACTATAGCCGGTTCCCTCCCTTCCTTAACAACTTCAGAGGTTGGGTTCAAGTGCTGACCACAGGATCTGAAACTGCCAGTCTCCCCACACTCCCAGCTCTACCAACTATCTCAACACTCTTGAGACTGCTATATGTTTTAAAAAGATCAGTCTGGTTCCTGGGATGAGAGTCGAGTATAGAAGGGCAAGGACAAAACAGGGAGATCTGTTTGGAGGTTATCCCAATAATCTAGGCAAGAAAGCATCCTGGTTGAGGGTGGTAACAGTGGAAATAATGCAATGTGGTCATATTAAAATATTTGGAAGGCAGAGCTAACCAGGAGGTCCTGGTGAGTGGATGTGGGTATATGAATAAAGAATGTTGTCAAGGATGTCTTCATGAAAGAAAAGTGGTATATGTACCCCCTGTGCCTAGCAGAGTGCTTGATATCCAAGAGGTGCTTAATAAATGTTGAATACTGAGTGAACCAAAAGTACTGCACACATAATAAAGCCAAAGTACATTCTCGGCAATTAGCACATTGGATCCAACTTAAGTGAGAAGATTTCTCAGAATATTTGGCCACTCTTGACAGAGGTCAACATTTAGAGAGGTGTTTGGAGTGATCATATGATGGCTGTTGTACCATCAAGGAGGGTGGGCTGCCATTCCACACCCATGACACCTTTCCCAGGGGCCATTACTTGCAGCTGGCGTAGAGGAGCTGGCCTTCATACGGGAGCAGGAAGTAAGCAGCAGGACCAGTGATGGGTCTTTTCCTTTGTGCAATCGTTTGATTTTATTACAGTGAAGAAAAGCGGGAAGCAACTCATCCTGAAAAGGATTCTATTTTGGGACTTGGAACTGGGACTGCCAGATTTTTAGGAGTAATCTGAACAGAGCAAGAGAGGAGCTGGCCTCCTGATCACCTAGCTTGGAGTGGCCTCTTGGCCTGCTCCACCTTCCTGCAGCATCAGATGATGCTGACCCTCACCCCCTTCCTCACATACTCTCCTTCGATGGTATGCACCCTGTGGCCTGACAGCCTTCTCTGCTAACTTACCTTGTCTCCTTCCATCTCACTCCGCAGGCTGGCACTCCCAGGGTCTGTGCTGTACCTCCAGTGCCGTACCTTCTCATCCCTTTTACGCAGGTGGCTCCCTTGTCTATAGCTCCAGCTTCAGCCCTTCTCCTGCATCTTAATTCCACACTTGGAACTCTCCGACTGACTTCCAGCCGTGATGCTGGAACAACAGCAACAGCGCTGATACCAGCTACCTTTTAATGAGTGCAGTGTGCCAAGTGCTAAACACTTCACACGTGTTTTCTTATTTAATCCTCACGTCTACCCTATGAAGTAGGTACTATTGTTAGTCCCAGCAGAGAGGTGAGAAACCAAGGCTCAGAGAAGTTACTTGATTTGTCCGAGGAGATAACAAATAAGTGGACAAGCAAGATGGAGGCCCACATGTGTTTGCCTCCAAAGCTCTGGTATCTCAGTCTTCTCTTTGCTTCTCTGATATCTCATCTTCCCTGCCCATCCACCACCCCTATACACATATGTGCACGTGCGTGCACACACACACTTCCTTACTTCTGATAAACCAATCATCACTAACAACCACTACACGAAGATCACCTGGGAGGTCACAAGAGGTGAAAAGCCCAAGTTTGAGAATGATCTACCTTTCTTATAAATAAACAGCAAATGGTTCATGGTTATCTCTATATTATCACTTGTTCACCTGAATTTCAATATGCTTTACTGAGTTAGAAGGTAAGAGGCGGGTCTGAGCTAGTCAGCTAGTGCGAACCTCCAGAGTCCGATCTCCTTTCTACCCTGGCCTAGCACAGGGCCGGGCACACAGAAGGCACTCAAACAGGCTTCAGGGAGGAATGAGCACATAAAATTGTGAAAAGTCAGCTGTCTGATGAGGTCTGGTCTTTTGAATAACTTTTTCTCCCTGATTTCATGAGAAAGGTGCTGGATTTCTAAGTCAAGGATCACTTTGGCAATTAGTTAACAATATAATTTTTAAAAATGGTCTCCTCGGGCAGATGGTGACCTTAGTCAGAGCAGGGAGCACGTGTATCTTCTTTAATGCATTGCTCCAGGACTCAGCATAGTGCCCTGCATGTTGTGGTAATCAGTAAACACTGTTTAATGAAGAATCAACAGTTGAGTCGTGACTGTTTCATTTATTTGCAGGTAAAGGTGGACTAAAGTTATTTCAGCTCTTAAGCTTCAATTTTTATGTCTATAAAAACAAGCCAATTATAGAGGAGGAGGCAGGGGTCAGCATTTCATTAGCACCCCACAAACTGCTTCATAACAAACTACAGATGCCTTGCCTGTGTGTAACACCTAGTAAGCACTACTAGAGGTAGGTGAAGCTCTCATATAAAGGTGTGTATACTTCCGCTGACCCCCAGGAGCTCACTACAAAACAAAGGTACACATTTGGCCACGATCTAGTTCCCCTGAACAATGTGCAAGAAAGAATAACTCAAAGCCTAAAGGGGTCCATATATATATATATAATATATGTATATATTTATTTTCATAGTCCTATGCATATTTAAAATTTAAAATCAGATATATATGCATTTGCACAGGGTTATAAAAAAATCCCGTCTTAATTAGAACACTAGAAAAATATAGAAAAAAATGAGACTAAAATTTGACCATAATCCCACCAGGATGTAATCTTTGTTGCCTTTCTAGGTGTGTTTCTGTTCCACCTAGAATGTGGAAAATTAGAAAGAGTAACACTCCCACCATAACAAGAGAAAGCCAGATAATCTGCAAAATCCTAACTGTTCTTTAACCCATCAGACGGCTGAGGTCACAATCGCCTAGCTTGGAATACATAGAAAGACAGGTACCTCCAAAGAGAGGAGGACTTGGGAACAGGTTCATCTATATCTGAGGGAGGAAAGTGGGACATCTAAGTAAAAAGAATTCAGCTCAATTTGTAAAACAAATTGCTAAAGGCAATGTATGAACTCACATGAGAGTATAGAACTCTGGGAGCGACGGATGCAAAGGAAGTTTACATCTATTCACAAGATCTTCTCCACAGACCTCACCAGGTTCTAATGAAGAATCCCCAAGAACAGAGAATGGAGGAAGCCTATCTCTGAGGTGCCTGTTTGCAGGAGGGGAGCAACCACTGCTGTGGGAATAGCATGAAGCCCTAGCCAGCCCTCTCTTCCCTATGCAACAAAAGCCTCAAGTGGCTAGCGGGAGGACAGAAACACTGTTGACTGTAGGCAAAGAAAGAGACCAATTGCGGGTGGGGGAAATGAAAACAAAAAACTCCCTAACCTTGGTAGAAACCCATCACAGGCTCAGACTATTAGAGGTTTCTCTCTGGGATGGGACAGGATCACTGAGATTGCCCAACTCTGAGAGCCAAAAACACAGGGCTTGCTGGGACTAAGCCAGGACAGCAGGGAACCCCCACCCCCCCCACCTCAGCCCCAAAGCGGCTAACAAGTGTGTATACTTACAGGGAAGGCCTAAGGGTGTAGCAGCAACATTGAAAATAACCCCCTCAACAAACAAACTTCCAACATAAGCACAGGTACCCCAGAAGAATTTGGATCTGGTAGTCCACTGAGGGTACCCATAGCAACAGCAAAACCCACACCCAATCAATGCCTGAATCAACTGACTCAACTCAACTCAATTCCTCACATTAAGAGCCTAGGAGAAAAGAGGCATGTCTATTTCCAGGCATAAATACTATCTACTTCAGTCCCTACTGTTCTTTTTTCTTTTTTTTTTTTTAAGCAGTCTCTACTGTTCTAACCACTGTTTTGAAGTCAATAAAAAATTATAGGATACACAGAAAATTAAGAAAAAGAACCACTATGACTAAATGGATAAAAAAAACAAGACTCATCTATATGCTGCCTACAAGAAACTTATTTCAGACCTAAGACACATACAGACTGAAAGTGAAGGTATGCAAAATGAGAGTGAAAAAAGAAAAAAATGATGGGTAGCAATACTTATATAAGACAAAAAAGGACTTTAAAACAAAGGCCGTAACAAGAGACAAAGAAGGGCATTACATAATGATAAAGGAATCCATCCAATAAGAGGATAAAACAATTATAAATATCCAAGCATCCAACACAGGAGCACCTAAATACGTAAAGCAAATATTAACAGACGTAAAAGGAGAAGTTGACAGTAATACATTAATAGTAGGGGAACTTAACAGCCCATTTACATCAATGGGCGGATTATCCAGGCAGAAAATCAATAAGGAAACAGTGGCTTTGAATGATACATTAGACCAGATGGACTTAACAGATATATTCAAAACATTCCATCTTAAAACAGCAGAATGCACATTCTTTTCAAGTTCATATGGAACATTCTGCAGGATAGATCACATGTTAGGTCACAAAACAAGTCTCAATAAATTTAATATTTAAATATTATTAAGCATCTTTTCTGATCACAAGGGTATGAAACTAGAAATCAATTACAAAAAAAAAAAAACTAGAAAAAACACAAACACATGGAGGCTAAACAAAATGCTACTAAACAACCAATGGGTCAATGAAGAAATCAAAGAGGAAATGATGGGCATTAAGGAGGGCACTTGATGGAATGAGTACTGGGTGTTATATGCAACTGATGAATCACTAAATTCTACCCCTGAAACTAATAATACACTATATGTTAACAAAACTGAATTTAAATAAAAAATTTAAAAAAATACATAGAGACAAATGAAATTGAAAACCCAATGGTCCAAAATCTTTGGGACACAGCAAAAGCAGTTCTAAGAGGGAAGTTTATAGTGATACAGGGCTACCTCAAGAAACAAAAAATATTTCAAATAATCTAATATTATACATAAAGGAATTAGAAAAAGAACAAAGCCCCAAGTTAGTAGAAGGAAGGAATAAAGATCAGAGTGGAAATAAATGAAACAGGAACAAGACAAGGATGTTCACTCTTGCCAACTTTTAGTCAACAGAGTACCAGAAGTCCTAGCCACAGCAATCAGACAAGAGAAAGAATTAAAAGGCATCCAAACTGGTAAAGTAGAAGTAAAACTGCAGATGACATGATACTATATATAGAAAACCCCAGGGTCCACCGTAAAACTATTAGAACTAATAAATGAGTTCAGTAAAGTTACAGGACACAAAATTAATATACAGAAATCTATTGCATTTCTATACACTAATAATGAAGTAGCAGAAGAAGAAATTAAGAAAACAATCCCATATACACATGCACCAAAAAGAATAAAATACCTAGGAATAAACTTTAACCAAGGAGGTGAAAAGCCTATACTCTAAAAACTGTAAGACACTGATGAAAGAAACAGAATACAACATGAACAAATATAAAGAAATACATGCTTATGGATTAGAAGAACTAATATTGTTAAAATGTCCATACTACCCAAAGTAATCTATAGATTCAATGCAATCTCTATCAAAACACCAACAGTATTTCTCAGAGAACTAGAACAAATAATCCTAAAATTGATAAGGAAACACAAAAAATCCCAAATAGCCAAAGCAATCTTGAGAAAGAACAAAGCGGAAGGTACCACAATCCCAGATGTTAAGATATACTACAAAGCTAAAGTAATCAAAACAGTAAAGTACTGGGACAAAATAGACATATAGATCACTGGCACAGGATAGAGAGTCTGAAATAAACCCATGCTCATATGGTCAATTTATCTATGGCAAAGGAGGCAAGAATATACAATGGGCAAAAGACAGCCTTTGAAACAAATGGTGTTGGGAAAACAAGACAAAAACACACACAAAAACCCTCAAAATAGATTAAAGACTTAAATATGAGACCTGAAACCACAAAACTCCTAAGAGAAAACCTAGGTAGTAATCTCTTGGACATTGACCTTAGTAACACATTTATGGATATGTCTCCTCAGGCAAGGGAAACAAAAGCAAAAATAAACTATAGGGACTACATCAAAATAAAAAGCTTTTGCACAGCAAAGGAAACAATCAACAAAACAAAAAGGCAATCTACTGAATGGGAGGAGATATCTGCAAATGATGTATCCAATAAGGGGTTAATATCCAAAATATATGAAGAACATATACAACTCAACACCAAAAAACAGGTAATCCAATTAAAAATAAGCAGAGGACCTGAATAGACATTTTTCAAAGAAGACCTACAGATGGCAAACAGACACAGGAAAAGATGCTCAACATCGCTAATCACCAGGGAAGCACAAATCAAAACCACAATGAGATAGTACCTCACACCAGTCACAATGGGTAGTATCAAAAAAGCAAAAAATAAGAAGTGTTGGTGAAGATATGGAGCAAAGGGAACCTTCCTGCTCTGTTGGTGAAAAGGTGAATTAATTCAATCACTGTGGAAAACAGTATGGAGGTTCCTTGGAAAATTACAAATAGAAATACCATACAATTCAGTAATTCCACTCTGGCTGTTTACTCAAAATGAAAACACTAATTTGAAAAGATATATGCATTCCTATATCCACTGCAGCATATTTACAACAGCCAAGATATGGAAGCAGCCCAAGTGCCCACCAATAACTAGATAAAGAAGATGTGGTATATATACACAACGGAATATTACTTCACCATAAAAAGAATGAGATGTTGCCATTTGCAACAAAATGCATGAACCTAGAAAGTATTATGTTAAGTGAAATAAGTCAGACAGAAAAGACAAATACCATATGGACCTCACTGATATGAGGAATTCTTAATCTCAGGAAACAAACTGAGGGTTGCTGGGGTGGGGGGGGGGGGGGGGGGGAGGGGGTAGCTGGGTGATAGACATTGGGGAGGGTATGTGCTATGGTGAGTGCTGTGAATTGTGCAAGACTGTTGAATCACAGATCTGTACCTCTGAAACAAATAATGCAATATATGTTAAGAAAAAAAAAAAAGAAGAAGAAGATAGCAGGAGGGGAAGAATGAAGGGGGGGAAATTGGAGGGGGAGATGAACCATGAGAGACGATGGACTCTGAAAAACAAACTGAGGGTTCTAGAGGGGAGGGGGGTGGGAGGATGGGTTAGCCTGGTGATGGGTATTAAAGAGGGCACGTTCTGCATGGAGCACTGGGTGTTATGCACAAACAATGAATCATGGAACACTACATCAAAAACTAACGATGTAATGTATGATGATTAACATAACAATAAAAATTAAAAAAAAAAGACAAATACCATATGATTTCACCTATACGTGGATTCTAAAAACCAACCAACCAAACATAAAACCAGAAACAGACTCATAAACACAGAGAACAAACTGGTGGTTGCCAGAGGGGAGGGGGGTAGGGAGAATGGGCAAAATAGGTGAAGGGAATTATGATGTACAAACTTCCAGTTTTAAAACAAGTAAGTCACAGGGATGAAAGGTACAGCATAGGGAATATAGTCAATATTATAATAATGTTGGATAGTGACCGATGGTAACTACCCTTATTTCAGTGAGCACTGATAATGTATAGAATTGTCCAATCACTATGCTATATGCCTGAAACTAATATAACATTGTAGGTCAACTATTCTCCAAAAATAAAAGTTTTAAAAAGAGAAAGGATCCACTCTCAAGAGATAAAGCAATCAAGAGAACCTGACTATCAAACAGGGAATTTAAAATAACCATGGTTAATATGTCAAAGGCTCCCATGGAAAAGATAAACAATAAGCATGAACAGGTGAGGAATTTCAGCAGAAACAGAAAGAATAAAAATGAAATGTTAGAAATGAAAATAAAAACAAAACATGGCAACAGAGATGAAGAATGCCATCAACAGCTTCATTAGTAAAGTTGACATATAGTAGAAAAAAATCAGTACGCCTACAGATAGGCCAATAAAAATGACCTAAACCAAACCACAAAATGAGTGAAAAAAGTTAAACAGAGCCTCCAAGGCGGTTGTGGAACAATATCAAATGGTATGGCATGCATGTAACTGAAATAACAGAAGGAGAAGAGAGAGAGAAAACAGAGCAGAAGATAATGGCAGGGAGTTTTCCAAATATAATGAAACACATCAAAGCACAGATCTAAGACGTTCAAAAAATCTCAAGCAGGATTAAAAAAAACAAAACAAAACAACGAGACACATCATATTTAAACAGCTAAAAGCTAAAGATAGAGAAAATCTTGAAGGCAGCCAGAGGGGGAGAAAAAGGCACATTGTATACCGAATGGGCAAGATGTACGAACATGCAAGCCAGAAAAAACAGATTAAAATCTTTAAAGTGCTGAAAACAAAACGCAAAACTTGTGAATCCAGAACACCATACCCACTGAAAGTATCTTTCAGAAATGAAAGAGAAATAGACTTTTTTGGACCAACAAAAGCTGAAATAATTCAGTAGCACCCGACCTGCAATGTTAGAAAAGTTCTTCAGGCAGGGGGATATGATAATATATCACAGAAACTGGGATCTATATAAAGAAATGAGGATCAGAAATCATTAGACTGAAGGTAAATTTAAAGATTGTTTTCCATATCTTTAATTGCTCTAAAGGATAATTATCTAAAGCAAAAACAGTAACAATGTATGTGAGTTTAGAGCATATACGAAACCAAAATGTGTGACAGCAACCGCATAAAAAATGAGAGAATGAAATGAGGGTAGACTGTTGTAAGGTCCCTGTACTACGTGAGAAGCAGCATGATATTATCTGATGTAATGTATGATGATTAACATAACAATATTATGTTATTGAATGTGGGCTGTAAGGAAGAAAGATCTTAAACCTAGAGGCAACCACTAAAAAATTTTTTTAAAGAGATATAAATAACAGTCTGGTTATGGAGATAAAATAGAATAAAAAAATTTAATTTAAAACTAGACACAAAGAGAGGAAAAATGGATAAAAACTGAAGGAACTAATAGAAAACAACTAGTGGGGGGGCACCTGTGAGGCTTGGTCAGTTGAGCGCCCGACTCTTGGTTTCAGCTCAGGTCATGATCTCAGGGTCATGTGATTGAGCCCCACGCGGGGCTCTGGGCTCAGTGGGGAGTCTGCTTGAAAATTCTCTCCTTCTACCCCTCCCCCCATGCGCTCATGCTCTGTCACACTCTCTAAAAATAAACAATCTTTAAAAAAAAGAAAACAACTGGTTAGATGGAAATTTTTAATGCACCGTATCATTAATATCATTAAATGCAAAGGCCTAGACATGGCAACTAAAAATGGAAATTGTCAGATTGGATAAAAAAGCAAAAACTCACTATATTGGTTACATAAGATCTACTTTAAATATGAAGACACAGAGGGGTGCCTGGGTGGCTCAGTCGTTAAGCATCTGCCTTCGGCTCATGTCATGATCCCAGGGTCCTGGGATCGAGTTCCGCATCGGGCTCCCTGCTCAGCGGGAAGCCTGCTTCTCCCTCTCCCACTCCCCCTGCTTGTGTTCCCTCTCTCGCTGTGTCTCTCTCTGTCAAATAAATAAATAAAATCTTTAAAATAATAAATAAATAAATAAATAAATAAATAAATAAGAAGACACAGAGTAACAGGGTGGAAAAGGGTATGCCATGCAAACCCCGAATGATAAGGGGCTGGCAGTGGGAGGAAGAGGGGCATGAGAAAAATTTTAAAGTGATGAAACTATATTTCAATTATACAGTTGACACTTGAACAACATGGATATGAACTCTGTGAGCACACTTATACAGGAATTGTTTTTCAATAAATACTGTACTGTAAATTTATTTTTTCTTTCTTATGATTTTCTTAACAGCATTTTCCTTTCTCTGGCTTACTCTATTGTAAGAATATAGTATATAATACACGTAACAACCAAAATAGGTGTTAACTGCCTGTTTATGTTATTGGTAAGGCTTCTGGTCAGCAATAGTCTATTAGTACTTAAGTTTTGGGGGTGTTGAAAGTTATACACAAATTTTCAACTGCACAGGGGATCGGCACCCTAATCCCTGTGTTGTTCAAGGGTCAACTGTATACACTAAAAATGGTGAATGTTAATATATACAAAGTATACTTCAATAAGCCTGAATTTTAAAAATAAAATTAAATAAAAATCTATAAACATATACATAATATAAAATGAAATGATAGAACTAAGAACAAAAGTATCTGTTGTGTCAATAAATGTAATTGGTCTATTATCTAGTAAGAGAAAAAATCAGATTGAACTATAAAACAAATTCTAAAATGGTTCTGCATATAAGTGAGTTATAAAGGTTAAAAATAAAAAGATGGGCAAATGTATTCAAACAGATGAAAACAAAAATAACACAGAGGTCATGATCTTAATATCAGACAACCCAAATTCTGGGCCAAAAAAAAAACTTGAATTAGACTTTATAATGCTAAGTGTACTAAAAAAAATAATGCTAAGAGTACAATTTACAATGAAGATGTTGCGATTCATAATGAAAGTATTACATTGAAGATTAAAGTAGCTAGAAATATCAAGCATCATATAACATAGCATCAACATTCAAAAACAAAAACTAAGGGAGATTCAAGGTGAAATAGGTTAGCACATATTAGTAATAAGTCTTAAACCTATTTATCGGTCTTGGTCCATAACAGTCTAAGTGGACAGCACTAAGACAACAGAGGAACTAAATAACAATTGGGATGCCTGGGTGGCTCAGTTGGTTAAGAGTCTGCCTTCGGCTCAGGTCATGATCTCAGGGACCTGGGCTCGAGTCCTGTGTCGGGCTCCCTGCTCAGCAGGGAGTCTGCTTGTCCTTCTCCCTCTGCTTGTGCTCTCTTTCTCGCTCTCTCAAATAAATGAATAAAATCTTTAAAAAAAAGAAATTACACACACACACACACACACACACACACACACAGATAATAAAAGGCAAGCATACCAGTAGGAAAAAAAAAATGGGTAAGGAATTCTAACAGGTATTTTACTGAACAGGGGATTTCAATATTCCGAAAACTTGGAATAATGTTCAACTCACTAGTGATCAGAGATCACTGGTTGTCCCTCTCCCTCTGCCATTACCTCCTGCTTGTGCTCTCTCTCTCAAATAAATAAATAAATAAATAAAATCTTAAAAAAAAGGAATGAAATAACAATAATCTTGACCCAAATACAGATCTGCCAAAGTCTGTACTTCAAAGACAGAGAGTGCTTCTTCTTTCCAAAGGTCACAAAATTGACCATATATTAGACAACAAATAAAATCTAAGTAAAATCTCAAAAGAAGAAATAGTTCAGAAAACAGTCACTAATCACAAGGCAATAAAAAGCTAAAATGAGTAACATAACCAGAAGATAATAGTTCCTAACAATTGGAAGTTTTTAAGTACTCTTTTAAAATTTTTAGGACAAAGAGGAACTCCAAACTAAAGTTGCAAAATATCTAGAAAATAACAATGTTAAAATATTACATATCAAAACCTACAGGATGCAGCTCAAATAGTGCTCAAAGAAAAACCCAAGCCTGAAATATTTATATTATTAAACAAGAATGAAATAATTTTTGTCAATTGTTTTTGGTCACTGATAAAACAACAAACTATAGAGTGAACACTCAATAAAGTATTTGTTGAATAAATGAAGAACAGAGTAAACTTAGGAAAGTAAAATAAATGAGTTAAAAGAATTTAATTTATTAAAAAAAAAAGAAAGAGTAATAGTACCAATAAATATATCTAAGAGCATGTTTCTTGAAAAAATAAAACAGGTAAATTATCACAAACAAGTAGCAGAAAGCACAACTACACCAACTAAAATGTATTAAAGCAGAAATAATCAGACACAGAGGAAACTCAATGAGTCTACAAACCCACTTTGCTCAACCGTAAGCAAATAAATTTAAAGATCTAGAAGTGGATATTTTCTAGGAAGATATAACTTATCAAAACTTACCTCAGAGAAGACAGAAAATCTAAACGAACCAATTACTATAGAAAAAAAAAAAAAAAGAAAAATTTCAAAGATTTACTCCCACAAAACACCACACCCAGATGCCTTCAAAGGGGAATTAATTCCATATAGTCTTCAAGAGCAAATAATTTCAATGCTATTTAAAGTGTATCAGAACTTAGGGGAAGTGGGGGTGGGGAGAAGCTTCAGATTTCTTTTATGAAGCAAGAATAACATTGATACCAACAACTAATGAAGATTAAACACAAAAAGAAAATTGGAGACCAATCTCACTTTATGACTTTGATGCAGAAACTCTAAATAAAACATTAGCAAATAAAATCCTGTAGCACATTAAAAAAATATACTATGAGCAAGTGGGTTTATTCTAGGAATGCGAGAATGGTTCAATATTAGGAGATGGATAATATAATAATTTCCATAGATGATGAAAACCATTGGATAATATTCAACAACCATCCTTCATAAAACATTTAATGATTAAGAAAAGACAGACATTCCTTAACATGATAAAATATATCGGTCTTAATCCAAAAGCCAGGACAATGTCATAGAAGCACTAGATGCATTTTCATCAAAGTCAAGAAGTTCAACATGTTCTTGAGGCAATGTAATTAGATAAGAGAAATAAATGAGAGGTGTAAAAATTAGAAAACAACAGTAAAATTATCTGTATTTGTAGACAGTAATATTCTAAACATTGAAAATCTAAGAGAATCTGAAAAAAGAAATACAACAAGATAAGCTTGACATAGCCAGCTCCAAATACAACACATGGGTATCAGTAGGTTTCATATACACAAACCATCATCTGTCAAGAATTACGGAGGAAAAGACTGCATTCACAATAGCAACAAATAGATAAATATATAGAATAACTTTTTTTAAATGTGTAAGATTTATATGGAAAAAAAAACATTTACAATTCCTGCAGTCACAAAATTGAAGATCAGAATAAATGTCAAGGCAAACCATGTTCTTTGTTAGGAATTCTCAATATCATATATATATAATTTTCCCTAAATTGATCTCTAAATGTAATGTAATCCCAATAAGAATACATGTGCAAATGTTATATATGTACATATATACAGAAATAGACAAACTGATGACAAGGTAGTTCATATGGAAAAATAAGTGATAATAATAGGGAAATTATTAAAAAAGGAAAGTAAGTATGAGGAGCTAGTCCTACTAAATATGTTTAAAAGCACAAAACAAAACAGAATGACCCTGGAACATGAATGTATAGAAATATTAAGGGCATAGGATAGGAAGTCCAGAAACAGCTCCAAATACATATAAAATTTACTATACAAAAAAAGTGGCATCTCAACTCTGTGAAGAAAGGATGGAATAATTAGCATATGGTGCTGGGAGAACAGGATAGCTGCTGAGGAGAAAACAAAGCCACACTTCACATCTTACACCAGGATGAGTTCCAGATTGAACAAAGATTCAAAAGTACAAAATTAGGCCATAAAGTTAGTGTGATAAACCATGGGAAAATTACTTAATCATTGGAATGGGGAGGACTTTTAAAACTATGATACTGAATCCAGAAGCCATAAAAGCAAGGACTAATAAATTCAACTACATAAATATATTTCTGTGTGGCAAAGACAAAAGAATGACAGCAAAATGAGAAACTATTTGCAACTCTTAACACAGATAAATGGTTATTATACCCAATCAATAAAGAGCTCCTGGGGGCACCTGGGTGGCTCAGTCAGTTATGCATCTGCCTTTGGCTCAGGTCATAGTCCCAGGGTCCTGGGATCGAGCCCCGCATCGGGCTCCCTGCTCATCAGGGAGCCTGCTTCTCCCTCTCCTCCCTGCTCATGCTCTCTCTCGCTATCTCTCTCTCTCTCAAATAAATAAATAACATCTTTAAAAATAATAAAGAGTTCCTATAAATCAACGGGAAAAACATCAACCACCAAATAGAAAAATAATCAAAGGATAAGAACTGAGAGGTCACAGGAAAAAAAACAGAAGTTGCTCTTAAAGATACAAACAGATACTCAATTTCATAATAAAAGAAATGCACATCAAAACTTCACTGAGAAAAGTTTAAGTCACATACCCTTTGAACCAAAAATTCAGCCCTGTAGGAACTTATTCTGCACATACAGTTCATGTAGTGGGATAAGTGGTGTCCCCCTCCCCCGCCAGTATGTCCACCTGGCACCTGTGAAGGTGACCTTATTTGCAGATGTGATTGAATTAAGGATCTTTTTTTTTTTTAAGATTTATTTATTTATTTATTTGACAGAGAGAGAGAGAGAGCGAGAGAGGGAACACAAGCAGGGGGAGTGGGAGAAGGAGAAGCAGGCTCCCCGCTGAGCAGGGAGCCCGATGCGGGGCTCAATCCCAGGACCCTGGAATCATGACCTGAGCCGAAGGCAAAAGCTTAACGACTGAGCCACACAGATGCCCCTGAATTAAGGATCTTGAGATGAGATCTTAAATTAACTGTATGGACCTTAAATCCGATGACAAGTGTCCTTATAAGACACAGAGAGACACACAGAGTGGGAGTCAATGTGAAGACGAAGCAGAGACTGGAGAGATGCGTCTATAAGCCAAGGAACACCAAGGACTTCCAGCCACCACTAGAGGCTAGGAGAGAGGCACAGAGGACATCTCTGGAAGGAACCAAGGCTGCCAACACCTTGTTTCAGACTCCTGGCCTCCCAAACTATGAGAGAATTCATTTCTGTTGTTTTGAGCCACCCAGTTTGTGCTACCTTGCTGCTGCAGCCCTGGGAAGCTAATGCACCCCCCACCCCCCAACCCCGAAAAAGAATGTACATCATTCATCACAGCATTATTTGTAGTAAAACAAGACTGGAAACATGAAGACAACCGTTTACGTTCAGTCCAGTGGAAACAGTACGCAGGTATAAAAAAGAATAAAATCTCTTTACAGACTGATGTGGAAGGTTCTCTACCAGTCCCAACAGGAAACAGAGGCCACTCAAAATAGGAGAGTTTATTTACAAGGGACAAGTTATGAAGGTGTCGACAGGCATGTAGGAGCCCATGAGGGGGACCACTGCTATGCGGGGGGTAGGGGCAGGAGGCTCTCATCCACCCCATGTCCGAAGGACAAGCTTCCAACCTAAGCACAAGGTACTCTGGAAGAATTTGAATCTGGTGGTATGCTGGAAGGCCCCAGAGGCCTGTGGATGGCCACAGCCAGCCTAAGGTGACCTCCCAGGGATGGAGACAGAGTCCATCTCCCAATCTCCCTCTTCTCCCTCTCTCCTTCTGATCTCCCCATTGGCTGACCCCAGCTGGATGCCACAGGAAAAGGAGCCTTGTGAGGGCTCCAGCCCCTGGACAAGGGGCAGCATGGGGCACGGCAGGGAGTGATCTGGAGGGGCACAGAAGCCCCAGCATAAGCTCCAAGATTGTTTTTTTAAAACAAGGTGCAGAACAGTATAATAGAGTATATCACCGTTTCAGTGAGAAAGAGAACAAGAGTAAAATATATGCATTGGTTCTATGTGCACAGCAGATCTGGTTGGACCCCATCACCCTCACCCCGTACCAAGAAAATGACTCTATTTGATGCTCTACGGAGAGGTCTGGGGTGTCTGGGGAACAGGAGTTGGTGGGGGGAGACTTTTCACCATATACCGCATTACACCTTTTGAATTTTGAACCATACAAAGGGTTCAAAATGTTCAAATTTTTATTTATATTAAAAACTGTAAATCCAATTGAATTTTTAAAAGCCCAATGTCTACGGTCTTTACCAGGGAGAAGCCCTGACAGCAGCGGATTATGCTCAGTGAGAGAGAGGCAAGAACGCTCCGTGCTAAGGGCGCGTCACGACAAGAAGCATGCCCACCTGTCCGGTAACGCCTGCAGCACGGTGGGCATCAGCACCCCCGAGATAGCTTTGTAGAGGATGGAGTCACACACGCCGACGATGTTCACCACCGTGGAGGAGCCCAGCACAGGCAGCATGTGGGGGGGCATTCCTTGCCAAAAGTGCAGAAGGAAACTTTGAACCTGTATTGACCCACAAGAAAGGAGAACCATGAGGTTACCCGGGGCCCTCCCAACACAGCCTGGGGACTTCACCAGCCTGCACTGGGGTCGTCCGTTCCCCCTGCTGTGGGAGAGGAGGTCCCGCCCCCACCTTCCCCCTGCCCATCTGTGCGCTACACCCTCCGCTGCAGAACCACCTGGCCTGGCAGCCTGGGGTCGACTGTGCCCTGCGAGAGAGGACTAGCACATTAACCCGGCGACCCCTTCATGCTCACCATGGTCCGGGGGAAGTTTAAGGAAGGGAAGGTGGGATATTGCTCTTAACAAACTCAGAGTGCTAGCGCTCACTATTCTTTGGGCCTTTTGGGGGCCCTTGGGTGTTCTCAAAAAGAAGGGAGTAACGTGTGAGGTCCTGGTAAAAGGCATGTATCTCGAAGGGAGGAAATTACAGGTCTCAGACAAGTCTCCCGATTCAAATGTGTGTACCAAACCCGGAAGAAAATGCAAGGACCTCTTCCTATCCAAATTCCTCCATTCCCCAAAGAGCCCTGGTTGTTGCCACTATGGGATGCCAGATAGTGGTATGCGGGCGGTAAGCCACGTGGGCATTCCCACCCCAACCAGTAGCACGGAACAGAAACACAGGCGGCACTCGAGAGTGCATTATCAATATGACAGCAGGGGCCTGGCTGTGGGGCTGATGAGCACGTGGCAGAGCCCGTACCTAAGGCAGACAACTCCTCGGTGGCCTGTATACCTCCAGCTTCTAGTGCGTGAGCTGGAGGTCAGGGAGAGAGCAGGTGGGGGCCTGGGGTGCAGGACAAGATAAGGGAAGTGAAGGGGAACAGCAAAGATGGTTAACTGATGTACATAATACTATTAAAAATACCTAGAATTAAAAAAAAAAATACCTAGAGTTTAGCTAACACTGAGGAGTGGCTCATCTTGAAGATAGGGAACGAATGACTGAATTTTTGTGAATTCTCATAGGCTCGACTTGGTTCCTGGACTATGTGTCCTTCTTTTCCCCACAGATGGGTACTCTCGAACCCTCAGGTGTAGCATCACCCATATTCCTGGTTCCCTAAATCAACCCTGATCCAATGCAAAAGATATGTTAGTACCCCTTGTCTAATACTTTGGAGGTAGTATTACTGTGGGCATTAGCTTTATTTATCGAGGGACTACGACATGCCAGGTACTTCACATAGGTTCTCTCATGGAACACTTGTAATATTACTACAGCTGAGAATCCTTGCTCCCATTCTGTAGAGATATTAACTTACATGTCCAAATCCAGACAGCATGTCAGGGAATGGATGAGACAGAGCCCATGTCTGTCTCAGTCATTCGGCCGATCAGTCTCATGACTAGTTTGTTCTTCTCGTGGTAACAGGCCTTCTACCCCATTCCTGACACCCATAGCTCTCCTTGGATGGCTGCCCGCTTCCCAGTTTTCTACCCCTGCCCTGGCGACTTGCAGTGTCCCTCAGGCCCCTTCTAGGAGTAGGGTCTTGCTTTCCTCTGACCAGGCTACCTCTGACTCAAGTCTGGTGACCTGAGCTCAGCCTCCTGTGGCTGACTTCCCTGACATCCATGGCCTGCACTGAGTGGGAGGCTTAGGAGATAAGGCATGGGGAGAAATCATGTCCCCTGACTTCCTAGGGGGTACATGGTAATTGAACAAAAACATGATCAAAGTGGTGAATGGAGTTCAGGTTTATAAACTGTGACACTTAGGTCACAGTTCCATTTATTCCACAATAGTGAAAATATCGCAGAGCATTCAGCCAGATCGAAAATTAAAACAGAAAATGCAGATGCGTGAAGACTGTCTTCCAGACTTCCAACCCTGGCCCCACTACCAACCAGGGGTGTAATATCTCTAAGCTTAGAGATAGGTAAGCTTCCTCACCTGTGAAATGGCAGTAAAAGTGGCACTTACTGCATAGGTTTTGGTAAAGATTCCTAAAAAGTACCTATTTTAGTGCTTGGCACACAGTAGATGCTTAATAAAGGTTAGTGGTGGTGGTGGTGATTTACATCATGGAGACACTGTCACTACCAGCCCCAAGAAATCCGTGGACTCCCCTAAGCTTTGTGACACCTCGCCTAAGCTTCTGAGTGTCGCCCAGCCAGGATCCCCATTGTGGTTCTGCTCACCTGTCAAGGCTCTTGTTCTGTCATTGGGACACCTGGTGGCTGACTGCTGGGTTTGGCCTGAGCCTGGAGATGGCTGGGGCTCTTGGATAAGGTGTTTTCTTTCTAGAGGACCCTCCATTGTTCCCTGATCCCAGCTTGTCCCAGGCATCAGCCTCAGGCCGGGCCCTGGACCTCCCTTCCTGCCCTTCCAACACCACCTAAGAACCTCTGCCCAGTTGATTCCTACGATTTGGTAGCTTCTGAATTCATCTATCTTTCTTAGCTCTCCTTGCATGCAGCCCTACTCCTTTTTTTTTTTTTTTTTTTTTTTTTTATGTGAGCAGTCAATTTCTAGCAGAAATTCTGGAAAAGATCAGCGGCTGTGTAGGTTAAAACAAATCTGTGGAAAATCAGTCTTTAGCAGGCATCTGTCTGTTTTAAGCCTGCTCAACTTGCACAGGGAGCACTGATCAGTCCTCAGTTTCCTAAGCAGCCTTTGGAGAGGCGGGTGTTGGTCAGTTTTGACCTCACTTTCTACCCTCCACATTTCAGGCCATTTAACATCCTAAGGTACTTGTTCCTCGGAGTGAGAAGGAAAAGGAAGGAGGGAGAAGAGTGGAAAGGTCAAGAGCCGAGACTTAGAAGTTGAGTGTGAAATGAATAGACACAGTGTTACGCAGGAGGTGGAGCTGGCAGGACCTCCCAAGGGGCTGGATATGCAGGGTGAGGGAAAGAGAAGCATCAAGATTCGTGGCTTGAGCAACTGGGTGAGTGGTGATGGCAATCTGAGATGGAGAAAACAAATTCAGGTGGAAAGTCAGAGCTCTGATTTGGCCATGTTAAGTTGGATGTCAATTCAACTGAGTCTGGAGCTTAGGCCTAAATATCTAAATATGAGAGCTATCAGCTTTTATAAAATAGAGATCATGTCTACCCAGTACTAGGACCCAATAAGATCACTGAGGCAAAATGCCTGGCAGCATGTAGGCATCTAACAAACAGAAACTGATTATCAGCCAGAAGGGAGGAGGTTTCCTTATTCCTTGTAAGTGTAAGTGGTGAAATCATCAGAGGCAAAGGATGGAAAAGCATTATTTAAAGTTTTCTGGATTAGCTGCTTCAGTCCCCTGAACTCCCACCAGCCCTTTCCTTCTTGGCTCAGTGAAGCATCAGGAGACAATTTCCTTAAGAATACCTATGTAGGTTTTCTATTTCTTTTCCATATCCGTATTTACTTCATCCCGAATATACTAGCACCTTGTGGAAACACATCTGATAACTTCCAGTCAGGGATACTTAGTTGCTACGGTGTTGAAAGGATGTCAACAAAACATTAGCTACCAAAATACCTACCATTCTTATGCTCTGATTTCAAAATCAGACACTTCCATGAATTCTTATTTAGATAAAATGATCATCTCCATTTTATGGCCAAAGAAATTGAGGCTCAGAGGGGTTATGTACCTTGCTCAAGGTCACAGACTGGTAAGTGGTGGGTTTGGACTCAAACACAAGACTCTCTGGACTTGACAGCTCTTTATGCAATGCAGTCTGGAGAAGGCTTTGCAGGGAGTCCCCTCTGTGCAGACTGGGGCTCTCTGTACTTGCCTGACTGTGCTACAAGGCCGTGACATTTTTACAACCCTTCGCCCATCCATCCATGCACTCATCTCCCCAACAAATATTTACTGAGAGCCCAAGAGTATGGCTGACATGGATACAGGAGCAAACAAGACAGACAAGGTCCCTGCCCTCAAGGGCTTACCCTGTGTTGGTAAGAGACAAACAGTGAGCCAGCCAACAAGATAATTTAAGAATGTGATCCCAGAATTAGTTATAACCTCAACCCTTAAAGATCTTGAAGACCTGAAGCAAACTGCAATGTCAAGGTGTACCAGATGCACCCACCATCCACTTACCCATGACTTTTCTCAGCTGTGGGAGAAAGCCATGCCCATCAAAGGGAAAATATCCCCTTTCATTCTTTTGTGGCTGGGTAGAATGAACTACATCTTGATTACCCATTTAAAAAACAGCCACCAAATATCCCTGCTAAGGGAGTGGAAAGAATATTGGACTGGAGGTGTCAGGTGACAAAAGAGGCAGTCATGACTTTGGCCCTAACCGAATGTGTGACCTTGAGCAAGTCTTTTAACTCTCTGGTTGACATACCTGATAAGAGCAAGCATTTGTATGACCTTTTATAGTTTACAAAGGGTTTTTGCTAGGCATTGTCTCATCTTCTCCTTCCAGGAACCCTATGCATTAGAAAAGCAGGGATAATATTTTTATCTTCATTTCTAGGATAAACAATAAAGGCCTTCATGGCAGAGCCTGGGCTCCGAGTCTGGCACTTTCCCCACAGGAGCACTCAGCCTCCTGAAGGTTTCTGCAGTCCTCACTATATACTCTGCATCCGAATTTCTGGTGTGCATTCCTATTCCCCTACCCCCCAGACTGGGTCTTTCTTCTTGCCCCATTCTTGAGACTTATAACAGGTGCATGGCCATTAGGTGCCCAGTAAGTGTTGGGATTAATGCATGGAATTAAGTGTAATGAGATGATGAGAGTGAGTTTTGAGGTGAATGAAGTACATGGGATGGTCACTAGTTCTGTGGTTAGTACTTGTAGTGGAGAGAGACAGCTGGCCCCTACAGCTCTGAGCTCCTCTTCCGTGGTAGTGAAGTGCTACCCAGGGAGGGACTGGATCCCCTTCCGTCAAAGTTGGGCCATGACACCAGGTTTTGTCAATGGAACACGGGCAAAAATAATGTGTTTTATTTCTGGGCTGACAAGGTTAAGAAGTGGGTATGTCTTCCCTGTAATCCTTTTCCCCATTGGTCAGCTGAACAAAGAGGATGCCAAGGCTCTAGGACAGGGTGTGGCCACATGGTGGAAGGAGCCTGGGTCCCTCAACTACCCCCAGGAACCAGCCTTCCCCCTGTGAGCATCCACACTGGGTCGTGACACCAGTGAGAAATAAACTTCTAATGTATTAAAACTTAGGGTTATTTGTTACAGAAGCCAGCGTTGTCTGAACTGAGGATGAACCTTCATCTGCTCTCATCTCAGTGATCTTTGGGATGTAAGACATAGCCAAACCACAACATGAGAGAAAGCAGTGATTTTTCTTTCTTTAAAAAAAAAAAAAAACCACTTCAATGGCTGCTCAAGGAATTGGGAGGTTTAAACAATTTCATGAATAAAAGCCAAGAGCAGGATCAAGAGTCCTTCTCTACCAGTACCCTGCTATCTCCTCTGGAGCTGTGGTCTGTGAGCCAAGTGCCAGCTTGCAGGCAACCACCAGCACCCAGGTTATGAGGGAACAGTCAATGAGCTCACACAAGTAAGTGGAGCACACAGTGAATGTTCACCGTTGTGAGACATGGCAGCAGAAAGGCACAAGAATGTGGGGGAGAGAGCATTTTGTGCTTTACGCCATTTTGTACCCTCCCCTCTCCCACAGTGCACCCCCCCCCAAACACACATTAGGGAATCTCCGGGATCCTGTCCACCAATAGCTCCTGGTTTTTATAGCCCCATTGGAGCCTGCATCGTCCTCAAATTCAATGTCCACAAACTATGCCAGGGGGTGGGAGATGAGGGGTTTAGATTTTATTTTATTTTTTTTTTTTTTGGCCTGATGGCATTTTCTGGAAACAGAAAGGCCTCAGGTTTAACGGGTGAAATGTGTGGCTTCTTGCCATCCCTCTGGAAGGCTCTTTTGGATGGCATTTTAGGCAAGATTTTATTGTCTCTCCAGTTATGTAACTGGTACTTCATCCTCTCTTATTTCTCCTCTCCATCCTTTAACTGTACTATTTTAAAATAAAAAGAAAATGGAGCCTCAGGAAAAGATTAAATCTAAAATATAGGAAAGCTTTCCTTCAGTTTCTCTGAACCTATAATACTGGCTATAACGATAACACCGTGAAACCACCTCCCTCGCAAGCCAGCGGGGCAGGAGGCAGGGCATGAGTTAGGTCAAGGAGCAGGCCAGGCCACTGCTGTCCACACAGAAGATATGTAAAATAGGGGTAAGGACAGTGCTTGCTTTCTGGGATCGCTGGAAAGATCATGTGAGCTAATGCAATGCACATCAGGGGTTTCCAAAGGTCTGGCACCCGGTAGGAGCTCGCGAAATAGGAGCTCCTCCTACTACAATATTTTAACAGAGTATTCCACAGCTCAACACTTACTGACCTACCTCATCAAAGTTGGCTCTTATTACAGTGTCCAGTATTCTCTGACAGTGTGTTCTGTACATCATAATGAAGGTAGAGACCTGTGGGGAGTGTCAACAATAAAAGCATAATTAATATACATTACTGCTGCCCTCCCTTGGAATTTCAATTTTCAAGTCATTTATTCCCTGTTGAGGGGATGAAATTCGCTTAACATCTACTCATCCTGTAAGACCCAAGTAAGTCTAACTTTCATTCGTGGTGCTCTCTGACCTGAGCTCCCTCCTCTGTGCTCCCATGGCATCTGGGCATGTTTCTCCATCGGAGCACCTGCCCTGTGATCCAGTGGAAAAAATGGGTTTCTCTCTCCCCCATTCTCCACCCGTGAGACGATGGGCCCTGGGAAAATTTAAATGGCATATTATTCATGCTCGTGTATCCAGCACTTTGCACGGCGCCTGGCCCATAGTAGAGTTCAGTAGGGTATATTAATTAAATTCTCCTCATCAGCTAAGATACTGAAAAGTTAAAACCCAGTGAGTACTTTTAAGAAGAGGTGTTTGCCAAAAATGACAAAAAGACATTCAGAAATTTCCTGGAATCTGCTCTGCAAAAGAATTGCATCTCCAGCTCCATTTATCCAAGACTTTTAAAGCTATAATATAGGAAACTTATTGATTAAAAAAAAAAAAGCAAATTTGAGGGGAAAATTTTTTTTTACTAGTTCTTAGATTTAAAGCATTTACAGATATTCTTTTTGCATGTAGACATGCATTCATTTTATGTAAACTTAGTTTGCTTATGCATGAGCATCCATCTTCCCCCTTGGCCTGAGATTCCTGGGAGCAGGACTCACGTCTCAGTTACAGTGTATCCCAGCTCCCAGGGGGATATGTAGACAGCAGAAGCTCTACATCTACTGGTGCACTGGGCTGCTTCAAGATAGGTATGTGAGAGATGTATTTCCAGTCATTTTCTCCAAATACCCTATGACCTAACCTATCTGATTCACGGTACCTATAAAGTCTTCTTTGTCTATGGGACTATGATTTCACAACATCCTCTGCGCACATGGGGAAATAAACTGTATCCTCTAAAAAAACAATCTAGAGCAAAGGGGTTCTTCCTTCGTGAAATGAGACAGTGTAATATCATAGATGGATAGGTAGGGAGGTTAGATAGGTAGATAAACTTTTTATTTTAGGAGAGTATTGAATTTGCAGGAAAGTTCTGAAAATAGTATGGGGAGCTCCCATATGCCTCACATCCATTAGCTCTATTGTTAACATTTTACATTAGGATGGTACATTTCTCACAACTAATGAATAAATACAGGTACATTATCATTAACTAAAGTCCATATTTTATTCAGATTCCTATCTTTATATTTTTTAGTTTGTTTGTTTGTTTTTTTAGAGAGAGTGAGCATGTGAGTGGGGGGGGGGCAGAGGCAGAGGGAGAGAGAGAATCCTAAGCAGACTCCACACCCAGCTCAGAGCCCGACGCGGGCCCTGAGATCATGACCTGAGCTGAAACCAAGAGTTGGATGCTTAATCCACTGAGCCACCCACACACCCCTCTATCTTTATATTTTTAAACTCACCATTTTGTACTGAGAGAGAAAAAGAGAGGGAGAGAGGTTGTGTGTGTTGTGTCAGAGAGAGAGAAAGGGAAGCCACCCACTCCCAGCAACACCTCAGATGTGGTCACCTTCTCCTCAGGCAGACTGGCTGGCAGATTTAGATCTTTGACATTTGGAAACTCTGGCAGCAACGTTCCAAGTTTGGACCGGGGTGAATATGCCACCGTCTGTTTGCTCACTTCTTTCTTGCCCGTCTCGCTCACCCAGGCGGCTCCTTTCTTGGAATACATCACATCATAATACTGGGAGCTTTCCTTCACCGCAATGCCGTAGTAATGGTACCTGGGCCAGAGAGAGAGAGAGAGAGACGCACATGCACCATTATCAGGAGGGGTTTCTGGAGCAGGGGGTTGGTGCCCAAGGCCAAGGATGGCTGGGCCCATCCTCCCTGGGCTAGAAGAGTTAACTCTCCTGGGAGACTTGACATCTCAGAAATCTAGAAATAAACCAAAGTTGCAAGTTGCCAGCCATCAATCAGGCAGGTAAAAATAACCAAAATTGCCTCCTACAGAAAATGTTAAGTCAAATACTTTACAAAGCAGAAAGGGGGGATGAAAAAGATTTCCATTTGTATTTAATCTCTTGTACCGAGCCAATGTGATCTCAGAGGTACAGAACTCAAGGGTCCTTTTCTGTGGAGACCCAAGAAGAAGGGTGTGTTTGCACCCACTAACGGTACCGCCACCACCAGTTCATTGGCTTAGGTCTTTCTTAGTCAGTAAATGGTAGTCTTAACTTTATCTTTAAAAAGATATATTCAGTGGCTCTGTTGGCACTGGATATGTAAAAGACAGAAACTTTATTAACTCAAATGGGCTTAGTAATCGCAATGTTGTCCATGAAGACCAAGGAGGGATAGAGGCTGCACTTTGTTAGATTTTAGCTACAGAAACTACTGAGCACTTGCTACACACTAGGCACTTTGCAAACTGCTTTACCTACATGAATTTGAAAACTACTACTAGGAAATGGGGATTAGTACAGTCTTTCTACAGATGAGCAAGAGGGAAGAAAGCTTAAGAAATTTGCTCTAGGTCATCCAGCTTTTTAGAAGAGGTTCTTCAACACCCGTCTGTCTGACCACAAAGGCACTATGCTGCCCAGCAGAAAACACTGCAGGATGTGACTGCAAACCCGGAGTCACTTACGGAGCGTAATAAAAATACAGATGCCTCGGCCCTTCCCAGACCAGCTGATTCAGAACGGGGCGGGGGGCCAAGAATCAGCCCTGGGACAAGCACCACAGGTCATTCTGATCCACGTCAGTTTGAGACTGACTAGCCTGCTCGGTTGAGCACCTTCATCATATTCCCGGCTCTATGATCCCCAATCGTTGAGAGACTGCCATTATTTACTGTTGTAAATTGATGCTCATCACAGCAGCTAATGTAGTGCTAAGTACTCTACACACATTACCTTATTTAATCTCACAAAACCCCGGTAAGGCTGGAATTAACTATTAGCCCCATTTTATAGACTAGGCAACTAAGGCCCAGGGAATTTAAGTAACCCACCCAAAGATCACCCACTGAGCAGAGGCAGGATTTGAACCTCTAAAGTGCTTTAACCACTAAGCCAGTGATTCTCAAACTTTCACTACTACTAAGAATCACCTACAAAACATTAAAATACAGACTCCTGGGCTCCAACCCCCAAAGATTCTGATTTAGTAGGTCTAGAGTAGGTTTCTATAGTCACACGGCAATGCTATTGGAAGTAACTCATGGACCTTGCTTTCAGAAACGCTGTACAAGATATTAATTACTCCTTGCCGCTCATGGAGATATGGTTGGTGGTAGTCATAAAAGAATACCAGTGAGAAAGCATTCTGAGTTATGGGAGAGGCTTCACAGGGAGATGAGCACACATAACCTCCCCTCTCCCTGCCCCCCTTACTCCTGATACCATTCTGTCATATTTCTGCTTAGTGGGCATCTCGTCTCTATCTGAATGCCTCCTGGGATGAAGAACTCAGGCCCTCCGAAGGCAGCCCAGTTCATTTTGGGTTGGGAGAGTTATCAGAAAGTTCTTCTTTGTGTTGAGCTGCTCTCTGTCTTCTGCACCTTCTACTTCCCAACTGTCATAACTGCCTGCCCATCGGGGAGGGGCCTTCGGGGTGGGGGAGGGGCCAGTTCCGTGAGCTCCAGGAGTGCCCTCCAGGTGGCCAGCCAGGCAGTTAGGACACGCCTCCTGAACCTTAACAAAGTTCCCCTTTATAATCTATTGAGATCAAGGGAGTGATAACATATTCAGATCAGACCACTTCTTGATTTTCCAGAGTGTGTGTTGCTGAAATCAGCAATTGCAGCGAAGCTATTGCTCTGATCACTTCTCGTTTTTTCTGTTTCAGTTCGGTAGGACACGTCAACACAATCCACAGTCGCCCCCCCCCCCCATGTATTCTATCAAGGTAAATTTGTTGAGGGATTTTTCTAAGTCCGAGTGGCAGGTTGGAGACTAGAGCTTCTTGTTACCTTTCAACTGGTTGAAGGTGTGACCAACCTTGGGGGAAGGGGTTGGTACTTATGGAGGGGAATACGATGAAATTGACACCACCGATATTTTAAAGAAGATACTGTCCAATTTGCCAACTTCTGGGTTAAAGAAGAAGAAAAAAAAACAAAAACAGGCTCTCACATGTAGGCAGAAGGAAACTTTCTCCAAGTTTATAAAGGATGGGGAAATGGTTCTGTTCTATCTTTATCATCTTTCCTCCCTGTCTCTATTATGTATCTATTTTTGCAGTCTTATTTCTACTCTTCTATCTTAGAGATAAGCAACAATATATTGGAGCCAGCGACTCTTTAAAGACCCATTCATTTCCATTCATTCAATACTCTTCCAACCACTCTCTTGAATCTGTGGACTGAATTGCCCATCGTGGGCCAACCAATGGGCTTACCAGCAAATAAGTAAGGAGGGGTGTGGTTTTGTATCTATACTCTTACCAAGGCTGAAGCCTCAATTTTAAACAAATACTGGCTTTTTTCTTTATAGATGAGATGAGATTTGTTCTTCAGAGCAGTCACCTTGGAAAATTCTTAGAAATTTATTCCAAAATGTCCCCTGCTCAAAATTTTCTGTAAGCTCATTGGAAATTGCCCCCAGAGCGTCCAAGCACACACACACAAACACAATGAGTCTTGTTATTGTCAGAGATTTACCAAAAAGGGGTTTTCCCAGTTTGATCATCTACTTTTTTTTTTTTCCTAACTTAGCTCCAAAGTGAAATCCACCCTGGGAGGATGGGAATGCTGCCCAGGGATGGCAGGAGCAGGGGGAGTGAGGGGATATTGTGGGACATGCTGCTTTTGAAGTAAAACCCTTAGTTTCAAGTCTTACAAGTCCTATATGGTTGTTTTTGGTTTTGTTTCGTAAAGTGTCAGTATTTTGTAAGTCAGTATGTGCTGATCTGCTACTCAACATGGTCAAAATATTTAGAAATGCTACATAATAAGGCACCCTCTAGTGGAGTCACCGTGTATATCAACATAATAAAGGTTCTGAGAAGTCCTGCATAAAGAAACCTACTGAACTCCGTGCTTCCCAAACGTACGTGGCCAAAAGAGCTTTTCCATGGAACACCTGTTAACGTCCAATGATTTTTGAAACACGCCTTAGGGCAAATCTTATAAATCCAGATTTTAGTGAAGCCTGTAAAGTGAAGAGATTCCATTCCCACCAACTCCCACGTAGAAGAAGGGGTACACTCATCCTTCTCACCTTTCAGGACTCTTCCAGAAAGGCCTTTCCCGGGCTACCCTTTCTAAACTAGGCCACTCTCCTTTTGTTATTCTCTATGACAAGCCTCTTTGTCACAATCTGAGTATCTCGTTTGGATCTGTCTTCCCCACCAGAGTATATGCTCCATGAGGGCAGGTGATCCGTACCTCGCACTGTACATGAGACACACAGAAAGTGTGAAAGCAAACACGGGCGGGTTGGTTGACAGCACGCCCTGTGTACCAGGGCCTGGCTGGACCTCTCCACCCCATCTCCCTTGCAGGGACTGGTGCAGGCTGCTTCTCTGGTCGACTGGATACTATCAGAGTAGAAAATGTGCTCAGCAAAACAATCCAAGGAACCTAGAGATGGTCCAGGAAGCACCAAGTGCTCTTTTAAGTGATGCCCAAGACCATTTGACAAGAACACCTAAAGGCAGGGTGGCATAAAGTCAGATTCCTTAAAGCAGCTGACTGGGTCCGATGGCCCTGGGCCTTCCCACAGCCTCTGTTTCAGGGGTCCCGGGAGAGGGGCCCCCAAGGTCTAAAGCTCCTCCGTGCCAGGCCCAGACCTCCCGCCAGGCCTGTGAACGGAGCTCAGGATAGAAGACTGGGGGTGCGCCCCTGACTCAGAGATGTGCGCTCTGCGGATGGGACGGCCGCCGGTGCTTACTTTGACTGTCCTCGGGTCCCGAGTCTTCTGGTGGTTAACTGAGGAAACTGCTGCCTTATGATCTGTAAGTCAACACAAGAGTCAGTTACCCATCGGGAAAATTTGGGAGCACAGTCACTGCATTTTACAAAGAGCAATCCAAAGAAAGTGGAAAACACACGTCCTTGATTGCAATGACTTACTGGGAGTCGGTCGGGACCCTGGAGAAGATACCAGTGTTGGGAGCTGGGGGTGGTGAGCACGGGCGTGACAGTGGGGCCCTGGACTTTGAGGGGTCTCACTTGGCTGCCCCGTGCTTCTCCCTCCTGCTCACAATGTGGTGGGAGTACAGGCTGATGCAGAATGTGTCAGCCCTGCCACTTAAAGCCTTCCAATGGATTCCATTGCACCTGGAATGTCACCGGTCCCTGCTCTTACCTCCTGGTCTTCCTCTCCTGTGACTCACCCTTACTCACCAGACTGCAGCCACGCTGGCTTTTTAAAATTCTTTTCCCTATTCCTGAAGCACACCAGGCTCACTCCCACTGGGGGCCTTTGTAAGGTAGTTCCTTCCGCCCCAGAATGCAGCCTCATCCACATCCCCACAGGATTGGCTCCTTTGCTTACAACGTTCAGGCGTCTGCCCAGAGCCCTTCTCTGACCAGTCTTCTCACTCCACACTCCGAAATTATCCTGTGCACTTGCTCCCTGTGTGCCTATTTTCTGCCTCCCCTACTTGAATGTAAGCTCCCTGAGAGCAGGGACCCAGCACCAGGCTTGGCACCTGCGAGGAGCTCCATCGTGTTGCTGAGTGGAGGGATGAAGCCCAACCCCTGGCCGGGGATATGCTCGGCTCATCTGCAGTGTTGCCTAGGATATTCATGCAGATTTGCAAGAAACTTGGAAGCAAAGCCATCTGCCAAGGTGAAGACACAGGCAGCAGGCCTCATCCTTGGTGTTTACAGAGATGATGTTTGTGGAGAGGCAGTATGATGCGGGGGTTCCGTGGAAGGGCTTTGGAGCTAGGCTACCTGGATTAGAGGGATCCAAACTTAGCCAGTTGTTAGCTGGGGACCCTTAGTTAGGCGAGTTAACATTCAAATGACTCAGTTTCCTCATTTGTAAAATGGGAATGATAATAACCCCTACCTTAGAGAATTCTTGTAAAATCTAGTAGTAAACATATGCAGATAATTTGCAACAAAGCCTTGCACTTAGTAAGGGCCCAATAAACATTACCCGTTATTACCATTGATTGTCCTGACAACTCATTCCCTTTTACTTCGAGGGACTTTTCTCATCTCACCAAACTCTTCCAGCCTCCCTCCTCCTCTAGTACATCACCAAGCAGGCAGGCATGGGCAGAGAGAGCCTGCCTGCAGGCTGCCCTTCATGAGATGAGACCCAACTGCTGACTTCCCACTGGCGGGGCATGAACACCACGTGCCTTCTCAGAGATGTGGAGGAGTCTCTTCTGATCCATCCACATCTTCTTCCATCCACACTGACACTCTCATTGATGGATTTGCTCAGTCACAACAGACATTTACTGAGACCCTGTCAGTTATTTGAACTTGGATGTGCTTTTGAACTTCTCTGTGCTTAGGTTCATCTTCTGACATCTAGGGACTCGGGGGTTTATATACTCCTCCCCAGATCCGAGGGGTAGGTGATGGTGGCCTCAACTAAGTTGGCATCAGTGGGATGGAAGGAAGTGGACAAATCAGAGAGAAATTGAGAATCTGGAATGGGTACCATGAAGATGGGCCATTTCTGTACATTAGGAAGCTGTCTCCAGTGTGAAAAATGGGGCAGGTTTTTCTCATCTGAAAATGGGTTAAGAAAACAAACAAACATGCATTGCTTACAAGGATGGTTAGAAAATCTAATAAGAGAACATGACAATACCGCTTTAGGAAATATAATGGCTTCAAAAATGTTATCTGACAGTGATGATACTGCAGGAAACAATGAGGTCATCCTCTGAAATCTTGGAGGGCATCACATCTGTATTGATACAGCCCTGGTTTCTTTCACCTTAACTCCTGGAAGCTGAGGATATGGGTTCTCACTTTGTCTATGTCCCTCTCAAACTGCTGTGACCTGAGGAAAATGCAGGATTCAGGGTGGGGTCTGAGCGGGTTCAGCGACAGGGCTTTCTAAGCCCTCTGCCCGGGATGCGCAGCGCGGTTTTGGTGGCCTCACCTCGTCTGGCCAAGGACGCCCTCAGACTTTCATCACAGAGCTGGTCTCATCACAGAACTGCCAAGATACGAAGCAGCCATTCGCAAAGCTGCAATACTGAACGTTTTTAGCTATGCCGATAGAGATCGAAGGGAAAAACAGAAAGCATGAAGATGGAGAGATTCTTCACTTTGGTTAAACGTGGGTTACGATTTGGGTTCAGAGTTTCCTACCTATCTAATACAATAAAGTTCCAAGAGCCCCAGTCCCCACAAGATAAACACACACTAGTTGCTTCGGAAAAGCAGAGATTTTTCTGCATTTTTGTCTGGGAGATTTCCCCCATACAGCAGGTACAACAGGAAGGTACCATGTTTAATGCTCTGATATTAGCAGACATTTGGAAAATAATATCAAGTGCTGTCTAAGGTGTGGCAAGACTGAAGCTCTCACAGATTGCTGGTGACACTGTTTATGTACGACCCTTCACAATACGTATCAAGAACCACAAAATAGGGCACCTGGGTGGCTCAGTTGGTTAAGCGACTGCCTTCGGCTCAGGTCATGATCCTGGAGTCCCAGGATCGAGTCCCGCATCGGGCTCCCTGCTCAGCAGGGAGTCTGCTTCTCCCTCTGACCCTCCCCCTTCTCATGTGCTCTCTCTCTCTCATTCTCTCTCTTAAATAAATAAATAAAATCTTTAAAAAAAAAAAAAAAAACCACAAAATATACATACCTTTTGGTCTATGAATTCCAAGGAACTAATCTGAAGTAAGAAAATGCTATATGCAGGGCTACTAATAAGACAGAAAAATTGGAAACAATATAAGTGTCTGATGGCAGGGAGCTGGCTAAAGAAACGATCATCTGTGCACTCAGCGGACCATGACACAGGCATTAAAAATGAGGGTAACGGGCACCTGGGTGGTGCAGTCAGTTGAGCGTCCCAATCCCACTCTTGGTTTTGTCTCAGGCCCTGATCTCAGGGTTGTGAGATCAAGCCCCAGATCGGGCTCCAGGCTGAGTAGGGAGTCTGCTTGAGATTCTCTCTCCCTCTCCCTCTGCCCTTCCCCTCAACCTCTCCCTCTCAAATAAATAAATCTTTTTAAAAAATGATAGTAACAAAAACTATGTCACAGCACAGAAAGTCTATGTATGACATAATGTTGAGTGAAACAGCATACCTCAAACTACATTGATGCTATGCTTATAATTTATGTTTTTACAAATGTAGGAATGGAACGGGAACAAGGAAAAGTAAAAATGGATATTTGTTAAGGTAGTAGGATTGTGACTAGAACAAAAAGATTTTTGTACAAGGTCAACTGTTTTTGTAAATGGAAAAGGATTTTCTTATTGGAAATTTTCCTAATTGGCAAAAGAAGTTCAAGATGACCTTGAAAGAAGCACCAGAAATCTTCCAGAATGTTCTAGTGGCTCTTTTCCTTTTTCTTTTCTTTAAAAAAATCATTGCCTATTCCCTGAAAACAATATGTAGATAATAAAAAAGCAGCATTTTGTTGTTGCTCTTGTTGTTCCTAAGCCTTATTATACATGATTTAAGAGAATGGGCAAAGTTCTGAATCTTTCTAAATACTTATCCAAACGGCATCCTACCTGATGTCCTGGCCCCAGGCTAAGGTACAGGGCCACAGACTCTGGTCTAGAGATGTTCCAGAAAGCCCCCAGGAAACAAGGACAGATTTCTGGAGCTGTTTGTTCTACCTCTAAGAGGCAACAAAACGTGCAATCAGGGTGTTTGAAGTTCTCTGTGCTCTGATCTTGAGAAACTATCAAGTTGTGGAATGGGGCCTCTGAATTCATGGATCAATGTGTCCTATGATTTCCTCCCTGGCCTATGGGTTTTACTTACTCCTTTTGGATAATGTATGGATCAACACACGCAGTTTTACCATCTCTGTGGCCGGCACCACCCTCCGCTGAGTCACCTAAGACGGAAGCAGGAGAGATTCCACGCTTCCCGACACCGCACAACCCCATGTCCTATTGATTCTGATGAAAACTCCCACTGAGCCCGGCCACTTCTCCCTGTCCCCCCAGCCACTGCCCTCGCCCGCCACAACCCCTCACCCAGACCACAGATACAGCCTCCTAACTGCCTGCCCTGCCTCCGGTCTTGCTGCCCAGCCAAGCACCACCTTTCTAAAATCCAAATATGATCATTTCATTTCCTCGTTGAAAATGCCAGATGCCTGCTCACAGCCTACACTGGATAAAAATCCAGCCTGCTCAGGCTGGTCCTTGAGGCCCTCTGTGATCTGCTCAAGCCCAACACCCCAGCCTCAAATCCCGCTACTCAACACCCTCTCCCCCCCGCCCCCCGCCATGTTCCCTGAGCTCCAGGCCTGGGCAAACAGCTCCAGAAATCTGTCCTTGTTTCCTGGGGGCTTTCTGGAACATCTCTAGACCAGAGTCTGTGGCCCTGTACCTTAACACACATTCTTTGGGGTCAGGTCCTGGTTCAGGCACCGTGCCAGCCACTTTACGTGCATTATCTCAGTTAAGCATTACAACGGCCCAGGCTCCATTGCTGTTCCCTCTGTACAGATGAGCGAACTGAGGCTTAGAGAGGCTAGGACCCCCGCACAAAGCCACACAGCTCACAAGATGCAGACCCGGGATTCAAAGGCACCCAGTGTGACTCAACATTATCAAGACAATACTATTACCTCTGAATAAATGAAAGCGTCCTAAAGCCTCCCTCATCCCCTCTTTTAACAGCAACCTTTTTTCTTTTATGTCATATTCCTGCATTTACACATTAGGTGAGGAATGAAAGGATTTCTTGTTCCCGTCCACTCTTCAATGGAGACTCCAGTTTGTCTCACTTTGACGCTCTTGGCAATGTGCTGGTGGCCTCTGCTATGAACAGCAGCTGAGAGCTAGGCCCCGAATCCCCCAGGGAAAGTGAGAAACAGCTGACAGGACTGTGACATCCTCAGGCAGATGATATCCGCAGGTGTCTCCTCTTAGATTAAATCTACCTGCATCCAGTAAAGTGGAAATCTGACAATTAAACTTCTTCTGCTTAATAAAATTACTCAGTAAGCAAAAGTCATTCTGTTTGGATGATTTGGAGTTCCCCGCTGGATTAACCGAGGGAACAATCCAGATCACTACCTGTCTACTCAGAGGCCTCTGACAATTCTCCACAGCCAGCTGACTCAGCAGAGGCTCCTTCTTCTGGAGCTCAGATGCACTGTGCAAATCCCCACTCTGTTTCACTCTTTGCTCTCAAAATGTCCTTGCGTGAGCCCCATGCTCCATCCAGATCAGACTACTTGGTGCTGGCCAGTTCTCTGGGCTCCATGCTTCTGCACCTTCCCCCTGCAGCAATCCCCAGACACCCAGCATGCACGCGGCTCCTCCGTGCACCTTTCCTGATTCCTCAGCCAGGTAAGCACTCTTCCTTCTCCAAACCATGACTGCACCTGCCACTTCCAGTCTGTGACCAACTTCCATCCTCCTTCCATCTTGAACATACCGAGACTCTACCGCATCCCCCATTACTACCAGTCCGAAGGCCATGGTCTTATGCCCAGATTGTGACCATGGTCCCCTCATTGACCCTCATCCAGTCATGGCACCACGACCACTTCTCCATGAAGCCTCTAGATGAAGTCCAGACCCACCAGGTCCTGCTGGACTGGCCCTGCCTTCATTCCAGCTCACCTCTCCCCTCCTCCTCTCCCGGTCCCCACAGCTATATGAAACTTGTTTCAAGTTTCATGTATACACTGTGCTCTCTCCTACTATAGCTTTCCCTGCAGGCTCTTCTCATTTTCTGGAACCCTCTCCCCATGCCCTCTGTCTGCTTCATGTCTACTCACCTTTGAAATATTAGCTTATACCTTATGTCCTTCCAAAACCTTCCCTGAGCCACTTGTTTGGTTTAAGGGACTGTAGTTACACAGTCCATAGAATCCTCTTATCCAGCCAATACTCCTCTCAGCTCCACCAAGTCCTGCATAGGCCTATGGGGCTCACGGGAACTGGCCCTGCAGCCTTGTCTCCCACTGCTCTCCCCCATGTTTGATGAGCTGCAGCCTCAACAGCTACAGGTGGCTGCCTGATGGTACATAGTTAGGATTCACTCAACAACAAATATTTACTGAGATCCTCCTGTATGCCAGACTCTCGACCAGGCTGAGGGACACCACATGGAGCTGAACAGAAACAGCCTTTGTTTAGGAAGCTTACATCTAGTGGGAGAAGACCAAAAATGAATACATTACAGAGTCAATATATCTTCTATCAGGTAAATGCTACGGAGAGGAACAAAAGGAGCGGCGGGGAGGGGGAAACGGGACGTAGGGGTGGGGGGTTCTTCTTTAGGGTGATAGGGGCTAAGTGCTAATGTGGCATTTGAGTGGTGACCTGAAGAAAGTGAGGGAATGAACCTCATGGATATCTAGAGGAGGGAGGGTGCAAGCCCAGAGAACAGGCAGTGCAAAGACCCTGGGGTAGGAGCTTGTGTGATGTGTGTCAGGAAGAGCGAGGAGGCCAATGTGGCCGGAGCACAGCCAGTACTCAGGAGAGCAGAAGATGAGGTCGGGAGGCCAGGAGGGGGTGATGGAGCACAGTTCACGCGGGGCCTTGTAGGCCTTTGTGAGAACTTCTGCTTTTACCCTGAATGAGATGGGGAGACTTCAGAGGGCTCCAAGCAGGGGAGTGGGGAACAAGTCTGACTTAGCTTTCCAAAGGATGGCTCTGGCTGCTGGGTGGAGAAGGGACCATCGGGGCCTAGGGTGGAAGCAGGGAGGCCATCAAAAGGCCACTGTGTAGTCCAGGGAGGAGACATTACAGCTCAGCACATTAATTCATCGATTCAGTAAATGAGAGAGTCAAGTGAAGTAGCTCTTTGGCTGGCCACGGAAGTTGTTTCCAGTGTTGTGTGGCCATAAATCATGCTATAAGCGGTACCTTTTGCATAATGATTTTTATTTTTATTGCTAGCGTTTTAGGAGTTCTCCGCTCATAATAGTTTCTCAAGTGTGGAGCTGCTTGATTAAAGGGGAGAAACATTTCAAGGTTCGTAAAAGATACCATAAAGTTGCTTTCCGTGAAGTGTAGAAGGCGATTATCACTTTGGAAAAAATGTGCTAAACTGAGGAGCCAAAAGAGACCTTCCATTTGAGCATCAGGTTTCTTGTCTGTAAAATGGGGATAAAACGCTTGCTCAGCTAACCTCACAGGCTTACGGCAAGGCTCTACCTCAATGGGCTCTCCTGGTGGCACAGGGGGACGGTGACCCGCTGACGGGCTGGGCGCTGGAGCAGAGGGGGCCGCATTGTGGTAACACCCCCGTCTGTCTCCGCGATCCTCAACCTCTTCTAGCCCATTCTCTTCACTGACAGAGTTACCCATTTGATGGGTTTTTGGAGGATCCTCATTCGACTCTTTTTTTTTTTCAGGCTTCCATGGTAAATCCTGGTCTCCCAACAATATATTTGTGCCGTTGGAATATTTAGTTCTCTTTGTGAAAATACTTTTTATCTAGAAATACTGGAAGGCCGAGTCCTCTCCTCCTCCTCCAAGAGAGAGAAAGGTAATTTCAAGCAGAGAACTACGAGGAAGGGCCGGTGGCTGAGTTGGCGGGGTGGGGGATGGGTGGAGACACTGCTGTTACTGCATCCCTTTCTGCCCAAACGGAGGTCAAGACTTCTCCCACTCCGAGCAAAGAAAGGGCCGTTACAGATTGTACCTCCTCCTTCCAGCTGCAACAAAAACCTGTGGGAAGTGGGTTTGCTGTTGCTTTTTTTTTTAAGTGTTTCTTATGGGCTGCAAATTACAAATTATTCTCCTCTCTTTTCACCAAATAATCAGCTGGTCCCAGAATCTGAAAGCCCAGCACAGTTTGGTTTGAGTCTCAAAATGCAGAGTCGGTTCAGCCCCACTAAGGCTGTTCAGCTTTTAATTTCTGGAGCAAGACTCAGCAAACAGTCAAACACTTTTGTGGAGCTGTGAAAGCTGAGTTTCGCTGTTTGATAAATGAGCAGACGGCAGGCAGCCCCTCTTTCTCTTTTTGTATGGATTCAATGAAGCCTGCCTAAAGAACACCACATGCTGTTCTAGCTACTGATCTAACATTCCGCAACATCCCAGCCTTCCAAATTCCCTTTAATTACTCGGGAATCCCACCCTTCTCCCTTTCAGCCTAGGCAGCCAGGCTGGGCCGGGGGCGCCGTGGGGCTCGAGGTGGGAAGCGGGGCAGCTCTGCAGAACTCCCCTCCCGGGAGCTGCCGGGACTCTTCTCAGTGGTGGTGGCCAGGTTATCCATCTCTCCTGTCCACGCTTCTCCCCGGCCAACAACAGACTGCTCCAGTTGAAGGAAACTCCGCATGTGGGCTACCCTGACCTCATTTTGAGGGTGCAGTTTTTTAAGAAACGTGAGTTTTAGGCTCATGTTTCTGAAATGGCATATTCAAACCACTGCCCTCCTTTAAGACAGGGGAAAAAAAAGAGGAGCCACCACCCACTGAGCATCAGCAAGGACCAGGCACTAGATGAGGTATTTTACACACAACATTGATTTTATCCTAAAAGTGACACTGGAGGAAAGCATGAAGATCCCTGTTTCACAGATGAGGTCCTGGGATCTACGTCCATTCAAGGCTGCTCAGATTCACAGACTCCAGCCAGTGGGCGAAACGGGATCCCAGTTCCACTGTCTCTCCTGTTCTTCACTTTGGAAGGCACCCCTGGGAGCCAGCAAGGGGTCCACTAACTGAGTGTGAGACCCCTGACGTCCCCTCTAGATGCTGCCTCAAGGGACACCTTTAGAGCTACTCCGGAAAGCCACTCCATCTCATTATTCTTACAGACAGGCTTTGTTTGATTTTGACCTCAAACCGTATGATCTTGATCCAGCTTGATCTCCAAACTTAGTCATCAGGGACGGCTCTGAAAACAGGCTTTGGCTGTTTCCAAAAATTCAATCCACCCTCAGTAGGCAAAGATTTGCCACCAACAAGAACTGATCCAAAAAAGTTCCAAGGTAATGGGATAAGTGCACATCCTCCCACACTTTGAAGGAGACAAACTCATGTGTATATAAGGAGTCAAGTATGCTTAAAACAGTTAAAAAATAAGAGCTATGGGTCTTAGTTCAGAGGTTACTTGGGTGTGGGAAAAGAACAGGGATGCCTCAAATAGCAAGAAATGAGAAATCCAGTACAATGACAAGTTGCTGTTTTGTAACCGTGTATTGCAAAAGTCTTGTGCCTTCTCTTAAAACACACACACAGTTTTGTGAACACAAGAAAGAAATGATTAGGGAACCAGACTGGTTAAAGGGATTAATACCGTCACAACTTGAAGTCTGAAAGTGAGATGCGGACTCACTTTCTTTGTTGACAAGAGATGTCATCCCTTTAACAGAGAAGAAAAAAAATTAAGTCTGGTGCTATCAATAAGGATTTTTAAACAGCCCACCTCAATGCTTTCATTTTAAAATGGGTGTTTGCCAGAGTGGTTACACTATGTTATGCAACTCTGGCCATTCAACAGTTTTTTGTAACACCTACTGGGTGCCAGGCACTGGGGAGGGGGGGTCAATGGGGGTAGGATACTGCAGGTCCATAGGAAGTTCCCCAAGAGCAATTTCAAACATTCGCAAGAAATTCCTATCTAGTGCACTGAGACAGAAATGGAATTTCAAATCATGTGTATGGATTGATGCAGGATTCTGTGGAAACCCCCAAGGCCAGGAGGGTAACAGCTACTCTGCTGCCCCTTGCGAAGTACCACGGATGACAATTCCAAGAAGTCCCAAGTTCCAGAGATGAGCCCGGTGTCGTCCTGAGGCTGCCTGGGTGATGTGTCACGTGTGTGAGTATGAGAAAAGCCAGTCATCACACACCGATTTAGTTAGAATGAGGTGAGTTACGTAAGCTCCAGGTTAAGTCAAAACTGGAAAAACTCCGAGGGCGATAACGAGAGCGGGTGAGGGTGGCAAAGACAGCATGTGTGCGAGGCAGGAGATTTTTAGAACAATTGTTCTCAAGACTGTTCAGAAGGAAGAGTCGAAACATCGATGCTAGTGGTGATATATTAAAAACATGTATTAAAGTCATAAGATGTTGCCATGGTAAACCGAAATCATAATTCCAGCTCATGTGCATTGAGTGTTTATATTTACCGGGCACTGAGCCGAGGAAGCCCCTTTGACAGTCATCATGTCAACAACTCTCCACGTGGTTGCCGTCACTGTCCCATCTTGTGGATGGGGAAATGGAGGCCCAGAGCGATTCAGAAATCGTCTGAGCTCACACAGCGGGTAAATGGCGGAGTCGGGACTCAAGCCCACACAATCTGACTTCTGAGCTCTCACACGACATGACACGCGAGATACCTGAAATAACAAACTATGGGATCTGGGCTGAAATCAGACCTCCTGACAAGGACACTCCACAGCAGGTTCTAAAGGTGAAGAAAAACATACCCGAGAATTTAAAGCTGAATAGGAAACTCTATCGATGTACCGAATGGTTTCCTTTGAAAACTGGAGAGAGACTGTTCCTGAAGGATCCGAATGCCTCAAGAGCAGCTTTATCTTTGTCGGTGGCCCCGCATGGGCGTGCGCGTGACCCCGGGCCAGGGCGGCCTGTCAGGACTCTCGAGGAAAGAGGGCAGGCTCGCAAAGCCAGAGCAAATTTTGGTTCTGTCTTCGTTCCAGGTATATGCAGCTGCCTGAAGCACGGGTCCCCAGAACACGCTGGACATTTTTCAGCATTGCTCAAGCATGGCCAGACATGAAGAAGGAGCCAAATACTCAAGGAAGAGCCACCCAACAGCCCAAACTGCCAATTACCTCAAGTCCTCGTGGGGAAAAGGCAGGCTATAAATAAACTCAATTTATACATCCAGCACCCCAGCTTCCCCTTCTCCAGCCTCCCTACTGCTTCCTGGTGTCCCCACCCGGCGGCGGGCACCCAGTGCCCCCCACCCTGCAGCCCCAGCCCTGCCACGGCACGTGTGACCTTGGGAAAACCACTCAGTCCCTCTCTTCATCTCCTCAGCTAGAAAAGGAAGGGGTTTGGGTCTCACCAACCAATCTCTAAGTCCCTTGAATAGATTAAACTCCTTTAATTTGAGGTCTTAGTAACCGATATGGATTAATGAATTATCCTGCTCTGTTCTAGCTGCATTGTTACAGACTCAAGGAGGGGAACTGAGGATTCTGAGACATCAACAAGTCTCCAGGGGACATGCAGTTCTGAGGCTAACTGGCCTCTCCACGAATCAAATTACACTGTGTCACAGCTGCCTAGTGCCTGTCCACGAATCTGCCTCTTGCTGACACGTTCGACAATGCTGACCGATAAATCCCGTTACCGTCCCGCAGCCGTAAGTGATCACATTGTGCCACCCCTGTGGCTTCCCCTGGGCTCTTCATTTGAGTATTCCGTACATGTTTTCAGGATCCTGGCTTCCATTTCATAGTTGTGACACATAGAAGGACACACCGGGGCCATATGGGGCAAAGGGGTCAAAAGGCCCCACCTTCCAGCTGGGAGATGAGTAAATCCTGGCGACGCCACGTTCAGCACGGTGACTACAGTTCATACTTGCTGTATGTTTTGCAAGCTGCTAAGAGAGTGGGTCTTAAAAGTTCTTATCACCAAAAAAACGTTCTCATCACAATAAAAAAAAATCGTTAGCTATGGGTAGTGATAGATTTTAACTAAGCTTATTTGGTGATCATTTCACAATATACACATATATCAAATTGTTATGTTTTACACCTTAAACTAATATATGTCGATTATATCTCAATTTTTTTTTAAAAAAGAATACAATGGATTTTTAAAGTGCCCTTATGTGGATAAAATGGCTCATTGCTTACCCCCTTTCCCTTATTAACCATACTCTAATTTTTTATTCCAGGAGGCAATGGTCTACATTTTCCTGCTTCCCTGATAACCAAGGGCCGCAGGCAAGATGTAGGGGAGATCACTGGGCCGGGCTCTGGGAGAGCTCCTGAAGACAGCTGATATGGCTGCAGTTTTGACTTTTCTCTTCTTACCCCCTTCTTCCCACTTGTTGCCTAGAATATAGCCTCTGTGGTCCAGCAGCCACTTGGGACCATGAGGTGACGCAAAGTTGGAAGCCATCTGCTACATGTGATGCAGAGCACAGAAAGAGAAGGACCCCAGGTCCCTGATGCTCTTCTAGAGCTGTTAATGCCAGCACCGGGTTAGCACCTTTTATACTTATTCTACGTGAAGAAAAGTAAAACCACTCATTTATGTCACTGTTTGGGGACAGAGAGGGGCTTTTTTTTTTAACCCACAGTCCCAACACAATTCCTAACTGATCCACCTTCTGATTTCCACCCAGGATTTACTTCGCGGAGAAGGTTCCAGCGGCCTGGAGTCAGCCATGTCGTCTTTCAAGAGGAACAAAACCAGCATCTAGCTCCCAGGGCCGTGTGAGGAGTACACGAGATGCTGCCATTACGGTTTCTAGCTGCAAAGTGTTTCCAGCTTATATGGGAGAGATTGTCGTATGTTTGTAGACTAACTTCCCCATGTGACAGATGGAGGGACTGAGGTGCAGAGAGTAAGGGTGATAGATCCTCAAGTTCAGGACTCCACACCTGGCATTATTGGAAACTCCTGGCCTATAGCCCATGGTGGAATCTCAACAAAGTTTTGTTGAAGAAGACGTGTTTTTGCCTTTCAACCTCTCAGCAACGCATGTCACAGACGCTTGGAAAGCAATCCATTTGTATGTCACAGATGTGCTCTGGCTCAGAGATCTGAGGCCCTCTTTTGTTTCTGAAAAAGCTTAGCTTGCTGCTAAGCACCGAGATGCTCCATCTTTGTGCAGGTAGAGTTTTTGCTACGAGTTTCCAAAAGACCAGTCGAGCCCCAGGAGAAAGAAGTATTTGGTGACATTAAAACACCCTCTTCAGCTTCTGTGGATCTCAAAGGGCTGAGGTGGGGAGAGGATGACCCGGGTGTCTGGGGCTCCTCCCAGAGTGACCTCGCTCTCAGGCTGCCGCCCATCCCCCACCCCGAGGACGCAGCAGTCTCCCCTCTGTGCCCCTCTACTCATGGGCATTCCAGCTCAGGGGCACATCCGCCATCGTGTTCTGTGGTTTCCTGTGGGGATATGTCCCTTCTGCAGCCCACTCCCCTCGAGGACAGACTGTCTTCTTCACTCCAGTTCCACCTGCCCGCACAGGGCTGGGGCCACAACAGGATGAGGTCAATGAATATCTAATAACTGGGGGAACCAAAGTGTTGAGGGGGAAGCAGCATAGGGAATACTGGCGGTGGGGTTCCCAGCGCCCAGAACCCTGGGTGGGGCAAGATTTAAGGGGTTCTTTCTCAACTGTGATGACCAGCACACTTGCCCCTGATAGACAGAGAGGCCAGGAATTCACTCCCAAATTCCATCATCTAAGAGGTCGCCAGGTGGCTGCTAATGACTACACCAAAGCCCAAAGGCCCACTGTTTTGTTCTCCGCACAGACCCACCTCCTGCCTCCACACATACACATCCTACCCCCAAAATAAATGTTCTGGGTAAATGAGATAAGTTTAAGTGCATGGACTCTTGGAGCCAGACTTCCCAGGTTCACGTCCACTTACTGGCTGTGTGGCCTTGGGCAAATTACCTTACCTCTCTGGGGCTCAGTTTACCTATCTCTATAATGGGGGTAATAACAGTTCCTACCTCATAGAGTAGTTTGGAGGAGGCTGATATATGTAAAATGCTTACAACAATGCCAGGTCTTAGAAGGCCCTATGTGTTTGTGATTTTTATTAATTTTATAGAAAGTCTGTGAATGCTGCATTCATAATTAGACATAGCTAAATACTTCTAACATCTGTTAAAAAGTTACCTATTTTTTTTAAGATTTACTTATTTATTTTAGAGAGAGAGTGTGAGCAAGTGGGGGAAGGGGCAGAGGGAGAGAATCTCAAGCAGACTCCCCACTGAGCTTGGAGCCTGACGTGGGACTCCATCTCATGACCCACGAGATCATGACCTAAGCCAAAACCAAGAGTAGGATGCTTAACCAACAGAGCCACCCAGGTGCCCCAAGAATCATCTATTAATAAGCTTGGCCAATTTAGCTGGGTCTGATGTCACGTGTTAGGCCAATTGATCCCTACGATCTTGTGTTTGTTTCGATTTACAGTTCCACTGTAAAATTTATTTTACTGCTTTTGCTGGAAAACTAGGGTTACCATTATGGAAGTATTTTTTTCTCAAGCTGACAAGCCTGCAGACACCAGCAGCAGGCGGAAAAGTTCAGGGAAGAGAGGAAGGAGAGACCAGGCTCTCCCCTTCCCCACTGTAGGTCCCCAGGCCACATGCAGTCAAGGCTGAGGGGGTCAGGGAGGCAATCAAGTGGATTTCAGGCTGCAGATTTTGACTGGAGTACTGGACTGGACTTTAATGTCTAAAAGACTCTAAATTATTGAAAAGAGGCTTGTTCTTATAATCAATAACCCAAAAGCTATTAAACCTGCCATGAAACCATCAGGGGTCAGGGAAGGAGGTTTGGCCATTACATCGTAGAAAGCAAAGTCACTTTCTGTATTTACACCGCTGAGTTCAGCCTGTTCCATACACAAGTTCCATTTGTGGAAGCTCATCTGTGTGTCTCTGAGAGTCAGAGTGTAATACGAAGTATGCGGTGAGCTGGTCAAAACCCTCCAACACAAAAACAGAGCCACGGGGTGAATCCTCAGTGGAGGTACAAGAGCAACCTGGGGGTGGGTGGCGGAAGGGAAGGTCAGCTGCAGAGCCCATCCCTTTAGCCAGTGTGGATGGACATCCATGGGGCTTCCCCAAACCCATGACTGGACTCTTCCCCCAGGAGATGGATGGCGAGCCCAGCAGAGGTCACTAGCTGGAGGAGCCCTCACAGAGCACCTGCTGGTCAAAATGACTCTCGTTGACTTTCCTCTTCCCACCTTCCTCCAATGTCCCTCTGCCTCAGCCCTGGAGAAGTCAGAGGACAGAGGGAGAGCCCACCATGCCCCTCTTCCACAGAGCAAATCCTGAGCCTCAGGAAGGGAGAGGCTCTGACTTCTGCGTCAGATGGAGTTTGGTTTTTTGTTTTGTTTTTGTTTTTTGTCTTTTTAAAAGATTTTATTTATCCATTTGACAGAGAGAGAGAGAGCACGCCCAAGCAGGGAGAACAGCAAGCAGAGGGAGACACGGACTCCCAGCTAGGCAGGGAGCCTGATGTGGAGCTCGATCCCAGGACCCCAGGATCATGACCTGAGCTGAAGGCAGATGCTTAACCAACTGAGCCACCCAGGTGCCTACAGATGGAGGTTTTAAACTGGACTGAATGGGACTTTTTTCATAGCTGAGAATGAGTTTTAATTATCCAACCAAGACCAAAATGATGGCTGGATGCTGTGAGGCTTCCCTGTGATGTCATGAGAGGACAGAGCAGGAAGGCTAAACAGAGGACTCTGAAGCTGGCCCTTCAAAGTATGGGAAAATACAATCAGTTTCCACTGATAAATGAACAAGTTCACTCCTGCTTAGCAAACAGGCTAATGGTAAATGGATATAATGCCTGTTTCATATGGGCATCATACAGGTCAAACAAATTCACATGTGTCAAATGATTCCAGTGTCCTTGGCAAATAGCCATAACATAAGTCATTCAATCTTCAATAAATATCTGAAGATCCATTATGTGCCAGGGGCTATTCTGGGAGCTGAGGATGCATAGTGAACAAAAAAGTCCTCGTGGAGCTTCCATTCTAGAAAGGAGGCAAATAAAACACAAGCAACTAACATATACATACATATATATATATGTATATATTTTAGTTATATCATATGTATAAGATAGTTATATATAATATATATTATCTGTAATATATAGAGGTAGAATAATAGGCAATGACATATGGATAACTATCCATATAACATGTAATATATTAGCTATACCGTATAGGTAACAGCTGGGACAGTGATAAGTGCTAAAAAGAAAAGTAAAGCACGGTAGGAAACAGAGGAGACAGGATGGAGTGAGGTCAGTTTTAGATAATGGTGCCTTCTTCTATTGGTAGAACACTGCACAATTTTAAAAATGCTCTCATAAACACTGTCTCATTTTATCCCTAGAGTAATACGGAGAGGGGATTACTCCCATGTAGAGGTAAGGAAACGGGAGCTCAGAAAAGTTCAGTGACTCCAAGCTTTCGTTACCCTGGCCAACGGAAAATCAGGCACAAGACCAGCTTGGCTCGGATCTTCAGCATTCTCTGCGATGCCTAAATTAATTCTGGGACCCAAAGTCAATACGGTATTACTGGAAGCCTGTGCTTATGGAGCTTGGCCACAGTGCCGGAAAGAGGATCTCTTTCAGATCTTACTTGCAGCAAAACAGTTGCTGCCTTCCACTCACTTTATCAAGGACAGTATCCCAGCCAGGCCACGGGGGGGGGGGGGGGGAGAGCCTCCCGGCTGATGCCCGTTTCACCTCAGCCCACTTGCAAGCTGGGGAGGTGGGGGCGGGGGGGAGGAAGCTGCCACTGGTGACATTTTTCTCTAAACATGAAGCCAAAGTATTGAAACTTGCTTACTCAGAGTTAAAAGTTCTGAAAAGGGAATTCGTGAAACGTATACACTGACCTCTTTCTGCCACTTTACTCCTTGTTATGCCTGCACTCAGAAAACTGGTAAGGAATCTGGTGCAAAACACACTTTTTTGTGAGCAGATGCAGTGAACTTATACATGGGAAAAAGAAGCTAATAAAAGAAGGAAGAGTTTGGATGTACTGACTCAAATTAAATTGGGTATTTTAGAGGTATAAAAACCTATATATATATATGTATATATATAATTTTAAGATTTATTTATTTAGAGTGGGGGGAGGGGCATAGGGAGAAGGAGAGAGAGAATCTTTTTTTTATTAAAGATTTTATTTATTTATTTGAGAGAGAGAGAAAGCACAAGCAGGGGGAGGGGCAGAGGGAGAAGCAGGCTCCCCGCTGAGCCGCGAGCCTGAAGTGGAACTCGATCCCAGGACCCTGCGATCATGACCTGAGCCGAAGGCAGACGCTTAACCCACTGAGCCACCCAGGCGCCCGAGAGAGAGAATCTTAAGCAGACTCTGTGCTGAGCACGGAGCCCCACGTGGGGCTCAATCTCACAACCCTGAGATCATGACCTGAGCTGAAATCAGGAGTCGGACGCTTAACCAACTGAGCCACCCAGGCACCCGAAAACCTATATTTTTATCTATCAAAGAGACAAAAGTCTTGGAAGAGCACTCCAAGAGCGTTCCTCAGTCTGTTACACCTGAATGATCAGTGGTAAAGAGATTTTGTGGACATAGCCCGAAGTGTGGAATATATTTTTATTATGAGATGGACAGACAGCAGCCAGGCCTGCAGTAATATTACAAATAGTACCGCTCCCTACAGAGGACCTGCAGACCTCCAAGCTAATGATGTAAGGCCATTTTCCAGTTTCTCCAAGGCTTTCATGTTACAAAGCCCAGCAGGCTCACGGACACACACATAACACGACTGGGGGTTTAATACTGGCCTCTCAGAGGAAAGAAGCCACTTTCTGCAAATTAAGTATCGAGGAAATTCAAGTTAGGTGTTCGCTTTTTACTTTATGACCTGTCCGAATCGTTTGGAATTTCTAATACTTTGGTATTACTTCGTTTTGGTATTCGGCTTGCTATTATCTTGTTAGTAAGTGTTTGAACTTCTTACAGCAAAGTAGTAGAGCAAAGTTACCAAACTATTTATTTTGGTAACTTAAGAACAAAAGCAATGAAAATGTTAAAAATATTAGGAACTGTGCATAAATGACTTAGAAGAGGGGAGGAGAAGCAATAAGCCTGGGGTGGCCGGACTCACCTTTCCAAAGCTGGCTGCGTTGACAGGCTGGGTGTCGTTCTTCTCGCAGAAGTCCAGGTAATGCATGTAGAGGGCGCTGCGTGGGATGCAGACCCCCTCCGCAATCTCATAGTTCTCCTCCAGCCTGCGGAATAAATGCTCAGTGAGCAAACCTCAAGCAAGAAGCATATGTGCCTTCTAGTCCTCCTCCAGGGGAGGACTTGGAGAGAACTCTTCCTCCAGATGGGGAAACCAAGGCCCAGGAGGACAAAGCAACCTGCCTGAGGTCAGGCCTGGAGTTGGTAGGTTAGCAGGATCGGACTTGTGGCCCCTGTGGGTATGACCCTGGGTCACTTTCGGCTCAAATTCCCAGTCCCTCTCTTCTGGGCCGTCATTGGTCTGACCACATTCTGGGTGGATCAGGTTCCCCCAAACTCCAAAAAATGACACAGGAGCTTGTAGGCACCCCATTCAGCCGAGCTTCGAACCGCACACTCGCTCATACAGCCATTTTTAATAGGGGTCACAGTGTTGGAGCCTATTTGCTAATGAGAGCAGTGCAGTGGGATGGCCTGGGAAAACAACTGCCCAAGGAGAAGGCAGACAGCTGGACAGCCAGGAACCCACTGACTGAAGGGAGGTTTTGTGATCACAGCAGGGGCTGAACCCCTTGGTCTCTTTGGAATCATTATGCTTCCAAGCCCATCACCTTCTCAATGAATATCGGTTAGGGGCTCAGGGTGGGGGCTTCCCATGGGGTTCAGACCCCAGCACTGTCACTTGCTGGCTTGATGACCTCGAGCAAGTTATTTAACCTTAGATGTCAGTTTCCTTTTGGAGGTGCTGGCTGTGATCGCCTTCAATCACATGACAATCAGATGTAACGTGTGACCTAAGCCAGCACGGTGAGACATGTGATAAACACTTCAATGTTGGACCTCATCATCCTCCACTTTTCCTCTCCATAAAACCTCTTTGGGGGCCTATATGTCCAGAATCTGTGCTAGATCTTGGGCATATAAAAGTAAGCTAGATACAGTTTATCATTCCCACCCCCCCTTAACCCAAACACCAGAGGGTAGGCATCAGAAAAAATCTTGCCCCCTTTGTCACAGACACATTGGAAGATCGAACACTTCTTCCAGTACAACTTCTGGGGCACATGACAATTTGGGGACTTCTCTTTGGGCCTGCCGCTTTTAGAGCCTGGGGCACACGCTGCTCAATTAACTCACCAACAGAAAATATTTCTCTTTTGATCACAAATTGGATTTTAGGAAACAACCCAAAGTCACCTGGAACCAAGTCTGAGGGATAAAGTGGCTAGAATAACCCTTTCACCCCAAACATTTTTTGGGGGGAGGAGGGAGCAAAAATAAGGCATGATTCTAAAGCAGTGAAATAAATATCCCCAAATGGCTTCTAGCTTCTCTGGGGGCACTTGCCAAAGAAATGGTCCAGGGCTGTCGTAACTGTGAGGTGGACCGAGGACGCGGCCTCCTGAGGTGCCCACTTGAAAGGGCAGCATTTTTTTGGCTCATTCTTACATGCGGTTGAAAGAAAATCAATTCAATCATTTCATATCCAGACCCTACCGATGAATTCAACCCCAGGCATGCTCAGATGAATGAAGACGCCTGGTGCTGAATGGTCTCACCATCTCACCCACTCCCCCCTCTTCTGGGAAGGGGACAGCTGAGTAACTCCTGACCACTTTTAGAAGCGTTCCAGGAAACAGTTTATGCAATCCTTTCTGCGTGACCTAATTCCTGGAGACTGGCATGGTGTCTGATTCACTCCTGCATCCTGGAAGCCCAGCATAGTCCTCGGCACTCACCAGGTGCACCATAAGTGTTTGATGGATAGATCACTGCAGTCCTGTATTCATTCCACAGATACTTAGTGATCTCCTACCACCTGCCAAGTGCTGGGGATGCCATGGTGAGCATGACAGTCCTTGTTTGCATACAGGGAGCAGATTACTGGTGGGCAGATGGATAAAGACACAGGTAATTTTTAATTCAACAAATATTTATTGAGTTCCAGGCAGTGTTTTAGACATTAAGGAAATAGCAGTGAACAAAACAAAGGCCCTGTCCTGAAAGAGCTTACATTCTAGTACACGTGTCCCTAACATCGTACATCAGAACTCCACATGTGGTTCCCTGTGGGAAAATGCTTTCACACAGAGATTAGATTTCTTAGGACTGTCCTAAGCTTCAGGTCTGCTATGAATGGGAATCAGCCTTCTAGCTTAGCCTGGACCCCTGCATGCCATTCACAGCATTGTTCCTCTATAAAAGTGAGTTCAGAGGTCCAAATAACCAGCTTATGCACAAACTTGTGTGGGCCATCTGAATACGACAGCTTTCACAAACAGGGGGGTCTCACAGACATGCTTTGTTTGACCTGAAAACAGTGTTGGCTCAACTTTTAAAATTCAGGACACTTCACATAAGAATCGAGCTTCTTTTGAAAAGGCTGAGATCTGGCAACACTGAGCCCATATTCCCATATGACAATAATTGGCCAGAGGTAGGTGTGCCCTCGAGTTGGCCAGAGTCCCCACTCCTCCCTCCTTTTCTGACACCTAATCTATTTTCTGTTCCTTGTCTGGCTCCTGTAGGCTCTTGTGTTGATGTAAGGCACGGCCTATGCCCTAGTTCACTTTGCAGCCTAATGGGGGCGAATAACGCACAGAAATAGGAATACTTAAGTACGACAGGTGCAGTCGACGGTGGGGAGATTCCTGTGTAGATGAGAGGAGACGATTAAGGTTTGTGGATGAATTGGGATTTGAACTTTGTGACAATAACAATGACTAGCACCTGTTGCTCTCTTCCCGGGAACCAGGCACTGGGTATCTGGTGTCTCTTTCCATCCTCACAATAACCATATACAGTAGGTACGACACCTATGTTTTAGATGACAAAACCGAGGCTCAGAGAGTGGAACTCATGTGCCCGTGGTCATGCAGCCAGTAACTGGCACAGTCTTACTCTAAACCACTGCAGTATCCTTGCTCTGGTGGATGGAGGGGGTTCCAGGTGAGGAGAACTGTGAGGATGAGAGACACACAGCATGTGCTTTGGAGGATGCAGGCAATGGTGTGAGCAGAGAAGGGGCTTGCAGAGGAGCCTCTAAAAACAAGAAACAATGGGGGAGGGGGTATGGAGAAACGTTCAGTGCCCACAAGAGAATACGGCCTGGCATAGGAGTTTGGCAACCCTTGGAGTTCAAGAGTTAACTACAAAAGTGTTATTTTCAGGGGGTGATGGAGCAGAACTCAGAGAACTGAAAAAATAAAGACTCAGAGGCAGGAAGAGCAGAGTGTTTCTGGGATGCTGCAGAAGTCATCACTGTGTCATCAATAACAACAGGCACTAATACTAGTTTAAAGCTTAATATGTTCTATTAGGCAGCAACGGGTTGACTGTAAAAGAATATAATAATCAAAACAAAAAACACGCAAGTTTCATAGGTTTCATCTCAGACTACTGAGAGTCTTATTAAGCAATTTCCTTTCCAAGCTTTGATTTCAACTCTCTGGACTATGGTGGAACATTTTCCAGTCCAACACACACACACACACACACACACACACACAACTTGGGCAGCTGCAACTTTGTGCAGGACAAGCTGTGGGGAGGGCAAAAATATCTCTTTTTGCTTATCCTTGCTAACAATTTCCTAAAGTTAATTTTAGCCAGAAAAATCCATGGGTACATTCAAAATGCATGCATTTCAAGCCATTCAGAGTTCATCTTATGAAAGCCATGTGATCCTATAAAATGACAGGGGGCCAGTTACGTTTTCTTAAGCATGGTTGTGGCCTGATCAGATTCATTCTTTGGAAAGGTTGTTGTGGCACCTCAATGGTAGGAGGCCAAGGCTGATTAGTGAGGCCTGGCACATGGTGGCTGACTAAGTAGTATCTGTTGAATGAATGAATGAACAAATGAGACCAGTTAGGAGCTACTGCAAAAGTCCAGGCAAGAAGCGATGGGGCATGAATTGAAGGAGTGGCCATGGGGACAGAGACAACATTTAGGGTGTGGTTCTCATGTTGCCAGATGTGAGATGGATGGGACCAACCCAGGCAAGCTCTGAGGTGCCTGACTGGGCTGAGCGCATGGCTGGAGACCCCATTCCTCATGACTAAGAAGGGCAAGGGAGTTAGTTATGGGGGGTGGGGATAATGTGGTATTAAAGAGTACAGGCTCCCACGTAAATTCCTGGCTCCCCTTCCCATTAGCTACTTTATTTAAGCCCCTGTGCCTCAATTTCTACTTGATGTTCCTGTGGCTTGTTTGCTCACTAAGTATGGCCAAGGGATCAGCATTAAAATAGAAGACCAAGGTTAAAATACATCCCATTAAATGAACCCATAGCAGCAACAAACTATTTGAATCTGCATGGGTATAAGTCGCAGTTCACACAGCCTGAGTTAATTAAGCAGTTACCTGCCTAAGGCCAGAGCCTTCTAAGTAAGTACGTTTCTACCCACGTTTTGTTCCTCTTACCAGAGCTTCTTCGCCTCAAGGTATCTGGGTGGCTTATGACTATGAAGCATTTTAATAAGCTCTACGAATGAATAGATGTAACTGGCATTCAGGGCAACTTTGATGCTTGATGAGTTTCCACAGAAAGAGCGTCATGATACCTATCCCCAAACCCCCTTACAAAATCCAGAGGGTCCGCATGTATACTGAAGTTGCTAATTGGAATGTCCGCTTCGCTGACCAAGGCATGGCAGAAAGAAAGGCAGTTAATTATTTCTCTTCATATCTGATGAAATTTCCCCTTTTTCTCCTTACTTGTAGAGGACATCATTAGCCTGACATGGTGAACAATACTCCATTATACCTGGATATTTTTAATGATCACCAAAAAAATTCCCCACTTCTTCCATTTTCTGATCTTCTATTTAATAACTTGATCATATTTGAATTGAGCCCATCCTATTATGCGGAGATAATGAACTCAGTCTGGAGCCAACAGGAGTCATTATCTGCGGTATACAGTCTGAAAAAGACCTCCTCACGAGGTTTCGGCCCGCGGCATCCCGGGGCATGGGCGGAAGCTTTGTATCAGCACCTTACAAGGAAGAGTAAACGTTTCAGCACCCAGCATAATTGTCCCTGCTGTTCTCCTTTTCAACCTGTTCTCTTCTATGTACACACGAGCTTTCGGTTCAGTCTCCACTCCCCAGGTCCTTGCAGACATGTCTATAACAGAAACTTTCTCTTTTATTTTGCCAGAAGATTAGACAGCAGCATTTTTAAAAACTTGGCTGAACATATTAACTTATTACTGAGGTTGTCAGAGCCATCTGAGACTGAAGAATCTGTGAAAACAAACTTGCTAAGCGATCAGAGGCCACACGGTAATCTAAAGCCATCCGTAGCTCCCCTCTGTGTCCGTGGAAAAGCCTCAATTCCCTCCCTTGGCCGCTAAGGCCCCCACATCTGACCCCTGACTACTTCTCCAGGCTTCTCTTGACCCACTCCTCTTACACATACACTTCTCTCCAGCCAACGGGACTACTGATCTTGCCACATGCCCCCGCCTTGTTCCATGGTGCTCCTACCCTGCCAGGGGATCCCCCTCTGCTGTGCCTCCCCTCCAAGGCTCAGCTTGAATTTCTCTCCCCTGACACTATGTTGAATTCCCACCCAGCCCCTCTGAGGATGGCCTCTTCATCGGTTCTTCCAACTTGCCAGATTCATGTATTCATTCACTCGATAACATGCAGAGTACTGTGATGGGCACCTCCTGGTGCCCAGCCTCTGCCCCTAAAGCTCGCACCACTTGCTGCGGATTGCCACCGCTCTTTCCATCCTTTTGCGGCTCCAACAGCCTTCCCTGAGAAACAGCACTGGGCTCAGAGACAGCGCTCGCTGGGTTTAAGTCCTGCCTCCGCCCCCCTGCAAATGCTTCTGTCTCAGCGGTGCTGCTTGAACTCTCAGATTCTTGCCTCCTTCCTCGGTAAAATGACACAGACCAGTACCCATCTCCCAAGGCTGCAGAGGGACTAAACAAGAATCCCCGTACAACCTGCAGCCCACCGGCTGGCAGAAGGGGGCCCGGATAAGCACACCTGTTAGTATTATTCTAGGTTATGGTGGAATATTCCAGGAAGGTTTTACATCATAGACTGAGAGTCCTTTGAAGGCAGGAACCAAACTGATTTCCTGTTTATGTTAGCATAGTTCCTAGCCCCGAACACAGTCAGCCAACACTTCAGAAGGAAGAAAAGGCGAGGTGGTGGGAAGGAAGGAAAGCAGGCTTTTGTGCAGATCAGACTTTTGCTAAGATCAGAAAAGCTTTTTTTTTTTTTTATTCTTAAGATCTGGGGGATTAAAAAAAAACCTTGATTCATATGAACATATTTGACTTATATTTTCCAGTGCTTACACTGTGTCAGGGATATTTATATTTGCTATCGCTACTTACACAAGATGGGTAACATTAACTCCATGACATGGAGGAGGAAAGGGAGGGCCAGGGAGGTGAAGTGACATGCCCAAAGTCACTGTGCTGGGAAAAGCTTGGCTTGGAGTGTGAACTCAGGTACGAGGCTTCTAAAGCCCTCACTAGGTGCTATGGACTGACAGTCATGGGGGCGGTGAGCCAGCACACATTTACTGAGCACCTACTATGTGCCAGGCACTGTAGAAGACAGCACTGAACACCAACACGCAATCCCTGCCATTACCTTTAGGAAGCTGACACTTGATCTGAAGAAGATGGGAACCAAAGAGAGAACACCACCAGACAATAAATACATATGGAATGGTGGGCTCTGGCTCTGGCCAGGTCTGAGGCTGATGCTCTAAAAAGCCCAAACAAACAAACAAACAAAACCAATCCATTTTATTCAATAGCATAAGTCCACGATTTGCTGCTAGATAGACACACGAACCAGACACACGTGTTCAGGTGGATCTGGTAATTCCCCCAGGACCTCAGCTGAATCTGCCTCCCCTTCGGGGGCCTTCTTGGGGGCCAGGCATTCCCCTGCTCGGGTGGAGTGAAACTGTGCCCCGCTGTTGTGTGCAGTTGCCTGCCCTGGGTTCCTCCTCTTTAAACAGGGGTGACAGTCCCGCTGTCTCTAAAGGGTTCTCACGAGGAGCAAGAGAGCTCGGCTGGTGATGTCACCTGGCGCGAGCCCGCCTGACCGGTAGGTCTGGCTGACGCTGAGCAACGGACTGACTCAGGGACTTAACACTGTGTTGTAATGATGGAATCGGACCCGAACCTGGAGTCATCTAATCCATGACCTGTGTCTGGCCTACAAGCTACTAGGTTGGTATTCCAGAAAAGCCTGGGATTAGCCAGGTTCTAGAATCTTTATGCTCATTTTTTGGTTTAAGTCCCCCCCTCCCTTTTTTGGACAAAAATGTGGCACCATCTAACAGCACGGTGTCACAGTTCTGCACTGTTGCTAATGCTTCTATCAGGGCCGGGCCCGGGGGAGGGCAGCCCAGAGCTCTGGTGGCCACCACGGTCAGCTGAGGTGATTTGGGCACCATTCTCCACCATAAGCCATCCCCCCTTGATATTCTCTTTCCATCTCTTCCCTTCTCTACGCATCTCTACTTCACCATTACGAACAGGGCCACAACGAACATCTTCATGTGCCCCGTCGCACGCCCGGGGGAGTGTTTGCCATGTTGGGGTCAAGAAGTGAAAGTGGTGGTGGTACATGGGAAAACGTTAGTGCGACTACAAAATTGCCCACTCAGATGGCTTTACCATATCATATCTTAACCACAGCACAAAATACTTGAAAAAAAAAAAAAAAGGCTCCTAGCTCCACAGCACAGCACCTCACTCTCTGAGACCCGCGCTTCATGTTGCCCTGACTTCAGTCTCTCCATCTGCAGCGGAGGCCGCCGCCACACCTCCTGGCATTATCTGACATCTCTGGCTGTTTTCAGACCTAAAACTGTTCCGCCTCCCTTTCCGGAACCAGGTGGACTAACTCCTATTATGCAAGCAAATAATATTATGTCGCTGTTGAATAAAGGATCAAGTCAGAAATGGATACAAAACGTCAGGTGTAGGTCACACTCGATGACTCTGGTCTAGGAGCTGTGACCTGGTCTAAAACTTCAACATGCTTTTTTGGAACAGAACCAAGCCCAACTTTCTACCTCTGGCCTCCAGGAGCATTTTAAAGGGAAACACAAAATTTATTTTGTTTCATATTAATTTGAACTATTGAGAGGCCACCCATCACCCAAGACCTCATTTTAATTGTTTTGAAAGAAAGAAAAAAATGCCCCCCAACAAAGGGACAGTTTGGTCTTCTATCCTCGTTCTTTGGGGAAGGGCCTCCCTCCCTCTGTAAGTTGCAGAAAGGGAGGACGCCTCAAGCCCTGACTGGCGCACAAGGAGCCGGAAGGGACAAAGGGGACACGGGAGGTGTGTGAGAGGGTGGGGACATGTGCTGGCAGCGAGCGGGCCAGGATGGTGAAACAGGCTGCTTTCCATTTCCAAATCCTCTGCTTAAAAGAGAGGTTATTGTGTGGCCGGGATTCCAGCAGCGCTCACCATCCCCAGCGGCTTGGGCTTTACTAACCCTCATGACCGAGGATGCTGGAAAGTGTTTGGCAGAAGGCATTTGACAATATTTGCCTGTTTTCTGCTGGGAGCTGCCTCCAGATCACGTGGCCCCAATTATTTTAGGCTGCTTGGCCACTGTACTATTTGTTCTTAGAACGGGGATGGTCTCGAGGGTGATGGCGAGGGGGCTCATGGCAAGGAGGGAGAAGGTGGAGAAGCAAGTAGCTCCTAACCCAATTCCCCAAACAAGCCAAACGTCCCAACAGAGCTCAGCACACTCGGGCGGCCTTGGCAGGGAGACCAGTGTCCTTTCCTGGGCCTGCCCCCCTCGTGGTCCAGAGGGGCTGCACACTGCCATTGCAGAGAGGGGATGGCATGAAGGATGCACAAGCCTCAGAGAATGAGATGCAATGGTGTGGAGCTAGGTTCCTATTTTTTTTTTTTTTTTTTTTAAAGATTTTACTTATTTATTTGACAGAGAGAGACACAGCGAGAGAGGGAACACCAGCAGGGGGAGTGGGAGAGGGAGAAGCAGGCTTCCCGCTGAGCAGGAAGCCCGATGCGGGGCTCGATCCCAGGACCCTGGGACCATGACCTGAGCCGAAGGCAGACGCTTAACCGACTGAGCCACCCAGGCGCCCCCCTATTTTTTTTTTTTTTTTTTAGAGAGAGAGAAAAGAGTGGGATGGGGGGAGGGACAGAGAGAGAGGGAGAGAGATATAATCCCAAGCAGGCTCCAAGCCAGCACGGAGCCTGATGTAGGCCTCAATCTCACAACCCTGAGATCATGATCAAAGCCAAAATCAAGAGTCAGACCCTTAACCAACTGAGCCAGCCAGGTGTCCCTTATTTATTTTTTTAAGAATTTTGTACTGTGGGTGAAGATACAAAATGGCAAGCCATTTGAGCAGGCAAATTTTAGTCCCATTAACATTTTCTGAGTACCCAACACTTCTACTTCTTGACACCAACATGGAGAATATTCCCACAAGTGTGCAAGGGGGCGGATATGAAGAAGTTCTCTGCAGCGCTGTTTGGGCGAAGATGAGATTTGGACACAACCTAAATGTCCATCAAGAGGCAAGTGGCGAAATCTATCTGCCGCTGTCTTACATGGAATCGTGCGCAGCGGTTAGTTACAATGAGGTTGTTCTTCACAGACTAATGCGGGTATGGCTTCAGGACATTCCAGTGAGGAAAGAGCAAGCTGTGGATCAATACAGTGTGACAGGCTGTAGGAGAGTATCTTTAGTGCGATGTCTGCATTCCTTTTGGAAGGGAGGAAATACGAAATTCTAAAAATCACAACTGGAAACTTGTGTTGGTGCACATACACATAAATGCATAGACAAGAGACTAAACACACAAGCACTGCTTCTCTAGAGGAGGAGGCAGGAACTGCAACGAAGAATGGACGTTAGCCTTGTCAACGATGTTTTAGTTTTTGAACGAGGAAACATATCACTTGTGTAAATAAAATAGAAACAAAATAACTATTTATTGAATTTATTTGTGTCTTGCCTTTTTCTAAAATGCTAACGAAAGAAAGAGAAGAAAGTCAGACAAGGGAAAGAGATGGAAAAATACATGAACATCAGATTTAGCTCTGAACTCGCTGGTGGCCCGAGCAGAAAGGGTACACAGTCTGAATGATGTCATTTTCCCTTGCGAAATGGAGGGTGTGTCCAGTTCCTTTTGAGAGACAAAGCATTTGTGCTGAAACTACATTCTAAAAATTTTGCTCATGTGCAACTTTATATAGGCGGTCACATGTCTTCCACCACGGTTTGAAGCATGACTCTGTTTTTATTTAAGAGAAATGTCCGTTGATGGGTATTAAGGAAGGCACGTGTTGTGATGAGCACTGGGTGTTATACGCAACTAATGAATCATTGAACATGACATCAAAAACTAATGATCCGTTATATGTTGGCTAACTGAACATAATAAAAAATAAATCAAAGGGGCGCCTGGGTGGCTCAGTCGTTAAGCATCTGCCTTTGGCTCAGGTCATGATCCCAGGATCCTGGGATCGAGCCCCGCATCGGGCTCCCTGCTCCGCGGGAAGCCTGCTTCTCCCTCTCCCACTCCCCCTGCTTGTGTTTCCTCTCTCGCTGTGTCTCTCTCTGTCAAATAAATAAATAAAATCTTAAAAAAAAAAAATAAATCAAAAATAAAATAAAATAAAGAGAAATGTTGGGGTGTCTGAGTGGCTTGGTTGGGCACTCAGCTTTTGGTTTCAGCTCAGGTCGTGATCTTGGGGCTGTGGGATCGAGCCCTACGGTGGGCTCCCCATTCAGCATGGAGTTTGCTTGGGATTCTTTCTCTCCCCTCCCCCCATTTTACAGGTGAGTAGACTGAGGCACAGAGAGGTTAAGGACCTCATCCAAGTTTCCACAGCTGGGAAGTGGCACATCTGGGCGTTCATTCCTGGCAGTCTGACTTAAGAGGCTGCACTGTCTACCAACTCACTGTTGCCAGGCAGATGTCGAGAATCATAGGGAAACAGGCATGAACAAGGTGATTTTCTTCGCTCCCTTTCACATTTTTTATTCTGAAATGTGCAACGTGTTCAGGTTATTGAAGTCAGAATGTCTGCTGATTCCTTACATTTCTAGAAACTCCTATGCCCAAAGTCCTTTATATAGATGCCTCGTTAGATGTCTTGGCAATATGGGAATTTGTGTGGCCACAATTTTGGGGGAAGGGTGCAGGCAGAGGTTTGACCAGGGAAATAGAGTAGAATTTTAAAGAAAGCAAAAAAGCAGCAAATGCAATGAGAAAAAAAAGAATACAGGGACAAAAGGAGGGAAACAAGCCAAAGTCTGGAAATCAAGCTCCTGCAAACAACCCTTGCTCTCCTTGCAGCCAAGCGAGGCAATCTTCCCTTGTTAGAGAAGATTGAGTTACGCTCCTGAACGCTTTTCCCCTGATGCTGTTTTCCTCCCACCTGTGCGTGGATTAGTCAGGAGAATCTAATGCGATTTGCTCATTAAAGCCCATCTGCTTCCTCTTCTCATTTGTTCTCTCCTCTCCATCCTTCCCAAGTCTTCTTTCTCTTCCTTTCCTCCAAAGCAGGGGCTTTGCAGTTAAAGAGACCCAGCCAGGTTCCTGCCTGTGCCACTTCATGGTTCTGTGTATATTCAGGCAAATGACTTAACTGTCTAAGCTTTATTTTCCTCATCTGTGAAATGGGCATAAAAATACCAACTTCAGAGAATCGTGAGAATGAGACCAGGCATGAGGCACATATAGGAAGTGCCTAGCATGGAGTCTGGCATGTAATAGCTCTTCGTTCCTTCCCTTCCCCACCCCTTTTTCCCTCCCCTTCCTTCCTTAATCCCCTCAAGTTTGCTGGGCTGGGCTGCTAGGGGGATAATAGCCCTAACTGACACGATGTTTGAGGGATGAATCTCAGGCGTGGACAGCTCTGGTGTTCAAAGCCACAACACAATTTCTAAGTGAAGCTCTTAGAGGAGAATTTACCTGTAAACCTCAAACATGAGAGCAACCACTTAAACAACATCCATTAAGTATTTCACCAAGTCCAGGAATTCCAAATATTAAAAAAACGAAAGCCACTGAAGTAGATAATGCTTGTTCATGTTATTAATATTAAAATAATTGTAGTATAGTTGCAATTGGGTATGAATTCATTAAAGACTCATTGGTAGGGGCGAACAGACCTATGTTTCTATAATTTGCTGCAACGTTGTTAATTGTAACAATGCATTCCATTAAATCAGTAAATAACACCCATGTGGGATGCAGTCCTTGCCAGTGTCTTGATGATGGGAAACAAAATCTACCCCCAAATACAATAAATATGAAAACCAAATCTCCAGTGTGGCTCTAAGTTGAGTATTTTACACAGAGCTGCAAATTAAATTGATTGCATGTGGGCTATTGGATGTCAAGTTCTCATGACAATGTCAAACTTCCCAGTGACACCCTGCTCTGTGTGTAGGAAGCAACACTTGCGTGAGCGCCCCATCAAGAGAGGACTTGCTGAAAATGAACTTACCATTGCAGGGTAGCAGGGGTGGAGTGGGGCTTGGATGCTCTATTGTTTTCTTTTTCCTCATCTGTTAAAGGAAAGAAAAAGGAGTGACCTTCAGTAGGAAAAGTAAAGGGCCTCTCAATTCTCCCAAGCATCCCAGTGCTCCCAAGCATTTGAGGAAACCTCAAATACTGATGCTCTGAAAGCAGTAACAGTTGGGCTCTTCCAACATGTTAGATATCTTCGTGAATAAGGCAAAAGGGGAAACTGACTTGTACAGAAAACTCTTAGAGCACTTTGCATTTTTCTTTGATGTAATTCGTTAGAGTTGAAGAGCTGTCTCTCTTCATCACTGAGCAATATGACTGTGTTCACCCAATTTACTATTTTTCCAGCTGCAGCTGGACACCTGCCTCTATGATTCGGACCCTAAGAACACACCATTTGCTCCTGCTAACTCCGCGGAAGAGTGTGGGGTAAGGGAGGGGGAGTGTAAGTGTCCAGGAGAATCAGGATAAGCAGTATCACAGTGTAAGGGCTAGCAAACTTTTTCTGTGAAGGGCCAGATACTAAATATTCTAAGGTTGGGGGGCCAAGAGGCAAAATCAAAAATATCATGTCATATTTATATAACAAGAGTAAATATATTTCCACAAAGTTTTATTGGTAAAATTCAAAATATAATAGTAGTAACTGAGTACAGTTTTTGTAATATAGGTCTAATAAGAAAAATGACATTGTTTTGAGGGAGGAGGCAACATTTTTCTTAATTGGGGTTCAAAGTTCATATTCTCTACCACTGAAGAGATTACAAATAATCATTTGTAAAAACCATTCTTAGCTTACAGCCCTACGAAAACAGGCATCAGGCCAGATTTGGATTGTGAGGTTCTGGTTTGCAGATTCCGCAACACAGCAACCTGAACAACAGATCCATCTTTGCATCTAAGAACTGCTCACAGTTTCATTGTGGATTAGCTGAGAAATACATATAATTAGCTTCATCTAATTCCTAATAAAGCCTATTGATAGAAATAGTCAACATAAGATTTCTTGGGCCACAAAATTTGACCCAAGAAGACCGGTATGGATTACAGTCTCAAAAGAAAATTAATGATGTGAAAACCTACAACTATAATCAACAAAATTTATTAAGAACGTGTAAAATGGTCAGTGAAATAAATCTGTGGCGTAAATTTTATATGGAAAATGATCTGAAGATTTCAGTGAGACAAAAATGAAAGTGGAAGAAAGTGAAGTATGCTTAGCGAAAACAAATTTTTAAATAAATTACCCTATAACGTTGAGTTCAGAAAATATTTTCTTGATGAAAATTTATCAAGATAGGTATAATTCTGATAAAATGTCTCTTCATAAACACTGTGGCAGATACTGCTGTTGTTTATTCAACAACTATACATACTCAGCTTCTTGCTTATTCACAGAACCACAATTTATAGGGGACCATGTGTTCAAGGAGGGTGATCCCCCTCGAATCCTAGAAAGCTGAATGTTGATTAATTTAAATCTACCCATCAAGCCACTGATAAGGTAGGTGTGGCAAGTGACATGGTGCCGGCCTCTCAGACTTAGAAAAGCTTTCTGGAAGCTTCTGGGGAAGATATTTTTCCCTAATAAAAAGGAATTGGAGGCCTTGATTTTGAACTTCTGGCCTCCAAAACTGTGAAAAAACAAGTATCTTCTGTTTTATGCAAAAGCAACAAACAGGTTACAGAGTCTGGCCTGGCCTGTTTTTTAACATGGCTGAGCAGACATGATAGGGAGGCAGTGAGCTTTCAACTGGGAAGAGAGCAGCCTGAGGATGAAATCCACGCTGAGGTAGCAGAGAGGAAAGGGGGAGGGATTGGGGGTTCTGTGTGTCATGTTGTGCCTGATTAGCCAACCCCCAAAACAGCTGCTTCCCTCTTTTGTGAGATAATAAAAATGTTCTTAGTTAATAAAACCTCTTTTCATTGGATGTTCTCTTCCCTGCCACCAAAGCCTTCCTAACTGATACAAACACTCACACGAAATGTTCTCAGGGACAAAGTGTCCCAGGACATCATGGGCTTGACACCTGCTCACACTGCTTTGTCAGCCTAGAGTTCCTTCTAAATGTTTCTCAGCCTTTCCAGCCTAGAATAAATGACACTACCTCTTTGAAGCGCTCCCTGATACTCTCCAAGTCAGGCATTCTTCTAACTGTTCTTCTACAACCCATCACTGGTCTCTCAGTTGGACCGTTTAGCCACATCCACCTCTTCAACTTCAGTACCCTACTTAAGAAGGAGGAATGGTATCTTAGTCATCTCTGTGTTTCCTCCTAACAGTGCTTCCACTTGGCACTTGATTAAATATTTGAGTCTGCCTTCCACAAATGCCTTCAACTATCTTCAGAAAATAAATAGCACAATAAGGACCATGAACACATGAGTCTCACAAGAATATAGACAGATAGAGAAAACAATACTCAACCTCAGTTGTTCACAAAGAAATAAAAAGAAAATAATGAGGCACAACTTTACATCTCTGAAAGTAACGAAAATTTAAGTAATGATAATCCCCAATGCTGGTACGTAAATGGTAAAACTGACAGCCACATACTTCTCTGAAGGTAGTGTTAACTGGTACAAAGTTTTTGGTAAGCAATTTGGCAATAATATTGAGAGCCATCTAAAATGTCCAGTCACTTGACCTCACATCCCAACTCCTAGAAATTATACTAAGCAAATAATTGAAAAGAAAAGGCTATGTTAAAAAACGTGATCGACTGAGTTTTTTCTTAAACAAGGAAAAGCATACAAACAACATAAATATACCACTTAGCTTATGCTGGACCATGATTAATGTTTCCATTCTTTAAATTTTAGCTTTTCAGCCAAGCTGGACCAGATATCAAAAGACCTATGATCCAGAATCAGTGCCAAAACTTACTGGCTGTGACTGAGCAAACCCCTCATTTTTCTTCATTTGTAAACGGTCACTTTACAGGGCCATTGAAATGACTATATTAATTAATTCAACAAATATTCACTGAATACCTAATTTATTCCAGCTAGACACTGGGGATAAAGAAATTAGATTCCTGTCCTTCAGTCTGGTTGGAGAAAGAGAAAGACAAACAGTGGCGAGAAAGGCCAAGTTCAGTCAGAAGTGATAAATGCTGTGACACAGGTAGGCAAGGGCAAGCCTGCCTGAGAAAGCCGAGGCTGTCAAAGAAGGCTTCCTGGAAGCAGTGGTAAGTGAGCGCTAAGTCTCGGAGTGTGCCAGAGATGGGAACCAGACGGCAAGGAAGGTGGACCCAAGTCAGGGGAAGGAAGGTGGAGAAGGTGAGGGACAGCCCAAGACATGGGGACCCATCAGATCATGCCACCCTCCCAGGAGTGAGATGGCCACAGCTCGGGTCCCTGTGGGGTGCGGGAAGGGAGCTGGAAAGGGAGTTTTCTGACATTCTAATGACTCTCTTTAAGCTTCCAGACAGTTTCTTAAACTGAGGATGATCATCATGCCTACCTTGAAAGGCTGATGGGGCAATGATGACATGAACTTAACAGAGGCTAAGAGCTCCCAAACCTCCCAAGACACAGCATTTGAGCTGCACCTTGAAGACACAGTCCGGGTTTTTAAAATAACTTTGTTTTCTGTTCGCAAAAGTCATCCATGTTCATTTTTTAACTTTGGAAAATAGAAAATGGAAATCGAAGCCCCAACACAGAGAACTATTGTTTTAATCTTATTTACTTCCAGTCTGTTCTCAATGTTCTTGTTCACACCCGAGGACACGCACATCCCTAACTTAAAACAAGTGAGGGTCACATAGAGTACCCTGGCTTGTGGCCTGTGTCCTTCACCGTTACAAGGACAGGTCAGAGTTTGAGAGGAGGACTCAGAGGGAGGGGGTGTCCCAGGAGGAGGCAGCATGAGAAAAGGCTGGGAGGACGAAACCCCGGGGCCCAGGGCAGCATGCTAGGGGTCTATTTGGCCACAGCCAGAAAAGCCCCTTGTTGGGGGAGACCTTCCAGTGCCTCCCATGCAGGTCAGACCTGTCTCTGTTGTGTCAGCTGCTTTCCCCCAATTAACCTTCATCATGGCCTATTTCTGACACCAGTGAATGGAAAGAGAATGGGCTTTGGGGGCAAGGCAGACCTAGGTTTGAATCCCAGCCTTGCCCCTAACTCTGGGTGGAACCCTGAGCAGTACCTTAACTCATCCAAGCCTGAGGGTCCTTTCCCTAACTTAGATCACAAGGATGGCTTGAAAATTAAATATAGTATGTTAAAAACTAGACCTATGAAAAAAAGAATACCATAACAACCCTAATAGCATTTATTGGCCAAGTATTTAAGCCAGGGATGTGCATCACTTTTTGTATGTCATCTCAGTGGTCTCCTTCCGAGCGTGCTATGAAGAAGTCTTATGTCCGACTTTATAAATAAGGACACGGAGCTTTGGTGGGTCTGAGTCCCTTGCAGGTGTTCTAGCAGCCAGTGAGTGAAGGTTGGATCTCACCCCATGCTCAGCATATGGTGGCTACTGAGGGTACTAACCAAGAACTGGTCTATCAATCATCAAACAGGTGCCTTCCACCTCTGCAGGCCCCTTGCTGGACCACTAGTGACTTTGTGCTCAGGGTCTGAACAGCCAGCCTCTTTCTCACAGGAGAGGGTGTATGTCACAGTCAGGCCCCTCCTATTTGGTGGCTGTCAATCCCAATTCGCCAAAAGTGCTGGTTGCTCATTCATGCATCAAATATTGATTGTCTGCTAGGTTCCAGCCCTGTGCCAGGGGCGAAAGGGCAAGAACAGACAGACAGGGTCTCTGCTCTCTTAAGCTCAGTCAAATTATCAGCAAATAAAACGTAAGCGCAAGTCCAGGATGTTACAGCAGCACCAATGTGGGACGTGAGTTGGGCCTAGGGAGCTGACAAGGACAGGAGAGCACATTTTAGGTAGAAGGAAATAACCATAGTTGATAGAAACTTTAGGAACTGGTTCTGCCTAATGCTTTTTAATAGGCAAAAATGCCTCAAGCCAAATGAGATTCACGCCACAATTTCAGGCCAGCAAGACTCCTGGAGGCGCTCATGGCACAGGTGGGGCCACCCATCCGCAACGGCCACCCTGCTCATCCTACCAAAGCCAGAGAGCAGCCGTCTTTTTAAAAGCCTCCGGGAGAGATGCCGCTCACTGTGGCTCTGTCCTGCTCCCCACTTGGCAGTCATGTCTCCAAACACACTCCAGGGAGTCTCAGTCCACTTCCCAAGGGTGAGCATCTCTGTTCCCCTCTCTGGATCCACCTCCCAAATGAAACTCTGAGGCCGAATTTCCAGGCTCCATCACTGGCTCCACCACTTGCTCGCCAGCTGTGTGACCTCCAACAACCTTTTGGTGCCTTAGGGTCTTGTCTGAGAAACAGGGGTAATAATAGCACCCAGCACGGATTGTAAGGATTAATTACTTAGCCACTCCTGGCACAAGATACATGCTACCCTAAGTATTCCTTATTACTATAAGAGTTGTCACTCTTTTTTTTTTTAAGATTTATTTATTTGACAGAGAGAGACACAGCGAGAGAGAGAACACAAGCAGGGGGAGTGGGAGAGGGAGAAGCAGGCTTCCCGCAGAGCAGGGAGCCCAATGCGGGGCTCGATCCCAGGACCCCGGGATCATGACCTGAGCCGAAGGCAAATGCTTAACGACTGAGCCACCCAGGCGCCCCTAGAGTTGTCACTCTTCTGGAAGGGCCAGGCACCTGGATCCCCATCCCATCCGTGGGGCTGAGCCTCTGGGACAGGGCTATTTGCTCCTCCCCGATGCTCCTACAGCACCCTGGCTGGTCCCTAGCAAAGTCCTCACGGGGGTGGTCACTGCTTGCCCACCAGTGTGTCTGCCTTGCTCGTTTGCTAGCTCTTTAGGGCACGCACTGCCTCACCACTGCCTCTCCAGCACCCACACACGGTCGGGGCTCAAGAAGTATTTGCGGAATGAATGAATGAATGGCTAAGATAATATCACAATTAAATTCAGCCAGCCCATTGATTTCATAAGCATACCAATAATAATACCACCAGAGAACCTTTACTGAGGGCTTACAACGTGCCAGGCCCTCTTTACTTCGCTGCATTTAATTTTCACAGCTGCCCAAGACAGTGAATGGCTTACCACACAGAAAACATCACAGTGCTTGATGGATACTTTGTGCTTAATCAATTTTGGGCCTGATTATTAATATTATCCCCTTTTATAGGAGAAGAAAACAGGCTCAGAGAAGTGGGAAGCAATTTGTCTGAGGTCACACAGCTATTGGTGGAGCCAGGAGAGGACCCAGTCTAGCTGACGTAGAAACTTCCCAAACCCAAACATCATGAGCCTCACCCTCTCCTCCGACCTCTAGTACTGCACTAAATATTTTAGGGAAAATATTATCTGCCTAATATCTGCTGATTGAATTCACAATATTTGGGAACCCATTCTAGAATGTTTCCTGCCTGGAGCCAGTGTGGCAGAGTTTAATATTGAAGGAGAAAGTTTCTAAATTAATTACTTCTTTTCAAATCCCAGGAAAGGTTCAAGTTTATGCGACTCTCAAATTTCACTTCAAAGTTCTAATTCTATTTCCTTTCATTATACTAACCTGGCTGCACCTGGCCAGACCTCACCTGTTGGGAACATGGGCCTGCCAAACATTTCATTTCCCCTTATCCAACCCCTTCCCAGCCACTGCAAACGACACCAGCTGATGATCGTGGTGCCTGGACCAGGCCTTTGGCAGTGGGCACCAGCCCCTGGCAGCAAACCCTTCTCCCCGTGGGAACAGGGCTAAGTCCCAAACAAAACTGTGATGTTGGCAGCATTGCTCGGAGGGGGCCCCACACCTGCCTCCTCTTACCTACGCTGGGTGAATTCCTTCAGAACCCTGGAGTAAGAAAAGGTCTTTCTAATTTTGATATAAAACCCGAAAGCCATAAGAGAAAATATTGATAAATTTTCCTACATAAGAAATCCAAAGCTTCTATGTTGGGGGGGTACCTATGCCTTAAGTAGAAAGATAAAAACGTGCCTGGGAAAATTGCAGTCATACCACAGACAACGATCTCATTTCCCCACCGCAGAGAGAGCACCACTAAAACCAGAAGGAAAAAGACTAAGAACCAAGAGAAAAAAAAAATAGGCAAAGCATCTGACACACAGTTGATGGAAAAAATACAAATGTTCTTGAAATGTGAAGAGATGATTAATCTCAATTAGTGAAAATGAAAACTGCACTAAAATACCATTTCTCAGTCTGATTGGCAACAATCCAAACTTCGACCACACAACTCTGCTGTGAGGCTGCAGGGAGCGGGTGACCTCCCGCCTCGTGGGGGTGGGTGTTGTGAAATGGTGCCTCCCCCCATGAGGAGGTCATCTGGCAGAATCTCCTGAAATCCCATATGCTCTTTATCCTTCAGATAAAGAGCAGTCCCACGTCCGGGAACAGATCCTACGGCTACACGTGGACACGTGGGAAATGACCAAACGCAAGGTTATTCGTTGCAACTTGTCTGTCATGGTCAAAGTTCAGGAACAGCCCAGCACTCATCTGGTGAACTAAATTATGATACATCCTCACAGCAGAATGCTACATGACTGTGGAAAAAAGATTAAAAACTAGAAAAGAATGAAGATGCTCTCTGCTCTTACTGATATGGAACACTCTGGGGATTGTTATTAAGTGAAAAAAAGCATGTCACAGCAAAATGCATATAGGCTGCTGCCTTTTTTTGTGTTAGAAAGTGGCAAAAAAAAAGGAGTGCCTGGGTGGCTCAGTTACTGGAGTGGAGCATGCGACTCTTGGTCTCGGGTTGTGGGTTCGAGCCCCACGATGGGTGTAGAGATTACTTAAAAATAAAATCTTTTTTAAAAAGTCACAAAAAAGAATATATGTTTGAAATTTTATTTGCATAAAGAAATAAAATACTGGCAGAATACACCAAAAAAAGCACACAATAAACAAATAAAAGCATGCACCACTAGGGAGCTGAGGTGGGAAGACAGGGGTGGTGGGACCAAGACTTCTCAATGAGTACCTTTAAGGCATTTTGATTTTTGAACATATGAAATACTCTAAGTGTGGACACATTAAAAACTCCTCTACTGGGGAGGGAGCATCTGAAGGAAAAATCTATTCCTATGGTTAAGTGGTCCTGGAATGCCATAAACTGCAAGCACATTACAAAGACTCATAACCTGGCATGACTCTACAGTATTTTGCTCTCCTAATATCCATTTACCTAACCAACATTGTGCACCTACTATGTACCAGGCCCTATTCTAGTAAGTGACACAATTAGGCATGCTCCCCTGCCCTTAGGTGGTTACGGCCCTTGGAGGGACCGAGTGGAGGGGCAGAGGGGCCCAAGCACAGATGATGGACTGGCTCCTTCTCCACAAGAGGAGAGGACTTAGAGACACTTGGGGGACAGGAAGGGCAGCCTGTGATGGCAGAATGGATGGCTGAGGAAGGGGAGGATTCTGGGGGGTTGTCTTAAACCGCGGCCTCCTCAGCCAGCCAGCCAGCAGGTCTTGCACTTGGCTTCCCAGCTAGGAGTAAAACTGCAGCAGAAACCCCATGAGGGCAATCAAATGGTTAAAAGCATCATGGGAGGACTTCCTTTGGATGTTCCCCGCCCCCCCCACCGCCAGGACCTCCCACTCTAAGTCTGTGCCCTTGCTCTAGAAGTTGTCAGAATGCCTTTCTGCTATTGGCAGGGGGCTTTTGTCCACGACTTGGTGGGAATACGAAAAAGTTTCGCTACATTTCCTCTTCTCTGGAACCCATCTTAGGAAGTTAGAAGATCTCAAATTGGATAATAAACTGACATGCTAAGTGAGCGGAGTGGGGTGAGGGAGATACGATACAGCCCTGAAATGTGAGGAGATTTTAATAGGATAATGATGAGTCACATGAAGCTGTGACCCGCTGTGACCCCGGTTGTAGGCTACCAAGCCCCTGAATGCCAACTTTCCTCTTCCTTGGCTGTAAAAATCCTCTGTCACCAGCAGACCATCGGTGACTGCAGTGATGAGTTGGTAAGGGGTCAGGGAGGGTGACGGGAGAAGGTCTGCATGCCTAGTGAGGCAGGTGAGACAGAATGGCCGCCGGGAAGAACTGACAAAGAGGGGAGGGAACAGGACACGGTGTGGACTATCTCTGGAGAAACAGAATCCCCTTCCCACACTCCCACCACCCCCAACACACTCAGTCTGGTAATCCTTAGAGATAAAGGGCAGACTCTGGACTCCCATGTAGGATATAGGATGGAGGCTGGAGTCACTGACTTAGACATTAAGGGAATAGTGACCTGAAGGGTGGGGGGATTTGGGCACATCTGGGTCATACTGAACTTGTTCTCTTTCCCAAGGAGGGCAATAGGAGTCCCAAGGGAATCCCACTGGCTTCCTGCCCTGTGGACCCATCCTATTGCCCTTGTCTCTCCAATCCTCTCCATCCTACTGATGCAACCCTGCACTATAGCCTCATCCCGTCAAACTAGGTGGGAGCCCCCAAAGTGTCCCCCTGGCTCTAATCCACCCGCACGGAATCTCCACATTAACCTTCTGAAAATGCCACTTTGATTTGTCTCTCCTCCACCCAGCTCCTTTCAGAGGCATCTTAGCTATCACATTCCAAACCTCTTATTTGGAATTTATGTCCCTCAATAATATGGCCCAAACTCACTTCCCTAGCCTGGTTTCCCACGATCTTTCAATCTCTCTGCTCAAGCCATTCTGCAAAATTCTCAAAGCTCAAAACCTTCCTCATGGCTTTCTGCCTCCCAGCCCTTGACCGTTACCACTTAAAGGAACCACGTGGATCCTCTGAGGCCCAACACAAATGCCACCTCCTCCAAGATGCTTCCCTAGTCACCTTCCAGGCTGTGACCTCTCCCGACTTCAGCATGCGTTCCAGTCACCTGGGGGTTGTATAAAGATGCAGAGAATGTGCAAGTGGGTCTGGAGTAGGCCTGAGAATCTAACAAGCATCTCTAACAAGCTTCCAATGAGGTTGTGCTGGAGCCCAGGACCAGTCCTGGGGAGGCGAGGTAGAACACCTTGCCTCATTCAAATGGAATTGATCACATACGGCCTTGTATTATTATTCAACAGTGGGCCTGAGCTTCACTTCTAGATTAAAAATTCCTTGAGAGCACAGAACCACAGAAGAGGCTGTTTACGTGGTAGGAAGAGAGAAAGCTGTAAAATCAGACGCTACTAAGTTTGGGTCTTAACTCTGCCACTTACTTGCTATGACACTGAATGAGTCCCACAACCTCGGAATCTGCTTCCTCCTCTGTTTGTGAGAACACCTCCCTCCCAGAGGATTAAAGGAAATCGTGGTTGTGATTATGCCTAGCATACTGCCTGATGCTGAATATATTTAGTATTGCATAAATATATTATTATAATACTCAACATATTAGTGAATACTGAATAATATTTAATTTATTTTCTATTTTAATATCGGCTCTCTGCCTTTTCCTTCCTGGTATAACTTTGGTTTTTATACGTAGTCCTGTACATAGTAAGTGCTCAGAGAATCTTCTACAGGAACTTCTGTTCTACCTGTACAATTCTGCTCAATTCACACTCCTGGGCTCTCCTCACTGGACATGATGCTCCAACCAGTCCTGACCTGAAAATGCTTTACATTCAAAGTCTTCCTCTTTGTTGGTGAATATGCCATCAGAAACATAAAAACCTACTAACATCTGCTTGAAAGAAAATGCAATTTGTTCGGGTTGGAAATGGGCATTTGTGACACCCTGAATTATGATAAATAATCCATCCACTCCTGTTCAGACTCTCACTCATCAGGCAAGCCTTAGCTTGACCTCGCAGATCCAGGGTTTTCTTCCCAACGGCATTCTATCAAAATGTCTCATGTCCCATTTCCTCGTGCTCACTGAAGCTCTTGTTGATCAATTAAATGCCCGTCTTCTGAGCTGCTAAAAAGGGCATAATAGAAAGAGCACTGCATAGGAATCAAGACGTGGGTAGCAGTTCTGACTCTAGCACTACCCGAGGGTATGATTTTGAGCAAATAACTTCCCTTCCCGGAGACTCAGGTTTTTGATTCTAGGCTAATAAATGGATTATTCTCCCACTCCATTTCATTTTCACCAGGACTTCCGGTGCTAATGTCCGGCCATTACTCAGGCCAGTGGAAGAAATCTTTCTCAGCTGGTGGAACGTTAACCTCTCTCACCACCCAGGGAAAGCATTTCTACCTTCCTGGCCTTGTTCAGAGAGAAACACTGTGGCCAACCCTTTTGTGAGCCACTCAGTAGCCAATCTTGCATTTTTTTCCTGCTTGCTAATAAAACCCTAGGTTTATTCGGAGCGGTGATGGGACAACCCCAGAAGAAAATCCTGATTTGTCTAAGACAGGGGTTAGCAAACTTTTTCTGTAAAGAGCCAGATAGTAAATGTTTTAAGTTTTGGGGGGCCATAGATGATGTCTGTCACATATTCTTCTTCATTTTTTTCTCTACTCTTCAAAAATTTAAAACAAAACAAAAATGAAAACATCATAGGCCCTGGGCTGTATAAAACAGGAGGCGGGCTGGATTTGGCCTGGGGTGGTGCAACCATTAAGAATAATTCTATTTTTTTCTATTCTTCTGACAAATTTTCAGTCACCTATCCTCCCTTTCAGCTACAGATGATAGCATTCTCAACACAATGTTAAGGAAAATCTACTGGGGGTTCCTGGGAAAGATTTTGTTGTTTTCTGATAAGAGGAAGACACATAAGAGGAAAGCCAACTGGCACTTGCAAAACAGCTATTTTGTGACCATGAGGTTCTAACATGAGGACAAAAGCCAACAATCTGGGAGGACTTAGTAGAAAGACACACAGAGTCTGGGTCCTGGGTGATGTTGAGCTGTTAAATAAATAAACCCTGGAATCCCCTACCTCCCATCTTTTAGTTAAATAAGATACTAAATATCTACATTGTTTAAACCACTGTCAGGTTTCTCATAATCCAAAGCATTCTTAAAATACTAAATCTGAGGGGGTTTTTTCTGTTTTTTAAAACTTCTATGTACCAGGCCCTGGGATTCCAACAGTGAACCCCACAACATTCCTGCCCTCGTGGAGCTTCCAGTTGAATAGAAGATGCGACAAGACACAGAGAAGAGTTGGTCTACCCTTCAGCCACTGAAAAGGGGTGATGAGCACTCTTAGCTCTGGTCTCATATTCCTGTGAACAAGTTATGAAATCCTCAACAGCAAGTCTGTGAAGCATTGCTGTCTGAGAGACCAAACAGTACAAAGAGAAAATGACTAATGTTCAAAGGCAGACGGACAGACTCAAGTTCAAATCCTAGCTCTACCACTTACCAGCTATGTAACGTTGGGTGAATTACTTAACCCCTTTGAGCTTCAGTGTTCAAATGTGTAAGATGAAGCTCATTATAAGATACCTCCTAAGACCACTGAGATTTGAATGAGGTCATGGACTTAGAGCACTTGTACCTCAGTAGACGACAACCATATATACCTGTAACTATAAACATATACGTATATAAAAGTTTGCTTAACAATATATGCTAAGGAGGAAAGGCTAGAAGGACATCAGAAGTGGCTGCCTCTGGATGGTGAAATGAGAGGCAATTACTTTTCTTCCTCATATATTTTTTCCTAGATTTTCCAAAAATATATACACATGATTCACAGCCAGGGGATATATTTTTTAATGTAATCTTTGTGTTTTGAAAATAAAAACAACATGTGGACAGCAACTTCTTTGTTCTTTGATCCAGACAGGAGTCAGGTGGCCCCATTCTACACCTAGCACTGGCACGGACTCACTGTGCAATCTTAGAAAGTCACTTCACCAATTCAAGTCTAAATTTCCCTGTCTAAAATTGATGATAACCAGACTCCTAGTCTCTCCATAGTGAGATTGCTTGCACTGGCTTAACTCATTCACCGAAACAACTGTAAAAGCTAGAACAGCTATTTGAAGACACTGGAGAGCAATCAATGCAGACAGGACTAGAGGAGTCACAGGCCTTGAGAGAAAGGAAGCACAGGATGTGCCCTCCACATTCACCCTGGATTTTCCCTGCAGATGCTTCTCAACTGCCACACTAGGAAACAGAACCCAAGCAAAGAGTGTGGTCTGTTGGGCTGAAGTCAGAGTTGGGGATGACAAAGTGACTCAACTCTAGGGAGCAATGTTCCAGAGAGAAGAGCCACAGAGAGGGGAACATACCTGCATTGGAATTCCCCTTGAATCTTTAGCCCACTCACTTGTGCAGAGAGTGAGAAACCGAAACCCAAGGAGAACACATCAGCTTAGTGGCTGAAGAACTGATCAACTGATCACTGATTAGTGGGGGAAGTCAGAGGCTGGAGTTCAAGCTGGATCAGGTAGAAGGAACTTGGTAAACACCTAGAGCTTTTAGCTGTGGACCCAGAAAAACTCTGAGCTTGGAGTAGAGACCCCGTCCTAGTAGCATAGACAAGACTAAAACAGATCAGACTTAACCAAGGCTTGACAGAATCAAGGAGACCTGCCGGTTCTCTATCTACCTGCTAGAACAAAATTTAACACCCTTTAGAGGAAGTTAACATAATTCACCCAAAGCCTCTCTAACTTTGTGTCCATAATGTCCACATCAAACCAAAACTATAAGGCATCCTGAAAAACAGGACCAAAACCCTGAAGTCCAAAGAAAAAACCAGATCATAGAAGTTAATCCAGAGATGACTCAAATATCACAGTTACCAGACAGGGACTTTAAAATAACTATGGTTAATATGCTTAAGGAGACAGAGGAAAAGATGGTCAAAATAGGGGAAATGATGGACAAAACAGATGAAAAAAGGGGAATATCAACTGAGATTTGGGGAAAAAAAAGAAAAATCAAATGGACATCTACCACAGAAGAAAGAATATAGCATCTGAAGTTAAGATCATTTGGATAGGCTTAATACCAGGCTGGACATAACAGAAAATGAGATTTGAGAACTGAAAGTTCAGGAAGTCAATAGAAAACACCAAACTGAGGTACAAAGAGAGAAAAATGGACAAATCAGAGCAGAGCTTAAGAAACATAGGAGGTACATGGGGCGCCTGGGTGCCTCAGTTGTTAAGCGTCTGCCTTCAGCTCAGGTCATGATCCCGGGGTCCTGGGATCAAGCCCCGCATCGGGCTCCCTGCTCGGCCAGGAGCCTGCTTCTCCCTCTCCCTCTGCCTCTCTCCCTGCTCATGCTCTCTCTCTCTCTCTCTCTGTCTCAAATGAATAAATAAAATCTTTAAAAAAAAAAAAAAGAAAAAGAAACATAGGAGGTACAAAGGTCTAGCAGTCCCATAACTAGAGTGCCCCAAGCAGGTAAGACAGATGGGGCAGAGAAAATGTTTGAAGAGCCAATGGTCAAGGATTTTACCAATTTGATGAACAACAACCCAAAGATTCAAGAAGTTCAGTGAACCCCAAGAAGAAAAAATATAAGAAAACCGTATCTATGTACCTTATAGTCAAAGCGCTGAAAACTAAAGACAAAGAACAGATTCTTTAAGGCAGCCAGAGACAAAACGACACATTGCATTCACAGGGGTAAAAATAAGTCTGAAGACTAACTTTTGGAAGCCAGAAGGCAATGAAATGACAACTTTAAAGTATTGAAAGGGAGGAAAAAAACCTCTCTAACCTAGAATTCTATATCCAGCAAAAATGTCCTTCAAAAATACAGGTGAAATAAAGATGTTTTTCATGTTCTACACTACATGACACTGCACTACCCAAACTATCAAAGGAGTTTATTTGGCTTGAAGTAGAAATGATCCCAGGTGGAAGCACAGACCTGCTGGCATGAATCAAGAGCCCTGGAAAGGGTAAATATGTGAATAAACAGAAAGAAATATTGACTGTTTAAAACAGTAATAATAATGTCTTATGGGGCTTAAAAATGTAGAAGTAAAATACAGTAAGGCAATAGTACAAAGGGTGGGACAGAGGTAAATGGGGTTAAAGTGTGAGCACGTTCGTGACTGGGCTGGAAAGGAAAGAAGGGGTAACATGAGGTGGACATGAGAGGACCACTTGAAAAGAGTATGTCTGGGAAGTCAGCCGAAGAAAACATCAAAGAAAAAATCTTAAACTGCATCATCCCTCCCAAAAAAGCAAAAAAGAAGTAATAAAGGAATAAAGACAGATGGGACAAATCAAAATTAAATAGTAAGTTGGTTGATTTAAGCCCAACAATGTAATTTAATTTAAGTGCATTACATTTAAAGGATCTAAATATTACAATTTAAGATACAGATGATCAGACTGGTTTAAAAACACGTATTAAAAACCTTAACATTCAATTCAGAAAGGTTAGAAATAGGAAGATGAAAAAAATATACCATTAACTACTTGATCTAATTGACTTCATCCAATATCTGCTGAATACACAGTCTTCACAAGTGTGCATGGGCATTTGCCAAAAGAGACCATCTGTCAGGACAAAAAGCAAGTCTAGACAATTTCAAATATTGAAATCATACAGAATATGTTCTCTGACCAAGGTGGAATTATAATAGAAACCAATAACAGAAAAATAACTAGGAAATAAACAAATATTTGGAAAATGAAGCAACAGGTTTCTAAGTAAACCAGGAGAAAAAGGAGAAATCACAATAGAAATTGGAACATGAGTTTAACTGAATGATAGTGAAAGTATGATATCAGAAAAATTATGGGATACATTTAGGCAGCACTTAGAGGAAAATCTGTAACTTTAAATGCCTGTCTTGGAAAAGGTTAGATTCAATGATCTAAAAGTCTGTCTCAAAAGCTAGAAAAAGACAAAAAGTTAAACTCAAAGTAGAAGAAAGGAAGCAATATACAGAAGAGGAGCAGAAATAAATGAAATAGAGAAAAGATGTCAGTTGAGAAAAACAATAAGGCTAAAAGTTGCATCTTTGAAAAGACTAATAAAATTGGTAACTGGCAGAACTGATTGGGGAAAACAGAAAAACATAGATTGTCAGTATCAGAAATGATAGGGAGACATTGCTCTAGGTGCTAAATACATGAGAAAAAGTAACAAAAGGAAAGTTTAAGCAGTGTCATATAAAGAAATTTGAAAATTTAGATGGAATTAATTCCTTAAAAGTAACAATTTGCTAAAAGTGGGGTGCCTGGGTGGCTCAGTCGTTAAGCGTCCGCCTTTGGCTCAGGTCATGATCCCAGGGTCCTGGGATCGAGCCCTGCATCGGGCTCTCTGCTCAGCAAGGAGCCTGCTTCTCCCTCTCCCACACACCCTGCTTGTGTTGCCTCTCTTGCCGTGTCTCTGTCAAATAAATAAAATCTTAAAAAAAAAAAAACAAAAAACAATTTGCTAAAAGTAACACATCAAGAAATAAAATAATCCTCAAAGAAAACTCCAAACCCAGAGGACTTCGGTGTTGAATTCTACCTAACATTTAAGAAATAAGTAATCCCAATCTTACACAAACTCTTCAGAAGAAACAAAAAAGAAGAAACTCCCACCTTTTTTTAGGAGGCCTATATGACACCCGAAACTGAGAAGGGCGTTGTAAGAAAGACAAATCAGAAGCCAATAAAATCTTATAAATAATAGGTACTAAAATTCTTAACAAAACAAGTAATCTAACCCAGAAATAGGAAAAAAGATAATACTTCTGACCAACTGCCATTTATGCCAGGAATGCAAGACTGACGTCACTTTCAAAATTTAATACATGTAATTCACCATATTAACAGAATAAAGGAGAGAAACATACAATCATCTCAACAGATGCAGAAAAGCATTTAATAAAGGTCAACACACGTTCAAGAAAAATCTCTCAGCAAACCAGGGACTTGATCAGGAATACCTGCAAACAAAATCTACAGTAAGCCTGACATTCAATGGTGGAACAGAAAATGCTTTTCCTCCTTAGGTCAGGAACAGGACAGCATGTCTGCTATCCCCACTTCAACTCAACATTGCACTAAGGTCCCTAAAGCACAGAAAAATAATAATATAAAGACTATAAAAGAAGATGGAAAACTATCATTATTCCCAGGTGATATGATTATGTCCATAGAAAAAATTTTAAAAGCAAACTCATGATTAATAAACAAATTTAGCAAAGCAGCTGGACACAGTCATTACCTAAGAAATCAACTGCATTTTCATACGCTAGCAACTAACAATTAGAAAAATACTTTAAATACTACTACTTACAATAGCACGAAAAAACATCAATTACTTAGGAATAAATCTAATGAAGGATGCACAAAACCTCTACACTAAAATCTATGAAATGCTGCTGAGAGAAATTAAAGGCCATTTAATACATGGAGGTCTGAGGCCACATACATAGACAGGAAATTTGATGTTGGTAAGATGTCAATTCTTCCCAAACTGATTGTAGAATCAGTGTCATCTCAGTCAAAATCCCTGCAGGATTTTTTGTGACCTTTGACAAGCTGATTCTAAAATCTGTATGGAAATGTTAAGAATTTAAATTAACCAAAACAACCTTAAAGAATCTTATGACCCCAAAACAGACAAACAGACCAATGGTTCAGAATAAAGGTCAAGACATAGATCCACATGTATACGATCTCCTGATTTACAGCTAGTGGGCAAAGGATTCTTTCCAACAAGAGGTGCTCTATCAGTCAAAAAGTAAAAATAAGAACTATGACTCCTCCCTCACACCATATACAAAAATTCCAGATAGACTTCTGATATAAAAGTAAAAGGTAAAATAATAAAACTTTTAGATAATAATATGAAAAATATCTTAATGACCCAGAGGTAGGCAAAGATTTCTTAATACAAAACAAAAAGCACTAACTACAAAAGAAAAACACTGATAAACTGGACGCTATTCGAATTAAGAACTGTTCACCAAAAAATACCACTAAGACAATGAAAGGCAGACTACAAACTGAGAGATGTTTCCAATACTTTTATCTGACAAATACCTCCTCCTGAGAATATAAAAACAATCCTTACAAATCATTAATGAAAAGACAAACAACACAACTTAAAAAGAAACCAACAGGCAAATGATGTGAGTAGGGAGATCACAAAAGCGGTATCTACAAGAATGTTCACCAATCTTTCTCAAACTCTTCCAAAAACCGGAAGAGGAGGGAACACTTCCCAACTCATTCTATGAAGCCAGCATTACCCTGATACCAAGTCCAGACAAAGACACTACAAGAAAAGAAAGCTCCAGAACAATAGCCCTCATGAATATTAATGCAAAAGTCCTCAACAAAATCTAGCAAACAGAATTCAACAGTGTGTTAAAGGACTGTACACCATGACCAGGTGCAGTTTTTTATTCCCCGATGCAAGGATGGTTCAACATAGGAAAATCAATCAGTGTAGTACACTATGCTAACAGAATAGCCACATGATCATTTCAATGGGTACTAAAAAAGCATTTGGCAAAATTTAACACCCTTTCATGATAAAAACACTCAACAAAATAGAAATAGAAGGAAACTATCTCAACACACTAAAAGCCCATACAAACAACTCACAGTTAATATCATACTCAATGGTGAAAGACTGAAAGGTTTTCCTCTAAGATCAGGAACAAGACAAGGATGCTCACTTCTGCCACTTCTATTTAACATAGTCCTGGAAGGCTTAGTCAGAGCAGTTAGACAAGAAGATCACACACGCACGCGCGCGCACACACACACACACACACCTTAATACAAAACTACAGTAATCAAAATAGTGTGGTGCTGGCATAGGACAGATATACAGACCAATAGAATAGAATAGAGAGACCAGGAATAGAGCCTCACATATATGGTTAAACAATTTTTAACAAGGGTGTTGAGACCATTCGATGAAGAAAGAACAGTCTTTTCAACAAATGGTGCTGGGAAAACTGGATATCCACATGCAAAAAAATGAATTTGGACCCTTACCTTATGCTGTATGTAAAAATTAACTCAAAATAGATCAAAGACCTAAACATGGGAGATAAAACTATAAAACTCTCAGAGGAAAAGCTTCCTGGTGTTGGATTTGGCAATGATTTCTTGGATATGACACCAAAAGCACAGGCAACAAAAGAAAAACATATACTGGGCTACATCAAAATTAAGAACTTCTGTGCATCAATGGATACAACCAGTAGAGTAAAAGGCAACCCATGGAATGGAAGAAAATATTTGCAAATCATATATCTGATAAGGAGTTTATATGCAAAATATATATTCAATAACAAAAAATAAACAGTTCAATTTAAAAATGGGTAAAAAGACTTAGACATTTCTACAAAAAAGATATATGAATGATGGATAAGTACATGAAAAGATGCTCAACACCGACAATCACTAGGGAATTACAGATGAAAACCATGAGGTGCCAGTTTACACGCATTGGGATGGTTATTATTTAAAAAAACACATAGAACATAACAATTATTGGCAAGAACATGGAGCTGCTGGGACCCTTGGGCTTTGCTGGTCGGAACGTAAAATGGTGTAGCTTGCTATGGAAAACGGTATGGTGATTCCTCGAAATATTAAAAATAGAATTACCATATGTCCCAGCAACTCCACTCCTGGGTATATACTCAAAAGAACTGAAAGCAGGAACCTGGAACAGATATTTGTACACCTATGTTCATAGCAGCATTATTCACAAGAGCCAAAAGGTGGAAACAACCCAAACGTCTATTAAAGGATGAACGGATAAACCAAATGGGGCATACACATAAAATGGGATGTCATCCAGCCTTTAAAAGGAAGGAAATTCCTGATACATGCCACAACACGGATGAACTCTAAAGATACTACGCTAAGTGAAGTAAGCCAGTTACATAAAAACAAACAGTATGTGATTTATATGGTCAAATTCATAGAGGCAGAAAGTAGAATAGTAGTTGCCAGGGACCGGGAGATGGGGGGAGGCGGGAATGGAGAGTTACTGTTAGAGTTTTAGTTTGGGAAAATGAAAAAAGTTTTGGAGATGGAGGGTGGTGATGGTTGTTGTACAACAAGGTGAATGTACTTAATGCCACCAAATTGTATACTTAAAATGATTAAAATGGTCACTTTTTTGTTATATATATTTTAACACAATAAGACAAAGTATGCTCAGGGATACTTAAGAAATAATTAAAAACTTGAGACAATTTAAATACCATCAACATTTAAATGGACGTGTAAACAGTGGCATGTGCCCAAAACGCAATACTATACAGCAATGGAGAAGTACTGCTCCGTACAACAGCGTGGACGCATCTCACAGACATTGCATTGAGTGAAACGAGCTATATACAAAAGAATACAGACTCTATAAGTCCATTTATATAATGTTTCAGAAACAGGCAAAACCAAACGATAGTGATAAAATCCAGGACAGTAGTTATTAACAGGGATGAGACATGAAGGAACTTCCCAGGGTGCTAGAAATGTTCTATCTCTTTTCTGGGTGGTGGTTACACATGTAGATACAAAATGAGAGAACAAAAGGTATTCATCAGACCATTCACATAAGATTTATGAACTTTATGTTTAATTTACCTCAATTTTATAAATTTATAAAATGATGCAAAATCGTGATGACAGAACGACAATGCCAGAAGGAACTCTGGAAGAAAGCTGTTTGGCATGTCCAGCAAACACTGTGGGGGATTATGGAGCAGGTGGTCCCTGGGCCATGCTCTGAGAAAACTGCACCAAGGAGATGCACTTTACCAGCCAAGGGAGAAAGACACTCTGTCCCTGCTGGAAATTACATTTACAAGGAGCTGCCCCCTTTTTCAGTGCTTAGGGGACAAACACAGTCCCCATCAGTCTTCTGACTGACATAACCCAGGGAAAGGTGTAAACACAGCAGTTTATATCTTCCCATTAACTCCCAATTCTCTAGTCCAAGATCTGGGAGAAATCTTTACTTTCAAAGAGCGAGGACATTCCTCACTCTTAAACAACAATCCCATGACACACTAATTTAATCCCGCATCTACGGGGACACAGAGAATGGCCTTTCCCATTCACAGACATTCAGGGTCCACATTTGCCCAACTGGAGCATCACTGTAATGGGGTCTTTGGGGACTCAGACAATATGAACGTGTAAACAGCAGGTGTTTACGGTGGCTCCATTTTCGTGTTTACATGACTGCACTGCACTCCCCATTGCAGAATATTCCAGGGAGGGCCTAGCGTATTCCATAAATGGCTTCAGAGTCTCTTGCTCCAGGTGACTTGCCCCAGCCTAGCATTCGAGAAGCACCATCCCTCCCACAAGGACACTGGCCGTGCCTAGGACATGGTGGAAGAATGAATTTCAAGCACTTACTTTCATCATTAGAAACATTCCCCAGAGATGTGTGGCTGGAATAACGTTTGTTCTCACTTTCATTGAGACATCTTTCAATCCAGCTCTCTAAAAAAAAAAACAAAAAAACAAAACAGAAAGAAAGAGAGAAAGAAGAAAGAAAATCACAGAATTGCAGAATCGCTGTTGGTGTTTGTGAAGAGACATGAGCATCATAAACACATTCGACTCAACTGCCAATTGGTTTTCATCTGAGACCTGCCCCGCTGGAACTGGGCTTTCCACAAAGCCCAATGGGCACCATTGCTGAGGAGACAAAACGGTGATTGAAGCCCCCTTAAGTATTTCTTGGTCAGATTCTACTACTTCTGGAGTATTCACAGCCCAATAATACCAACTGAGGATTATCTTTCTTTGCATCGAAGAGACATTCCTGAGAAGTCATTTGTAAAACAAAGTTTGGTCAACTAAACCACTGGTGGTGGTTTATGGATTGGTAAATTAGCAGCAGAACCCTTTATCCAAACAAAAACAAAAAGGAAAGCAGATATAACCCTGAGGTTCTGGATGAATTAGAGGAGGAGGGCAGGGACCTTGGTAGCTCCCTTCCCTTTGCCTGGTGACCCCCAAAGGGGCACTTCCAAGCACAGGCCCGAAGCCGCTGTGGGAGGAGATCTTAAAAGCTATACAATAGCTATGTAGTACTTTTAAAATCCAAAAGACTGTTTTCTTAATCTAGTTCCAAAGTCTACAAAAGTACTTTCCACAGTGCAGCATGATGTTTATTATCCATTGGGTAGAACAGCTACCATTCCTTCCTTCATTCATTCAACAACATCCACTAACTACAGTCAGCCCTCCTATAATGCTTGTTTTGAAAATCAGCATGTATTCCCATGCAAGTAATACATTAGGGAATGATCTGAGCAGAGAGCAAACTTTGTGTTTGCTTACACTCAATTTCTTCCCTAAGAAACATCAGGCGAATGCAGAAAACCACGTGTAGCCGAACCAAACCCCATGCAAAATTCACACATGCTCACACCCCAGGCATGTATCAGCTACTTGGGTTCACCACGCGCGTTATGAGCCACACGTGCCCGGCTAGCGCCCGTTCTACCACCCACCATAACTCACAAGTGGCAGCCTTTCTGACATCTGCTTCCAAAAGCAAACTTCAGGTCTTTTCCAAGGTGAAGTGCCAGACTTAATTGTCTTTCTGCACCTCTTAAACATTGAATTAACATGTGCAAAACCGTGCTATCATTTTTCTTAGATTCCTGTTTTTTTTTAATGTGTCCCTGAAAGAGCTTTTGAGTGTTATGCCCGTCATTTATTTTTCTAGCAAACTGGTTTTTAACGTGCTGTTTTGCAGAATGTAGTGATTTTTAGGATGCCTACGTGGTGTTAGAGCAGAGCTATGGCTTTGTGCTTCCGCACGGCGCTGTCCCCCGTTGTGGTCTTTATAATATAGGAGCTGGCATTAACTGAGCCCCTATTCTAATCTGCCAGGCCCTTTGCATATGTTATCTCACTGAATCCTGACAACTCCCAGAAGGAAAGGTTTCAATCTCCATTTTTCTTCCTAGAAAGCAACTGAAACTGAGATTAAGTCATGTGACTCCTCATAATTCAAAGAGACAAGATCATTAGTTAACACCTTAGGTGACATAGTCTAGAAAGGAGGCACACTGGCAAGTGAGCCGTGGGGTGGGGTGGGGTGGGGGTGGGGAGCAGGGGGACCGGGAAGAAGCCAACGCGAACAGCAGGGAGAAATGTTGGGTTTTTGTTTTATATTTTATGTCCCAACAAACTGCTCTTTTAAAAGCTGCTCCCTAAATTGTAAATAAGTAGGGGGGGAATATCCAAGTGGAGGAGCTGGAGACAGCTTGTTAAGAGGAAATGGAAAGCTGGTATTTCTGAGGAAACACTGAGCGGCAGAGAAATTCAAAACATTAAAATGCTACCCCTTTCCAAAGACACCAAGTGCACAATGTAGAAACAAAGGGCTTGCGAGGTTGTCAAAGGGGTGATGGCACAAGGTGGGTGCCTGTCATCACATCGCTTCTAAAGATGCATCGGGGTACAAATCTCCAGAATTCTTCTCAGGACTCTCCAGAATATCTCCACTCGGATCTTCTAATCCCCTCGAGTTCTGGCCCATTTTTCTCAGCAACAGGCGTGGCTGGTCTTGGACAGCAGCTCCTGAAATCTGCAGCCTCTTCCTCCACCAGAGCACACCAGCGAGAGCACCTGCTATTGTTCTGGGCCAGCCCTGGTCTTCCTAGTTAGCTATGCACATCTAGCTACTCTCACATGCGTGTGGACATGCACATGCACGTGCACACACACACACACACACACACACACCCTTTTCAGCAGACACAGGGAACTAAGAGAAACAGTCTCCCCCTCACCCATTCGCCTGCGCCAAGATCAGGTCTGTTAACACTGGAGTCCTCAAAAGGGCCAGTTCCTGCAGGTGAGACTCCCCAGGGATTGGTGGGGCCCTCTGAAGAACTCGTGCTAACATTCCGGAGGGGAGATGGCTCTGAACACCCAAGGCCGAGAGAGTGCACCACCAGCCCACAAGAGCTCAAGCCAAGGAAGAACTTTCTAGATGGCTGTGCCTCTCACCCCAAGTTGCCCAACACTGGAGAGAGATGAGTGCGGGATGATGAGAAGAGAGAGGGGAATGGAAGTGCCAGGAAAGAAAGAAGGAATCTCACCAAGGAACACTTCCCTCTACCCACAGCACCCACTCGGGTCTCTGACCCCATAGCTATGCCTGTATCCACTCGGCTATTCTTCTCCCCGGGGCAACACAGAGTCAGGGTGCTCTCTCATGCGCATGGCAGAGATCAGAAGACAGCCAGCGTGGCGCCATTTTTCTGGTTAAAGTACCCCCAATTATTTCAGCTCTTGCTTGGAGGGAGTTGTTCCCACTTCTTTGCCATCCAGTTCACCTGCATCGGACTGTCTTCCAGTTCACCAATATCCACTTGCACCTGTGGCACCCAGGATGCACCCCACAGGGTCCAGACCATGGTCTGAGCTGTGCCAAACATGGCAGAACCATCTGCTGTTCTGGACATTTGGAGTTCTTAGAGCATTCAAAGTTCTCACATTCCAGACTGCATAGATGTCACTGAGACATCTAAACAGGCCATGGGCCTTGGATCCACAGGTACTCTTTGACCTTCGTCCTCTTCCCCAGTGGAGATCTCAACAGCAGCATCTGCAACTCATGCCCCCTAAGTCAGGTTGCTCCATATGATTGCAAGGCCTCTATTTAGGTCACCTGCAGGAAAATTTATATACTTGAAAACTATTAACAATGAATTTTGGTCTTGCAAAGATCAAGAATTACTCAACCAGAATGACAGGTATACTGAACTTTTGATAAAGCGCTGTGTTCATCTAACTTACTTACTTGTAGATTATGTGATTTAATAATAATAACAAAGGTCGCCGTCCATTGGGTCTTTATGGGCCAAGCATTACGCAAATACATTACATACACCAGCATACTTAATCCTCATAACAAGCTTGAGGACGGTGCTATCAAGAAAATTAAGGCTCAGTAAGATGAGGTGACTTGTCCAAAGTCACCCAGCTAGTAAGAGGCAGGACTGCCATTCAGACTTAGATCATAACCAAAATGCTCTCTCCAAGGTGGGCTGAGCTCTCCTCCTCCTGTGTCCCATACGCTCTCCAGCACACGGTGCCAACACGGCAACGCTGATCAGTCTGCCTGGCGTTCAAACTGCTGCTGAAACTCTACGTACATATTACAATTTTTGCTAAATTCATTCACATATTTATTTGCCAGGCTTTGTTATACATAGAAGGCCCTTCTGTTTAGATCCTAAATATCTTAAGAATGAAGTCCTCTATCTCTCTATTTTTTTTTTTTTTAGATTTTATTTATTTATTTGACACAGAGAGACACAGCGAGAGAGGGAACACAAGCAGGGGGAGTGGGGGAGGGAGAAGCAGGCTTCCCGCTGAGCAGGGAGCCCGATGCGGGGCTCGATCCCAGGACCCTGGGATCATGACCTGAGCCGAAGGCAGACGCTTAACGACTGAGCCACCCAGTCACGCCCGTGTTATTCTATTTCTTTTGATTCTCACTAGCACCTGGTATGAAGCTGTTCCTATAGTAAGGTCCCAAGAAATGTTACATTATTGACACACATGACATCAAAGAATGCACAACATAGAAGTAGATCCGCATGTCTACAGAATTTCCTGATCTTTTCTTTTTTACCACACAAGGCATGAAATCGTACAACACATCAAAGTTGATTTTCTAGATAAAGAAAGCAAAATTCAGCCAGGGTCTCTGTTGTAACTTCTGGATTGAAGAAGCTATAATAAAAGCTGTGAGTGATGTAGACACAAAGAAGACTGGCTTTTGCCCTGCAGTTGTCATCTAGAAAGCCAGGCAGATGCTACTCCCCATACTCATGAGTGCAGGAAGCCTGTCCTTTCTGTCCACCTTGTACCCAGTAGCTGGCACTGTGCTTGTCCCCGTATATGTGGCACAATAAATATGTGTTGTTGAACGCACTACTTTTTTTGAAAAACATTAAGTTCCTACTGTGTCCCAGGTACTACACAAGATATTTTCACAAATGAGGCTTACATTACAGAGATTTCAGAATAATAGTATGGGGTACGTTTTAATATCTCTACTAATAGACATGAAAACCGAGGCTTGCAGCAAAAGTTCTAACACAAGGCAGGCTGTGGCCAGTGCTGCTGTATCCACACCCTGGCCTGGGACATGGGAGGAGGAGAGCTCAACTCACGCTTGGCTGCCTCCCTGCTCCCCACTGCCTCATTCTTGCTCTGTAAAAATAAATCATCTGATCTTTTAGTAAGGACCCCGCTTGCTCTAAGTGCCCAACAGGTGTGAGTTCTGCTTCTGGGCTGCAAAGCATCACTTCCCCTGACTCATCTGGGATCACGAGCAGGAAGGAGGACACCAATCCTGCCTTGTGGATTTTCACTTTCCAAGGAGTTTAACCTGCATTCCTCAGAGGAAGATCTTCATGCCTCCCCACTTTAGATTGGGATTTCTAGAAGGCCTGGTTTTTCCCTTTGCTGCAGCAAAGAACAACCAGGAAGTAACTGCATCAGGGACATGGCACGTCCACGGCTCAGAGCAGCTTCAGGAACGTGTATCTGTCTGGCGGGAGGACCCGACCAAGATGGCAGTCCAAAGCCAGAAAGTCTTCAAAGCTCACGGGGCACACTGACACAAGAACCTGATCTGAGGTTCCCAGTGCACCTCATGAGATTGAAATTCATCCCACTTTAAACATAAGGAAACTGGGGTCTAGACCGTGGCAGTGGCTGAGCCAAGGTCACACAGTCAGAGGGATTAAAGCCAGAATTCAAACCCAGACCTTCCATCTCCAAAGCCTATGCTTATTCTGCTTACCACATCATACTGGGCACAGACCAGTGATTCTATCTTAGGCTAGCCACCCATCCATTCATTCATTTTGCACATCGTTATCAAGTGCCTTCCGTGTAAAGTTGCAACAGAAGAGACGATGCATACAATTTAACAGGGGGCCAATATATTACAGCAAGATCTCTCTGGTGGACCAGGGTCTCAGGACCTGAAAATATCTTGTTTATTTATTCCTGTTTTATTATTTATTTCTCCCACCTTAAAAATGTTAAGTTCTAATAACCTTGTCCACCTTTGCCATGCTTCGTCCCCAGGCACCTGGCTCAGTGTCAGGCTCCTGGCTGCTGGGGGTGGGTTGTGAGGAAGTAAAGTAGGGTGAGAGAACAGGATGAGGGATGAGGGAGCCTCCCCCAGGAAGGCCTCTGAGAAGTAGCAGCATCTGAGCAGACACTGAGTGCAGTGAGGGCGTAAGGCTTGCAAAGGTCCACAGAGAGGGGACCGCAGAGGCGAAGGCCCTGAGGTGGGATCATGGGTGGCTGGTGATCATGGGTGAAGGGATGGCAAGAAGGTCCTGTGGCTGATGGAGTGACCAAGGGGGAGATAGTACAAGATGAAAGAGAAGACAGAGGCAGGCCAGGAAGAATGTGGGGTTCAGAGTTAGAACACCTGGATTTCAAATCCCAGCCCTGCCACTTAATAGATATGTAATGTTGGGATGATTCCTGAACCTTCCAAAAGCCCTACCTTCCAGGTTCTCCAAAGATTAACTGAAATAATGCAGGTGAAGCACTTAGCAGGCTTGGCTTTGTGGGCCGTGGAACGATGAGGAAAGCATGGTCTCTGTCCAGTAGGAGCTCACAGCCGAGTGGTGAGGACAGACAGTAAAGGCCATGTCCAGCATTTACTGAGCTTTCTCCCCCCACGCCAGTCACCCTGCTCCACATGCCTCCCCTCCACTCCTCACAGCAACTCTGAAACAGAGACTTGAATGATTCTGGTTCGGGAGGAGGCCCTGGAGCCTCAGAGACGCTGGGTAAAGGCAGCCCTCTGGCTGGTGGCCGAGCCGGGTCAGGTCTGGCTGCCTCTAAGGCTGGTGTGCTCTCACTGGGGCACACAGCCTCAAGAAGCCGGCAGGGAACCCGGACTGGTCTGTTACTCTAACAGCGAGCCGCGGAAGCACAGAGGAGGGAGCTTCCATGTCGGCCTTCACGTAGGAGCGGGCATTTCACCCGGTCCTTAAAGGATTCGGCACCTGCCAGACGGAAGAGGGCAGGAGGGCCAGGTCACGGACAAAAGCACAAAGTGGGTTCCGGGAAAGGGGACGAGCCCGCTGACCGGGGACCGGAGGAGTGGCGGGGGACAGGTGGGAGAGTCTGGGAGGAGCGGATTGCCAAGGCCTCACCCACCAGGCCGAGAAGCCTACAGGCTGCTGGGAGCCAGCCGTCATTTTTAAGCAGTGGGGGAGTGATACGACGAGCTTTGTTTCTGAGGAACTGGATGAGAACAGGGAGTTCCTGACTTATGCAACACCTCAAGAAAATGCTGCCTGACTTACGAAGTGCCACCGGGTTTTAAGAGAAGGCGTTATTCATACTCTTTGTATCAACAGTCTTTCAGGGCCCTGTGCTGGGGCCTATTTTAGGAACTCACAGCTTTAGAAATGCTACATCAAAAAGTTGACACGTCACACTCCCAGCTACCAAGGGAGGACCAGACCCCCAGTCCTGGAGGTGCCACGGTGCCCCCCGCCCCCGTCTCCCCTCCCCCAGGCGCGGCCATTACCAGTGGAACCATGCCAACAAGGCCTGCTCCTGTCTCCCCCAGCCCCAGGGCGTGATCTCCTCTTCATCATTCTCTCTCTCGGCCCCAGTTTCCCTCTGCCCTGGGCTCCCCACCGTGGTGACACTCGGGAACACATGGAAAGTCTGGGCCCAGGAAGCGGGCAGCTGTGGCCTCTGGCGGGGGGGTGGGGGGGGCAATAGGTCAGTGGGTTGCCATGGCAACACCACAGGCCCTGCCCCAGGGGCCGCTGGGTTCCAGGAAGGGGTCCTCACGTTGCCTCCAGGGGGCCACCCCACCCTGCCCCGGCTTGTATTCTGTCCCTCGCTCACCAAACATTGCTTTAGCGCCAACTGTTTGCCAGGCCCTGAGGTTCTCGTGATGGACACTGCAGACAAAGTCCCTGCCCTCAGGGAGCGTGTAATCTGTGGTGGAGATGGACAGGAACAAATATGCAAGATGACTTGAGAGTGTAAGGAGTGTTAGGAAGAAAATGAGGCCATGGAATGGGATAAAGACAGACGGGGGTGTTGTTTGAGGTAGCGGGACATTGAGGGCCTGTTGGAAGAGGGGATGTTGGAGCAAGGGCACAGACCTGAGGAGGGAGTGGGTTTAAAAACCAGTGTGGCGGGGAGAGGGAGGACGGATGAGAGCAACAGGAAACAAAGTCAGAGGTAGGAAGGGCCGAACGCATGTAGGCACTTGCTGGCCCTAGTAAGAACCCCACACTTATCCCAAATGTGCTAAGAAGCTGCTGAAGGGCCTGAAGCAGGTGACATGAACTGCAGTGGCTCAGAAAGCGGAGCCTACTAGGGGCCGTACGTTCATTCACCCCACTGTCGGCTGGTGAGGTACCTGTGGGGTACCATGGGCCAGGCTCTGCTCTGCACGGTAGGGGCACAGCAGCAAACCAACGTTTCTGTCCTCAAGGAAGGTTAGAGTTTAGTGCGAGAGTCAGCTGTTAATTGAGATGGGATTCCCGAGAGAGCCGCAGAAGAGAATAAAATGGAGTCTGATCTAATGTGTGAGTCAGGGAAGCTTCTCGGAGGAGGCGGCATTAACCTGACAGCTGAAGACTCTGAAGGCATTATGTTGCCACCCCAGGTAAACAGGTGGGAGGAGTGTTCCTGGCGGAAGGAACATCATGTGCAAAGGCCCTGAAGCTGGCCGAAGAATGATGCATTCAAGACACTGACGAGCAGCCTGAGTGCAAAGGCCCACATGCATTCGGGGACTAATTCAGCCTGTGTCTGTTGAGGCCGTTCTGTTTGACCAGCACTCTGTAAGATGCTATGGCGCATGTACACATAAAAACCCTGCCTCTGTACTTAGGACCAAGTTAAAGAGCCTGGATTTTGTTCAACAGGTGATGGGGAACCTCTAAAAGTTGCTGAGTAGAGTGCCACATAAACAAAACCATTCTAGGGGCGCCTGGGTGGCTCGGTTGGTTGAGCGTCTGACTCTTGGTTTCAACTCAGATCATGATCTCAAGGTCATGACCTCAAGATTGTGAGATCGAGGCCCAAGTTGGGTTGGGCTCGGCTCAGCAGGGCGTCTGCTGGAGATCCTCTCCCTTTCCCTCTGCCCCTCCCCACTGCACATGTGTGCGCACTCTCTCTCTCTTAAAATAAACAAATAAATCTTTAAAAAACAAAACCAAAAACTGTTCTGTGGGCAGCTCCATCTGGTGCTGCTAAACAACACAATCTCAGAGGGGAGAGAAAGAGAAGCAGGAGACCACAGGATTATCACAAACTTTGGAGACTGAAAAGCCACATTATTAATAATTTTGCCAGGACCACATGTGTAAGCCAGGACTGTCCCAGGCAAACCGGGACTTAACAGTCCCCCTGGGTAGGAGGCCACTGAAAGAGTCTAATGAAGTCTAAGTGGCTGAGAACAGAGGCAGCGAGATGAGAAAAGATAAGAACTCTGCCCTCTTTCCACCCAGCCGTTTCACTACTCTAGCTGGTCCAGGACACCGGGGTCCCCATGTCCCTATATCTCTTCCTCACCTGCTGGGATCTCAATCACAGAGTGAGGACGTGGGTCTGAGGTGACAGTAATGACATGTCCTAGAATGTGGCCTCCCACATCTTCACCAACATCAGCACCGTAGCTCCCTCTCAGAGCATCAGTGCTGGGCTCCTGGTCATTTACGGGGGTTATGTCGTTCAGTCACAGCAGTGCAGATGGGGAAGGTACGCACTACACAGATGTGTGGCCAGGACAACGAGGAGTGTGAATGGCTTGGTGCACAGTTATCCCCACACCCCTGGCCTCAGGATGTGCCCACTGGGTCGTCTTTGTCCCTGTAGCTGATGGGTGCTCATTGCGCACAGGGGCCAGGGTGCTCAGATGCCACGTGCACTGAAACCTCAGCCCACTGACTATCTGCTCAACACCCTATGGCCTGGGCCTATCTCCCTGCAAAGATGGAGACAGGACTTGCTTCCTCCTTCAATTTAACCCTTTATGGTGATGAGACTCCCAATCAATAACCCCACTCACTCTCCTTGCAGTGCTTGCTAAAAAACACCCTCGCCAGTTCACCTTTTCACTTTTCTTTTCCTTAAAAATCTGAGCCATGGGGGCGCCTGGGTGTCTCGATTGAGTGTCCAACTCTTGGTTTCGGCTCAGGTCACAATCTTGGGGTCCTGAGATCGAGATCCGCTTCGGGCTCTGCGCTCATGCAGAGTCTGCTTGGGATTCTTTCCCCCTCCCTCTGCTCATGCTCTCTCTGTCAATCAATCAATCAATCAATCAATCAATAAATGAAATATTTTTTAAAAACTGAGCTGTGTTTTCATGTCTTCCCCAATTCTAATATATTCCTTTAAAAAATAACCCTCCCCCAAAATCCCACTGTAGGTGTGCCTCAGTTTCCACTTCAATTAAATAAGAATTCCTGCTTCGGAAGGCCACGGTGAGACTCCTCTAAGGCCGATGATGGACGAGAGTCTCTGAGGAGACTGACGTGCTGACCAAACACAAGGCCGTCTTGCTTCTGCCACCAGGCAGCACCACTCTTCCTAACCCTCCTCAGCCTTGGTGCTCTCCCATCCGCCCAAACTACTCACTCTTTGTTTCTAGGGGCCTCTCCGGACTCCCCAAGTTCACCTGCTGGCCATGCTGGCTCCCCATTTGGACCCTGGGGAGCCTCTCCTGCAGACCTGGAAACTAGCAAGTGTCGGGGCCAAGCCCCCCAACTCTTGACCGCAGTGAGGAAGCCCCACCTGTCGGCTGGGGGATCCAATACAGAGACAAGGACGAGAAGGCCTGACTGCTGAGTCTCGCTGTCTCACTGGTTTGTGAACTGGACCACATACTACCTTTCTGAGCCTCAGTTTCTCTGTCTGTTGTAGTTACAATAACTACCACTGTGTGAGCCTCCATTTTGAACCACTCTGCTGAACTGCTCACATCCTCTTCTTGTAATTACTTCATACATAGGAATTATCATCTCCTTTTATGGATGGGGGAAGCAGGGCCAGAGAGAAAGACCTGGATGAAAAAAGCTAAGAACTCTGCCTTCTTTTTGGCTAACGGTACTCACTCCCTTAGCCGGTCCATGTGGCCAATGGCCTTGTGTGTCTTCCTCACCAGCCGGGGTCTCAATCACGGCAGAATGCAGGTGAGTCCAAGGTGACACTAATGTCATCTCCTGGAACGTGGCCTCCCAATGCCAGCAGCGTCATCTTCAGGATGATTTGCCCCAAATCACACAGCTGGTAAGCAGCGGGGCCCGGATTTGACCCTGAATCTAACCTATTAACTTATTTTTTTCTTCAATTTTTCATTCAAATATTACTTATTGGGCAACTACTACCAGACACTATTCTGGGCTCTGAAGATACAACAGTAAACAAAATACACAAAGTCACTGTTCACAAGCAAGCAACAAAAATAGAACTTAAAAGAATCCACAGGTGAAAGAATATCTTTAAAGAATGACAATTCGACTCAAAACAAGTCAGCAGTTACACCTAACCGTTACCTTACACTAGAATACCCGAAGTTACATAGGCCTTCAGGTCTCATTGCGAGTACTGAGCTGCGTCTAACATAATACCAAGCACACAACAGGTGCTCAGTAATGTTACTGCCCCTTCTCACTTCAGGAAAACTCAGCATAGAAAACTCTAAAGCGGTCACCGAGATGAATGAAGGCGTCATTACTGGCAACAGACAAGAATTAACGAGGAAACCCCGGAGGTGCCCCAGTGGCGTCAGCTCAGAGATCACAGACTCACCAACAGTCCCCGGAGACTAGAAGAAATTAAAGCTAAGGTGTTCGGTGCCATCTCCTGTTGAAGATACATTCCACGTAAAAGCAGATCTCTGCTCTGAAAATGTCCCTGGCAACACCGGAGTTAACATGCCCACCTGCATAAACAGGCTGTAAAAACTTCACTTTCCCTCGACCTTTGCGGGGGAGCACACCTACCACTACCTAATGCTGGCAGACGTTTCCTTCGTTTCTATTTCTATGATTACAACATTATTAAAACATATAAAAATCTGAAAAAATTTTACTGGGGCCAAGGCTCCTCGCTGTGCACAGCATCTGACGTTATTTGCTTCTAGACATCACTGCCTTTTCTAGTCTGTGTGTTTGCTTTGCCGCCTCCGCATTTCTTCTCACTCCCTCTATGGGGGGATGGGGCCTCCCCCCGGAACCTCGGGAGCCAGCCACTCCCGACGGCAGGACCCAAACGGACTTCAAACTAGTCTGAACTTTGGAGATAAATCCCCAAGACATCCTTCTCTTCAGCAAAATGCTTTTTTCTTTCCTGTGTTAATTGATCCTCAAAAATCTTTAAAAAAAAAAACAACTATATTTTAAAATGTTGAAAGGAGAAACCTATTCATCCACAATCCCACCCCTTTCACATATGAATACTTGTCCTTTTTCTCGGTGCTTCCCGTCTAATGTCCACATGTGCACATATATGAACTATATCCCCAGCGGACGAACATACAGTTTCTACTCATTTTCCCCTTAACATTCCATTGTGCAGATTTTTTCCTGTTTTGCTAGCCCTCGTAGTTATCATTCAAAGATGCCCAGTGTTCCCTTGAGCTAATATACCTATTTTTATAATGTCTTCATGAACAAGTTGGTGCATATTTTTTCTCTCTTTAGAATTATTTCCTGAGAGTCACCTAGGAGGAGGAAAAGCAAGCACATGGGCTTAGGAACTAGCCAGAAATGAGTGCCCTGAATTCCGGCCTTTGAACTTTAGGCAAAGTCTCCAAACCTCAGTGTCCCCTTGTGTAAAATGTGGAGCATGATAATCTGCCCACCTCATCTTAATGGTATGAGATGTGGAAAGCTCTTAGCATAGCGCCTGTTCTAGAACCACGGAACCACTATGATTCCCAAGGACCTGTCTATGTCAGAGGCACTTTGTGTGTTTTAACGACGCTGTAGGTGTTAAGCACACAGCCCGTGGAGCTCAACTGCCAGGTTGAAGTCTGATTTCCTTGCTGTGTGACCTGGGGTGAGGGACTCAACCTCCTCGAGCCTCAGTTTTTTGTTTTTAAATCTGCAAAAGGGGGGTGGTCATAACAGCACCTCATGGAATTTCTATGAGATTCAGGTGAACAACGCATAGAGTGTTCACATGATAAGCACTGTGAAAGTCTTAGCTATTATAATTTTCACACCTTGCCCACCCCCAAGGCATGCTGTACTAGTCCCTTCTGTTAGCATTCTTTTGGTTTGATTCTTAGATCTTTTGGTGCAGCAAAGAACCTTGGAAGCCAGGAGGACACTAATTCTACTGCTCCCCTTACAAGGGACTAAGCTCTGCAACCCTAGGCAAATTAGTTAACCTCATGAGCCTCAATTTCCTTCCTATATATAAACAAAAAGCTACCCCATGAAGTTACCAAGAGGATTAGGACAAAGAATATAAGCTCCTTAAGGGCTGACTGTACCTTATTCACCCCACCCGCATAATTTTAGTTCCCTAAGGATGGAGCTTGGCATAGAATTGCAGATCAATGAGGAGAGGGTGGAGGAAAAGGAATGAATAGCACCAGCAACCATGCATGGCACCTAGAAGTGGCTCCGAAGAGGGCCAGCTCAGCCATAGTTAATCAAGTACTTACCTGCATGGAGCCGTGAGCCACATTTCCTAGAAAGTAAGCAAAGAGATGCAGCGTTCTTCATAATATGAAGGATGGATTGACATATCCTTTTTTAAAAAAGATTTTATTTATTTGAGAGAGAGAGCGAGAGAGAGCACGGGGGGGGGGGGCTGCTTAACGTGCATGATCTCATTATATTCTCTTAACCCTGGAAAGTACAGCGTAGATGCTTTCACAACGAAGAAAACTGAAAGCTTCAGAGGGAGAGGGAGAAGCAGACTCCCAACTGAGCAGGGAGCCTGACAGAGGGCTTGATCCCAGCACCCCAAGATCATGACCTGAGCCAAAGGCAGACGCTTAACCAACTGAGCCACCCAGGTGCCCCAGATTGACTCACATCTTAAGTAAATATTTATTGAGCACTGACTTGTGCAAGACACCCTAGTAAATGCTTTGCCCTGGGCTAAGCCCAGATAGTGATGACACGGGGAAATCTTGAGAAACAAAGGAGGAAGCGTCAAGTAAACATGTAAAATGAGGATGGAAATATGTGTGCACTTTAGTGTACGTGGGTAAGTCCACCATGAGGCACAGTTACGACAGTCAGCTCTATGTGGGAGGGAAACCACCATCCCCCTTCCTTATGACCCTGTGTAGAGATGGCCTGGTTTAAAGAAAGCATGATCAGCTTTGGTGCCCTAACTGACCTCAGGGTGGATACCTCTTGCTATATGAGCCAATGTGTGTGACTGAAGCCACTGAGTGGCAGTTTCACTAAGAATAAACTGGGAAAGGAGCACATGGGTGGCTCAGTTGGTTAAGCGTCTGCCTTTAGCTCAGGTCATGATCTTGGGGTCCTGGGATTGGGCTCCCTGCTCAGCGGGGAGTCTGCTTCTCCCTCTGCCTCTGCTCCGCCCCCTGCTTGTGCTCACGCGCGCGCGCTCTCTCTCAAATAAACAAATAAAATCTTAAATTAAAAACAAAAGAACAAACTGGGAAAGACCTGCCTAGCTCGCAGGTTCATGAGGTCATGTATTGAAAAGACTGAACACAGCGGAAGTGTTGTATAAAAGTTTGCTTTCTTCTCCTATGGGATCCTTATAGGGTGGGGGAGGAGAGAAGACAAGTCTTGGAAGCTACTAAGGGAACACAAGGAGAAGAACATGGAGCTCAAAGCACCTTTTGTTTACTGAGCTTTTATGACATGCCAAGGCCCTGTGCTGACCCTTTTCAACACTTTACTTCATTTAATCCTCACAATACCCAGTGAGGTGGGTACTATGCATGGCCCTACTTTACTGGCAAGCAAACTGAGGCTCAGAGAGCTTACCTCACTTGCTGAGTTCATACATCTAGCTTACAGCCAAGCCAGTTCTCACCAAGCCTTTGGGATTCCAGAGCCAGAGCTGTTAATGATTGGGTCGATGATTGCAAACTCCCCCCGTTAATGATTGTATCTGTGACTGCAAACTGTAACACGCTATGCAGATGGAAGGTGCTGTTTTATTTTAACACCAAGCTTTTTGTGCTGAACCTATTATAAGGAAAATCATGCCTGTAAGTAAATAGATACGAAGCCCTGATCATGTGTGTAAGATGTCAGATTTGCCAAAGTAACTGGCAGGCGGGGGTACCTCCCCAGTGGTGGTGCCAGGTTGAGTTTAGAAGCTCGGGAAATGATTTGAGACGAAAGGTACACAGTGCACCGAGGCACCCCTGAAGGAAGGAGCGCCCGTGGGCGTCCTCAGTCAGCAGCCTGTTGCCAAAGTGACATTGAGGTCCCATGGCAGCCAGACACCCACTGCCACCCTTGACAGTGAGCTCCCAAGAACCGCAGTGTGGACTGCTGTCTCCCCCCACCATCAGGGATCAGGGATGACTTGGCCTCCTGAACTTCTTTAGGTAGTAGAGGAGGTGGGGTAGCATGGACATCTCTCGGGTTTTCCTTCTAACTCTAGGTTTGGGGAGGCAAGGAGGCAGCCTGGCTCCCAAAAATCAGAAAAATCTGTGTTCAAAACCTGGTTTGACACCCCACCTGTTTGGCCTGGACACATTAACTTGGCTCTTGGAATCTCAGTTTCCTCACTGTAAAACAGGGATCATGATACCAAAGTTTCAGTATAAGAATGAAATGAGGTAACATACATGAGCAGTTAACACAGAGCATGGAAGAGATGATACATTTTATTAATCTGTTACCCAGTTTCAAAAGGGGGGGGGGTCACTTTACTAAAAATGAACCTAACAGGCTTGAAAATAACTCATTCAGTCAGCCTGACATCAATTACCAAAATGATTTCAATGTAGTTTCTTTCTTCCCTCCCATTCTTTGCTTCTCAAAAATGATCTATGTGTCAGTATATAGTCTTCAGGTACTATCTACAATCATACAGCTTTGGTGGAGCTTTTTGTTTGTTTTCTAATCTCTCAATACCATGAAAACCTCTGCATAACACCCAGACCTATAGGGAGTCCCTTTTTTAGGTTGCTCATCTCTTGGATCCCTCTACATCCCCGGTGTGCTTTCCCAGCCGTGCTCCAGGTGAAGCTCCCACCTGGTGCGGGGTGCCTGTGGGGCAGGTCTGGGAGGACAGATCTCCCTGCTCCCAGCACCTCCTCGGCTGTGCCCGGGGAGGTAGCCCAGGCAGAGAGCTCCCTGCCGCCTGGGCACCCTGAGGAAACCCCAACGAACACAGAAATAATTCATTCTTCTAATCGCAGCAAAGTTTTCAAACTTTAAAACGGAGCCTTGATTAGAAGAAAAGCTGTGGTTTTTTTCCAAAAGCCTGGCGTTTCTGAAAAGGTCCCCTACCCAAACCACAGCAACCTCAAAAACTCTGCCCACTGAGCTGAAAATAAAAGTTCGTGGAGACCAAAGCCTCTCTCACAATAACTACTCAACGCTTTGGAAATCTTCTTTCCAATGCTTGGAAGTTTCAACGATTTAACTGAGGGCTTCTCTAGCCCTCTGGAATCTCTCTTCCATGTAAACTCCCAGGGCTTTCTCAGCCAACATTGTTTATTTTGTATGAGGTCAAATAATGCTTTTATAGAGAATCTACTTCACTTTTGGAAAATGAGTCATTAAGTAGAAGAAATTAAACTCCTAGAAAAAGAGATAATATAGCCTTTTTTTGTAGTCACAGAAGGATGACACAAAACTAGTTGGTTTTCTTTTGGGTGGGATAAAAAACTAGTATAGGCACATCCTAATTCCTAATTCCTCTCCCACTCTAGATGTATTATCAGCAGTGGAACGGGACCCAGCAAAGAAAACATGGCAAAGTATTTAAAGTAATCAATATCACATCATAATTGAGTGTGTGCCATGGGCTCAATTCCGGAACTTTATAAAATCCAAATAACTTCAATAAGAACCCGGCTTACCCATGAGCATTTAGAATCAGTACACAAATTAGAAGTACATTACACCCCCTATGGACACCTCAAATCTAGACTAATCGTACTGAAAAAGATGATGTGGGACTCAAAAAAAATCACTCATGCTCATCTTTTAAAAATTATACATACAATAACTGTAACGTTCAAAGAAATCCCTTTCTTCAAAAGTCTAATGATAGCGTGAAATGATTTCGCAGCAATCACAAGATTCAAAACAAATACGCTGTCGTAATTTTCGTCACGAAATGCATCTATGCCTCAAACATTAGATGCTGCTAGTGCAATTAGCAATCACTAGTCACTTTTCAGATTATTCAAATGACAGTTTAAAATCTAGTTCAAGAGTAGTTCCCTCGTGTTGACTGAGTGCATTTTCTCCAACAAGATGGATTCAGGGGATCAATGCTTATGAAGTGGTAATTCTCCATTCCGATTAAATAAAAATCTGCCATGTTCATCAATCACATTTAGGCTGCATCTAAACAACACTGACCTTGAGCACAATGGGTTAACCAGAAAACATGCAGGACACAAAGTGCTAACTAACCTTCACTGGACTGCAGCCTTTTCAAAGGCTTTCTTGTTATCCCTTTAAATTAAAACAAGACCATCATGACAATGGAAACCCACCGTGTCCAGATTCACCTGTCTACTAATAATTACTGATTGCTCAGAGGCAGATGATGCTTTTATGTTTTATTGGGGATTAACCAACCACACAAGTGGAAACTACATATATATTTGGAAGTTATTCTGCTCTGAGGATCAGCTTGAACACAACAAAAACCAGATAATCTACTGGTATAGGGCAATACAGCCCTAGTTACCTAGGTTTGGATCATATTCAACTGAACACTGAATGGCCGAATTTCATTCTTTTCTGGTTTTATGATCTCTCTCTCAAAGTGGTTAACATTTCAAAAATTCAAAAATCACAATATAGATAAAAAGCACATGATAAAAGCAGAAACAGAACAGGTGAACATTATGGTCCTTGCATTAAAAAAAAGATGCAAGAAAGGCAAAAGAACGAAACTCTTTCTGTGTATCTTGCTAAACCGAGTTTCAGAGAGTGGCTCGCTTGAAACCAAATTTTCCACTTCCTGGAAATTAAGGGTAAAATTGTTGTCTTTAAAACGGTGATGCCTACAAGGGGAAAGGGGGGCAGGAACGGAGAACATAGGCCTTCCCATTCCAGAACGGGAAGGGTCTCGGGGGCTGTGGAGGGGCCTCCGGCAGAGGGGTGGAAGCTGGGTCCACTCTGAGGGCCCCGTGGAACTTCCTTCCAGGACTCAAATTCCAACCGACAGGTGTTGCCTCTACCAGGACACATTTTCTACTTCCTTTAACAAACTGGACAACACAAGGATGAAATCATGGCAAGTGGGAGCACCTACTATGCCTTCTTCATGGGAAAGGTAGGGAAATGAGAATGAAATTAATCCCTCCTTCCAAACTTTAGAAAAGAATGATTTATCCTGACCTTAGAGCCGAGGCTCTAGCTGTGCAGTACAGAAAATATCTGGAGACGCTGAAACAGTCTGCATTTGTTTCAGGATTCTTATGCCCTTTTCCCAACTAGACACACAGAACGCGGCGTAGGAAGACCAGATGAATATTTTTAATAACAATATCTGCCACTTACTGAGCAATTTCTAGAAGCCAGGCTTAACTTAATGTGTGTGATCTCATTATGTTCTCTGAGCCCTGGAACGTACGGTGTAGATGCTTGCACACAGAAGAAAACTGAAAGCTTCGAGAAGTTAGGTCATTTGCCCTGGGTCACACAGCTAGAAAGCGACTGAGCTGGGACTTAAACCTTGGTCTGTCTGACAGCAAAGCTTATGTTCTTTTCATTAAGTCAGATCACATTCACCTCCAGTCATAGGTTAACACACGTCTGGGAATGACTGCTAGCTGCAATACACTGTTTGTTAAGTCACCTGAAGGCTACGTCTATTCACACATGGCCTCATGGCTTTTGCGCCTTTAGTTTAATCTTGCAGAGCTATGTCTGTATGTGAGCACGAAGAAAGCTCGGACATTCTCAGTGACAAAGCAAGTGTTAACTCAACCTCGAATGAATCCCAAAGACTAAAGTACATTTTACATCTGTAGTAAAGATATGAATGCTTTATCTCCCTATTTTTGCCAACAACAGTTAAAAATTCTGTCTCCACAGTTGAATGGACTATCCTGCCACTTTCATATAGGGACAAAATAGCAAGTCCTTTGCTTTCACTAAAATGATATATGCTTTACTGGACATGCTTTCCAACACAACCCTCTCCCTCACTAGAAGAAGGAGGAGGAAGAGGAGGGGGAGGAGGGGAAAGACGAAGGGGAGGAGGAAGAAGAGGAATAGAAGGAGGAGGAAGAGGAGGAGAAGGGGGAGCAGGAGAAGGAGGAGGAGGAGAGGAGGAAGGGGAAGAGGAGGAGAGGGAGGAGGAGGAGAGGGAGGGGGAGGAGGAGAAGGAACAAGAAGAAGAAGTCATCAGTAAAGCCTGTGACTAAGAGCGTGGACCACACGTAGGTTAGGCCACCTACTCCCTTCACGGGTCTCCTTTATCTGCCCCAGAAACCACTGCATATAATGGAGCAGATCATAATTGTACCCATAACATATATTTTAAAATACAACTAATAATGCATTTATTTTTTTCAACTAATAATGCATTTAAAGCACTTAGTTCATGCCTGCCATGTGAAAGGCATGTAGCAAAGTTTTAAAACATAAATGCAAAGCTAGATTCAGCACTTGCACACTGCGTCAGGAAAAGTCAGGTGAGCACGGTGGATCTTGCTCCCCGAGCAATCACGGTCTGTCTTACCAGCCCAGCTTCTAATGCTCAGAAACTTACTGAACACTTTATAGCTCCTAGCTTCAATTTTTGTCTCTAGCCTGTTGGCGTCCCCATTTTCACTGTGAATAATAACAGTTCCTTCTTTATAGGGTTGTTGTGAGCACTAAATAAAAATGCTCAGTAGCGCAGCAGAGACAGGTACGGACTATGTTACCTATGGCCTCTTTCACATTTTATACAAGGGCCCTTTCAGATGCTTGGATCAGTTCCATTACAACATTGGGGCTCATCAAGAGTAAGCTTCCAGATCAAGGGCACCCAGCTTTATGGGGCCCCCAGAAGGTAGCAACCTTCCGGTCACCATGCTCTACCTTCTTCACCCCAGATGGTGGTTTTCCTCTTTATAGCGCTTATCACTCACTGAAATTACCTATTTTGTGTGTGTGTGTGTGTGTGTGTGTGTGTGTGTGTGTTACCTTGTTTGTCTAGAATTTATGCTTCAGAAGAGCACTGACGGCATTTTTGTTAAGCCCAGCATCCAGGAGAGTGTAGGGCACACAGGAGACGCGTAGTTTTCTTGAATGACTAAAGCAAGCTAAACTGTGCCCAAAATCATCATTCAACCACTCTGATACGCTGTCTTCCATCACGGCCATCTTTTAAAATCCCCTCCAAATGAAGAATCACAGGACTCCTTCAGGGACGTTTTCTCTGGGGGCCAAGACTAAAACTTTCCGTGCTTCTCTGCTTTCGCCCATACATTGTCCTTCTCACCAAGTGGACTTCAAACCCATCCAAGGCCAGAGGCATCACCAAGCCCTGCCAGGCTAGCACTCTAGTGGGGCCCACGGGAGGTGGGCTGGCTGGGGCAAAGGGACAGGCTTTCCCAGTCTGGTCTCATAAAAGCTGTGGCCCCAACTCAAGTTCCAGACCCTCTTTCATCCTACCAAAGGGACACTGCAGAATTACAGTAAGGCTTAAATGACTAGTGTGTGAAAAAGGGCCTGTGATGGGGATGACCCATAGGGGTACTTGACAAGAAAGCACATCCTTTCGTTCAGGCTCCAAGAGGCATCTACATGTCCCCTGGCGCTCACAGTTCTCAGGGTGTCCACGCCTTCCCTCGTCAAATGTACTGCAAAGTCCTTGACGGCAGAGACTGTGGCCTTGTCCATCCTGCCACCCAGAAGGAGCTCAGTGAGTGAGACTGAATAAAACCTCCGGTAAATTCACGCTAAGTAATTTTCTTTCACTTTTACCTGACGCTTCCAAATCATCTGTCTTTGAGTTCATTCTCTCTCCCCTATAGCCTTAATAAAACCGCACAGATATCTCAAGTAGAGTGGAAGGGGCAAAAAGAAGAGTAGACATTCCTTGCACATTTTCCATCCCGCAGAGCCCTGCAGGGGCAGCTGAAGAGGGTCCCAATTGACCCGCAGAACACATACGGTGGGCTCTCAGGGGCTTGTGTAAGTGGAGGTCTGCCCATCTGGCACCCCATGCTGTGATGTCACCATTCTATGCCTTTTCAGCCTTTTCCATGCGGACACCAAGGCAAACACACACACACACACACACACGCCAACTTGACTTAGAATCACCACCTTACTGTGTTAGAAATGGAAGAGAAACCCTGTGCTTGATTCAGGTCACAATTACATCCCTCTCTTGGAGTGTTTAGAGGATCGATGTCCGGAAAAATGCTTCACAGAGTACCTGGCAGATTCCACATACGCAATACAGGCAGGTAACTGTATGGAAAAATTTTAGGTGGGCCCTAGCAATCTTTACATCCAATCCATTCAACTATAGATGAGGCAACAGAGTATCAGGGAGAAGGGAAGGATTCCTCTGCTCAAATTATCACCAGGAGGGGTGGCTAGGTGTGAGAATACCCTCACCTCTTTCTAAAAGTTTGTGCAAGGGAGAATGGAGTCTGGTTTTTCCTTTGATGGCAACATTTCCCTACTTGGGCCAGTGTGTATACCTCTCCCACAGAGGTGAGGGTCTGTGATGTTGGCTTCATCATCTGGAGGCATTTCAGTGTTTCCTAAACTGATGCTGGGTATAGCCCCCCAAAATTCAGTGTCTTAAGGAATGCACCTTAGGTATAATTAAGAAAGGAAATTATAGACCTTTAAAAAGTGGTTATCCAAGGTCCTTCTTGACTCTTAAAATCCTAATAGATGACTCACCAAAATATTTTAGTATATTAGTGTGGGGAGAGATGCACTAATTGTGCAGTGGGTCTCAGTTCAGATAGCGGTAACCAGCTCACATATGCTTCCTGGGTTCTACAAGTGAAGAGGTTTCCTGGATCCTATCATAAAGAGGTTTGTATCTAATTTATCAGAAAATCCCAGACTGTAAGCTGTCTAAGGTTTCATTTTACAGGCAATGAAAATCTGAAAAAGCTATATAAGATTTACCTAAAGTAACATTTATGAGCGGCTGAGTCGGAATTATAACTCAGAGCTTTTCCCACTTTACAAAGGAGGAAAAAAAGAAAAAACTGGATAGGATCTCCCCGCTCCCCTACCCCCAGATTTCAGACCAGGCGCCTCCTTCTCTCCTCTTTCCCACCTTGTTCTATCCCCTCACCCTTTTAAGATTGAATTTGAGAAGGAGCGACGAGAAATTCATCCTGGGTGACCTCCGGGGCATGAGGAAGAAAAGCCAGAACGTCTCACGTGGGTGAGCTTGTGGCTCGTGGGGGAGGCGGGCGCACTGCCCAGCCGTGCCTAACCTCGGGATGGGGAGCGAGGCTGCAGGAGAACCTGGAGAGGAGGAGTGGGAGGAAGGGCGCACAGGTGGGCACAGAAAAGGTGTAGCTGGAGCGAAATTAGAGACCCCGGCGCCTCTGGGGTGCAGGTCAGTCCAGCTCTCACACGGCGGCGGGAAGGCCCCGAGCAAACTCCTCTCTCCAACTCGCACTCGGTCCTTTGTTGTTGGCCTGTGTCGCTGGCTCCCGCTCATGCCCTCCGGTCCCCCGCCCCCCATGAAGTCACCCCAACTGCACTCATAATATTTTGCTTTGCGCCGGGTCTGTTTTCCACCACCAACTTCCAGCGGTCACCATGGCGACGCGCCGGGGAGGGGGGCGGGCGCGGCTGAGGAAACCCTAGGGCCTAGCCGCGAGGCGGCCCCTGCAAACTTTTCCGGGTCTCCGGGTCCTGCGGGCCCGGTGGGAAAGCGCGCTGTCCCGGCCGCCGCGCGGAGTCGCTTGCGGGGCTTCCCGGACCCGCCCTGAGCGCCGCGTCCGCGCCGGCGAGGGCTGCAGCCACCGGCCTGGGGACCCCGGGACCACGCGGCTCTCACTTGACCCTGCTGCCGAACTCACAGACGCCGGCGCTTGGCAGGTGGCGAGGGTGCGGGCGCCCAAAACCCCCTTGCCGGCCACACACACACACACAGGCCCGGGGAGGGAGAGGACAGCCTGACTCGGGCGCAGGAGCAAAGGGCAGACCCCGGGCCCTGCGCTCCCTTGAGCCGGCAGACGGGGTGCCCCGGGCGGGAGACGGCTGCTCCTCGCCTCGGGCCGTGGCTAGGAGAAGGATGGAGGAGGCTCGGGCCCTATTCCCACCCGGGCGCTCTCTGTCCCGGGGGCCCCAAGCCAAGGCCACTGAATGTCCCCACCTGGGGGCCCACGGGGCCAGGTCAGGCCTTGTGCTGAGCTGGGGCCTGTAGACCATCGTGCCTTCCCGCCGTTGTGGCCCGTGGTGCTCAAATCCGGCTCCGGGGGTACTTCGGCCGCCCCAGCTCTGGATTCTGGATCTCGGGGCAGAAAGTGGTAGAGGCAGAAATTTCCAGTGCGGGCTCGGCAGTGCCCCTCTCTAACGTGCCATCCCGTTTAACAAGAAACGACCCTTCTGTTGCGTAGCCGACCAACCCCGCCCCGGCCCACTTGGCACAAAGTTCTCCGTGGTGGCCTAAAATTCTACCTGCTTTTCTCCCTCGTTCTCGAATTTCCGGGTACCTTGAGTAATCGAGCAACGCTCGCCTGGGCAGCGCAGCCCGGCGTGGAGCCACAGGGCCAGGCCCGCGTGGCCGCCGCGGTTGGCTGGCGAGGCGAAGGTGGGCCCCGCGCGGCTCGGCGCCCGCCGGCGAGCGGCGTGGGGCGGCGGCGTGGGACGGCGGCGTGGGGCTGCAGCGTCGGCCGGGAGCGGCGTGCGCCCGCCCCCACTGCAAACCGCGCTCCGGCCGGGCGGCGCGTCGACGGCCCCACGCGCGCGCCTGCGGCCTTCGCCGTCCGCCCGAGCTCCGCTGCGCGGCCAGTCCCCTGGGAGAGGGGCTCCGCTTTGTCGCGCTCCGCCGCGAGCGCGCCGGCTCCCCGGCCTCCTCGGCCTCCCCCGACGGGGCCATTGTCTTAGCCCCACACTTGATGAGTATTTGGGGAAAACTGGAGGAATATATTACCGACTCGGTGCGCGGAACAAAGGGGCGCGTTTCCTCAGGTCACGCTGAAGTGGCCCCGAGGCAGACCACTAGAGCCCCGGCCCCTGCAAAACGGGTCTCCCGGGCCCGAGGCACTTGGCGGGGATTTTCCTTTTATAAGAGTAGGGGACGGAGGCCTGGCTCCCCGGCCGGTCTGATCCCCGGACGCTCCCGACTTCGCCCCAGCACTTGCCGGGAACCGGTTGTTCGGAGCCCTTTCAGGATGAAATAGTGATCATAATACTCGTGGTTCTGGCCGCACGCAATCTGCTGTAACAGGAGCAGAATCGAACTGCTCCTTGGAGCGGTAGTCTCCCCGAGCGGGGAGAAAGGACCTTTACATAACAAGGGAAACTCTGAAGAAAAGCTAATTGGATTAAGTTCTCGGGATGGGAGGTGAGGGGAGGCTCCTGGACCGGACCGCTCGGAGCCGCACTTCCCTAGTCGTCGGTTTTGACACTATGAAATGTCACCTGGTGCGCCCCGTGTCATTTCTTCACGCTGCCATTGCCCCAAACTTTTATTTTTATTTCAGGATGGCGATCTGAGGATGTCTCAGATTTTCGGAAAAGGGAGCGGAGTGGATGTGGAAAAGATTTCTGTTTCAGAACCCGTTTGGGGTGTTTGCAGTTGGGATAAAAGTGACCAGGTGCCTCCACGACCACCAGCTACATCGAGGACAGAAAACAGTACGTTTCCACACCCCATAACCCTCCCCCAGAACGCACAAGGAGGTCCAGTCAAGTGGAGAGGGCAGTTAAAACCCCTAACTGGGGCTTGGCTGGTGTGGGGTGTGGGGTAACCCCAAGTCCCTTCGTGGGCCCCTTGTGAATACTTGGCTTCAAACAATGTAGACATGGGTTTAATTTTGTTCAAGGATATTTGCTTCCAAATTTGGGGTGCTCAGGAGGTATGTAGTGGTGCAAGCGCTTGACATAAAAATATAGAGGGAGGGGCTTTTTTCCTTCTGTGGAGCTTTCTCTACCGCCAGCAGAGAGCACCCCAGCAGGGCCCAACGCGTACCCGCAGCCGGGCGCGCGCTGCAGGCGACCCCTCTCCTTGCCTCGGTTACTTTGTACAGTAAGGAAGACTGCGGGGCTCGGCCTTTCCCCACTCTGAGGGGGCCCACACCCACTCAATGGGAGAGGGACTTGGCTCTTGGGATCAGAGATAGGCAACCACCCAGGAAAACCGAAGATTCCCCTGGCCCGAGGGGGTGGTTGTCCTGGCCACCAGGGCCTCGGCAGAAGCCTGGAGGGGCTGGAAATCCCTGCGCGGACCGAAGAAAGACCATTTGGGGCGATGCCCGGATGACCTCTACCCCCACCCCACATCTATTTCCAGCCTGCTTCGGGGGGAGGCGAAGAAACATTCTGGTGGTGTTTGTTTCTTTGCTCGGGGAAGGGACCCGAGTGTGTGAAGGGATGGCCGAGGCTGGAAGGCACTTGTTGCTCCGGTCTGCTCCTAGACATCATCCCCAGCATCCCCAGCATCTCGTCAAGCTGCGGCCTCGGCCCCGGCTGCGCTCACCGCCCTGCTCCTGCCTCTCCCCGACCCTATCTCCCCAAGACTCCCCGAGGCTGCGTCTGAGTGGCGGTGGGAGTGGACTGGTTGGGGACTGTGGCTGGGGAAGGGGGTCACTTCCAGGGAGCTTCTTCCACCTGGAAGGAGCGTAGGGAGCATAGCTTAGATCTAGAAGTTTGGCGGCTCCTCCAAGGTACCAGAAGTGAAAGATGGAGAAAGTTCTGCTGGAGAACCAAGACGCCGGGCTTTTTCGTTGTAGGAGATTCCTTGGCTTCCTTCCTCAGTTGTTACCGACCGCCACGACCCCAAAACCTGACGCCCACAGCCCCCAAAGTGCCGAGCAGTTTTGCAGACCTTGACGCCAGGCCTCGCCGGCCGCACTGCGTCCTGCCCTCCCTCTAGCAGAGTTACAGCCCCGCAACGGAGCGCGTCGTCGGGTGCCCCTTCCGGGCAGGGAGGTTACACCCCGCCTCGGACGGCCCGGGGCTCCCACCTCCGACCCGGCGCGGATTCCCCAGGACCACCGTGTTCGCCGCCGTCACTCCCTCCAGCTGCGCGTCTCCACCAGTCGGAGCCTCCGTCCCCACCTCCCAGGCGCTGTGCGAAGCCCTCGCCCTCCCCCGCCTCTGGGGAGTTCCGCTCGGCTTCCTAGCCCGAGCCACCAGCCTCAGTGCGCACCGCTATTCCGGGGCCCCCAAACCCGGGGGAGGAGCCGGGCCCGGGAGGGGGCGGTCGGCTCGCAAAGTTTCTGCGAGCGGCACCTCGAGCTCGCCGCGAGCCAGAGAATCTTTACGTAACTTTGTGTTCAGGACAAGCAAAAGCGCGCTCGTCAGCGCGCGCGCGCGCGCACACACACTCACACATTTACACACACAATCACACCCTTACACACACACACTTCCACGCATCCATTTACATCGCACATTGCGATGGACTGAAAACTTGTGCACGCTCTCCGTTATTTCCTAGGGTTCCACTGTCAAGTTGACCCTTCTGAACTTTTTGAAACTCTTTCTGAAGTTCCCCTTCTTCCTTTTCTTTCCCTCCCAATGTCTCCCCCCACCCCCCACCAGTAGGACTGACCTGTGGAATCCATGTCGGGTTCCTCCAGTAACCCACAATGCATGCTCTTCCCATGGACAGCACAGGCGCCCCCCAAAAGTCCTGATGTTTGGGGATCCCCTGTGCTAGAGATGCCCAGGGAGGAAGGGAGTCGGAGAGAAAAAGAGACGTAGAGAGTGCAAGGGCAAAAGGATAGAGGAGGAAAGGAAAAGAGAAAGAAGAAAGAAAAGAGAAAGAAGAAAGAGGAGAGAAAGAGAAGGGAGAGAGGGCAGAGAAGGGGGAGAGAGAAAGAGCGAGCGAGCGAGGGGACACTCAGTAATCCAGCCGGGCAAAGCCAAACCCGTCAAAATGTTTGCGGATGTTTCATGGGAAAAAGCATCATTTTATAGGAGCCCCGATGGGAGCAATGTCATTGATAGGCCAGCCGGCCTGATGAATGGCCGCTCGTCAGATGGGGCCGTGGCGAGGCGCACTGTGAAGCCCATTGTGGGCCTGTTTTGAATAAGAAAAGCCGCCTCCGAAAAGGGGGGCTCAGAGCGACGCAATCCCAGCCCTCCGACTTCCCCCTTCTATTATAGCATTAGCAACGTTTTTCTTATTTAAAGTTCCAGAGGCCTTCTCCAGCCTTCGCCCGGCACTCATTATAGGCGAAATCAAAATTGGCTTAGATGTGGCCCCCTCCCCCCTCCCCACCCCTCCCCCGACCGGGCCAGGCGGGGCGGTGGGGGGCAGCAGGGGACTCCGGGGAGCCTGGGGAGTCGCCTACGCGGCCACGAGTGGACCCCACTCCTTTCCCTCTCCTCTTGTGCCCCCCTCCCGGTTTGGTCCCGGGTCAGATTTTGAGTGGGGGCCCTGGGAATGCGGGAGGAGGTATGCTTCGACTCCCTTCCACGCGGATCCGCGGACACGCGTGGAGGAGTGGAGGAAGCTGAGGGTGAAAGGTGGGGAGGAGAACTGCAGCCCTAAGACCCCAGCCCCCAACCTGGGCGGTGAAGAGGCCGCCTGGCGGGGAGGGCGTGAGGGACTGACTCGTCTCCTCCAGAACTTTCTGTCTTCCCCTGGGTTTATCCATCTCCTTCACCGAGTCTCTCCCCTTTCCCTGCCTCGCTCTCGCTCTCTGCCTGTCTCCCAGTCTCTGTCTCTCGTTCTGTCCTTCTCTCGTCCTCTGTGTCCCTCTATTTCTCCTGTTTTGGCTGCCTGTCTTTCTGTCCAGCCCCTGCCCCCACGTCTCTTTGTCTCTCCCTAGGACTCTGCCCCTCTGTCTCTATCCCCCTTGGTCTCTCTGACACCCCCCTCCCCGCCTCTTCCCGTAACTCTGTCAGTCTGTCTGTGTCCCAGACCCTTCCTCCCTCCCTCCTCCCGCCCTCTCCCCCGCCCCCCAGCCAGCCGCGAAGTTTGTGAGAAGCCCGGCGTCCAAGTGGGGACGCGGTTTTCCCAGGGACCCCCTCCTCGGCTGAGTTTAAAGTGCAGAAAGGGGGGGGCGAGGAGCTGGGGGTCTGGAAGTGGAAGTGGGGGGGCAGGCTGCGTCTCTGAGGGCCCCGATAAAGTGGCCGTTCGCGGGCCGGCAGCGCTGTGATTAGAATATGAATGGGGCTCGGCAGGCGGAAGAGAAAGGCGGATTACCCCGGGTGCTTTGACCATGGACAGAGGCAGCGCCGGCCCGGCCGCGGAAGGGGCGGGGCGCGCAGGCGGGGTCCCTAACGCCTGGCGAGGGGGGTCTCTAACCCAGGACCCCAAGCTGGGTGCGCCTTCCCGCGGTCCCTCGCAAAGCCCCCCAGTCTGCCCTCCAGGAAGGGCTAAGTGGGACAATGTGGGGGGAGGCACAAGGGGCCAGCACGTGCCGAGTTAAGGTCACGGTGCGGGAGGAGGGAGGCGGCGGCGCGGAATGCGGGCTGGACAGAGCCCGGGTTTGGCATATTTCAGAGCACTGGGTTCGAATTCAGACTCCATAAATTCCTTAATCTTTCTGGGCCTCGGCTTCCTCGTCTATAAAATGGGGCAAAGATGTCCGCTCTCAAAGTTAGGGGGTTAGAGTCAATGAGGCAGTGGATGGGGCAGGAGTCGAACATTTGCTCTTTACCATCTACCCCTCCCAGCACGTCGCCGCGTGGCCCGCTCCTTCCCACCCCCCTGGTCTCAGCTCAGGGTCGCCTCCTTGGAGTGACTGTGCCTGAGCACTCTGTGCGGGTCCCCTCTGATTCCGTCTGCTGCCCCGTTCATTACCCGTTTGTTTCTGCGGGAACCTTGTTCACAGGACCCAGAACAGAGCCAGGCATTCTTTCCAGCTGCGACGGTTGACGACCAGAGAACCGATGAAAACCTGTGGCGACCGAAGGTGGCGGTGGCGATCGCCGCACGTCGTCGTGGTGTGCGTGGCGGTGAAGACACCGGGGTTCGGAGTCCGAAGATCTGAGCGGCCAGGTACACCTCACCCATCCTCGATTTCTCCCTGAACGAAATGGGGCGAATGATAAAAGTCTCCTTCGGCCGCCTGCAGGCCCAACCCTGGGGTAGAAGACTGGCCTGGGAGCTTGATCAGGTGCATGCTGGTGGCAGCGGGGAGCTGCCACCCCCCCCCCGAGTGTTGGGGGTCCCCGGGACAATTCTTGAGGGATGCTGAGGGGGGCAAGGTGGTCTGTTACTATTTTAATTATACACGAAAAATGGAGATGGGGTGAGGTGGGGTGGGCCGGGCTGGCAAGGAAAGTGAAGAGAAAGAAGTCCCAGGTGGGTTGGGCAGGGCTGGTGCACGGGGGCTCCTGCCCGGTGCTATCTAACCTGGAATGGCACTAGCTCTCCCCACTGACAGTGCTGCAGCACCCGGGGGCTGAAAGAAATGCAAACCAGCACGTATTCATTCATTCCTTGGCAGATTTTTATTGCGCACCTATTATGTGCCCACCACTAGTCAGTCTAGGAGCTGGGGATATAGCAGTGAAGAAAGTAGGCTTTAAAAAAAAAATCCCTGCCTTCCTGGAACTTACGCTGGAACGAAGGGAAGAGCCAATAGGTAAAATAGATAATTAAATTATATAGGTTGTCCAGTGATGAGTGCTATGGAGCAGGTGGGACCAGAGAGGACCTCTCTGAGGTGGTTAACACTTGAGTTTCAAAACAGTGCTATCCTAGGGGCTGGTAACAAGGGTGTGTTCATTGGTGGAAATTCACTGAGCTGTGTACACTTACAATTTTGTGCATTTTTCTGAATGTATTTCAAACCTCAATAAAATCCTTGTTCAGATTCAGTAACATCATAATAGGAATAGCTACCATTCACTCTTTATGTACGGACTGTGCTTCCACTGTGGTAGGCATTTCCATGCATTATCTCATTTAATCCACACAGTACAACTAACATATAAATATTGTTGTTGTTGTCCCCACTTTTCAGAGGAGGACAATTGGGGTTCACCGTGGCTCTCTTCCCCTTGGACACAGTCATGAACAATGCAGTTTTTATTCTCCAGAGCTCGAAATCTAAAGCAAATATAGCAAAGCCTGCAGTAGGGAGAGTGTGGGTGCGATGGGGACCAAGAGGGGAGGCCGGAAACTGAGCCCGGGAGGCTGGTGGTGTTGAGGCAGGCCCCTCAAGGAAGTGGAAGCCAATGACTAAGCCAGGAGCCGAACACAGCAGGCAAAGGGGTGGAGGGGTGTTGCAGACACCCTCCCTCCCTCTTCCTCTCCGTCTCTGTCTTTCTTTTTCTTTCTTCCAGTACTGAACAACCAGTCATGTGCCAGGCTTTGCTCTAGGTAGAGGTTCAGAGGTGAAAAGGATAGACATGGGTCCTCTCTCCCCTCCACCTCCTGGAGTTTACATTCTATTGGGAGAGCTCACAATTAACAAAGAAACTAAGATAAACAATAATCCTGCCTTCATGGATCTTACGTTATAGTAAAGACATGCGCCCCAACCTTATGTTTGTTAATGATTCATTTGCTAATTATTTAAGTAATTATTTCAATAATAATTGAATAATAATAATAAACACTGCCTGAGCACCTTCTATGTACCTCTGTGAGTTGTGGGGATAAATAGTCTGATATGACTCTGTTTATCTTAAGTCTTGGTTCAGTGAAGGAGAAAGTCAAGAACTATGAAACAGTTGGATAAGTACTCTACAAAAGGGGTGTCTGAGGTTGCTATGGAAGGAAGGGACTCGCCCAGCTCACTCAAGAAGCACCTGAAGGTTAAATTGATTTCTGCCCACAACTGTCTTTTATAGTCAGAAAATGCAAATAGATAGATGTCGAGTTTTAAAGGATAGCAGTTTGGTTTCTTGCCTTCTAAGTCATTGGACACTCAAATGTTGGTGTGCAGCAGAATCAGCAGGAGAACTTGTTCACAATACACACTGGTGAGTCCTGTGTGTATTCAGGGGATACAGGGATTCTGATTCAGAAGGTCTCCAGTGGGCTCAGTAATATGTACTTAAAATTTTTTTATTATTACAAAATTTCAAGCAAATGTAAAAGAAGAGGGAATATGAACCTCCATGGACTATAAGGTAACTTCAATTATTATCACAACGTGGCTACTACTGTTTCATCCATAATTCTATCCTATTACACTCCCAATCCACCCCAAGAATAGGTTAATTTTGATGCAAATTCTAGACATCATATACTTTCATCCATAAATACGCTAAGTATGTACCTCTAAAATAAAAGATTTTTACAAAATCACTATCATATTACCATTATCACACCTAAAATATCAACAATAATTCCATAACCAAAATCTCACTGTTCAAATTTGCCTAACTGCCTGAAAATTTTTTAAGTTTTGGTTTGCTTGAATCAAGATCCACACAAGATCTACACAATGCATTTGGTTGCTATGTCTCTTAAGTCTCTTTGAATCTGGAGATTTTCCCTCCCTATTTCATTCCTTCTCAGTTATTTGTTGGCAAAAGCCAAGTTGTCTTTCCTGTTGTGTGCCCAGCATTCTGCACTATGTTCATTGCATCCCTGCTGTGTCACTTAACATGCTCTTCTGTCCCCTATAGGTCCTGTAAATTGTTAGCTGGGCCTAGAGACTTGATCCTTTTCAGATTCAAGTTTATGACAAAAATAGCACATTGGTGGTGATGTGTACTTCCTATTGTATCACACAGGGATTCACATAGTGTCCCTCTGGGTTATTGAGAAGATGAGAGGTTCGGGTGTTATTAGGCCCTAGGTTCTTTCCACTTATGCTCAGCTTCCTGCTTTTCTTTTCTTCTGCTCTTAAGGACATGATCACAAGTTCATTCATTCTTCATGATCACAAGACGGCTGTAATTGTTAAAGTACCACAGCTTCCCTCATGCACTTCTCAAAGACTGGAAGGAGAAAAGAGAGTCTGTCCCTTCCCCTGTCCTTTTTAAGAGTAGGAAAACTTTCTCAGAAGCCTCTTGGATAATTTTTCCTCCTGTCCCATCAGATAACTGATTTACCTGTCCATCCCTTAACCAGTAACAAAGGGCAAATAAATACCATGGGAGGCTAAGATGAACCATAATTCTCCCCTAGGGCTGAAGAAGGGTCCATCTTCCTCTAAAACACACAGATATCAGGTACATGAACCAAATCTGTGTTCAGTTGCCAAGGAAGAAGGGGAGGCATGAGTAGCCAGTAGTGACTGCCATACCATTCAATAGAGGATCAGCCTTGCATAACTTCATGCTGTGTAGTGGGAAGGGCTCTCTGCTCAACTAACAAAACATACATCTTGTCCATGAATACCTTCACTTCAGGTTCTTGCCTTGCGGGAGCACATGACCTCCACATTTTCCTGTTTGATTCCATCAACAGTTCATTTGTGAGAAATAATATTCACTGAGGATGGCAAAAGATTTGCGCTCCATCCATTGCTCAAGATGGAATCTTCCAAACTTGGGTTTGACAGGTGTAAAGAAGACCCATGTCCTCAGCCCTGCAAAAACCTCTCTCCCTTCTTGTTCATGAGAAGAACTGATTTACCAGAGTGAAATGGGTTACTCTTGGGAGCCAGTGCTCTTGCTTATAGTAGACGGGTCATTCTCAGGAACTATGCATTGAATGAATGAGTGAATGTCTGCTTTTAAAATGCATAAATGACTGGGAGAAAATTATTTACACACTTAATGCAATTCCAAGAGAAATTCCAATGTGATTTTATTTCATCTGGACGTGTAAGTCAGTGCAACTGGTAAGAAAATTTTTATCTTTTTAAAAAATTATTTTTGCCTTTGTTAAATAACGAGGTAACACATGTATGCTGTGTAACTCAAATTATATGAAGGTGTATTAAAAATTAATCATCTCCTTTCTCTCCTATAGTCCTATTGTGATAACATATTAATGATTTGGTATATGTGACTCCATACCTTTCTCTAGGCTCAAACATAAATTAATAATTGGATAAGAACATTTCAGTTTGGTTGTACCATAATTTCTCCAATGTCTCTTTTTGAATGTCATTGGGTTGTTTCCAGGTTGTTGGATTTTTTTGCTAACATTGGTTATGTTAAAACAGACCACCCCTGTGCATATATTCTTAAGAACTGATGTTTTTATTTCTATCAAATAGATTGTTGTGAAGGGCAATGTGAGGTCGTTTAATATTTCAATGACTTTGAAGGATTGCTTTCCCCAAAAGTTTAACAGTTCACACTTCCACCACCAATATATGAAAGAGCCAGTTTCTGCATGCCCTTACATGCACTGAATGTCATTACTTTAAAAAAATTTTTAGCCAAATATGTAATAAAAATGATGAATAATTGTTGTGTTAATTTATATTAGTGGGGTTCAGTGCCTTTTCATGTATTTATTCAATTTTTGCATTTTGTCCTTAAAGACTTGCTTACTTCTGTTCTGTGTTAAGCAGTGTTTAAAATGGCCCCCAGGGACCACACCTCTGGTATTCATATACTCATGTATTCTCTCTCCTTGAGTGTAAGCTAAATCTAGTGATTTGTTTCTAATGAACAGAGTTTGGCAAAAGTGATGGGATGTCACTTTCAGGTTTTTTCCCACTCTATCGTTTGTGCTTTGAGGGTCTTATTTAAGAAATCTTCCTGTTGTCCCCGAGATTGTAAGAAAATGTTTTTGTTTTTTTCTTTCATTAGCTTAACCTTTTGACCATTCCATCAGAGACATTTAATCCATCTGTAGTTCATCTTTGTAAACAATTTTTTTCAATACAGTTAACCTTTTTTTTTTCCCACCAAAACTTTTGTCTTAGTCAGCTCAGACTGCCATAATAAAATACTGCAGATTGGGTGGTTTAAAGAACAGAACTTAATTTTCTCACAGTTCTGGAGGCTAGTAGTCCAAGATCAAGGTTCTGGTTGACTTGGTTTCCTGGGAGGATTGTCTTTCTGGCTTGCAGGTGACCAACTTCTCTCTGTGTCCTCACGTGGCCTTTCCTTGGTGTGTGTGCCTACACAGATGAAGAGATCTTTCTCTCTTCCTCTTCTTGTAAGACCAGTAATCCTATAGGATTAGGCCCCCACATTTATGACCTCATTTAACCTTAGTGACCTCCTTAAAGGTCCTATCTCCAAATACAGTCACATCGGGGGTTAGAGCTACAACATATAGATTTGGGGGGGCTGCTGAGGGGGAACACAACTCAGTCCATAGCAACTATCTGTTAAATAATCCATACTTTCCCAGGGGTTGCTGGTGCCCCCACAATCATATTCTAGTTCCTGTACATGTACTCTCTAGTCTTTTTTTGTCATCTCTTCGCCTGTCCCTGATCCAGTGCCACTCCATTTTTATCACTATGGCTCTATAACATCTTTATATACTTGCTATATAAGCAAGTTCTCCCTTCCATTATATTTTTTTAAATTTTTTTATTGTTATGTTAATCACCATACATCATTAGTTTTAGATGTAGTGTTCCATGATTCATTGTTTGTGCATAATACCCAGTGCTCCATGCAGAACGTGCCTCTTTAATACCCATCACCAGCCTAACCCATCCTCCCACCCTCCCTCCCCTCCAGAACCCTCAGTTTGTTTTTCAGAGTCCATCGTCTCTCATGGTTCGTCTCCCCCTCCGATTTCCCCTCCTTCATTCTTCCCCTCCTGCTATCTTCTTCTTTTTTTTTTTTCTTAACATATATTGCATTATTTGTTTCAGAGGTACAGATCTGAGATTCAACAGTCTTGCACAATTCACAGCGCTTACCAGAACACATACCCTCCCCAGTGTCTATCACCCAGTCACCCCATCCCTCCCACCCCACCCCCACTCCAGCAACCCTCAGTTTGTTTCCTGAGATTAAGAATTCCTCATATCAGTGAGGTCATATGATACATGTCTTTCTCTGTTTGACTTATTTCGCTCAGCATAATACCCTCCAGTTCCATCCACGTCGTTGCAAATGGCAAGATCTCATTCCTTTTGATGGCTGCATAATATTCCGCTGTATATATATACCACATCTTCTTTATCCATTCATCTGTTGATGGACATCTTGGCTCTTTCCACAGTTTGGCTATTGTTCCCTTCCATTATTTTTCAAAATTGATTTAGCTACTCATGGAACTAATGATTTCATATATATTTTAAAATAAATTTGTCAGATTTACTAAAACTTCCTGAAATATTTTAACTGGACCTGAATTAAAGTTGTCTTGAGTTGAATCAGCACATTTACATGTTGTTCATTCCACATATGAACACAGCATAATCTCTCCATTTATTGAAAAAAAAGTGCCCTTTATTTTTTTAAATTTAATTTTATTCTATTATGTTATGTTAGTCACCCTACAGTACATCATTAGTTTTTGATGTAGTGTTCCACAATTCATTGTTTTCGTATAACACTCAGTGCTCCATGCAATATGTGCCCTCCTTAATACCCATCACCAGGCTAACCCATCCTCCCAGCCCCCTCCCCTCTAAAACCCTCAGTTTATTTCTCGGAGTCCAGAGTTTCTCATGGTTCATCTCCTCCTCCGATTCCCCCCCTTCATATTTCGCTTCCTTCTCCTAATGTCCTCCATGCTATTCCTTATGTTCCACAAATAAGTGAAACCATATCATAATTGACTTTCTCTGCTTGACTTATTTCACTTAGCATAATCTCCTCCAGTTCCATCCATGTTGATGTAAAAGTTGGGTATTCATCCTTTCTGATGCCTGAGTAATATTCCATTGTATATATGGACCACATCTTCTTTACCCATTCATCTGTTGAAGGGCATCTCAGCTCTTTCTAGTTTGGCTATTGTGGACATTGCTGCTATGAACATTGGGGTGCATATGGCCCTTCTTTTCACTACATCTGTGTCTTTGGGGTAAATACCCAGGAGTGCAATTGCTGGGTCATAGGGTAGCTCTATTTTTAAATTTTTAAGGAACCTCCACACTGTTTTCCAAAGTGGCTGTACCAACTTGCATTCCCACCAACAGTGTAAGAGGGTTCCCCTTTCTCCACACTCTCCAACATTTGTTTCTTTCCCTGTCCATTTTTGCCATTCTAACTGGTGTAAGGTGGTATCTCAATGTGGTTTTGATTTGAATTTCCCTGATGGCTAACGATGATGAACATTTTTTCATGTGTTTGTTAGCCATTTGCATGTCTTCTTCAGAGAAGTGTCTTTCATGTCTTCTGCCCATTTTTTGACTTGATTATTTGTTTTTTGGGTGTTGAGTTTGAGAAGTTCTTTATAGATCTTGGATACCAGCCCTTTATCTGTAGTGTCATTTGCAAATATCTTCTCCCATTCTGTGGGTTGCCTCTTTGTTTTGTTGACTGTTTCCTTTGCTGTGCAGAAGCTTTTTATCTTGATGAAGTCCCAAAAGTTCATTTTTGCTTTTGTTTCACTAGCTTTTGGAGATGTATCTTTTTTTTTTTTAATTTTTTTATGGTTATGTTAATCCCCATACATTACATCATTAGTTTTAGATATAGTGTTCCATGATTCATTGTTTGTGCATAACACCCAGTGCTCCATGCAGAACGTGCCCTCCTCAATACCCATCACCAGGCTAACCCATCCTCCCACCCTCCTCCCCTCTAGAACCCTCAGTTTGTTTTTCAGAGTCCATCGTCTCTCATGGTTCTTCTCCCCCTCCGATTTCCCCCCTTCATTCTTCCCCTCCTGCTACATTCTTCTTCTTTTTTTCTTTCTTAACATATATTGCATTATTTGTTTCAGAGGTCCAGATCTGAGATTCAACAGTCTTGCACAATTCACAGTGCTTACCAGAACACATACCCTCCCCAGTGTCCATCACCCAGTCACCCCATCCCTCCCACCCCACCCCCCACTCCAGCAACCCTCAGTTTGTTTCCTGAGATTAAGAATTCCTCATATCAGTGAGGTCATATGATACATGTCTTTCTCTGTTTGACTTATTTCGCTCAGCATAATACCCTCCAGTTCCATCCACGTCATTGCAAATGGCAAGATCTCATTCCTTTTGATGGCTGCATAATATTCCATTGTATATATATACCACATCTTCTTTATCCATTCATCTGTTGATGGACATCTTGGCTCTTTCCACAGTTTGGCTATTGTGGACATTGCTGCTATAAACATCGGGGTGCACGTACCCTTTCGGGTCCCTACATTTGTATCTTTGGGGTAAATACCCAGGAGTGCAATTGCTGGATCATATGGTAGCTCTATTTTCAACTTTTTGAGGAACCTCCATACTGTTTTCCAGAGTGGCTGCACCAGCTTGCATTCCCACCAACAGTGTAGGAGGGTTCCCCTTTCTCCGCATCCCCGCCAACATCTGTCATTTCCTGACTTGTTAATTTTAGCCATTCTGACTGGTGTGAGGTGGTATCTCATTGAGGTTTTTGGAGATGTATCTTGAAAGAAGTTGCTGTGGGCGATGTCAAAGAGGTTACTGCCTATGTTCTCCTCTAGGATTTTGATGGATACCTGTCTCACATTGAGGTCTTTCATCCATTTTGAGTTTATCTTTGTGTATGGTGTTAGAGAATGGTCGAGTTTCATTCTTCTGCATGTGGCTGTCCAAGTTTCCCAGCACCATTTATTGAAGAGACTGTCTTTTTTCCATTGCATGTATTTTCCTGCTTTGTCAAAGATTATTTGACCATAGAGTTGAGGGTCCATATTTGGGTTCTCTGTTCTGTTCCATTGGTCTATATGTCTGTTTTTGTGCCAGTACCATGCTGTCTTGGTGATCACAGCTTTGTAATATAGCTTGAAATTGGGCAATGTGATGCCCCCAGCTTTGTTTTTCTTTTTCAACATTTCCTTGGTGATTCGGGGTCTTTTCTGATTCCATACAAATTTTAGGATTGTTTGTTCCAGTACTTTGAAAAATGTCATTGGAATTTTGATCGGGATGACACTGAAGGTATAGATTGCTCTGGGTAGCACAGACATTTTAACAATGTTTATTCTTCCAATCCATGAGCATGGAATATTTTTCCATCTTTTTGTGTCTTCTTCAATTTCTTTCATGAGTGTTCTGTAGTTCCTAGAGTATAGATCCTTTACCTCTTTGGTTAGGTTTATTCCGAGGTATCTTATGGTTTTTGGTGCTATTGTAAATGGAATCTTGTTAAAAGTCTTTGCTTTGGTTTGATTCATTCCAGGAGGCTTTACGGTTGGGTTGCTATTGTGCATGATACCCTGTCTATATTTTATATGTAGCTATTCCTGGTATAGAGGAACACTCTTGGGTTATTTTCTCATAATTTTATTTAGGCATGGGACAGTCATGGGGCTGTGCCACTCAGGTCTCCTTCAAGGGTACCTGCTCAGGGAGTATGGTTGACTGGCATCCTCTGCTGCTACCACTCTGAATCCACCATCACATTCTTGCCTATGGGGGCCACACTTCAACGACTGGGCACAGCAGGGGTGATATTCTTTCTTTCTTTCTTACGGGATGCAGACTCTGGCTTGAGGTCTCCCTCTCCGCCTGACCAAAACATTCTTAGAACCACGCTGATGTCTGAGAGTATTTTACCCAATTTACCTTCCTCCTCACCTTTCACAGGTATCAAACACACCCTGCAGTGAAGATCCTCCCCATCTTTTTCTGTTCTATTCCCTTTACTCTTTACGGAGATTTCCCCCCAATAAATTTCTATCACGTCTAATCTTGTTTTGGCTCCTGCTTCTTGGAAGACCTGTAACGAAACAAGGAATAATTTACATACAGTAAAATGCTCAGATCTTGTTTACTGTTCCATGAATATGAGAAATGCTTATTATGCCTGTATAGCTCATTCTGCCAAATATATTTGCTGACTTAATTCTTTCTTTCAATAGTCATTAAAAGACCATTTTAATGAGAATCCTTAGGTGAAAATATGGTCACTTTATCTATTGAAATACGTTTTATAAAAATAGAGCATCCTTTTTGTCATATCTATTATTTTCTGATAACATTGCTACATTTTTAAAAATTTCAAATTTCTCTGATTTGCCTTTATCCATCCCTGTTTTTAATCTTTTTATAGCCTTTTGCTTTAAGGATTTCTCTTGTAGACTATATTACACATTAATGCTCTCTGAGTCTTTATATTTTTATACTGAGTTCGATCTATTTCTACTTATGACAATTACTCATATCTAAATTCTTAAAAAACCCTATCAGTATTTTTTCATGTATTCTATCTTTCTTTTTTTTTTTTTTCCTTCCCTGTTACTTGCCATTACAAAGGGGAAAATTAAACCAAGTATGGGTTTAGTAGTTATGAGCAACCACCAGGAGAATAAAATTGAATGTATAATTTCAAGCAAAAGAAATTTCAATCTATCTGATCACTGTTTTAAAATTTTTTAAAAGACTTTATTTATTTGAGAGAGAGAGAGCGCATGGGGGCAGGAGCAGAGAAGAGAGTCTTAAGTAGACTCTGCCCTGAGCACGAAGCCCAACTTGGGGCTTGATCTCAAGACACTGAGATGATGACCTGAGCTGAAACCAAGAGCCAGACACTTAACCAACTGCACCACCCAGGTGCCCCAATCTGATCAATTTTAGTTACTGATTGCTGTCTATGTAAAATTTTTGTTTACTTATTTTGTTGTAATGGTTGCTGAGCTTTACAACAGTGTCATTTACTGAGTTATTTATTTACACCTCCGTTTTTAGTCACCCTCCCTCCCCTTCCCCCAGTGTTTTCTCTTCTTGCTGGAGCACTCCTTCTTTTTTTTTTTAATTTAATTTTATTATTGTATGTTAGTCAACATACATTATTAGTTTTTGATGTAGTGTTCCATGATTCATTGTTTGTGTATAACACCCAGTGCTCCATTCAATACGTGTCCTCCTTAATACCCATCACTGGGCTAACCCATCCTCCCACCCCCTTCCCCTCTAAAACCCTCAGTTTGTTTCTCAGAGTCCATAGTCTCTCATGGTTTGTCTCCCCCTCCGATTTCCCTCCCTTCATTTTTCCCTTCCTACTTTTTTTTTTTTAAAACATATAATGTATTATTTGTTTCAGAGGTACAGGTCTGTGATTCATCAGTCTTACACAATTCACAGCTCTCACCATAGCACATACCCTCCCCAATGTCCATCACCCAGCCATCACATCCCTCCCACCCCCCCACCACTCCAACAATTCTCAGTTTCCTGAGATTAAGAATTCCTCATATCAGTGAGATCATATGATACTTGTCTTTCTCTGATTGACTTATTTTGCTTAGCATAATACTCTCTAGTTCCATCCACGTCATTGCAAATGGCAAGATTTTGTGTTTTTTGATGGCTGCATACTATTCCATTGTATATATATACCACATCTTCTTTATCCATTCATCTGTTGATGGACATCTAGGCTCTTTCCACAGTTTGGCTATTGTGGACATTGCTGCTATAAACATCGGTGCATGTAACCCCTTTGGATCCCTACATTTGTATCTTTGGGGTAAATACCCAGTAGTGCAATTGCTGGGTCGTAGGGTAGCTCTATTTTCAACTTTTTGAGGAACCTCCATACTGTTTTCCAGAGTGGCTGCACCAGCTTGCATTCCCACCAACAGTGTAGGGTTCCCTTTTCTCTGCATCCTCACAAACATCTGTCGTTTCCTGACTTGTTAATTTTAGCCATTCTGACTGGTGTGAGGTGGTACTTCACAGAGGTTTTAAATCAGATTTCCCTGATGCCAAGCAATGTTGAGCATTTTTTCATGTGTCTGTTGGCCATTTGGATGTCTTCTTTGGAAAAATGTCTGTTCATGTCTTCTGCCCATTTCTTGATTGGATTATTTATTCTCTGGGTGTTGAGTTTGAGAAGTTCTTTATAGATTTTGGATACTAGCCCTTTATCTGATATGTCATTTGCAAATATCTTCTCCCATTCTGTCGGTTGTCTTTTGGTTTTGTTGACTATTTCCTTTGCTGTGAAAAAGCTTTTTATCCTGATGAAGTCCCAATAGTTCATTTTTGCCCTTGCTTCCCTTGCCTTTGGCGATGTTTCTAGGAAGAAGTTGCTGCAGCTGAGGTCGAAGAGGTTGCTGCCTGTGTTCTCCTCAAGGATTTTGATGGATTCCTGTCTCACATTTAGGTCTTTCATCCATTTTGAGTCTATTTTTGTGTGTGGTATAAGGAAATGGTCCAGTTTCATTCTTCTGCATGTGGCTGTCCAATTTTATCAACACCATTTGTTGAAGAAACTGTCTTTTTTCCACTGGACATTCTTTCTTGCTTTGTTGATGATTAGTTGACCATAGAGTTGAGGGTCCATTTCTGGGCTCTCTATTCTGTTCCGTTGATCTATGTGTCTGTTTTTATGCCAGTACCATACTGTCTTGATGATTACAGCTTTGTAATAGAGCTGGAAGTCCGGAATTGTGATGCCGCCAGCTTTGCTTTTCTTTTTCAACATTCCTCTGGCTATTCGGGGTCTTTTCTGGTTCCATACAAATTTTAGGATTATTTGTTTCATTTCTTGGAAAAAAGTTGATGGTATTTTGATAGGAATTGCATTGAATGTGTAGATTGCTCTAGGTAGCATTGACATTTTCACAATATTTGTTCTTCCAATCCATGAGCATGAAACATTTTTCCATTTCTTTGTGTCTTCCTCAATTTCTTTCATGAGTATTCTATAGTTTTCTGAGTACAGATTCTTTGCCTCTTTGGTTAGATTTATTCCTAGGTATCTTATGGTTTTGGGTGCAATTGTAAATGGGATCAACTCAATTTCTCTTTCTTCTGTCTTGTTGTTGGTGTATAGAAATGCAACAGATTTTTGTGCATTGATTTTATATCCTGCGACTTTACTGAATTCCTGTATGAGTTCTAGCAGTGTTGGGGTGGAGTCTTTTGGGTTTTCCACATAAAGTATCGTATCATCTGGAGCACTTCTTCTAAGAAGGTTTTAAAAGAGGGTCTTTGTATGGTAAACAGTAATTATGTTGACATCACATTTAAATGAGAGTTCAGCTGGATATGGAGTTTTAGGTCCCAAGTTTTTTTACTGAAAATATTGCTGTTTGGTCTCCTTGCAGATGTTGCTGTTGAGAAATAATGTTGGTCTGATTCTTGTTCCTTTGTAGGCAATTTCCTTTGCATCTAGAAGAGTTTAAGCGTTTCTTTGTCTTTGATGCACTTAAGTGATACAAAAATGTACCTAGGTATGTTTCTCCTCATCTATCCTATTTCTTTAAGTGCTTGTATTTGTATTTTTGAGGTTTTAAAACTTTCTCTAATCTGTGAAAACCTGTCATATTATTTAAATATTCTGCTCTATATTTTTCCTCTTCTTCTGAGACTTCCATTATTTGAATGTTGACACTTCTATTTTCCATCTCTCTTAACTTTTCTTTTTTTGTATTTCATCTGTATAACCCATCCTGATACTTTCTGGAATGAATCCTACACTTCTTTGACTTATTCTATATTTTTCTGCTATTCAAACTATTGAATCCTTTGTTTCCATTTTTTTTCCATACTCAGGAATTCCTCTCAGAGCTCCTTTTTATGCCTTTCCCTTTATAATCCATTTCTTTTTGCCTTGATATACTTATTTTTCTTTCTTGTTCTGTTTGGTCTGCTAAATTTGTTTCATCTACATTTTTTCCATGTGTTGTTTTTTTTCATATCCCAGTGGCCCTCCCAACAAGCTAATTATTATTATTATTTTTTCCTATGAGCTTGTATTCACAGCTGTCACACTGCAACACAGGGGACCTATACCCATTCTTCCAGAACAGGGGTTCTCAACCAGGGGTGAATTTTGCTCCAACAGGAGACATTTAGAAACTTCCAGAGACATTTTGGGCTGCTACAATCTGGACTACAGGGGAGGGGATGCAGTATTAGAGCAGTGCTACTGGCTTCTGGTGAGTCGTGGCCAGGGATCTCCTGAAAACCCTACAATGTACTGGAAATCTTCTCACAACAATAATTTATCTGCCCAAAATGTCAAAAGAGCCAAGGGTGAGAAATTCTATCCTAGAGGTAATTAGATGTCTGAGTTGATGAGAAGGGCCAAAGCATAAGTCCTAGCTTCTATCTGTCCTGATAAGTATGACATGGGGTTTGTAGGGAGAGTGAGAACACATCTCAGGATATGATGGTTCAGATTTCCATCCTGCACCTGCTCTTCTTCAAGAACTGTCTATGAAGCAGGAGTCACCATAAAGCAGAGTGGGGCAAGCAAGGAATGCTAAGGGGCTGGCCAGTTTGCACACACAGTTAACTGGTTCTTAATAACCCAGCTTGGCTAGAGTGTCCACTCTGATGTTACATTGGCAGTCCTGACAGAAAACAGGCTATGTTTTCTGCTTCACTGTGGCACTGGGCTGAGCCAATTCTGCTCCAGACAGTGTTAAAGAGTACAAGGTGCATCTCAAAGTTTCTGCAACCCAGCTGCCCCTGGTCTCCATCCATGAGGTTCAGCCATGTTTGGCTCTGGGCTTCTATTTCTCCCTCACACCAGGACCTAAACACCTCCCAGTGCTCCAGAAGGTTTTCACAAATTTACATTAGTTCACACAACTTTCTTCTGATTTTTGTGGCACTTATGAGGTGGGGCTTGAAGGAAGGAATTAGGCTAAGCTGATCCCTCATCTTATCAGAAACTGGAACTCCCAAATTATTTAGATTTTAAAACCGTATATACATGTCTCTTTGATAAAACAAAAATTAATTTTAAAATGAAAAGAACAATAAGAAACTGAAGAAACTGAGGGAATGTGCAAAAGTTACCATTTGAGTGGTGCTTGGAGAATGAGTCAATACAGCTAAAATTAGGTTCAACTTGAATAAGAGACCCAAAATAACAGTGGTTTATTCGAGATGGATAAAAGTTTATTTCTTTTATGTATATATGTATGTGTGTGCATGAGTGTGTATGTGTGTGTGTATACAGTTACTGTCTCTTGCATGACCTACATTCCTAAGATTACCTCATAGTCCAAGATGGTTGCTTTGGCTCTATTTATTATATATCTATTGCAACCAACAGAAAGGAGAAAGGGAAAAAGAAGAGGCAAAGAGCATATGATAACTGTATTTTAAGGAATGTGTTTCTGTTTTCTAATGCAGCATAACAAACCACCCCAAAACCCAGTGGCTTAACACAACAGTAATTTATTATAAATCATGGTTCTGTGAGTAGGATGCACAGTTCTTCTGATTACGTGGTGTTGGCCAGCATTCAGGGACAGCTGATAGGCCCAAAATGACCTCAACCACATGGTTGGCAAGTTGGCCCTGGCTGTTAGCTAGGAGCTTAGATGGGGCCATTGCATGAAACCACAGTTCTCCTTCATGAGGGTTTTTCCTTTCAGCTGCTTGGGCTCCCTCACGGCGTGGAAGCTGCATTTAAAAAGGACCATTAGTGTCCCAAGAGGAAGGAAATGATAGCTCTAACCCTCTTAAGGTCTTAGCTGGGAAGTTCCTGAATGTCTCTCCTACTGCATTCCATTGGTCAAAGCAGTCACAGGACCAGCCCAAGGAAGAGGTGGTGGTGGACACGCTCCACTTCTTGATGTGACGAGTGGCATGCACATCCCGGTGGGGAGGAATCATTGGGAGACATCTTTGGATATGAGCAACCATAGAAATTTCCTGGAATCTGTCATAGGACACCTATGCTCACCTCCCATCATCCAGAACTAAGTTTAAGTTATATGACCATACTTAGCTACAAAGGAGGTTAGAAAACAGACTTTTTAAACTGACATTTATGTACCTGGATAAAAACTGAGGGTTTGGCTTCTATGAAAGAATGAGTTGAAATGAGTCATCAAAGGTGCCTGGGTGGCTCGGTCGGTTAAACATCTGCCTTCAGCTCAGATCATGATCCCAGGTTCCTGGGATTGAGCTCTTCATCAGGCTCACTGCTCAGCAGGGAGTCTGCTTCTCCCTCTGTCCCTCTCCCCCCCCCCAACCCCCCCTCCTGCTCTCTCTCCCTCAAAAATAAATAAATAAAATCTTTTTTTTTTTTTTTAAAGAAATGAGTCATCAAAACATAAGTAGCCTAAAGTGGTTATAGGGAACCAGGATACAAAATAGAGGGGCAGAAGAGCCAGAGAGACCAGCAAAAAGAATGGCAAGATGAACAGAAAGACAAAACAGCTCATTGTAAGAATACAGTTTAGCCAGATCTAATGACAAAAGATACTCTTAGAAATGATATTTTATTCATCATTTTATTATTGATTGTCAAACACTTACCTATTCTCCACTACAGACCAGGCCCTGGGCTAAGTTCTAGGCATATGACAAGAATAAGACATTGTTCCTATACTTGGGGGTAGATGCAAGGTAAAGGTAAAAATAAAAGACAAGTCTTTCATGCCTCTTCCTCCACCACCTCCCAATTTAGGAGACCCTTCACTAATGTCACATAAGGGTAGAAGCAATAAAAGGCACCAAGAATCTTTATTCAGAAGAGTGGTAAACACTTGCATATTTGGTAGAATTTTCTAAATCTTCATCTTAAGTTCCACATTCCCAAAATAGCCACTCCTGGGTTTCCAGACTAGGCTAAGCCCCGACTATAGACATCTGTAGGTTTTGTGTGCTCAGCATCTCTCTATTCACACTCATTCTATTAAAAAACAGCTCTATTATTCTCGTATACCATCTACTTTGGTCTCTGTGGCTGACCTATATGGAATTGACTCCATTCCCATTCCAGCGGGTGGGTATGTGGCCCAAACATAGCCTGGGCTCTTGTTAGGATTCTTGCAAATGAGAGTTTAAACAAGAAGGGTAAATTGCAGGTTCTGGAGGCAGCCTAAGAGGAGAGGCTGCCCAAGGCTGAGTTCTGCACAGAGGGAAGCAGAGCCAAGGAAAGACGGGATGGTCCCAGTGACTGGATCCAAGCATGCCTGAAGGATGATCTCCTCTTAGACTTTTCAAATGCGTGAACCAATAAATTTGTCTTCTTGCTTAAGGCCGTTTGAATCTGGTTTTTGCCACTTGCAAACAAAAGCGTCCCACATAAATAATCTCTTATGTCAGAGACTTTAAGCAAAACTGTTCTTCTCCTTTGAGAGCTTTGGTCAATTTCTTTTGATTACTACTTCAATGTTGATCAATGATGGAGAGGGTCTGTCTCCTCTGACCATGTGCTTATGGAGTAGAATGGTGAATAGAGCTTCCCACACTATTTACATGACATCTTCCTGCTTGCCTCCCTCTTCCTGAACACAGGGCTGAATTCTCCAAGGTAAATATCAGTGTGTACTGCCTCCATCGCCCTGCCCTTCCTTCTGGCAATGGTAGATGCCTGCTGCTGTGCCACTTCTCAACACTCCATCGGGGTAAAACCATCTCAGCCATGCTCTGTCACTTAGAAAAGTGCCTGTCTCATAATAAACGTTCAATATATATTAGTGATATTAATGACAATAACTACAAGTAATAATTTAAAAGCAAAATTTAAATTATTCTGCTCTTTTCTTTTTCACTTAACAATGTATGTGGGAGCTCATGACATATGTATATGGAGCAGCCTTGGTCTTTAAAAACATTTTTATGGTATTTCTTTGTATGGATGTTCCATAATTTATTTAATCAGTTCCATCTTTGTTGATATTAGGTAGTTTCTAATCTTTTTTTTTCTAGTATAAATAATGCTACAGTGAATTTCTTTGTATGTTCACTTTGCCTACATGTGCAATATATGTAGGATATATTACTAGAAATAGAATTGCTGGGTCAAAGAGAACATGTATGTTAGAATCAGCTTATCAAGTTCCACGAACATCCTGCTGGGATTGTGATTAGAATTTTCACTGAATCTATAGATCACTTTGGGGAGCACTGACATCTTTATGTTATTATTTTCCTGATAATAATAGATCTTCCTCAACATAATAGATTTCTTTATTTAGATCTTTATTGTCTCTTAATTTACATAGAAGAATAATAAGCCCAAAGAAGTCAGTATCTTCTAGAGAAACAAAGTATGATGGAGAGACTTGTCCTATCAACAATTAGGACTTACAATGAAGCTATAGTTATCAAGATAACATGGTACAGGAGCAGGGATAAACAATTTGAACACTGGAGAGAACAAAGATCCCAGGAACAGATTTACCTATCTGTCATGGAAGATCAGTGATGAAGTGCTATTCCACAAGTGAATCTGAAAAAAAATGTAATTCAGATTGGAAAAAAAATGGGATTTATCCCTACCTCACATCATAGATAATTAACCCAGATGGATCACAAACTTACACGTCAAGAGCAAAATTTTACAAGTTTTGATATAAAATACAGGTAAATATTATTTTGATTGGGGAAGAGAGAAGACTATCTTAAACAAAAAGTGTTAACTCTGAAAGAAAATATTGATAAATGTCTCATAAAATTAAGAATTATTCATCAAAGACACTGAAAATAAAGTGAAAATGCAAGTTACAGGCTGTCTGTTTGATACTGCTATATCAACTTTTTGATTAGCATTTCCTTGGTATATATTTTTCTTTCCCTTTATTTTCAATCATTATAAGTGACTTACCTTTAGGTATTTAATTTATGGTGTGTAGCTGGATTTTAAAAATCCAATTTGATAGTCCCTCTTTTTGTTATGGTAGGTAAATTAACCTGTGTGGTGGGTTGAATGGTGACCCCTAAAAAGACATATCCACTTCCTGACCCTCAGAGCCTGTGAATGTGACATTTGGACAAGGGGTCTTTGCAGATGTAACTTAAGGATTCTGAGATGAGATTGATCATCTGGATTATCCAGACAGACCCAAAACCCAATGACACGTGTTCTTATAAGAGACACACAGGGGGCAGACATAAGAGAGAAGGCCATGAGGAAGAGGCAGGTTAGAGTTATGTAGCCACAAGCCAAAGGTGGAAGCTGCAAAGGAAGGATTCTCCCCTAGACCCTTCAGAGGGAGCAGGACCCTGCTGACACCTTGATTTTGGATTTCTGGCCTCCAGAACACTGAAAGAGTAAATTTCAGTTGTTTCAGGCTACCAAGTTTACGGTAATTTGTAATAGCAGACCTGGAAAACTAATACATTCTATTTACATTTATTGTGATAAATAGCATACTTGGGTTTATTTATATTTAAACATCTCTTTTTGTGTTTTGTTTACCATCTTTTTTTAAAAAAAGATTTTATTTATTTATTTGAGAAAGAGAGTGAATGAGAGAGAGCAGAAGCAGGGGAAGGAGCAGAGGGAGAAGGAGAAGCATGCTCCCTGCTGAATAGGGAGCCCAATGTGGGGCTTGATCCTAGGACCCTAGGATCATGACTTGAGCTGAAGGCAGACACTTAACCGACTGAGTCACCCAAGTGCCCCTACCATCTTTTTTTTCTGTTTTATTTTCTATCCTGATTTCTGTTGGATTGATAAAGTTTTCTATGTTCTTTTACTTCCTTTTGTGTTGTATTTCTGTTCTTCTAATGGTTGTACTTGAAGTTTTAGCATAATTAATCTTATAAAAAGCCTAGTCACAAAACAAGAATCTCAACATGCTTTAATATTGCTTAGTGAACATACACCCCACATAATACTGATTCCTATACTTTGTTTCACTTTTCTATGCATAAAAAGTTAACAGTTTTTATAATCTACAGTTAATTAAATTTATGCACACATTCATTAATTGCTGTGTTCATCATTGTGTCTTGAACCCTGCAGCTTTCCTCCTTTCTTCTTGCTAAAGGACACGTTTGATGTACAATAAGCTCTTTTAGTCTTTCTGTGTTGGAAACTGTCTATTTTGTCATCACTCCCCTCCCCGCCCCACTTTCTTCACACTCCTACCGGCCAGCCCAGTGGATCCATCCAGTTCCCTCAGTCCTGAGCAGGTCTTACCTGGCAATGTGGGGTTCCTGCCCCATGGTGATATTGAAGCAATGGCAAATAGGCTGCCAAACTGTCAGTGGACATCTTGATTTCATTCCTGGTCATAAACTGGGCTGTGTTCTTTGCCTCTCGAGGACCACAGCTTCACGCAAGCCTTGCACCAGGCATGGTTGGCAATGGCTTTTCAGCCTCCTTTCCTAGATGGAGGAGCCCTGAGGCAGCCTCTGTTTGCTGGCGATGACCCTGGCTGCATATGATCATGCTTAGACCTGGTGACCCTACAAAAGGTAAACTCCCAGCTGCCATGGCTGGTTCTGAGCCCAGTTTCAGTGGCTGAGGTTTTTCACTTTGTGTTACTGTCCTGTTTCCCAGTGCATGAAGGTATTTAATTTGTTTTTGAAACTGGCTTTGTTTGTCTAATTTTCTGTTTGTGTATTTTGTCCATTATTGCTGTTTGCAAAAAAAAAAAAAAAAAAAAAAAAAAAGGGAGTGCCTCAATGCATGAATGTTCAGAACTGTATTCTTTAATTTTCCAGAAAAAAATTTTAAAGCATTAGAGTTCCATAAAGTTTTGTTTCAATTCCACCTGGGAAAACATGTCAGCCTGCTTTTGGTGGATGACAGCTGACTAAATCTTTAAAACTTAATTTTTTTTTCTAAATAATGGTCTGTTTAGATTTTTCTCTTTTCTAAAGGTTAGTATTAGACATTCTTTTTTTTTTTTTTTCTGGAAAACCATCTTACGTCATTTTGCAACTGAACAAATAAGACATGTAATTATTTTAGTTTACTCTAAGTCTGAGATTATTTTCATCATTCTTCTTTATTGTGTTTTTTGTGCTTTCTCCTTTTTTTTCTTGATTAGGTTGTTTTTATCCTAAATAACCCCACTTACTTTTTAGTTAAAACCTTTTCTTTTCTAATACATTAAAGTCTACATTAGTTTTTCTTTCTGCTCTCCTCATATTTATTCGATTATTTTCTAATTTCTTGAGTTAGATCAGTTTTCATTTTTTAGTATTTATACTTTTAAGTATTCTCTACATCCAATGTGGAGCTCAAACTCACAACCCTGAGATCAAGAGTCCCATACTCCTCTGACTGAGCCAGACAGGCTTCATTTTTTAGTATTTATAAATATCCATGTCTTTAGCTATGAATTTTTCTCCATACACTATTTTAGTCATATCTCATAAGTCTGCATATGAAGTGTTTTTGTTATTGTTATTTGCTAAAAATTCTATTTTTGTTTCAATTTCCTCTTTGATTCAACAGTTGTGAAGTTGCTTGTTTTTCTTTGTTTTCTAGCTTTGTCATTGTGAGTTTTTCTGTACTGTGACTGGAGAATGTTATATCTTGTGTGGTTCTTGAGAAGATACTATCTGTTCTGTGAGCTCAATGCATAAAATGTGTCTTAAGTATTTTTTGTAGGTCTTCTCTGAGCTTATTTGTTATTTTATGAACTTTATTTGTCATCGGCTGAGATAGAGTCTCCTATTTCTACCTCTTCTTTTATTTCCTTATGTCTTTGCTTTCTGAATTTGTATGGTATTGTAACTGGTATATAAATATATATAAATATAAGGTCTTCCTTGTAGTTTTCTCCTTATTATAAATTGTCTTTACCCCCCATTTAATATTTTTTGTCCTGAATTTTATTAAGTGACCATTTTTGCTTTCTTTTTGTTTATATAGCCCAGAGTTTTACCCCATATCTCTGTTTTAAACTTTCTTGGTTATCACATTTTGTATCAATTTTTTTTATACAAAGATTTTATTTATTTTTGACAAAGAGAGAGTGTACAAGCAGGGGAAGCAGCAGAGGAAAAGGGAGAAGCAGACTCCCCGCCCAGTAGGGAGCCCGACACGGGGCTCCATCCCAGGAGCCCGGGATCACAACCTGAGCCAAAGGCAGACGCTTAAACTTCTGAGCCACTCAGACGCCCCTGTATCATGTTTTGTATTACTGCAAATAGCTGAGTTTTGTTTTGAGATCCAGCCTGAGTATTTTTATTTTAGTAAGTTTATCCATTTGAATTTATCAATAACAACAGATACATTTGGTGTTTTTGATAGTCTTTTATGTTACAATGTGTATTGCTTATCCCTTTAAAAATCTTTTTATTATATGATTTGTGTTTTCTGTATTCCATTTTGTGTACACATTTCCTGAGGGTTTGAAAGGTTTTAAGTTGGCTTTTAGTTATTTCAATGGCTAGTGTTTTTAAAGTTATTTTAGTGATTTAATTTTATATAATGAATCTTCTTTTTCTTCAAATAGCAATTATCAACTCTTGACTATGTGCAATAAAAAATTAGTAGGCTTTTGTGTCTCCCCACCTCCTCTGTCAAGTTTCTCCCCTCAATGGTAACTTTCAGTTAATCGTATTATAGTGTGGTTGTTAGTTCTTCTAGTATTTGTGTTTAAATATCCTTTATACCTTTACATATCTTTATATAACTTTATACCCTTAAATATCCTTTTACATCTGTTAGTTGTAATATCTCAGCTTTAATACCCTTTGAAGTCAGGTTGTAAAAGATGAGCTAATCAGTACATTTTTTTAGGAGATTTTATGTATGTATGTATGTATGTATGTATGTATTTTAGAGAATGCCATGCACAAGTGGGGGGAGGGGCAGAGGAAGAGGGAGAAAGAGAATCTCAAGCAGACTCCAACTGAGCGAGGAGCCCAAGTTGGGGGTGGGGGGTGGAGTTGGCTGGAATTGCCTACAGCTTCTTTAATAAGGGCTTCTGGGCAATATATTCCCTGTATGTTCAAAAATATTTGTCATTGGGGCGCCTGGGTGGCTCAGTCATTAAGCGTCTGCCTTCGGCTCAGGTCATGATCCCAGGGTCCTGGGATCGAGCCCCACATCGGGTTCCCTGCTCAGCTCCCTGCTTCTCCCTCTCCCACTCCCCCTGCTTGTGTTCCCTCTCTCGCTGTGTCTCTCTCTGTCAAATAAATAAATAAAATCTTTAAAAAAAAATTTGTTGTTTGCTTTTATTTTTCAAAGAAAACTGGCTGGGTACACATCTTTAATTTCTCTGAGGAATTTATAGACATTGCCCAACTGTTTTCCAGGGCTGATGCTGCAGTAGAGAACTGTGGCCGGCCATAATTTCTCCCATCATAGGTGATTTTTTTTTACACGGAAGCCCCAAATATTTGTTATTTCCCTTTGGTACTCAGTAAACCTTCTAATTTCAGTGTTGATTCTTCTGTATCAAATATTCCTGGGGTAGGATGGGTCTGTCAAACTGTGGCTTGAGGCTTTTTTTTACAAAAAGTTTTCTGGAATTTTAAGAATTTTGTTGTTGTTGTTCCATTTCTTTGGTATCCTTCTTGGGATGTCAATTTTGCATAAGTTTAATCTCCATCATCTTCCAATTTGTTTTTGTTTTTTTCTCTACTCTTTAAAAATCAACTTCACTACAAAATAATTTATATACAATAAAATGCATACATTTTAAGTTTACAGTTGGATGAGTGTTAATAAACATGTAAACCTGTATAACCACCACAACAATCAATATGTAATATTTTCATTATTCTAACCAGTTCCCTTTTGCCCATTCTCAGTTCCCACCTCCCATCTTCAGCCCCAAGCAACCACTGATCTGCTTTTTATCACTACAGATTAGATTTGTCTTTCCTTGAGTTTCTTGAAAATGGAATCATATAGTATGTCCTTTTCTGTCTGGCTTCTTTCACTGGATATAATATTTTTGATATTGATCTACTTCGTTGCATATATCAATAGGTTTGTTCCCTTAAATTATTTTATTTTATATTTTTTAAGATTTTATTTATTTGAGAGAGAGAGAGATAGAGAGAGCATGAGCACAGGGCGGGCAGAGGGAGAAGCAGACTCTGCTGAGTGGGGAGCCCAACACGGGGCTTGATCCCAGGACCTTGTGATCATGACCTGAGCCGAAGGCAGATGCTTAAAGGACTGAGCCATGCAGGAGCCCTGGTTTGTTCTGTTTTAATTCTGAATAGTATTCCATTGTATAAAAATACCAGAATTTGTTTAGCCATTCACCTATTTGGGTGGTTACCAGTTTGGGGCTATTATGAGTAAAACTTGTATGAACATTCATGAATAAGTCTTTGTGTGATCTCTTGTGGAAGCACCTAGAAGTTAAATTGTTGGACCACATGGTAAGTGCGTGTTTAACTTATATTAAACAGACATCATTTTTATATTTTCATCAACAACGTATGAGAGTTCCAGTGTCTCCATATCATTGCTAACATCATCTCTCAATGTTGTCAAATCAAGAAATTTTAGTCATTCTAATGGGTACATTGGTATCTCATTATAATTTTCTCTAATCCTTTCTTTAAAATTTTAGCATTCACTATTGTTTCACTTATTATTTTACTGGCATACATAGATGAAATATAAATTTAAATCATTCTAACTGCAGTTCTAAGGAACTCTACAATTTTTTAAACATAAACTTCTTATTTTAGAACAATTCAGAACAATTGCAAGGATCATACAGAGAGTTCACATATATCCCACACCCATGAACCCTAATTATTAACATCTAACACTAGTATGGTATACTTATTAATAGGTCAACACCAATTCATGATTATTAACTAAAGTTGGCACTTCATCCAGATTTCCTTAGTGTTGACCTAATGTTCTTTTCTGATTTCAGAATCCCATCTAAGATACATATGACATTTAGTAGTTCTTGTCTCCTTAGGGTCCTCTTGGGCCTCCCTTTTGCCCCTCCTACTCCAATAGTGAGAAACCTGGCTCCTACCCTACACCATCATTTACTTAATTGTTCAACTCCAGTATACATGTATAGTGGCACCAGAATTGTTAACCCATCCCCTTACAGGGAACAACTTTATCAACTAGAGTACAGGGCTTATTATAGCTTCTTGTGTCTATAGTCATATAACTACTAATTTCCAAAGTTACTTTGGTTATCACCTTTTGTCACATTCTACATTCTATCCTGGGATTCCCCCCACCAAATGATTTTTTTTTAACTTTATATGGTTTAAAGTTCACTCTTTGTGCTATAAAGTTCTTTGGGTTTTGACCCTTGCATACTATCATGCATTCACTATTACAGTATCATATGCAATAACTGCTTCATCCTAAAAAAGTCTCCAGTGTTTCACTCCCCACATTCCCCCCAAACCTCTGACAACCACTGGTGTTTTTACCACCTTTTTTTTTTTTTTTATCAAAATGTTTTGCCTTTTTTAGACTCTTTCACTTAGCAATATATAATTAAGATTCATCCATGTCTTTTAGTGGCTTGATTGCTCGTTTCTTTTTATTGCTGAATAATATACCACTGTATGTATGTGCCACAGTTTGATTATCCATTCACCTATTGAAGGACATCTTGGTTGCTTCCCTTTTCTGGCAATTATGAATAAAGCTGCTATAAACATTCCTATGCAGATTTTTATGTATGCATAGGTTTTCAAATACACTGGGTAAATATCTAGAAGCATGATTGTTGGATAGTGTAGTAAGACTATGTTTAGTTTTGTAAGAAACTGCCAAACTCTTCCAAAGTAGCTGTAGCATTCTGCATTTCCACCAGCAGTGAATGAGAAGTCCTGTTGCTTCATACCCTCACCAGAGGATCTGTACTGTCAGCTTTCTGGAGTTTTGCCATTCTAAAGGTGTGTAGTGGCATCTCATGGTTGTTTTAATTTGAAATTTACTAATGAGAAATGATGTTGAGCATCTCTTCATATGCTTATTTGATATCTATGTATCTTTGTTGCGATGTCTGTTCAGATCTTCTGCCCATTTTAAATTGTTTGTTTTCTTATGATGGATTTTATGAATTCCTTGTGTATTCTGAACACAATCCCTTTATCAGATATGCCTTTTGCAAATATTTTCTCCCAGTGTGTGGTTTGTCTTTTACAAAGCAGACTTTTCAATTTTTATAAAGTCTAACATCAATTTTTCTTTCATGGCTCATGATTTTAGTGTTATATCAAAAAACTCATTACCAAACCCAAGGTCACCTAGATTTTCTCTTGTTTTCTTCTAGATGTTTTTAGTTTTGAATCTTACATTTAGGTCTATAATCCAGTTTGAGTTAATTTTTGTGAAAAGTGTAAGTCTGGGTCTAGGTTCACTTGTTTTTGCATATGGACATCCAGTTGTTCTAGCACCATTTGCTGAAAAGGCTATTCTTGCTTCACTGAATCTCCTTTCCTTTTTTGTCAAAATAAGTTGACTATATCTGTTTAAGTCTATTTCTGGGTTACCTATTTTGTTCCATGAATCAATGTGTCCATTCTTTCACCAATACCACACTGTCTTGATTACTGAGGTTTATAGTAAGTCTTGAAATCGGGTAGGTGAGTCCCCAATTTTGTTCTTCTTTTTCAGGATCGTTTTGCTTATTCTAGATTTTTTGGTATATTTAGACAATTTACATTAAAAGTGATTATTGGTAGAGTTGGATTAATATCTACCATGTTTGTAACTGTGCTCTATTCCTTGCATCTGTTCTTTGTTTCTTTTTCTCTCCTTTTTTCTTCTGCCTTATCTGGTTTTAACTGAGCATTTTATATGGTTTCATTTTATCTACTCCATTATGATATCAATTATACTTCTTTCTAAACTTTTCTTATGGTTGCCCTACTGTTTCCAAAATACATTTTTAACTAACCCAAGTCCACTCTCAAATCATACTCTATAGCTCATGAGTAGTGCAGGTACATTCCAACAGAGTACTATGAATTCCTCTCACTCATCCCCAAGGACACTGCTGTCATTTACTTCACTCATTCATATGCTATAACCACCCAACACATCATCATTATTATTACTCTTTTTAAATTATTACTTTATACAGTTATTAAGATTAAGAAAAATAGGGACGCCTAAGTGGCTCAGTCAGTTAAATGTCTGCCTTCGGCTCAGGTCATGATCCCAGGGTTCTGGGATCAAGTCCCACATTGGGCTCCCTGCTCATCAGGGAGTCTGCTTGTCCCTCTCCCTCTGCCCCTCCCACCCCACCTGTGCTCTCTCTCAAGTAAATAAATAAAATCTTTAAGAAAGATTAAGAAAAATAAAAATAAAAGATTTTACCTTCATTTATTCCTTCTTCTTTATGTGGATGCAAGTTTCTGTCCTATATAATTTTATTCTGCTGGAAGAAAATATTTTAACATTTCATGTAGGGCAGGTCTGCCAGCAATGAATTCCTTCAGTTTGAGGGAATTTTGTTTGAGAAAGTCTTTATTTCTTCTACACTACTGAGGGATAATTTTGTGGAATATAGAATTCTAGGTTGGTGGCTTTTCTCTTTCAACATCTTAGATATTTCATTTCACTTTCTTTTTGTTTGCTTGCTTTCTGATGAGACTGTAATTCTTATCCTCTATAGGTAAGGTCTTTTTTCCTCCTCTGGATTCTCTCAAGATTCTCTCTTTGTCTTCAGTTTTCTGCAATTTGAGTATGATAGGCTGAGGTATAGTTTTTGGTATTTATTCTGCTTGGTATTCTCCGAGCTTCCTGGATCTGTGGTTTGGTTTCTGTCATTAATTTTGGATAATTCTTGGCATTATTTCAAATATTTCTTTTGCTCTGTTCTTCTCCTTCTGATATTCCAATTACATGTCTGTTACATATTTTGAAATTGTGAGATTGTTTCATAGTTCTTGAATGTTCTGTTCTGGTTTCTTTGTTTTGTCTTCGCATTTCTATTTGGGAAGTTTCTATTGACCCATTTTCAAGCTTACTGATTCTTTCTTTGGCCATGGTAAGTCTACTTATAAGCCCATCAAAGGAAATCTTAATTTATGTTATTTTAGAGTGTTTGTCTCTAGCATTTCCTCCTGATTCTTTCTTAGAATTTCCATCTCTCTTCTTTTTTTTTTTTTTTTTTAAAGATTTTTTATTTATTTATTTGAGACAGAGAGAATGAGAGAGAGAGAGCACATGAGAGGGGGGAGGGTCAGAGGGAGAAGCAGGCTCCTTGCTGAGCAGGGAGCCCGATGCGGGACTCGATCCAGGGACTCCAGGATCATGACCTGAGCCGAAGGCAGTCGCTTAACCAACTGAGCCACCCAGGCGCCCTCCATCTCTCTTCTTATATTTCCCACCTCTTCTTGCATGTTGTCTGCTTTTCCCATTAGAGCTCTTCACATGAATCATGGTTATCTTAAAATCTCTGTCTGATAATTCCAACACCTGTGTCATATCTGAGTCTGGTTCTGATGCTTGATCTCTGCAGACTTTTTTCCTGCTTCTGGTGTGCCTTGTAATTTTTTGTTGAAAGCCAGACATGTTGTATTGAGGAACAGGGCCTGAGCCTTTAGTGTGAGGATTATGTTAATCTGGTTAGGAGTTGGACCGTGTTTAATGTTTCCTGTGGCTACAGGTGCCAGAGGATTCAAATTCCTCTTAGTGTTCTTGTTTTTGTCTTCGCTCTTGACTTTGGGCTTCCCTAAGTACTCCTCATCTGTGAAATGAAGGTCAGCACCTTGCAGTTCTTTCTGCTATATTCTACTGTTATTGTATTGGAGTAAACTGTGGGGGAAGGAGAGCATTTCATGGCCTCGTTTAGAGCTCAGTGTTCCTGTGAGCTATGCCTCTGACCTGTAAGCTCCACAAGTGATTCTCTATTGGCACTGATTTTCTTCCCTAAGTGAGACTGGAGGTTAGAGGGGGCTGACGGAGGAGCAATGCCCTTCCCCTAGGTGGGATAAGGCTCTGGTGCAGGCTTTTTCCCTGGAGCATAGTATTTTTTATGGACAACACTCTGGGTTGAGTAACAATGGTTACTCTTCCCCTGCCCCTGCCAGAGCCATTAGGGGATTTTTACAGCTTCTTAATCTGATAACCCGTTAGGGTTACTAAAGGTAAAGCCCACAAAAGTGTGAGGGCCCCCAAAACTGAAGGCCCCCAAAGTTTCTCACTTTCAGGCTAGTCCACACTCACCCTCCAGAAATTCACCATAATTACCTTTAAACTTTCTTACTAGTTTATGGCTCCAGCAGCTTCTGCTCCAGGTAAGCAGATCTTAGATGTGTCTCTGGATTTTCCCGTCTCTCTAGATTTCAAGGTGGCAGTTTGCCCCGCTGTTATAAACTGAATATTTGTGTCCCTCCACCCCCCAAATTAAATGTTGAAATTCTAACATCCAATGTGATGATATTAGGAGGTGGGGTCTTTGGGAGGTGATTAGGTCATGAGGGTGGAGCCCTCATGAATGAGATTAGTGCCCTTATGGAAGGGAACACAGAGAGCTAGCTCACTTGTCCTCCTTCCACTGTATGAGGACACAGTGAGAAATTGGCAGTCTGCAACCCGAAAGACGGCTCTCACCAGAACCTGACCACACTGGCACCTGGTTTCCAACTTCCAGCCTCCAGAACTGTGAGAAATACATTTCTGTTGTTTATAGCCACTTAGTCTATGGTACTTTGTTACAAGCAGCCCACCTGCAGACTTTGTTCTCTGCTGGGTTCAAAAAAGTTGATTTTCAGTTTACTCAGTTTTTTCTTATTGGAAGAATGGGAATGACTGGCTCCAAGCTCTTTACATGTGGGAACTGAGCCTGAAGTCCCCTAATCCTTTCTATCGCTCTAATCATATCTTTTTCATGTAAAGGATCCTAGGTAAGCTCCACAAATGTAACCATTTTACTGAAGGGACTGGGCTCTTGTGGGTACAATTAAAAAACAACTCTTTCTCCCACTGTCCCTTTAGATATGCCCGTGCATGACTTCTTGTCCCAGCTCTAGGTGGAATCTCAGGCAGGATAACTTTCTGGCTCATATTAGATTAAAATTTTTTAAAAATTGAGATATAATTCAAATACCATGAAATTCACCCTTTGAAAGTATACAGTTCAGTAGTTTTTAGTATATTCACAAGGTTTAGCAACCATCACCACTATCTAACCCCAAAACATTGTCATCATCTCAGAAAGAAAATCCATACTCATTAGCAGTCACTCTCCAGTTACCCGCCAACAGTCCCAATCCCTGACAACCACTAACTGACTTTCTGTTTCTGTGCTTTTGCCCATTCTGGACATTTCATATAAATGAAATTATACAATATGTGGTCTTCTACATCTGGCTTTTTTCACTTAGCATAATGTTTTCAAGTTTTCTTGGTACTTCATTCTTTTTATGGCTGAACAATATTCCACTGTATGGATATATCACATTTTGTATATCCATTCATCAGTTGATAGACATTTGGATTGTTTCTACTTCTTGGCTATTATGAATAATGCTGCTAGAACCATTCATGGACAATTTTTGTGTGGACATATATTTTCAATTCTCTGGGGTATATACCTAGGAGCAGAATTGCTGGGTCATATGGTAATTCTATGTTCAACTTTTTGAGGAAATGCCACTGTTAGATTTTTTAAAAGTCCTCCAGGCACTTATAAAAATAGCAAGTCTTGTTTCAGCCATTTAAAAATGCAGAATAATAATTTAAAAATCCAAGTTCTTACCTAATGTAGAGTGCCTTCCCTCCTCCAGCTTGGCCTAGACCCCAGCTTGAAGCACGGCAAAGGGGGATTTTATTGTCCTTCCTAGTTCCTCTGCCCCTATGGGTCATGACTTCTGACTCCTCTGACCTGAGGTCTGGCAGGAAGAGACAGTTTGGTAAAAAGGAGGCACAGCCTTACATGGTGAGTTCAATTGTCACCTACACTGGCGCAGATTCTTTCTGTCCTGCGGCGCTATGAGAACGTGTTTGGTGATGCCCTTGCTGGGAGCTTCCTGTAATTCCTTTTGACCTGGGTAATGTCTCTCTTGTGCCCAGTCTCTTACGACTCAATTTTCAATCGTGGGCAGTCTACCAATGTGACAGAGACTACTAATTACTCCCCAATATCAGTTTTACCCTCCTTCCTCAGAAGTAGAGTCCCCAACTAGCTGAACACAAGACAAATTGGAATAATGAAATTTCCCAGCCTGCCTCATGGCTGGATGTGGCCTATAATAACCATGTTCTCGCCAACGGTATGTGAGAGTCATATGTGCAATTTTTGGGAACTGTCCTCAAATTCGGGGAGACTGCTTTTCTCCTTCCTCCCAGCTGGCTGCAGTGCAGAAGACACGGATGGAGCTGGAAGTCATGTTGGGCCCTCTGGTGTAAGCTATGTGTTGAGTGTAGCAGAAGAACAAGACAAAAGGATCCTGGATCTCTGATGATTTGGGAACCACCATATCAGCCCTGGCCTGCTTACATTTACCTGAGAGAAATTAACTTCTTTCTCCTTTATGTCTTGTTTGAGAAAAACTAACTTTTTTCTTGTCTTGCTATTTTGGGTTTTTTCCTTACTTGCAGCAAACTAAATCCTAACTAATACAATCCTACTCTGACTCTCGTGAAGTTGCAGAACGTCTGGAAGCTGTTCTCTTGCCTGGTGTCCCCACTGTAATTGTGAGAGGCAGCCTCGCTCCTGTGAGTCCAGGAGGCCCTTGGGGAAACTCATGCAGCCTTGTCCCCGTCATCAGTGAACGTGCATAGCCCTGTCCCTCTCCACTTCCTCAGTCCCATGGGCTCAGCCTCTCACTTTTGCTTTCTTTCATTTTTTTAAGATTTTGTTTATTTATTTGACAGAAAGAGATACAGCGAGAGAGGGAACACAAGCAGGGGAAGTGGGAGAGGGAGAAGCAGGCTTCCCGCCAAGCAGGGAGCCCGATGAGGGGCTCGATCCCAGGACCCTGGGACCATGACCTGAGCTGAAGGCAGATGCTTAATGACTGAGCCACCCAGGTGCCCCTCACTTTCTTAGGCATGTGTCAGGCTTCAGATCTGAGCCGTGTTGAACCCCTTGAAGTTCCTGTTTTGCGTTGAGGGGAGGAAAGAATTCCCCGCCCCCCAAATCCCTCATAAGTGAAGGGAAGGGAAAATGCCACAACAATCCACTTCCTCTCTCCAAAGAAATCTTTCCCCTCTGGCCTCTCCAACCACCTTCCTTTGTGAACAGAGGTGGGTGGTTCCTGATGTTCACAGAAGAGGCTTCATCATCTCAGCATGCCCCACATAGGGTGTCTAGTACCACTAGGAAGTCTCACCTTGGGGCCTTAGTCAAAAAGAAAAAAAAGTTAGAGAACCCCAAAGCATCCAATTTTAACTTCCTTTCACCTCACAAATTATAATCTCTGGTATATTCTCTTTCAGGAGCCCCTACCTGGTAGCCAATTCAGAATGGCTAATGAAGGCATGCTTTCTTTACATCAGTAGTTTAAAATTTTTGTGGTCACAAATACCTTTGAGAAGTTTGTGAAAGTTGAGCCTCAGCCTCATTCCTGCCTCCCAAGCCTCCCCTCCCCCAAGCAATTCCAAGGACTCTTATACCAAGTCATGTGGAGGCAGGAGTTCTCAGAATATGATCCATGACTGGTTGACTCTGGTTACCTATCCAATGGTCCATGTGTAGCAACAAGTGGCAGAGCTGGGTTTCAAACCTGGGCCCTCTGCCCCTGAAGTTTCACTCTTAACTTCCCCTATAGACCTGTGAATGAGACCTTCTTGGGCCCTCTAGCCCAGCCCGGCCACCAGCTGGATGCATATGGCATGGAGCCAGAGGAACTGTCTGGCCAAGCCCACACATGTTCCTGACCCACAGCATCATGGGAAATGAATCACTGAAGCTGCTAAGTTTTGAAGTGGTTCAAGGCTGTACTAGAAACACTTTCCACATGAGCATCCAGAACAATTAGAACTACTGGATACATGTGAATTAAAGTTTTCTGAATAAAATGTAATAGTTGAGGGGAAAAAAAAAAAAAAAAAACCAAGACAGGACACATGGAGACACTCGCCTAGGTCTCCAGCCATTCACCATCAAGTTACATATAAATCCTGGGTAAAAAATGGCAAATGTCATCCCTTCACAGATTTAAAACAAGTGGGAATAATTTAAAATATTGTTTTTATTGTTTACAAAATGTATTGAAACTCTGAGTTATATGACCTAAAATTGGTGGACTACATATGTGTAGTCTTTCACTGATGGATGAAACCAAAAGCCCAAGAAGCGTGGCCATGGGGAATCCTCCCATAAAGCTGGTGGGCATCAGATGGTACTTCCAAAGCATTGGGGGAGGGGGAAGCAGCTCCTGGAGTATTAGGTGATAAAGGCAAGCTACAAAATAATTTGTAGTATCTGGTCCCACTGACAGACCCATTTGCTCCACAAATACTATGGAAGGGTCTCATGGATATAACGTTGGGTGAAAAAATCACATTGGAAAAGTATATGTAATATGTTTCTCTTTCTGGAGGAGGAGGTTATATGTATATATTTTAAAAACAATGAAAACATAAACATAAAAAATTTAAATTGTTACCTATAGAGAACAGGGATAGAAACTAGACTTAATATAACATAAAATTAAACTAAAAATCCTTAAAACCCAAAACCAAATGAAATAACCTAACCTAACTTTATATGCTATCAGTGGAAACCTCACAGAGAACAATTTAAATTACTGTTCAACTAGTAATTTGACTATATGTCCCTAGTGAGATATACTGTATAAAGAACTATAAGACCATAAGAACATTGAACTCTCTTCAGTATTCGTATTGGTGTTGGTTTTGCTATTCAGAGATTGTGGTGCATGTTGTTAAGACCTGGGAACTGGGAGTTTTGGTATGGAAATAGATGCAAGATTAATGAAATTAAGAGAACCTTGTAGTCCTGAATTGAAAGCATTCCCATGAACTTGTGATACACTTTCTCTTCCTTTCTTCCTCTCTCCTCCACTTCATCCCTCCCCCTTCTTTCTCTCATTGATCTTAGCTTTAACCAGCAAAAAGACCTAGACACAATTACTTGCTTAGTAGCAATCTGCATTCCTAACACCTGGATTGTGGCCTTGAAATACCATTTCTCACAAAAAGAAAACTGTGCTCCTTGGAGAAATCGTTGTGTCCAGTCCTCGGACAGGAAATGTACAAGAGACTGGAATATCATGGCATGCCTGAAAGCAAGCAAGTTTTCAAGGGCTACTGGGTTTGTATCAAAAAGCAGCGACCTTGAATAGTTTCTCTTGGCCAAAGAGGGGACACTATGAGCACGAGAAAGATAGTAGTGGCAACGAATTGGAACATATGAAATATGTTGAATCATAATAATATCCCCCAAAAAACTCATTGAGTCCCCTCATTGAGATCTCACTGGTCTCACTGAAAGGATGCTGGGGAAGTAACTTTACTAAATGAAATATACCTCTAAGTAGCAAAACAGTTGATGAAGGGGGGTTCCTCTAAATGGGTGTATCCTAGCCAATAAATGAAGAAGTGACAGAATCAGCATATCACCATTTTGCAACCTCTACTGAAGGAATGGAGCTTGGAGCATCAGCGGCTGCTGACATCACAGAAAGAGAGACAAGATGTACATGCCTCCCACTGGAGGACCACAACCACCTATGAATGAGTCCTCTCACAAAAATCAACCTTGAATCCAATCAAGACTTTATATCTAATTGCAAACTGACAGAAGATACAGAGGACAGAGAAACACGATAAACAATACTAAGGAAATACAGTCAGCAAAGTCCAGATTATGGGAAACTAGAGGACGAGTGTCCTGGCTCTTCAACAAATAAATTGCAAGTATCTGGATACTTACTGATAATAAGAGATTATTTTTACCTGTAATTGAGTGTGATAATGGTACCACAGTTATAATTTTTAAAAAGAGTCCTTTTAGTGGTTCATACTGAAGCATTTATAGGTGAAATGATATTTGTAAATCCGCAATTTGCTTTACAACAACCTAGGAGGAGAAAGTGGGTGGCGTTACAGATACAAGATCAGTAATGAGTTGATAATTGTTGAAACTGAATGATGGGTACATGGAGATCCACTATGCTCTTCTCTCTAGCCTTGTAAATATTTGGAATTTTCCATGATTAAAGTTCAAAAAAGAGATTGTGTATGCATGTATACGTGTGTGTGCACTTGTATAACTATATATAGAAAAAAGTCTAGAATACTAATTGGTATTAAGACACCCTTCCCATCATATCTGGTTAGAGGAGAATAAAACGGGGGAGAATAATGCCTGCCTAGCAGAGCTGGGTGGTGGCATAATTAATACAAAGGGCCTAGCCCATAGTAGGTGCTCAATCCCATAAATTTCCTTCACTAGCAAGATTGACCAAGTTGGTCAAACTCAAAACCATCAAACCTGTGGGGAAAACATCATGTTCTCACATCATCCTCCCTGCCCCCCTTGATCATGAATCCAAGAGCCCCCACTAAGGAGTGGTGGTGGAAGGGATTAGGGGAATGAGACGCCTAGCTGAGTTGGCCCATTTTGTTCCTCTCTTACTGCCCCTCATCCATTCCTCCCAATCTCTGTGCATCCCCTTAGGGACCTGAGAAGACAGGTTAGCTAATCTCATCAGTCATGACACTGATCAGGGTGTTCATTAAGTTAATTAATTAATGAGTTCTCCCAGGAGACCTGCCTGCAGGAGTCCGATGGTAGGGATTTCAGGCAGATTGATGGAGAGAGAACTCTGGGAGAGGGTGTGGAAACATTCACATCAGAGGCTACTCAGAGGCCAGTGGTGTTCCCTTGGTGTTGGCCCCTGTGAACCACTGAGTAGGAGGGAGACTAGAAGCTCCATGGCACCCTATTAAACTGCTACCTTCCACTCACCCTCCACCTCTGCAAATGCCTAGCTCCTTCATGCTCTTGAACCTGCTGTCATAGCTTAGAGATCCCTAGGATGCCTTCAGACTTCCTCTTCCTGGTCCTCTCCCTGTTCCCCAGTGCCTTACTCATGATCCCCACTCCTATTTCAAAACCCTTCCTTCCTTGGTTTGCTAGACACTGTTGTTTTGGGCTTTCTTTTGTTCCTACTTCTCTCCATGCCCATCCACATGTGTTGGTGTCTCTGAGGTTCCATCTCTGGTCCTCTTCCCTCTGCACATCTCTGGGGAGGATGTCACACTCATTCCAATGCCCTCCATCCCTGGTGACTTCCCAGTCTGCCTTGGCAACCCCTGCCTCCCATCTCCAGGTGTGCTGCCGACTCGGGTGTCCCACAGGTACCCAACTCAGCCTACTCCATATGGAACACATCATTCCCCCTCCACCACTGGTGTTCGGTTTGTTGCTCATCTTGGTTTACTTGGTTTACTACTCAGGTGTCCAAGCTGTGATTTCAGAGCTCCTCCTTGATTCCTTTCTTTCTCTTGCTATAGTCCTGTCACCTCTACTTCCTTGCTCTCTCCACCTGCTGTCATCATCATCATCGTCATCCTCCTTCTCCTCCCCACCAATCCCACCCCAGGCTTTCTTTCCATTGGCAATGTCCATTTATTCTTCCAAAACCAGCTCTGGCAGTTGCCTCCTCTGGGAAAGGTGTCCTGACTGCTTGGAAGCTTCCATTTTATGATATCACAGACTGGCTTCCCTTCTGCTGTTATGATAGAGGAATCTAGTCTCACTGGGGTATTAGCTTCTACAATCAGCATTTAAAGTGAAAACCCCATAAAGTCAAAATTACCCCTGAAGGCAATTTAAGCCACTCAGCACTGGAACAGTTGGCTCTGGCTGAGCGCCCAACAGGACAGGGTCTTAAATTTAGGGTCCGTAATGTACAAAATACAAACCCACCACCTACGGTCTTCTTAATTCTGGAGACTCACACTAGGGCAGAGATTCTCACACTGTGAGAGGCAGGAGCAGAGAGCAGATTACACTTCATTTCGGGAGACCCAACAATGAGAGCAGAGGTGAGAGCAGAGTTGTCAGCTTTGTTTAAATACTACCTTTCTTCTTCTTTTCTAGTGCTGAACATGTAGTTGAACTTGCCAAAGTTACATATATGAATGGAAGCTTCCCCACCCCCCCAACCCTTATATTGTAGCTTCTCTGTCTTCACTCCCAATTTTGAGCATCTGACTCATGACTTCATTCCCAGGACTTAAAATATCCTCCACCTAGAAGAAACAGAGAATGTTGGTTGAATGGATGACTGGTTTAACCTCATGGACCTCTCCATTGATGGGCAATTCCACAGATAATGAAACAGCACATTATGCCATCTGAGCAAATGAAGTGGACCCACTGGGTCAAGGTCTCTATTGGCTTATCAGGATTCTAACCGGAATGAATGCTCTAAAGCAGGATTCCCAAAGGACAGCAGGGCTGAAAGGCTTAGAGGACTCCAGATCAGCTGATCAGCAGACAATATTTCTTTGAAGCCTCTCCTGTGGCTGGACCAACTCATCGATGGGCTCTGGCCATGTTCCGACTGCTCGTCTGCTTGCCTCTCTCTTCTCTAATCCAGGTTTAACGAGATGAGCATCATTAAGAAAGGCAGGGCGGTTATCCTTTAAGTGAACAAAGTGACTCTTCACAGAAGGACTGATTTTAATAACCCAGTGCAAGACCCCCTTTAAGGTACAGAATGATTCTGGCACATCAGTTAAGTGTTACACAAAACAGACGTGAGTATTCAAAATCAAAGGCGTTTTTCATTCATGTGAAAAAGGGATCAGTAAGCTGCATGAAAACTGGGGTGCATAAAAGTCCCGGGGGCCTCTGTCCACAGCAGGAAAAGCTCAGAGCATATTGGGCTCAGGGGGAGGCAACCTTGGCCGCCCATAACTCAGAGATAGAAGGCAGTGATCTTCAGGCGCTGCCTGTGTTTCATGTGCGGGCTCCTGCCTCTGATCTTTCAGCGGCTGCCTAATTGCCAGTGACTGTTTCTGTGGACACGAGGGTCTGCGAAATGTGTAAGGCCTGTATTTTTCCGAGGGAGACTTTTTCCTTTGCACATAAGCCAAAGATTCCTTCATACACAAATTCTTTCTTACGCAGGTCATCAGATTCTTACACGGGGGGACGTTAACGTGGAGATCGGTGCACACCACTGAATGTAAGTGTGTAGATGCAATCTGGTAACTCGAGGGAGTGGGATGCCGGATGGAAAGGCCGGCGAGGCCCTCTGCATGCCTTGCATTGCCTTCCCAGGTGGAGACTGCGCTCCTAACCCAGTGCGAGGTAAATCAGCGGTTCCTCTTCCAGGAGTGCCTGTGGCGTCACCCTCAGTCAGCCACACCCTTCCACCCAGTCTCCACTGCAACACACATCATAGCGGATATTTACTGAGCACTTATTATGTAGGTCACATGCATTGGTGCCATTAGCCCTGTGAGTAGGTACTATTAGTACCTCGTTTCTACAGGGAGGAAACTGAAGCTAAATACAACGCCCAAGATCATACAGCTGGTTGATGGTGGAGCCAGAATTTGAAGGTAGGCAGTCTGGCTGCAGTCCTCAGTCTCGACCACGGCACACTCTTGCCTCCTGGCTGATGGGTGATGGCTGGCTGAGCTTGGTGTCCAAGGTTCTGAGACCAAATTCGGGTTTAGCAGAGTAGCCTGCCTTGAGTGATTAGGGAACTGCCTATGGGGATCCAGACACAGACTAGAAGCACATGTACGTGTATTCGCATCCCTGACTTTATTTCAAAGGTCCTATAGCATCTGTACTCTCAGAACTGTGCCTGTCTCAATCTCTACAAATATTTACTCCTAGATTTTTGTAACATCTGACACTGAGTAAAGTAATTAGAGCAACTTTCCCTGCAGGCAGAGCAGGTAATGAATCACTAGCAGCCTTCTGTTTCATTTTCTGGACCAGTGTTGATATATTTCAGGCCCTGACAGATTGTAGACCTACTTGGGATATGCAGGACACGGAGTAATGGTGAAGGAAATTGTCCGGTAACTCAGACAGTTGCTGCGGCTGAGATTTCTGCTCTGGGGACCCTGATGCTCATCTTAAAGCGCAGGTACCGCAGCTTGCTAGGAGGGGGCTTATGACCCCCACTGACTTCCGGGGCTGTAGTGCCCCATTCAAAGGGATGGCAGAGTCTTTGGCTTTGGGGTGGACTGAGGGCAGAACAGTCCCTGCCACATGGCAGGCAGGCAGGCAGACGCAAAGCTGAGGTTTGATGAGGTAAATGATGAAAATCAGGGTGCGTCTTTGAGAAAAAAATAGGTCCCATCTAAAACATCAGGCTGTGGGCAAATGTGGATAAAAATGGAGATGATAACTACCTTATTTTTTAATCACTGTAACATTATCATCAGACATATAAAAGCACGTTTTACAACAGGGAATGAAACGTATTTAACGCGATGACCAATACGGCTGACATCAGTTTTCTCACATGCCGCTCAAGACCGGTACATTGAAGAGAAAACAAGTGCTGTGTCATGCTAACGTGAGGCACTCGATTCCCCAGAAGCACAGCAGCTGTCCATTTACTGAGAACCCATCCACAGCACTAAACCTGAAAGCGATGCTGTAATGGTTCTTGTTGGCTTTGCAAGTGACATCACTTTCATCAGCATCGTCTAGTTCCATGGTTCTCAATCCCAGGAGCCGTTCGGCAGTGTCTGGAGACGGTCTCGTCACGGCTGGGGGATGTTACTGGCATCTAGTGGGTGGAAGCCAGGGGTGCTGCTCAACATCCCATAGTACAAGGGACAGCGTCCTACACAAAAATATTATTCGGCCCAAAATGGTAATGGTGCTGAGGTTGAGAAACTCTGGTTTAGTTTGGGGTTTACTGATACAAGGAGTGGAAAGCTAACCTTTACTGAGGGTTTACCTCGGGGGCACGCAGTGTTCTCCGTTCTAAGGCACCGTTCACCTGAACTCGCTCATGACTTGCCGCAGCAAACCTACGGGGTGGGTAGTCTTCTTGCCCTGGACAGGCCAGTGTGGGGTGGATGAGGCAGGTAGGGAGCTTACACCCTCCTGAACGCCGAAGACTGAGACTCCTCCTGTTAGGGGAAGACTTGGGCCTTCCCACGCCAGTCCAGGGCATGCAACACAGAAAGGGCAGAGTGGCTTCTGTCTCCCTGCTGACGACACCTCTACCCATTCATTGTCGGGACAGCAGGGAGATCGCTCTGGGGGCTCCCCGACTCTTGTAGGCACAGCCTCTGGAAAGAGCTGGAAAAGCACAGCACCGGACTACCCCTGCAGGCCCTAAGGAAGCCTTGCAGCACCGAGGTTATCTCTGCTGACTCTGTGCTTGGCTTCGGGAGAGGCGACCATGTTCTCCCTGCGAGGACCTGCGAGGGCAGACCGAGATGACCAGCTGGGAGACAGACAGACATTGTAGCTTTCCCAGGGGAGACTATCTTTGCGGGCCTGGCAGCAGCTCTGGGAGAGGTGGAGAGCTGCAGGAGAGAACAGAAACCTCCAGGCCGGAGCCAGAACCCAGTCAGCACAAGTGAGCAGCAGCACCAGAGGCTGCTGGAGAAGAGCTTTTCCGGTCTAAATCTTGCCTTTGATGCCAGCGTCCCCTGTGCAGACTCTCCGCTGGCAGGGGCAGAGGTCGGGGGGGAGGCGAGCTGGGGCCGGAGCTGTAGGAGGAGTGGTCAATACAATCTACCGCTTATAGAGGACTACAACACCGGCAAGACAGAGAGGAAAGTGGGCGGCTGGTTCCTAAGAGGTGGCTTCTTTGGCACCCCTAAAAATCCAAAGGTTGGCTCTAAGGATGGGATCCCAAGCTCTCCGTGTAGCTTACAACGGTGGGCCGTAACTTCTAGGCTGCGTTGGACTTGTTAAAACAGAGATGGCTGGGTTGCACCTGAATTTCTGGGAAGTTCCCAGGTGATGCTGATGCTGCCGGTCCACGGACCACACTCTTGAGAGCCACTGGCCTAGAACGCCCCTGTTGCCAGGCTACCCGACCCTCCAAGATCTGTCATCAGTACTTAAACTGCAAAGGACACTCTTATTCCAGTTTCTTCAAAGACTGTGTTCATGGATGTCACTGTTTCAAGTACGGCCAATGCACCAAGCCTTCACTCCGGTTCTATTAAGACTGTGAATGTAAACTTCACCCCCACATCCAATACAAAAGAATTCAGATCCATCATCTGTTTTAATTTATTCAAACTGTTCCTTGCCTCCATTAACGTGAATGATTGGGAGTTAACCAGACTTAAAATTTATTGCGCATGGAACGAGAGCTATTACCTGGACTTGAAAAATACTTTAACTCCTCTGACCACGGTCTGAGATTTCAGACTTGTCAGTGAAAATGGGCGTTTGGGGTTGTTCTGAAACCTTCTGCCATGACATCCTGATCACAGTGAATCTGATTTGCTGAAGCAAATCTATTCTTTGCTCCCGGGGCCTATGTCTAAGATCCAAATTGGTAGCTTGATTTTGGCAACAAACAGTATATACTTCCGGATTGCCACCATTTATTTTTTTTTCCCCCCATTTAAAAACAGCCTTAACTTAAAGCTTGACTCTACTTTCCCACCAGCCTGGGCCCTGTGGGGCTGATGTAGTAAAAATCCAACTTCTGCTCAGCAAATGAAATAAACTGTTTTCAAGACACATATGGAGTAAATATGGATGGTAAAGAGGTGCTACCTTTACGGTCACTTTTCCGACCATCCGCTTCACAAATTATTTACAGGTCTCTCAGAAACTGGCTTCGCTGTTACTCCGCGGCCGAGGGGCGGACGGGCCCAGCCACCAGTCCTAATGTGCTCATTCCCATGTGACTCATTACTGCAAACAAAGGTGTTGGCCCAAAATGCTCCGAAGCAGCTGAAAACTATCCCATTATGTAGCACCCAATCAAGGCCTTTTTCTTCTCTTTTCTTTAAGTCCTTTTCTTGACTCTCACCACATGGAAGCGTTTTGAGAACCGGTTCTGAGGGCTCCAGGAAGCTATTTCAGGACTCCCGTGCCGACAACAGGCCTCACTTTGATGTCCATAGTAAATGGCTGTTCTGGGGAAGTGCGTTCTCTAATCCTCCCACCCTCCTGCCTTCCTATCACTGCCAAACAAGGAAGCTTTATCGGATAATAGCTTGTGCAAAACCTTACAGTTTCTACACTTGGTCCTAGTTTCCAAACTCCTTCCAAAGCAAGCTTAGCGTCTGCTTGTCCTCTTTCCCAATGAAGCAGCACTGGGAAGAGAATGATATTATCAATGAAAACGTGACAAACGTTTGTGATCACCTGTTGGGTGCCAGGCATTGTGCTGAGCCCTTTAGATGTATCATCTCACTGAATCGTAGAAACAGCCCTAGGTGTGGGTACTGTTATCATTCCCATTTTGATGATGAGAGAACTACAAGAACAAAGACAGAATGTTCTATCTGGGGTGACAAAGCTACTCAGTGAAGAGAGACACACAGGTTTAGAACCCGTGTCCTTTTTTAAAACTTAAAGTATAACATACTCAGAAAAATGAAAAATCCTGAGTGTATATAGTTCAGGGAATTTTCATGAAATAAACACACCCATGTAACCAACTCAAGCCCCCCCCACCCAAAATACTAGCCACACCCTAGCAGCCCCCTTCCTGCACCAGTCATTAGCCACCCTCTGCACAGGGAACGGTTATCATGACTTCTTAGATTAGCTTTGCCTATTTTTGAACTTAAATGGAACCAATACAGTATGTGTTGTGTTTCACTTTTTTTTTTAACCCAATATTACAGTTGTGAGATGGATTTATGATAGTGTAAAGTTTTTTCATTGCTGTCTAGTGTTCCATGGTGTGAACATAGCAAAATTTATCATACTGTTAATGGGCGGGGGTTATTTATAAACTGGGGCCATCACAAATAATGCTGTGAGAACCATTTTGAAACACGCCTACCGGTGACGTGTATGGATACACTTCTGTTGGGCATACGTACACCTAGGAATGGAACTGCTGGGTACGTTCAGCTTCAACAGAATCTTCTAGCATTTCAACCTGTGCGTTATGAGTTGGCAAATGCCTTGAGGGGTATTACAATCTGAACTGTGTCCCCCCCAAAACTCATACGTTGAAGCCCCAACTTCCAATGTGACTGTTTGGAGATGGGGCCTTTAAGGAGGTAATTAATATTAAATGAGGTCACAAGGAGCCCTAATCGCACAGGACAGGCATTCTTTCAAGGAGTGGAAGAGACACCAGCACTCACTGGCTCTCCTCGCACACGCCAAGGAAAGGCTGTGTGAGGACATGCGGTGGGAAGGTGACCGTCTGCGGCCGGGAAGGAACAGAGTCCTCACCAGAAACCAACCCTGTCAGCACCTGGATCTTGGATTTCAAGCCTCCAGAACTGCAAGAAAATGAACTGTTGTGTAAGCCACCCAGCCTGCAGTATTCTGTTGTGACAGCCTGAGCAGATGAATCAAGGGGAAAGGTGGAGAAGCTGGGCTCACCTCAATGAGCTTTCTTTCTCTTTGGGATCTTGGCCTTTCTCCTTCTGGTGTCTTGGCGACTCTGAGCTCACAGTTTTGTCTCCCCAGCTCTCTGACTCTGCCAAAGCTCAGGTCAGGGCTGCAGCCTCACATTGGCTTTGGTGCGGCTTTTCTGCCTCTCATCCTTGTGCCACTTCCAACATGGCAAATCCTTGAGGGGAAAACGGGCTTCAAGGGTGGCCTGAAAAAGTTTACTCTGTCATTACTGAAAATAGAAATGTAATTGGTAGTTGTTAAAACAAGGAACTTACAAATAACTTGAAAAAATAAAACTGTAGGACTAACTCGGCAATTCTGGCCACTTTCTATTACAGTATTTCGCAAACACCTCTTCAAATGTAGTATCTGCTAGTTTTTGAAATATCGACCTGGCACAATTTTTTCTTCTCAGGATGTCGCAATTTGGAACCCACGCTTTCTAGATCTTTGTTAACTTAGAGAACTGAGAATTTCCTAGAAGGATAGACAACTCTCCGCAACACGATCAGAATTGCCTGGAATGGTTTTTGAAAAAAAGATGTTTAAGAAGCACAATCATTCAGGGGCACTTGAGTTAAAAAAAAGTCACATTCGGTGAATCAAAAATAGAATCATGGATGAGCCCCAAACAAAGCACTCGGAATCGGGAAGCCTGGTGTCGAGGCCCATGGTGTCCCCTCATTAGTGGTGTGGCACTGGGGGAGTCGGCCACACGGTGCCTCCATTTCCTCAGCCGGAGAAAGGGGATACTCCCATTTGTGAAGTGTTTCCAAATCTCCAAAGTGCAGGTGACCATTCTGCCTCGGGAGCTCCCTCAGCACCTCTGGGGTGAATGCCTAGCCCTGACTGCGGGCCTCCTTCACTGGGTTCTGAGCTCCGGGTGCGGGCCTGTCCTGCTCTCTTCCTAGCCTCAGTGCAGGGCAGATACAGATGACCAATGATGCATGGCTGTGCCCAGCACACACGCAGCTCCTTCCCACACTGGCCCTCCCAAGCGTGTACCAAAATGCTGTGCCACACACTGCAGGCCAATGGTATCCCTGGCAAAGTTGGTCAGTGGAGTTGTCCTGTGAGGGGAAATAGCCACAATCACCCTAGAAAACCCCTCTAATGGCCCACGCCCCAAGGCACCATCAAGTTTAAGAACTAGAAAGGAAGGAAAAACTGGCATAACCAAAGATCCAGCATTCAAACTCCCCGGCCTCTGTAATACCTACCGAGCCCCTGACATGAATGGAGACAAGTGGTGCTGGCTGAGGAAGGCCTGTTCACCTACAGTATGTCCCTCCTTCATTCTGCTTTTCCTGTTAAGTCTCTAGGACTTTCACTTCTGAACTAGAGTTTTTATTGTGAAGTAAACGCAGTGATGTTGAGGTTGGGTCCTCAAGTCAATGACTAGCCTGGCTCCTGGATCATCCCTCTTTTGGAGAGTCCCCAAGGATTGGAGCTTGGTAAATAAAGGCTTTGAAAAAGTTCCTGGTACGTTTAACTTGGTTACATCCAGTTTCTAAACCTTATTTGATACCGGAACTTGCTTCTTGTTGGTGTATAATACCTACTAATATTCTGTGAAACACGCTCAATGTGACATGCTGGAAATGTAGCTGTAGACCATTATTCAAAGCTTTTCTGACTTACTTTATAGACAATCCTTAATACAGATAGTTCTCTGCCTTCAGGGTAGAGCAATTAAGAACAAATTAGGAATAAAAGTGAGGAAGGTTGTCAGATTAAAAAGAAAATGCACAGCTAACATCCTGGCAGGAATGGAAGAGACCAAAAAAAGAAAAAAATCATAAAGCACCCATGGAATTATTTTCAGATGTTCAACAAATATTATTGCATGGTCTGACTGTGGAGGTTCAAAAGAGCAGCAATCAAGTCTATAAGAAAAGGGGACATCCTTGGTAAACTTGCTTAAGATGGTAGGAATTTATTTATTATATTGCACAGTACCAGGTAGGAAAGCCGTCCCTTTATCCGGGGCTCTCAGCTTCCCACAGCTCTCTCCCTTCACACACTGTCCTATCAGCCACCTCGACAAAGGCCACGCCAACCATTCAGAGACTCTTCATACCCTTCAGGTGTCTTAAGAGTCTTTGTGTTTTGTTAGTCAGGAAGGTATCATGGGGAATTTAGTCCCAAATGTTCTTTTAAAGGAGGAAGGTCTTTCTCATGAGTAGATTTCAAGATACCAGAACATAAATAAAAGTTTATTTATCTTTTAGGTCACATCCATTTGTGAACTGCATTCAGTCCAGGAACAGGGACACTGCATCATGGTCCATGTGGGGGGGCATGTCTCCCATGGCCCAAGGCTCACTGATCAAGGCTGCATTGCCCACGCGCAGGACAAGAAAGCCTCTCTATCTTCCTTTCTTGAGGGCGGACATTCAAAGGAATTATTCCCAGAAGCAGACGTGGTCCTCAATCCCCTCTGCTTTCCATTGCGTTGGACTTATCGGTGGTTCTCTTTAAATAATGACCTTTTCCGTCCTTACTCGTTGTATTTGGATAGTTTTAAGCGGGGAATGATGTTCATCGACTGCAACTCCTGGAAGAGCAGTTTGCAGGCGTATGGGATGCGGAGGGAGGACACGTGGCATGACGACTTGCAGTAATGGCACCTGAAACCCAAGTCGGCATGTGTTAGAGGGACGGTCGCTCAGAAACCAAGGCCTGCGCGTGGATCCTACTACCATCTTATCCGTTCCATTCTATTTGTCAGGGTTCAGTTCCACTATCAAATAGGTACAATCGTGCCCCCCCTCACCCCACCCCACAAAAAGCAGCATCCAAGGAGGCAAAAGAAAAAAACACTATCACTCCTGCAGGTTTAAAAGTATGCAATTTTAATCAGTTACTACCATCTTCTAAACCTTTCTCTGTAAAATGTGAAACATCTTCCTGTTTACTTGCTTTGAGCGAGGCCCAGAAATCTGAGCCATCTCGAAGTTATTCAGGTTTAGACTTTTTCATTGTTGAAAACTTCTAAAATTGATTCAATCTCCATGTATTTGATAGAATCTATTACATAATACTCTTCAAGGTAAGATGCTCAACAATTACAATATGGTCTGTCACTGAGACACCTGAAGTGTTGATGGGGAACACAGGACTTTCATAGAGAATGTGGTAGCCGACCGAATGCTATTTATTTTTCCAGTGCTCTTCAAGCTTGGTGATTTCTACTTGTGGGAGAAGCTACTGTACTTATGACGTGCTCTCCCTGTGTGCATATATTCTCATTTAATCCCTACAAGAGCCCATGCTCCTAACCAACATGCCTGCTATTCCAATTCGGATCTTCTTTTCTCTTTCTTCAGGAAGAGCCAATGACCAAACCTAGGTCTTTTTTTTTTTTTTTTTTTTAAGGATTTTACTTATTTATTAGAGAGAGAGAGAGCACAAGCAGGAGGAGCGGCAGGCAGAGGGAGAAGCAGGCTCCCAGCTGAGCAGGGAGCCTGATGCGGGGCTCGATCCCAGGACCCTGGGATCAGGACCTGAGCTGAAGGCAGATGCTTAACAACTGAGCCACCCAGGTGCCCCCAAACCTAGGTCTTAATCAATGGCTACAACTGATGAAGAGTCTCCGGGGAGAAAGTGAACTATCCTCTCAGGTTTCAGACCCAAATAGGTCCTCACCCTACACCTTAAGAGTCTGGCTGGGGCAGCTGAGACTTGGGTGAAAAACTAGGTCCTCCCAGTCAAGAGCAGGGGTAAATGAGTGCAAGAGGAACACCAACCAAGGCTCAGAAGGTTCCGTGCTGACTGGGAACCGGAGGGGAAGGCTGCTGTGAAGAGCAATGAGACAGTATATGTAACAACGTAAATGTGCATCTTATCTGATCAATCACAGAAGTGGCGAAGATGAGTGTATGAGAATGTTCACACTGTTCATAACAGCAGAAAGCAGGAGACTGCTCAGAAATCCAGGAGGGAACTGGCTCTGTGATTATAAGACATTTATACAGAAGAATGCTGTGCGGCCATTAAACGTGATGATTAGACCCATATTTATTGAAATAAGGTGTCTGGGACACACTGTGGAGTGAAAAAAGTTTTCTTAACAGCCTGGTTTCAAGAAGGTCCTCAGATGGGTTTCAGTAAAATATATGAAGCCCCCAAAGTCATATGTAACAAGACTTTTTTTTGGTGAGTATGTATTTGCATTTTGCTGCTATTATCAGAATCTCAAAGGGTTCATTATTAAAAAAAAAAAAACAACAACCCTGGGGGGTTGGGGGAGTATGTTACATAACTATTGGCAGAGAGGTCTCAAAAACAGTCACTAAAATGTGAACAGTGGTCACCTCTGGGTGATGAGAATTAATGTGACAATTTATATTTTTTTTGTGTAACTTTGAATACTTTATAAAGTGCAGGGATCATTTTTTAAATCAGCAAAATCAAGCTTTTATGATTTTAGAAAAGAAAAGCATGAAGCATTTGAGCGTGGTGGTGAATGATGCTGTAGATGTGAACTTCCTGAGAAGGGAACGGGGAGACGAGCCAGCACAGCCGTGTGTGAGCAGCGCGGTCCCCGTGAGGGGCTGCCTGCAAGGGCTGAGGACACACGGGGAGTGCCTGATCCCATCAACAGTCATATCCACACGCTGAAGGACTTCTTCCAAAAAGACTGTGCCTAAAGACCTCTCTAATGCGTTATCATTTAAGAACTATGTTTTTAATGTGCTTGGTTGATCTAATTCATTCAGGAATCATGTTCATGCTTTAATTAAACTGGAGAAATGCGGGGCGCCTGGGTGGCTCAGTCATTAAGCATCTGCCTTCGGCTCAGGTCATGATCCCAGGGTCCTGGGATCGAGCCTCGCATTGGGCTCCCTGCTCGGCGGGAAGCCTGCTTCTCCCACTCCCCCTGCTTGTGTTCCCTCTCTCGCTGTGTCTCTCTCTGTCAAATAAATAAATAAAATCTTAAAAAAAAAAAAAAAATTGGAGAAATGGTTTTAACGGAAGCAACTTCTTGCTGATTCTCTGTTACTCTGTGACTTCAATCCAAGCTTATTTAAGATTTCCATATGTGCTGGTTCATAATCCAGAAAGCCCACTAACCTTCTCTATTAATAACATTTCTCCATCATTTAAAATGTTCCATTGCATTATTATACATACATACACGCATACATATAAACATATTTACATATATACACATATATAAATTATATATAAATTATAAGCTATGTCTGAACAATTTCAAAGGGAAGAAACTTGACCCAACAACAATAAAATAAACGGACTTTTTAGGGCAAAGGCACCAAAAGAAGGAGGCTGTGGCTTCACATGAGAAATGACTGTCCAGTAAAATGTCCTCTATGAGCTAATTATCTTAACAGGGATCTTCTTTTCTCTGCAGTTTTCCTTCCGGACCTCTCTTTTGTGACTTATGCCCTTCATGTCTTCGGCAGAACAACAGTCTTGCTGTAAACATCCCCATAGCAATGCCTTACTAATGTGCAAATCACTGACAAAAGGCCAGTTTCAAGGTTCTGAACTGCTCTAATTACTCAGCCTCCATTGTGCTGTTCATTAAAGAGCGACTTCCTCCCACACACGCCCGTGCTCCCTCCCACACGGCCCAGCACACACGCCCAGGTAATGATGGAAAACCACAGCATCATTATGTTCCTCTTCCAGAGAGCCGCACACGAGGAGGAGGCTGCTAGACTACCGGACTGGATTAGGATTTTTTTCTGTTGGCAACAAGGGTACAAGCGGGCCACTCAAAATCAGACACACAGTATATCCAGGTCTGTTTAATTACAGTAAAGACCCTTAAACCGTGTAACCTGATTTAGCCTTCTTTCAAAGGATTTCAAATACAATACACACGGAACACATGAGCTTCAAAATCAAGCACTGCCATCACACGATCTCTAAATGAGACAGAAGTGAAGCAGGAGAGAAGGTAAGAATTTAACAGAATAATACTGAGATCGAATACTGCTTTCATTAGTTTCCCTGAATATTCAGCAAAACAGAGGGGAACGTTTCCAAAGTATGTGAGTGAATCTGGTCTACTGCTTTCTCTCTCTCTCTCTCTCTCTCTCTCTCTCTCTCTCGGGTGGGGGGGGCACAGGAGAAAATGCAGGGAGGATGGAGAAGAAAAGGAAATCCATTTTGAAGTTTCATGATCCCTACTTATAATAAAATGACTCTTCTGTACCATCTTTTCAAAGTAAATGACTTAAAAATCCTTGTGCCAAATTTGAAGATGTAAGCGCAGGGGCGCTGGTACCAGGCACCTTCCTGTTACACTTGCGTGGCTGTTTGTTACACAGCCAGGACGATAAAAGGCAAATTCAATATGCATTTCAAAAGGTGAATAGACATCTCAGAGTTGAAACCCCCCATCCAGGTCACCGATATGAGAAAGAGCCAGGCTTATGCTTAGAATCACGTCACCCATCTCTGCAACCTTATGAAAGGAATGAGCTGCAAATGGCCACCTCTTGTGTTCGTTTTTAAATGAAATGATTTCTTCACAGACAAGTCTCATCAACTCTTCTACACTAAAACCCATAAAATAATTGGCTCTAAGGTTTTGTCATTTACCAAGCAAAGTATACATTCTATTCTAAGATGCCCACTCACTCTGACTCTAGATTTGCTTTATTCAACCAAGGAACTGGAGGCTTAGGATGGCCGGAAGCTGGGACTCTCTCTGGAAGGAGGCTTTGAGGGGAGACTCAGTGGGGAAAAGGGGACCCAGGTACCCCTCAAACTCTGGCAAAGGTGGCTCATCTGGGCCTAATTCCATCCTCCAGGAGATGGTGCCTCCCTAGGGGAAGGGGCTCTGGGAGTGCAGGTGAAGGGTGACCAGGGAGTTCAGGCTGTTTCCTGTTCCGGCAGCACCCCATTCAGACCTGGCTAGACCTCGTCTCTGAGAGAAAACAAATGGAGACTGGCCAGCTACAGGCCCTCCTGCCTCCAAGGTAAGTCGGGGCCCCGGGATGTGACTAACCCTAAGCAGAGGAGCCGTTCCTTGGTGGTAGAGTGGAACGCTTCCAAGGAGAAAAGGTGCTCCACCTACCCAGACAAAACCCAAAAACATGTAGCTTCACCCTTTAAGCTAGCCTTTGTGTCATGAACTCTGCACAGAAACTGTAAGCTTTATGATTTCCATAATTTACCTACTGGCAATCCTCCATACACAGGTCAGTGTCATCTAGCCATTATTTTTTACTAAGCATCTACCAGGTCCCAGGCTGGAGAAGCAGGGGGAAAACAAGACAGAATGTAGTTAGAATGGACTAGAAGAGAAGATCCCTGTGAGCAGCCATTCACCTGTCTTGTTCACCATTGTACTCTGGAGCCTAAAACAGTGTCTGGCACTTAGCAGATTCTCACGAATTGTTTGTTGAGTGAATGACTGAGACAGACCTCATCTTTGCCACGATGGAATTCACAGTCCAAGTGTAAAGCAGCTTGCTATGCAGACAGAGTACAGACAAGGGGTCAGGGTACCAGATCCTGGTCCTGGCTCTGTCACCAACTTGGTATATGACCTGGAGCAGCATATTAGGCTCTTTGGGTTCGAGGCTAAATAAGGGCATTCAACACAATGTTCTCTAAAAAGTTTCTAGTTACTAATGATGTACTATATGTTGGCTAATTTAACATAATAAAAAAAAAAATCAGACCTCCCTTGAGATTAGGTCTCTCAAAAAAAAAATAAATTTGTATTTCTCTGATTATTATTGAGATTGAAAAAAAGTTTCTAGTTACAAAATGCTATACTTCTCATACTTAACAACGAAAAGGCTAGGAATTTTTTTACAGGTGAATAGTGATACAAAAGGTGTTCGAAATAATATTAAAAAGAAGACAAAGTCCACGCTCCTTGGGTATTTAAACTCTAGTGGTGTAGAAAGCAGAACATTAGGTAGACAAACTAAACAGGTACATATAGTATCCCCAATTCTAGGAATGCACGGATGGGGAAGGTTGGACAATATGTGGGTATGATCCAGGGTCACTTCTTGAGCTGTGATTTAAGAGGCAAGGCGTGTGTCTGAGAGACATACGGTATCCACTTACCAGCCAGAATACCCCAGAAGTCCACACTGCCCACAGACATCAACCTCAAAGGCATCACTCGAAATCATTAGTCTCTCCAGTAAAAGCATACTGGCTCCATAACCGATTAAACAGTCACGTTCCATCTCTCCAAGACGCAAACCGCCGTCACGAGATCGACCTTCGGTGGGCTGCCTTTGAAATGAATCAGACCAATGTGTCATTATTACATTAGACCAACAGAGGGGCGGCATCACGTGCTGGCTAAGAGCACAGGGCTGCGGGGTAGGGCTCACCTGTCAAATCACTCACTGGACAGGGACCTGGAGCGGGCTGCCAAGCCTGCCCCTTGGCTGCATTTGCAAAATGTAAAATTTAAGGCTCCCAAAGAGCCTTAAATGAGAGGAGATGTAATACTAGTGGTTGCTCCTGTTATTAAGTGAAAATAATAAATCCTTCCCCTAAAACCTAACCCAAAAGTAGGGTCTCACTGCTGGGCTCACCGGTGCCTTGAGAATCTCAACTTCCCTTCCCCCTTCTGCAGTTTGGAGCACACGTATGTCTATCATTTCAACAGGCACGTGCATTTGCTCAGTTTTAAGTGGTCACCGGACTGAGTCATCTACACCTCTCCCTTGGTTTAAAAAAGTAAACTCAGATGCTGGCTGCTTCATCCCCCACCCTTCCCCTGTACTGGAACGTCCAAGCCGGGATCAGGGGAAGCAGGCAGGGAACTGGATATTTCTGGAGCATCCCCCAGGGATCAGCACTATATACGTTCTATATCCGAACATCGGACATTCCCCAGCATGCTGTTAAGTGGCCATTACTGTTGCCACTTCATGTCTGAGAAAGACCGAAGCTGCGAGAAGCTGAGTGATCTGTCCAAGGCCCACAGTAAAGCTACGAGGTGGGGCTGAGTTCACATCCATGTCTATCTGGCTTTGAGGCCCGTGCTCCCTCTTCTGGCCCGCGGCTCCTCAACCACGGCACGAAGCCCCTACTGAGCTGGGTAATTCTCTGGGGGGTGGGGGGGGGGCTGCCTGGTGCCCTGCAGGGTCTTTAGCAGCATTCCTGGGCTCCACCCACCAGATGCCAGTAGCCCCCTCCCCACACCCCCAGCTGTGACATCCCACGATGTCTTCGGACATTGTCAAATGTCCCCTGGGAGGCAAAACTGCTCGTGGTTGAGAACCACTGCCCTGAACTATGCTTCTCCAACTGGAAAATGTAGTACTAAGAACACGTGAAACTTAGCATTTGTCATTCCTTTCCCAACAATTATACCCACCCATTCATCAACACGCAGACACTGTGCTTGGAGCTGAGAATACGCTGACGACTGGGCCTGAGTGGACCTCCCGGAGCTTATTCAGATGAGTGTGCAAGTACAGGTGCCTTCGGCTCCAATAACAGAAGTTTTAGAAAAAGACAGCTGTGGCTTAGGCTCCCAGATAACATAAGTATGTGTTTTCTGTGTACACATGGGAGCACGCAGGTGTATCCACCCGTGTGTATGTGCTGGGTATGTAAGTGTGTCTACATTCTTACATATGAACCTTTTTTTTTTTTTAAAGATTTTATTTATTTATTCATGAGACACAGAGAGAGAGAGAAAGAGAGAGAGAGAGGCAGGCTCCCCACAGAGCAGGGAGCCCGATGCGCGGCTCGATCCCAGGACCCCGGGATCATGACCTGAGCCGAAGGCAGACGCTTAACCGACTGAGCCACCCAGGTGCCCCATACGAACCTTTTTGAATAAGACCGCATTTGCACACAGGTACACAGTCAGGGACCATGTTAGGCGACTACTGGCAAGACCTGGGATGGGCTCGCCCCTGTGCCTCTGGAATTATTTTTAATTGGTTGCTACTGTTTCATGCTAATCAGACACACAGGATTTCTGCAGATGCCTAACACTCCAAATTTTGACATCTCAGGGAAACAAAAACTTCGCTGAGTCTGCTTATCGCTGTATCCGGGGAATGCACGGTAGACTTGACTGCATTAGAAATTCTTTCGGTAAATGCTTTTCTCTTACCTGGTAAGAACAGCTCGTGGTCCCCGGGCCCGCGCGTGCATCTTATCCAGTACCATGTGCTTCAGTTTCTGATAGTACACCGGGCCAAAATAGATGTATGCTTCCAAGGGTTCACTGAAAGAAAGGTCAGAATTTTGGGCTAAGAAAGCAGGTTTGGGCTAATAAGAGCCAGCCTTCTCCAAGACCCCTCACTGGCAGGGCCTTGTTTGTTTCAGAACAGGCTTACGAATGAGTGAGAGAGGAGGATTTTCAGTCTGCACTGAATGAAAAGGCTAGATCTGAAAAGAGAAAAACACCATGGATACATTAGAAGACACACTGTTTACTTAAGATATACAAACTTAAACAGGCGGTGAGAACATATGTACAGGACGGTCCCTCCTTCACTGCTCCCGCCCTAATTGAGCCACCACCCTTTTTCGCCTGGACCCCTGCAGACGCTCGTCTGGCGTCTCTCCCTGCTTCCGCTGCCAACCCTCAACAGTCTGTCACAGGACAAACCAGAGCAATTCCTTCTAAAATGTAAATCACAGCAGGTTATTCTTCTGCTCTAAATTCCCAATGGTTTCCTACCACACTCAGAATCTGTGACATCCAAATTTTGTATCACAGCCATAAGGTCTCACAGAATCTGGTTCTAGCCCACCTCCAGCTCACATCCTGTTCCCTTTCCCCATTGCTCATTCTACTCCAGTAACACCAGCCTCTTCATTGCTCCTCAAATGTAGCAAGTCTGTCTGCCTCAGGGCCTTTGCACTTCCTGGTTCTAAAACATTCTTCCACCAGGTATTCACACGGCTGTCAAACATTTCACCTCCTCAGAGGCCTCCCTCTCCCTCATGACCGTATCACCTCCTCAGGGGCCTCCCTCTCCCTCATGACCTTATCGCCTTCTCAGGGGCCTCCCTCTCCCTCATGACCTTATCGCCTCCTCAGGGGCGGCCTCCCTCTCCCTCATGACCTTATCGCCTCCTCAGGGGCCTCCCTCTCCCTCGTCACCTTATCTGGAGGAATCCTCCTCTGACCCCACCATCACCAAGCCCCCACACTGTCTCAATTCTTACCTGGGCTTTATTTTCTTCAGAGCACTTGCCACCACTTGATATTATCATACACATTTATTATTTCCCTGATTGTCACCCGTCTTCCCCACTTCCCCGAGACTCCTCGGGGTAAGCGCTCTGTCTCCTCTGTCACTGCGGCTCCAGCACCAGTGACCCTGCCTGGCACAGGACTGGCACTCCGTAAATGTCTGTTAAAACAGAGCTGACTCAACGAACCCTTAGAACGACTGCAGTAAGAGCGGTGGAAGGCAGTGAGTACTCCAGTGCTCTGACAGAAGAAACCCTTCTCCTTTAGTTCGGGGCAAGAGCGGGCAGGGGCTGACGCCTCTAAAAAATTTTACCTGCCCCAGAACTTCCTCAACAGTAAGGAGGAACCCACCATGTGCCATTTAATCCGTACGCCATCCAGGGAGGAGACACTGTCCTGCCTATTTTTTTAAGAGGCAGGAATAGGCACAGCGGGGCCGAGAGGCTAACCGGAGCTGGCGAGCCGTGCAGGGGTCCAGCGCCCTCCCTGCCGCGCCGGCCTGGCTCACACGCACTGCGTTTGGGCCCCGGCACGAAGCGGGAGTGGAAGGACATGGCAGAGGCACATGGAAGCACTCGGCCCCTGCTTGCCTGCCGTCCCTTCTACCACGCTCAGCACCGCCCGCACAGGCGTCCGTGGCCCTCAAGCCACCGAGCCAGCTTACGGACAGCCAGCTTCGTGGAAGACACAGAGTGGGGTGCGAGGCATAATGCACAGGGTGTCGGGAGACACGGCTCCTGTCCCAGCTCTGTCACACAGTCATGACATGATCTCTTTATCCCAGTTTTCCCAGCTGTACAACAAGGGGGCCAGGCCAACGTTCTTTCTAGCTCTGATCATCGAGGATTCCAATCCTTCTCAGTATGGCTGCTCAGGGTACAATCTAGGGAAGTCTGCCACCTAATGCCATTCCATCATCCACTGAAGAGAGCCGTGTGCAGTGTGCCCTCCTAGTTATGCTTGAGAATTTGGCAAGGGGTGAAGCTAGTGGGTGAATGTGTTGGCAAGCCCTTTGGGGAACTTTCGGCTGACCAGCTAAACTCGTGTTTCTCAAACTCTGCTACTGAGATAACTGGCAAAGACATGAAAACACTAGCTGGGGCATAGAGGAAGGTGGCGTAGACAGAACCTAAAGCTATCTATGGGAAGCAGAGCATAATCCATTCAAATCTTTCAGTGAAATATGCTCAGAAGGCGAACCAAATTCATTCACTGGTTCTGCACATTTTCTGGCCAACTTCTGTATTATTTCCAGATAAGGAGCAAAGACCGAGACCATCAGTTTCGCCACAACTGCAATTTTTGAAGTGAACCTCAGCTACTTCAGTGAATCGCTTTTGAAATGGACCATTACTCTCTTCCTGTAATGTGATTTTCTAGAACATCTCAGGTATGATACACCTAAGGAAATCTATGTTACCATAGTTGGGATAGATCATTTTATTTATTTTTTTATTTTTTATTTTTTTAAAGATTTTATTTATTTTTCAAAAGAGAGAGAGACACAGTGAGAGAGGGAACACAAGCAGGGGGAGTGGGAGAGGGAGAAGCAGGCTTCCCGCCGAGCAGGAAGCCTGATGTGGGACTTGATCCCAGGACCCTGGGATCATGACCTGAGCTGAAGGCAGACGCTTAACGACTGAGCCACCCAGGCGCCCTGGATAGATCATTTTAGAAAGCACTCAATATTTTTAAAAGATACGAATTCTGATCATTTTAATCCCACCAGGATAGTCTACGTGCAGCACCAAATCAAGCCCTGGGTCCTTACACACACGTCCACGCTGAGTACCTGCCTCAGAAAAACAGTAGAAACACCATGTCCCAGAGTTTTATCTGGCACAAAATACAATGTGTGTCTTAACTTAAGCAACTGATTTGATCCTTTAAAACTGTGTGTGAGTCAAGTTTCAAAAGCCTGTCATTTACGAGAATTTCAGGATCTCTGGTTCTCCCGGGTTAACAGGAGCAGCCAGCCAGCACTCTGCCTGCGAGAACGTTCTTTCCTTCTGCAGCCTCAGCTCAGGTGAACTGAGGTCTGTCTGTCGGAAGGTGTCAAACCCAGCCTCACCTCTGCATCGAACAGTCTTCAAATGGTCTCTCTTCTCACCCTTCCCATCTCCGCGGAAACACCCACTGCCTCACAGAGGTGTCCTAACCCATTCTTGGCCTTCATTTCGGTGAGAGCTGTTCGTACTGATTTGTCCTCATTCCTTTACTGAGTAAATATTTATGGAGCGCCCGCTGTGTGCAGACATTGGAAATAAAACAGCCAGCAAAACAGACAAGCCAGGCTCTCACGGAGCAGACAGGTAACACTATTAGTATTATTACATAGGGTATTTGATAAGGATGAATGCTACAGAGAAAAATTAGGTAGGAAATGGGCAATATGGACTTGCAGTTTCCAAATTAAGGAGTCAGGGTAAGCCCTGCTGAGAAGTTACTTTTTGTCTCATTTTTTTAATAAGTCTAGTAACAAATCTCATTGGTCAGCTGCACAGCTCAGGGACCCTGTCTATTTTGTTTGCCGTTATATACTTAGTGAACGAAACGCAAACGTCTGGCCTCAGGCTGTCAGAGCATGAATTATCTGACATTCATCCTCTTAACACGGAGAAAGTTCAATGGTTACGGAATTTTTGCATTATATACAATTAAAGTTGTATAAAAATCCTATTTTGGTAAATTACCTTTTTTAAAGGATAACCTCGTCGGTAAAACACCACTCCTTAATTTACCAGTTTCGTGAATTTGGATTCCCTTTCCCTCCCAGTTTTACTGAGATATGACTGAGCGAGTTTAGAGCGTTTGCCGTGCTGACCTGATACACTTACGTATCCCAACACGGTCACCACTGCAGCACCAGCTAACACCTCCAAAGTCAGATGTTCTTTTGTGCGACCTCTTACAAGAGAAAAGCTCATCTTAAGGTATGCCTTAAGGACTCTTTCCTCTTACTCTAATAAAATCACACTTTTTCTTTAAAACGTCTACCGATGTACTTACCCTGTAATGCCAGATGTAACATAGTCTTTCCCCAAGTAGTTATAACCATGGCGAACGAGGTCTTCACACACATCCTTCACTTTGCTGCCTCCAAACGCAGTGCCGTAGTGGAACCTGCCGTCCAGCACGCCGGCCTTGCCGGCCAGCAGCTCAATCAGCTTCCCCACCTGTGGGATGGAACAACCCAAGTGAGCACCTTCTCGTGGTCCAGGAAGTCTGTTTCGTTAGCTACGGCCTACTCCCCCGCAAAGACTGAGATGACTACTATTAACAAGAGTGATAAACTAATAGCAGCAAATATTTATCACTCTCTTACTGTGTGGCCCTTGGAAAAGCTTGCCATGTGGGATCCAAGTTCGTGCTCCCAAAGCCCCATGGGATAGGCACTATTATTTCCCTCACTGCACACATGAGGGAACTCAGGCACACACAGGTTAAGCAGCTTTCCCAAGTCTCGCAGCTGCCAAGCAGTGGGGCCAGGATGCCAAACAATAACCACGGGAAGGGAGGTACATGGGCGTCAATACAAGGGGTTCTTTTTGCTGAGGGGTACGTTCCTCCCTCAGAAGACTGCTCTCGAAGGGAAGGGCGGACCTCTGTACTCCCTCTGTATGGAAGAGTAACCTAGCACTGTTGGGGGCTGGGAACCTATTCGTGCGGCAAGAGGGTCAAAGGGCCCTTCCTAAAAATAAGTTTCAGGGTATCACAGCCAACATTGCCTACAGACCCACTGCCCACTTTCTTCCTTACAAGCAGCACCTCTGAAAAACAGACCGACCGTCATTCGCGATGGGAAGCCGTGTGGGTTCATTATGATGTCCGGACAGATGCCAGAATCACAAAATGGCATGTCTTCCTGAGGGACGATCAAGCCACAAACACCTGGGGGAGAGAAACCTCACACCATGTAGAGCATGTCGGCAGAAAAGAAGACTACAGGACTCAATTGGGATCTGGCCCCTGCCGCCCGCCCCCTCCTTCTCCATGGTCTCTATGCAGAGTAACAAAAGCAGCTTCCAACAATCCTGCCAGAGAAACCATCTGAAAACGGCGGTCCTTGCCGAGAGGACCGCAGCCTGTGGACCGGCCTGCTGGCATGCCGCACGACGGTGCTGTCAGGCCGCTCGCCCAACCTCTCCTGCCACGGAGACCGAAGAGCCGCGCCTTCGCTGCGCCCCGGCCCTGCCACCGTCCCCGAAGCTTCCAGTCCGTGCAGTTTTGCTCCTCGCCAGGTCCTCTGTGATCTGCTACCTGCTGTAGCCAAGTCAGAGGGCTCCGACTCCTCTATCAAACACAGAACTACCTGAATGACAGGTGTGCTTCCACTGTGGTTTGAGACAACTGTGACAAGTCTTCGTGTGTGGCTGGGGTGCTAACAGGGCGACCAGAGTGCGGCCGGCTGGCTAGCTTTGGCCAGGGCTTCCCTGGCCGAGCCTGAACTGCCCTAAGGAATTCTAATTCCCATAGCTGACAACACATTAGAACGGTGATCTTTGATGGAACTGTAAAGTTGAACAAGAAAATTCAATGCCAAATTATTCTTGGAAGAAAAGACTAGAATTAGAAGCAGAATTCTAAGAACAGAAACCGAACAAAACGAAAACCTACCAGCTCTATGTACACTGCTGTCTCTCAAATTAACTATATTTCCTTACTCCCTTCATATTACTCCAATCTGTAGGGGATTTTGTTGCTTAAATTGTTTTAATTCCTCTGATTTCTTTCTCTTGGTAGGAGGGATAGGGGTATAATTTAGACTGTTAACCCCAATCTACATAATTTAAAATGGGAAAACTAATGTACAAAGAAATGAGATCCTTTTATATCTACTAAGATAAAATTCTTTTTCCCTTGTATATAAAGTTATCAACCATTTGTACATACTGAGAAGAAACTGCTCTTCCAGAAAGTTTTCATTCCTCAGTTTGATTTCTACATAATCACTCAAACTATTTTAAAATAAAATTTTTGTGATGTGTTATAATCGCCAAGAGCTAAAGTCTAAAGAAAAAGAAAGCCATTTGCTTATTTCAGTATTGGTTATTAATATTCTGATTTCTAGTGGCTGCCAATGATACGGTAATTAGATTTGTGGTGTTCAATTCTAAGAGCACAAGGGTACTTTAATTGACTTTTTGGTTGAGATTGTACTGTTTATTATAAAAAAACGTATGCTTTCCTCCATGAAGCACAGAAACAATCACTCAGTTCAGTTTATTTCAAATTCAACTACAATTCTTAGAATTTAAATCAAGCCGAGTGTGTGACCCTTTCTTTCTTCCCTCCCAAAATCCATCTTGTCCATACTGAAATTATCTGACAAACACTCGGGCCACTGGGAAATCTTCTCTGAAAGAGATCAAATTGTAAATCTAGGTGCACCGACAACAACATTGTGTAGCAGTGAACAAAATGTTAAAAATGGCAATTCCTGCAGAGGCCGGTCCTGGGACGTGCTCTGGACAGAATGTCACTTTGGCTGGTGAGGAGGTGGAGGGTTTGGCTAGATCCCTTAAAAACAAAACCAAAGGAAGACCTCGGCACCCTTCAGCAGTGGTTCACAGGGGGAAGCCGGCGTCCGCCCCTCCACTGGAGAAGGTGGGAGTGAGGAGCGGGAGGTACAGAAGCTGGGGGTGGGGGGGAGCAGGGAATACTTCCATGGGGGGAGGGTAAGGAGAGAGGGGATTTGCATCTTGTATTTTTAGTTTTCGTTGACACATTTAATCAGGCCAATTTAACTTTGTTATTAAAATGAAAGCAATGTTCCTTCCCCTGAAATCTGAAATCTCTAATAACTTTGCCTGAAATCTGATTAAAATGTAGTACCGGTTTCCTTTTTGGGAAGTAATTCTATCGGGCCCCTTTTTGACACTGCATTTAAAAATACAGACAAGTAACTTTGGGAATTTTTCATTCCATTATAGGAAATGCTTTGGCCACATCCGAATCAAGGGCACCTGTAAGCCAAAAATTAAATCTTAGCTAACTTAAAATTACTTTAGGCTCTGAAAACCCTTTTATATGCCAAGATGGTTCCCATAGCAGACAGCCCTGTGTTGTTTGTTTTGTGTGAAAGTGAATGATAAAAGATCCATGAAATCGACACAGAAAGCCAGAACAGCAGAAAGAACTGAGGGCTCTCCATCACTGGGGCTTCTACCCTCTGCTGACTCGCGGAACAATGGAAGCTACACATCCAACTGCAGATCTAACACAGCTGTGCATTTCATTAGATGAAGAGCACTAGTGACACAAGTAAATAATTAACTTATTCTGGTCCGCTGGCTGGGCTTATGAGACCCGTCATAGCCGACAGATTTTAATACAAGTTAACACAAAGAAGCCATAATGAGCTTAGAAGTTAAAACAAAATATTTAGACAGAATTTGATGATCTTGAATCTCAAATGAGACAGATGATTTTTAAAAGTTTGTATTTTACAGAATTCATTAGGGGGGAGGAGAGCTCTCGGTCTTCGAACCAGACTTTTCCTTTTTTAAAAAAGGTATCTCTCGGTTTCAGAATCATCCAGATCCTTCATCAAAGCAAAGGAAGGTTTCTTATTTTCACATGAAAAATTAAAACTGTTTTCTCTAAGGAGGGAGGCGTAAAATCTCTCCCAAGATTTAGAACTCTCAAAAGTTATGGTCACTTTCCCTTAATGCTGGTTTAAAAATGTAAATGATATGCAGTCCGCTCCAGTGTGTTAAACACTCCTCTGGACCCTTGAAAAGAGGATGGACTACAAATAAACCATATCTAATGGAAGCTGTTATTGAAACAATTACCGATTCATACCTTAAATGCTTACACAGCATTTCAGATTTTAAAATAAAATTTCATCCCCTGGCTCATGCTGGTGTCTCCACCCCATTGTTTATAGCACAACCTCCTGGCAGCAAAATGCAAATACCCCAGTTGAAGGGGCCCCAGAACATGTCAAGGACTCACAGGGGCCGACCAGGAATCAGACCACAGGCTACACTACAGACCTTTTAAGAAATGAAAATAGGTAATAAGGAGACAGCAGAACACAGAATGAGCAGAACGGTTCCACAGATACCCAACAGATAATATACTATTCCATTAACATCCACATACATTTCAAATTGTAAAGGCAAAGAATTTAGGGAGTCTAAAGCCACAAGTCTGACCGCCAAGCCACGGAGGAAAGGCACATCTGGGGACCCACTGTCAACAGTTCTCCCTGTGTCATGCTCTAGACACTGGAGGATCTTACGCCAATTTGTTATTTCTATTTCCGGGGCCCCGCAGAACATATAAATCATTTTAAGAATAGGTTTGCCCAGTGAAAGTTCGGTTAATGTAATGAATCATTCTTAGAAAGTATTTCTAATTATAAACAGCAAATTACTTGTTCACAAGTCATTTTTGGCTTTTTTTTCCCCTTAACTAGCTTTAGTGTAATGGACCTATCTTAATTCAAACAAAAAATTAAAAGGAGGTTAAAAAAAAGAAGGAAAAACGAATGCATTCTAGTACCATGTCAAGACAGGAAAAGGAGTAGTAACTGGCAGAAGAAAACTGTAATGAAATCTTTAATTTAAGAGCTGTTTTTGATGTGACTTCAGTGTGCTGAGCACCGACCAGAGAAGGGTCTTCTATTTTCTCGATAGCCAGTCTCATCTGAATATCACACTCTGCTTCACTTTTTAATTGTTGTAATTTTTATTTAGCAAGTCTATCCTCTCTGTATAAGTGCTTTTGGACTAAGTGTAGCGCTCTGAGGCTGATCTGTGCTAGGCCTCTTCCTTTTCTGAGGGAGGAGAGAGTCCTTTCCCTCAGTTACCAAGCACCCACTGTGGGACAAGGATTGCCCTGGAGGTGGGTCAGGGAGAGGTTCAGGACCCAACTCCACTTGAACGGTGTCCTGTGCAGATTAAAACAACTGAATATTGAAAATGAAAACAGATGCAATTCAGCGTGCCCCCTTCGAATGCTCTAAATGACGCAGAGCAGATTAGGCAGTGGGTTCCGCTGAAATACTACTCATCGGGGGGCTAAGTGATCTACTTTTACCTTCTGCAGGTACTTACCTCTGAGACAAGGCTTTTTATTCTGCACAGCTGAGCAGTCTCTGCACTAATGAAATGCTGCTGGCAGTTTTCTCTATCAGTCACAGTGGAAGAAAAGTGTTGGTGTTTAGTGAAGGAGTGACCACTTGGCCAGGCCTGGTGTTAATGAGGTTCATGGACTGGGGGGGGGGGGGAGTCCCCATCTGCAAAGGGCTCATCACCCCCCTGGACTCTCAGATCTAAGTAAGGCAGGATATCAAGCAATCAGGTGACCTTAATTTGACTTTCTGCTGTTCAAGTGATACTGTGCTGTTCAAGTGACATTGTGCTACTCTGGGTGGGGGGAACGCACCACTTTCTGGTGAGCCTTAGTCGTTTGGTCTTTGTAATGGGAATAATTAGCACCTATCTCATGAGGCAATTGTGTTAGAAGAACAGATGAGCTAATGTCTGAGAGGTACTTTAAGGTCCTTAGAGAAAGGCAGCATCTAAATACACGGAATTGTTATTATATAAGAAACCTAATTACTCTCAGCAGGAAGCAAACTAGCAGAGCAGAGGAGACCAGCCTAATGAACAGAAGAAGCAGCACCAAGTGGATGAAGAGGCCGAAAAGAAGCTCACTGGGAGCCAGGCTGTTCAGATCATCTCACATTAGTGCGACAGTGTCCAAAACTTTACAACTCACAGGGCCTGGGCTGCAGACTTCTAGGGCAAAAGAGCTGACTAAGTGATGAAAGCCTGGGTGAGTGGTGGGGGTTAGCAGCGCGAATGCTTTCCAGTTTGGCTGTCTCAAGGAAGAAATGTTTTTGCTTTGAATGAACTCACCTCGATAAGCCTTTCTATATTCAGAAACGTACATCTCTAAATCAAAACGTGAAGGCTAACACAGGTGGCTCCGCCTTTCTTCCCCTCCCTCCTTTCCACTTATTGAATTAACCTCCTTTTATTTTTCACACCAGCACCTTAAATAATCCCCAGGGGGGAGGGGAGGAGACAAAAACTGTTGAATCATATGAGCTTTGTTTTGCCGTTGAATCACTTCCAGATCTATCACATCTCTTGCCATATCCCAGTTGACATAATTTTAATTCGGCTCTTCCTTACATGTTAACAGATAAATAATGCATAAGAAAACTTGATTAGCTTTCTTATTAAAACATCACTCTAAATGAGAGGAGGCGCTAGAAGACAATACAGTTTTTACACGGCTTTCCCATGAGCAGTTGAATGGTTTGATGTGATAAATTTGCATAGTCTGAAGCACACAAAGGGCTGATTAATTGAAACCCTTACAATGCTTCTGGAAGCAGCTATTGTAAAACAATAACCATAGGAACTTTACAAAATACACACGGCTGAATGTGTCAAGAGCTTAATAAAATGTGTTGAGGCTACACTATTTGGAAACAGAATTGGAGATTTTTATTCTGGGCCATAAAACACTAAACACCCTAATTTCAAAGCTTTAGTTGGGTATTTACTGAAAGGTCAGAGGGTTACTAGCTAGCTACCGACGACCAAAATTTGTTCTTAAAAAAGTAAATTAAATAAAAATCTTCTTACAATTAAGGGGTCCATGTGGACAAAATAATCCTGATTTCTCACATTAAAGAGTTCCCAGAATTTGTTTTTGGACCAAAATTCTGAAGGGTCACTTGGCATCCTACCCCTTGTCCCGGGGCTCCCACTGCTAGCTCCATTGGCCCCCTTCTCCCCTCCTACTTAGAATCTTTCATTCAAGCAGGATCAAGCAAAGTAGGGAGCCAAAGACACGCAGACTTTGAAGCTTCAGGCTAGCAGAGCGGATTGCAGGCGCCTCAAGTACCACATGTGTACAAGGTGCTATTAATGTATGATTATTATTTTCAATCAGAGCCTTTTCATTCTCTCAATTTTAGAAAACAGAATCCAGAAAAAGGAAGTACATGAACACCTGGAGAAAGCAAAGTTTTTAAAAAGCTGGTTGAACGAACAAACTTTCCTCTCAGCTTTTCTGCCACACAAGAATTGGCATTTTCTTACTTCCCACAGCCTCTTTATACCAACCGTGTAAGGATTCGATAATGTGCTGGGACGTCAGGGCTGGTTTCCTTTTCTTCTAATAAACACTCAATCAAAATCTTAATACATTAATTCAGCAACTTGTTTTGCTTTGGAATAACTTTTATTAATGCGAAATAGAAGCAAGCCACCTTCTAACGAACTGCTGTTGACAGGAGAGGGTCGAAGAAGAATCTTCCAAACCATTTTATCTGTAAATACGTGATCCTATGAATCACAGATACTCGGAGCCGGTCCACGAAAACACTGTACTTTGACAAGACTATATTTCTATTTTAAAACAAAAGTCAGCTTCGCTCTGTTTAAACTGGCTGTCTGAGGATTTACGGGGAGACTCCGAGGAGCGTAGGCCTTTATCTCAGATTTGCAGTTATTAAAAAGCTTCTGTTTGCCAGGACAAACACTCTTGCTCAAATACAGTTTTTCCTCTCCTTAGGAGTACTATTTGGTATTGCTGCCCGATTCTGTGATCTACAGGACCTTTGTTGGAGGTGCTAATCCTTTTTCACATGAGAGACTGAGAAATGTTCTTTCAGGGAAGTGATATATTGCTTTTTTTTCCCCCCACATCAAAGGAGTCCACTTTTTCCTCCCTCGTTGTGAATGGCAGCAAAAGTAGGAGGAAATCTGGAAATATAATAATTTGGTTTGTCTGCGCACTGAAAGGAAACTTAACTTGGCCGACAGATAATTTGTTAAAAATTTTTTTAAAAAAAGCAGGAAATCTGCTCACCCTTCTCATAAATGAAATAACCATCAGAAAAAACAAGGCTCCAGATAAAAATGTTTGCCTTTGATGAGTTCCCCTCATATAGAACTTACACCAAAGCTCCCAAGAGGCTTAAATATGTAATTTTGACTTTAATAAAAAGTCTTGTTTCAAACACGACTCCCATCACATTATACATGGATGTCTTTTTCTATCTTCAACTCTGTGTACAAACTGATGAAGAAAAGGAAGAGAAAACATAAAGAACATTCTAGACCCACGTTCTGCTCTATTTTCCCCCATGCAGCGTCACCGTGCTATCACAGAAGTCCTTCTAAAGTACCTAGAGGTCTAGAACACTTGGAAAAGAGAACAAGACTTCAGGGTTTTAATACTTCTTCCCAGCTGAGATTAAAACACACTAAACAAAACTTTCCTTCCTTTGTAAGCAAACACAACAAATCCAAAACTTCAGTATATGGAAGTATTTTGTGTTCTACCAAAGGATGAACTGCTCTAGAGATTCTTGATTAAAGGCCCAGCTCTTCTGGGGGGAGTGGATTCAGTGGCATTTAGGGATAAGATACATAACAGGCCCCACAAAGACCCAAAGGAGGGCTGTACTTCATTAAAATTCTTTGAATTTCTCATTAGAGGACTATTGGAATGCCCTTATCTAAAAAGTGTGCCGTGAGTGAATCCTGCGTCCCGCTCAGGCTGGAGTCGGATTTGCATTGTGATGCCCTCCTCTTCACGCAATAGCTCCTTCTTCCTCCACACCCGGCTCGCCGCTTCCCGCTCCTCTACTCCTGTGGCCACAGACGGCGATGCTGCTTACGAGGCCGTCACGTTTTTAACCGCTCCTGCTCAAACACTTGGATTCTTCAGCGGGCCTTCTCTGATCCGTTACCTCACGGCCTGCCTGTTGCCCAGCACGGATGTGGGCTCCCGACGACTTGGTGCTGAGGCTCCTACTCCAGTTCACCCCCCACTCTGTCCTCTTCCATCCGCCTCCTGAGCTGCTACGACTCCCGGGACACAGCCACGGCCAGGTAGCCTCCACTGCACGTTTGTTCCCCTCAGCTACTCATGACCCCGCCACCTTTGAACTGATCAGGCTTGAGCAGGACAGACACTCATGGTCTGTGAAAGTAGATTCTGAAGTCTCCTCTAACCGCTGGACAGGATACTGTAAGAAGCCGTAGGGGCAGAAATTCAGTCTACACACCCCACGCGTACCAAGAGAACCCTTGCTCACCACAGCTTCATCAAAGTAAACTATTAACAAAGGTCAACAATCAGGCAATCTGCAGGGCCACACCGCGTTCTGAACACCGAAGATAACAAATACAATGCTCTCAGTGCAAGAGGAAAAAAGGAATGGGCATAAAGATACATTAAATCAAAATGATCTTTATATTTTCTCATAGAGCCTACATATGTGTCCACTTGCAGGTGACGCTATGAAGGACAAAACACTATTTCCACACAATCCTGCCTTCCTAGAGTGAAAACTGAAGTCCAGCTAACACTGCTCTTCCTCGGGCATGTGTCCGGGCCAAAAGAGAACCAAGTCACTGCAGGAATCATGGTGTGACCCACATACCCTGAAGACTCCCACACTAGGGAACTTTGTCAGCTCATTTCATGGCAACCACGGACAGCATGGCTGAGGCTGGGGACTGCCTTCTCCATCCCCTTCACGGCCCACTTACCAACATCCAGCTCTTCTAGGCCTCAAGCAGTTCCTCCTCGGGCCCCGCACTAAGGAGGCTGCGTTGTATGGTTCCCTGCAGACGCCACCAGCTGTGCCTGCCATACGCGAATTCGGAACCGGCTCACTGTCCTCACTGTCCCTCAGGGCCCTAACTATCCCAGCTAGCCAGAGGAATCAGAAGAATGGTCAAAGTTGAGGGCTCAATTTACTTCCTTTCAATATCTGCTCAAATTCTTGACAGAATTTTAACCAAGGCATGAAAGCCTGGCCAGAGGACTGATTAAAGAAGGGAATGGGGACCGTGTTTTACAATGAGTTGATTCTAGAAGGGAAGGGATTCCTGACAAACACAGCTTTATATTAGGAGCACGTCTTAATATGGGGGTCTGGCAGGTATTTCTGGAACAAAATATGCAGGGATTAGTATTTACTCCAGACTGGTGGCAGAGGAGAGCCATGTAAACCTGCTTATCCAAGAGTGGGAATTTTGAGAAAATGACCACCTTAAGAAGGAGATACAGAAAAGATATAAGAAATATTAGGTTTTGGTATCCCCAAGGGGGGATTCCCAAGGAATACGCCAATCTGGGGCAGAGTGACAATGGGATATCAGAAGAGACAAGAGTCACCTTTAACCAGATTTAACAGAATGGGAAATGTACTCAGATCAGAGACCTGGATTCGCATCCTGACTCTGCTAGCCCTGAGCTGGATCAGGCAAGCTACTCATCACCTCTCTGAACCTCAACATTCAAGTTCTATAGAATAGGAGTAACAATACCAATTAGACTGTAAAGGTTAAGGATGGAACGAAAATGCTTGTAACTTACTTATAACGCAGAAAGTAAAAAATGTATAAATTTACATGCACATGACGTCCACATTTTATCTGCACCCTTAACCTCTCCCTGGAGCTCCAGACTCTATGTCCACGTGCCCACCGAACATCTTCACTTGGAGTCTCCGGGGGGTTCTCAGACCTGAGGCCCCAGTCCTCAACTCCTGCCCCTGCCTAACTCCCAACACCTCCTCCCCAGTCCTCCACTGCTTGGTAAACAGCAGCAGCACTGCTCAGGCCTCATCCTTACCTTCAGTTCCTGCCCCTCCTCCCCCAACACCTCAGCCACCAGCAAGTCCTGCTGGCTGGGCCTCCTGAGCACACGCCGAGTGCATCACTTCCCCCATTCCTGCAGGGCTCCTCCTGAGCACACGCCGCCAGCCTCTCTGCCTGGACCACCGGACAGCCACCCTGCTCCCCTCCTTGCTCCCCTCCAATCTGCTCTCCACTGGACTCCAGGGAGATCTCTCCCACTGGAAGTTAGATCTCCTCGTGCTGGTCTTAGACTCATCACCCAACCGCCCTACGGGCTCCCAGCATATTAGGAACAAGTTCCTGTGGGATGTGTCCCTCCCACTTCTCTCACACCGAGCACTCCTCCGCAGGCTGCACCGGCCAGAATGGCCTTTATTCTGTCCCTTGGATAGATCAAGCTCACTCATGCCTCAGGGCTCTTGGACATAATTGTTCCAGACTTCTGCTTGGCTGGCTCCTTCTCATCCTTCAAATGTCACTTTCTCCATGAGGCCGTTCTTGATCATCAATTTAAAGCGCATTCCCCTCACCCCCAAACCAGTCACTCTTCCACATCGTCTTCCATTCACAGCACTTAACACTACCTTAAATGATCACGTTCATATTTTCATTTACTTTTCTTCTGTTTCCTCCCCCAGGAGAACACCAATTCCAGGAGAACACCAATTCCAGGAGAGCAGAGACCTTGTCAGTCCTGTTTATCACTGCGTTTCCAGTATCTAGAATGGGGCCTGCCTGGGACACAGTGAAGCTCGATAAACGAACGAGTTAATGACATCAGCGCTCGAGATGATCCTCTATCACCTCAAGTTCAGTGAGACAAAGCTGCTTTGTGACTGGTGCCATCACTTACCAAGCTTAACACCAGGCCTGGGGCCTTCTTCCTCTTTGTTCCTGTGGGTCAACAAGTCCCGCTGACTCGCCCGCCCATTTCACAGGACCCGCCTGCAGCCAACTCACCCAGTCTCCGAGGCTTCCTTTCCTGCCTGGTCTGCAAGGGGCCTGGGACGGGCCTCACAGCGGCAGCTCACCTCTGCTGGCTGCGGGCTGCGCACCAGACACTGGCTTCACTGCTCTGCACACATCAATTCCTTTAATCCCAGTGACAACTCCTAGGAAACTGTCCCCATTTCAAAGACGAGGAGACCAAGGCATAGACATAAAACAGCTCACTTGGATAGGGCTCAAGACCTCTACCTCTTTGCCCTACTTTTTCCCAGGTGGAAGACCTTCTTTAAGGGCTGAACAGAGGGCCGCCGTGAAGAAAAGGGGCAGGTGTCCCTTCAGGACCCACACAGGACAGGGCAGGACGACGGGTGTACGCTACGGAGGAGTGCACTCAGGTTCCACGGAACCGTCGGGATGGCGCCACCACAGGGCAGGCTGCCTTGAAAAGCAGGAGGGGCTTCCCCTCACAGGCCGCACACAGTGGAAAACGACCTGCCAAAGATAAGCTAAAAGAATTCTTATTCCAGGAAGATGGACCTAGACTAGAGTCTAAAAGGTCTTTCCAAACTCAAAGATTTTATTCTTACCCACAAATAACTCCCAACTGCTCTCTCACTACTGGCCTTTCTCATGTCCTTTAGCCTGTGACCGTATGTAATCCTTTGTATTCACTTTTTGCTTCGGGTCCAGAGTCAGCTCTTCATGGGCATTAGCAGAGGGGGGATGTCCTTCTAGCTCCTACGAGCCCAACAGAGTTCTGAGCCCACCGCAGTGACTTAAATATGAGCAAACAGATTTCTCTGGGGCTGTCAAGACCCATTCCCACTGGTGCCCGGGGTGGGCATGCACAGTCGGTCACTCAGCGGGAAAAGCTGAGGGGGGCCTGTGATTTCAGTTACGCCGGGGAGCTAGGGGTCTTGGGTGGTAGTGCTCCTGTACCAGTCTAGACAAAGACGACACATCCCCTTTCTGCTATTTACTAGGAAGAATAAATGTACCAATTTGGGGAAGATGATTTTGGCTTATTATGACTGTACATTTAAGAGACTCTACTTAATAAATTATTCCACAAACACCGTCACGGGAAACCACATTATATGCAAAGTGCTGCGCCAAGTGCTTTGGAGGTGAAATAAATTAGTAGGATGTGTTTCCTATCCTCAGTGAACCTAAAATGTACTTACCTAAGTTAGCCAACATGGTATTCTGGATATTTAACCACATATACAATTATTTTAACAGAAGCACTGCTATTTTTCAAACTCAAAATTTCATTTATAATTGAAAAGAACTTCGAAAACTAGACATCTGCTAGTGTTGTGCCTCGTTTCAGACGGGTAGCATTCAGGGAAAGGAACAAAATGGTAGACCTTAGCTACAAAAATAACCCAGGTGAAAGATAAGGTATTCTCAGATAATTAAGAATTGACCCTTATGATGATTGTTACATTTAGATCAAAATTCTCAGTGTGTGAGCTTTAAATATTTTTAAGTTAGTTTTCAATATTAGAAATGATTAAAATAGCCAATAAAACCAAGAAGCCTTAGAGGCAAAGCTCTGGTCAGCAGACAAAAATCTGGTGCTCTAAATATTCCTCTCACCTTTTGTTAATTTAGAAATAATAATAATCATTTTCACGTCAGCTCTACAAATTGCAGTAAAAAACCCCAAGCACACTAAGCACTCTTGTGTTGAGCATTCTCAAACAGCAAACACAGGGGTTCCCAGTAAACATGACTGCTGAAACACCTATGTTTAGCTCCACTCCTTCTCCAAACCTAATACTAGAGTTGAAAAAATAAACCTATAAGAAAAAGAATAGGCAAGAGATAAAGATACAGCGGGGAAAGCTGAGGAGTAAAGAACAGTCAAGTGGCTAACAGGAGAAAGGTAAACCCAAGTACCTGCAGAGAAGCGTGAGGCGCTCTCCCCCTGCTCCGTGGAAGGCTCAGGAAACAGAGACACAAAGTATGATGAAAAGCGGGACGAGGCGTAGGGCTCAGTCAGCCCAAGCCATCAGCAATCCCAGTGGGTGCTACCTTTAAAATGTGTCTGGACTGATCCCTTCCCACCATTTCCCCATCATCATGCTTTTCCCACTCACCACCAACTCCCGCCTGGGTTACCATAAGAGCATCTGGCTGGGACCATGCTTCTCCCTTGCTTCCCCAGTCTGTTTTCATCACTGCAGCCTGAGTAAGTCACATCATCTCCCTCGTCTGCCCGGACTCCTCCAGCAGCTGTCCGTCTTACTCAGAGTAAGAGCCAAAGTTCACGGAGAGGCTCTGATGACTCAGCGCTCGCTGGCTCTGCTCTGACCACCCTGGCCTCCAGCCCTCCCTGAGGGTCCTCCCCCTCCATCACTCTTGGCCGGGCCTCCGGCCCCCCAGGCCTTCCTTTTGCCTCCAGTGCTCATTGGCCAGGGAGGGTCTGCTCCCTTACTTCTCTCAACGCCACCTTTTCAAGAAGGTGAAGTTCCTCCACCATTTGACTTGAAATTTCAACTACTGACCACATGCCTTCCCACCACATGCTTCCTATTCTCCCCTTTTGTTTTATCCCAAAACGTATCATTATCTCTCTTGCCCACAGGAATGTAAGCCCCACATGGACTGGAATTTTGTCTGTTTTGTTCACTGCTTATTACCAGGGCTTGGAATGGTACCAGACACTTAGAAGGTACTTAATAAATACCTGTAGAAATAAATGTTTGAATAAGAAATCACCGACCCCTGACTCTCTATTCCCCACCCCATACAGCCAGGAAACTACACTTGTCCCCCAATACTCACGGCTATAAAAAAGAAGACTCTAAATATAAAATTTTAACTAGAAATTAAAATATAATAGGTTAAAAAATCTGGAAAATAAAAATCAAATCTCCTACAAAGAAAATCAAGATAAGGAAATGGACAATGAGGGTACAAGGAACATGATGGAGATTGGCAACAAAATAATATAAGAGAATGTCCGAAAATGGAAGGACCTTGAACTTCCAGAAAAGAAGGTACCTGATTTCCTAGGACAAGGAATGAAAATTTCAGAATTCCAAGAACCGGCGAAGGATAGTAAAAGCTTTGTGGGGAGAGGGAGGCAAGTGAGGGAGGAAGGAAAGGAAAGAGTGAAACAGGGTGCATGTGTGTACATACACACAGATCAAGAATAATGTAACATGGAATCTAGATGATTAATGCAGCGATGTCATCAGAATCCTTAGAGAAAAAAATTTTTCAATCTAGAATTCTATAACCAACCAGAGTACAAATCAAGTATGAGGATAGAACATGTTCAGGTATACACAATCTCACAAAATTTACTTCTTGTGCATCCTTTCTCAGCAATCGAATGAACAGACTATTCCACTGTGGCGGGGGGTAGGGAGTGGGGATGACATGGGACGAGCCAAGAAACAGGGGCTCAAATGGGAATTTCATAAATGACTCCCACTGAGCAGATCTAGAGTGTCTAATGGAATGTGTCCCCCACCCCCAGATTCCTATGTTGAAGTCCCAACCCCCAGGAGACCTCAGAATGTGACCCTATTTGGAGGCAGGATCTTTAAAGAGGATATTAAGGCTAAATGAGGTCATGGGGTGGGCCCTAATCCAATAAGGCTGGTGTCCTTGTAAGAAGAGGGAGAGCCATCAGGGTGCAGGCGCACAGAGAAAAGACTGCCTGAGGGCACAGGGACCACATGGCCACCTGCAAGCCACGGAAAGAGGTCTGAGGAGAAGCCAAACCTGCCACGACCTTGACCTTGGACTTCAGCCTCCAGAACTGTGAGAAAATAAATTTCTGTTGTTTAAGGCCTCAGTCTGTGGTATTTGGTTAGAGCAAACTAATGCAGAGTACTTTCTAACCCTTCTTGAAAACATTTCTGGGGCCCACAGGATGAGGCCGCTCGGGCCTCCACTGAGCCAGGCTCTGCCGAGCGCTCCTGTGGCCTGTGGGGTTCCATTCTGAACACACTGGGTGGGAAGCGGGGGCTCAGAGGAAAACCACTGCAGCGAGAAGAACGGGGCCTGTAGAGGAGGCCTTTCGGGGGGGTGGGGGGGATGGTCCTAGCAGACCATTGATCATGTGGGAAATTGTGTTGAGAGGCTGTTGATGGTATAGATGAATGGTAACAGGAATAAGAAAATTAAGCAAATTTTAAAAACGAGATAGTTAACTTCTGAAAAAAATACAGTTATACAATAGAGAAAATGCACTCAACTACTCGGTTTGGGGGTGAACAATATTTATGTGGTCATAAACAATGCAATTTAAATAATTAAGTAACTCCAAATTATGATAAATCTGTGCCGGGAATGGAGGTGGGGAGTAAGAAAGGGAAGCAGCGAAGTGCTAGCTCCTCCTATCTGTCCTAATAGAAAATCAGAAGGTAATCTCTAAAATGGACGAGTGAATACAAAACTGCTTAAAAATATTATTTTGAAATACGAAGGTAAAAACGAGAAGAAATTACTTCTGGGAAGCAGAACTGGAGAAAAGGCAGGGATTGATGTTTTTCAGTTCAAACCCCCCTTTTTGTACTATTTGACCTTTTAAGCCATGTGCTTTTATTATTTGATTAAAAAACCATACTTAAAAGAAATAAAAATTATGTTTAGGTACGGGTCCTACATCATTCCTTCCATCACTTTCTTAAGGCTTACACTACCTCTTTTTTGTTTGCCCATTTTCCCCCAATCTTTTCAATGAATCTGATGAAGCTGTAAGAGAAGGGGGTATCAAGGGAAATCGATGCTAATCAGAAGGTTTTCATCCTTGGATTAAAAGCCATCTGGAAAAGAAAACTAGTGAGATAAACTCCTCACTACAAGTGAAAGGTCACCTAACCCCAGGAGGGCTTCTTCCCATTTCGTAGAGATGTACAAGTCAAGCCCCATTTAAGGTTGAACCGATCTCCAAAAGCTGCAGTTTCTAGAAACCACTTTTGTCAATGAACATTATCCCTATCATACTGATAGTTTGAAAAAATGTTAGAGCACCAAGACCCATTGACATTTTACCTGTAGAGATCTGTACCTGTAGAGGTCTGCACCTGTAGAGGTCTGCACCTGCAGAGGTCTGTGTTCACAGCAGGTTACTAACAAGTGTGCTTCTCATTTTCAAAAGTACCGTTTTGTCTACACTATACACATACACACTCACATATTATGTACAGATGAAAAACTGAGTAAAATCAATCCATCAAGAGTACTGAATCTGTCCCCTTTCACGTCCCTACCTTCAATTTTATTTATATATTCAACCATTATCAACTACCTATTAGGCATCCTCCATGAGAAAGGCTCTATCAGGCTTCATGAAAATATGAAGTCATGACCCCTGTCTTTAAGTTCAGTGGAGTTAGAACACAGTGGATCATCACTAAGACGTTTGCCTGCCTTCCACTCTGCACAATACTCCGGTGGAATGAGGATTTGGGATATCTGAAGTTTATAAATGGATTCAGAATGAAGACCTTCTCTTATAGTGTGCATTCTTGTAAAGCATCCAGTGCCAACATTTTATAAGAAGAGTATCAAGCTTTGCCCTTATCCAGGGAATAGGTCACGTAAAATAGAGGCTGTGAACAAGATTATGGGGTTACCCCAGAATGACTTAGGAGTACATCTCAGAAACTGTCTAGACCAAGAGAAAGGGAGAAATAGTTTCAACGCAGAGAATTTGTTTTTCACTGGTAAGTAGCAGAAAACACTAGAATCTCAAGAGATGTTTACAAACACTGAAAAGGTATTAAGAGTTAGCATCTTAGGGAATTGTATGAAGTAGAAGTGTCAAATTCACATGAATAAAATCAATTTTTTTAAATAAGATACTGGCAGGCTAAAATAATCTTTTGTCTGTCAACTGAACTAAAAATGTTTTTGATGAAACAGTTATCTTAGTCTGGAACAGTTTCATTGATGGAAGGAATGACAGCTAAGGCTGGATTCATTTGACTCAACAGTCGTATTTTACATAGTTGCTTAGCAAATAAAGGTTGAAATCAGCAAGAACATAAAATGCAATTATCTTCAGACCAATCAATTAAAAACAAGAAGACATCTCACTAGGAATTTATGAGTAAAGAGGAGACACAAAGTTGGAGAGCAGAAGGCAGGAGAACCAACGTCAGCGACCCAGCGATCACGGCTCTCTCTTCTGGGGCCCCTACCACGTGCAGGCACAGCGCTAACTGCTTGCCACTCAGGACGGCACCGCTGTCAGGCAGGGGCGTGGACTCTGGAGCCAGACTGCTGGGGTTCAAAAACCAGATCTACCACCCACTGGGGACACTGGGCAAGCTCCTCATGTCACCGTGCCTCTGTTTCTTCATCTGTAAGATGCCGATGAAAACAGCACCGACCTCCCAGGACCGTGTGAGAAGCCAGTGAGTCAGCACATGGAACGTGCGCAGAACACCGCCAGGCACGCAGTCAGTGCCACGAAAGTGTCAGCCGCTCTTGTGATTCTTAAACTAGTCACGTGGCGGTTCAAACCCCGGGGCCAACGTTCCACTCGGAAACGTGACGGATATACACTAAAAGGGACCCTCCTGAAAATGAGTTGATCAGTGACACAGTGCTGTTTCTTGAGGGAAAAAAAAAACAAGACAAGACAAAGCCACGAATGCACGAGAACTCATTGGCAACCACCAGGGAGGAGTGGGGCTCGCCGGCGGGATCAGGTGGAGAAACCCATCCGGGCGAGGGACCGCTGGGCAGCGGGCAGGGCGCTGCGTGGGCGACACGAGACCTGGGCTGAGATACAGCTCCAGCGGTGCCTCAGCCTGGCTGCCTGACCCCTGGGGTCTGCACTTCCTCACGGCCCTGTACAGGGCCCGGAGGCGCCTTCTCGTGCTGACATCCCACGGTACTACGGCCCAACAGTACTGCAAATAGGCACCTTCCATAAAACATACGTGTTGCTATTAATGTTTTCAAACAGCTACCTGTACTTTAGTAGATACATAATCTAGAATGGACTCGTAATTATAATCTGGGGGACGGGGAGCAGTTGCAAAAGAAGGAAATAAATGGCAAAGAGAAGCAATCCTGTGGTACATTTTTTCAATGCCATTAAAATATAAACAGGTTAACCTAAGAGATAAAACAAGCATAATTTTAATACCAATGTAGTATTACATTTCTCATGTACATGGCTAATAAATACTGTTTTCAGTTTTATAAACAAGTTGAGGAATGACACAATTTACCTTTTTGCCCATGACGGCTGCTGAATTTGTCTCCAATCTCTGGACGCCTGGTCTGTCTCAGCAGCATTTTGATCAGAAAAGCATCTTCAGCATTTGAAGAGATCATCACTTTTTCAATATATGAATCCGTTGCCCCTTTGTAGCTAATATTAAGAGGAAGTCACCAAAAAGTTTTCAAACTGCCCTTTGTGAACCTATCGCTCACAGGCCGTATTTTATTTAATATCAACCACAGAATGTTCTGACACTGCCATTCTGGACTCTGAAACGTGCCTTTTGTTTTTCAACATTAAATTCAAAGGTTACAATTTCCCTTTTACAGTCCTAGTCTGGAATGGCTAACATTAACTAAACACTTATTATGAGGCAGGCATAAGGCAGTGTAACCCACACCACACGTATTATTCACACGCGGCTACTCCCTTATTGCAAACAAGGAAATGGGATGCTTGGAGAGCGAGAGTGGCAGCTTGGAAGGATCACAGAGCCCCAAGGAAGGTTTCATTTTCTTTTTAGGATAAGAAATATGTGAGCACACTTTCTAACCTTGTTTTGCAGGATTGGGTGCAAGGGTCCTGACCCCTCCCCTAAGTAGAGGGCCCACTTTCTCCCCTGCGCTCCCACTCCATAGACAAATCCATGGCACCCAGTCAGTTCAAAGCCTGACTGCCACTTGTAGCTGTGTGACTTTGGTAAATTACTTAACCTCTCTGTTTCTGTGTCTTTCAAACAAGGCCATTAAGACAGCCTGGTTCGGGGGGTGGCGGTAAGAACAAATGAGCTAACACGTGTAAAATGCCCAGAACAGTAACTGGTACAGTGAATGTTCTCAACTAAGCCACGATGATCATGATATGCCCCATACTTATTTCTTTGTGTAGGCCTTTGCTAACTAGATGCGGCTCCTTGCAGGCAAGGCTCGTGGTTTCTTTCGGCTCCCTGTGTCCGGTACAAGAGGCACCGTGGCCCAGAGCAGACCTCAGCTGGGTGTCGAATGGATCTGCTGGGCTGCCCTCCACTGTCCCGGAATCCAGCTCTCCTAGGTCACGCCCTGGCCCACCTCATGAACTGAATTAACTCATGTTCCTGGGCTAGATTAAGTATCTTGTTACTTCTTTTAGTTTTGTTTTTATGTCACAGTGTGGCTGCTCATCTCACGAAGTCTCGTATTTCACTTCATTTGAGAGCCCAAGGGCAGCTGGAGATTAATAAGCACAACTCTTTCATTGTTCAGACGAAAAAACTGAGCCCAAGAGTTTGAGTGCTTCATCCATGTAAGGTAACCCACGACACAACCAGTACTAAACCCAGCTGTCATCCACTATGGTGTTGATGCCGCAACTGTGGCCAGTGCAGTTTTATTGATTTATTTAACACAAATCTGATCGTTATCACCCTCTACCGAATGAATTCCTGAATACTGCACAACCTCGTCCCAGCAGGGTACAGTGGTCCTCCAAACCTCCAAACCCAGGTGCTCTTCTGCTCATGGGGCCTTCACCTCACTGTTCCCTCTACCTGGAACCCCTGCCTATGTGGCCCCCAACTCAAACCCAGGGGGGAAGGCCTACACGATTCCACAGCAGAGTTTTTTCTTCCAATCCATGCTGTCTTCACATGACAACTATTACTACCCCAAACTGTAATTTCTACTCTCTAACCCTTCAAGAGGTAACCTCTAATTTCCCCTAGCCCATCTCTCTCTCTTTTTTTAATCTTCCTGTGTATTTCCGAGGCCCAACCAATACATACGTGATGGGCACATCCTTGTACTGTGGTTGCTGCGGCACATTACTTCCTTCCAGAGGAATCTGAGTTACTGTAGGCATGGACTTATTTACCAGCACTTGTTTGTTTTCTACCTTCTCACCTAAGAAAAAGAGAAGGGAATTATAGCCCAATTGTTATCATCACTGCAGAATACAAGCATTACTGGGGCATACAATTATGTGATTAGATTGGTCCATGAAATGCACACAAGGAAGGAAAAAGCCGATACAGTGTGAGCTATAGTTCAATGGGACTCGTCTATAATTGTGCCAGCCCATCTGAAAAATCAGATTAGTGCAGAGTATAAAAAAATCAAGAAACTGATTTAGGGGACCATACTAACAATAGAAACTTCAGGTCAATAAGTGGCAATTTATTTTTTAAAGATTTTATTTATTCATTTATTTTAGAGAGAGAGCGCACATGCACATACAAGTGCGGGGAAGGGCGGGGGGGGGGGGGGGGAGAATCTCGAGCAGACTCCGCGCTGAGCACAGAGCCTGACACGGGCTTGATCTCACGACCCTGAGATCATGACCTGAGCCAAAACCAAGAGTCAGACACTCAACCGACTGAGCCACCAGGTGCCCCAGTAAGTGGCAGTTTTATGGATCTCTTATGGAGTATTAGAACGAGTCTGGGCCACTTACTTTTATTAATAGTTATTTCAACCAATATTAAGTCACTGCCAACTTAACTTGGACAATGAGGAAGTCAAAACATTTCTTTGATTTTCTTGCTATTCTCACCTGTCTTTGCATCTTTTCCTGGTAAGCTCAAGGCCAACTGTCATAGCACTATCTTCCCAGACACATAACCCAGGTTAAGAGTGAGAGAAATTCTGCAAGAAACAAATGCAGCAGGGTGGAGAGGAAGCTGTGCACCACGTGGGTTGTGGGCACCCCAGCAGATGCAGCGCTCACCATCCGTGCACCATCCTGACAAGTCACGTGGATCTCCCCTCCCGGTGTCCTCCCCAACACAGCCCCTCTCTCCACCTCCCTGCCACTCCCATCACCTGCTCTGCTGCCAGAACTCTCCATTGGTCTCACCTGCTTTGGCCCCTTTCTACTCTTTTCTCCACACTGTGATCAGAATGATCATGTCAAAATGGGTATCTGATCGTAATGAAAATAGTAGCATGGCTGCAAGGCCTTGTGTCTGGGCCCTGCCCCTTCCTCTCTTTCTCTCTCTAGATTCACGTTTAGCACCCTCCCCTGTACTCTCCCCATGAGCCACACTCCCACTGGCCTCCTTTGGGAAGTTTTGACTATCAAGTCCTGCAGCTTAATAGTTACACAAGCCCTTCCCACTGCTCAGAACACACTCCCCTCCCCTATTCACTAGGTAACTCCACTCATCCTCCAGATCTCAGCTCACTTCCTTAGGGAAGGTGACCCCGAGCTTCCTGCCTAGGTCAGATCCTCTTGCTATCAAATGTCCTCATAGCTCTTTATAGGATTCCTTAACCTGGTTGTGATTGGACATAGGTTTACATGTGATCCTTTGGTCAATGTTAGTCTCCTCCACTGGCCTATAAGACTCATAAGGGCAGCTGTTATGGGCTGCGTCAGCAAAATTCATTACAAGTTTGTAATTATAATGGAGTCACACTTTTTAGGGGAAGAAGATTCTAATAAAGTCAGTCTAAGCTAAATGCACAAATGATGACATGCCAGTGTAAATGTAGGGACACGGCCTTATTCTAAATAATTCCTTAAAGTGGCTCTTCTGCGATTCAAAATTTTAGGTAGAAAAGTATAACTAGAATGGATTATTACTATGTAGAAATATATGTACAGAAAAACAGACTGGAAGGGAAATTCATCAAAAAGGACCACACTGGGGTGCCTGGGTGGCTCAGTCGGTTGAGCATCTGAGTCTTGATTTCAGCTCAGGTCATGATCTCAGGGTCACGGGATCGAGCCTGTGTCGGGCTCCATGCTCAGTGGGGAGTCTGCTTGAGATGCTTTCCCTCTCCCTCTGCTCCTCCCCCTGCTTGCGTGCTCTCTCTCTAAAATTTAAAAAAACAAACAAAAAAAAAACACCTTAAAAAAAATGACCACACTGAGTTAGGAAGGTGATTTTGTAAGGTATCCTTTTTCTTCTCTGTTTACCAAATATTCAGAAATATTGCTGAGTAACTTTCATATTTCAAAAAGTATACATATAAACTGTTTTTTTAAAAAGGCCCTTACCTGGAGAACAAATACCATCCGCATCTAAAATTTCGTGTCGCCAGATGGGTTTCCTTGTGGCAGCGTCCAACATCGGCCCCATCACTTTATCAAAGGTCTGATTGGTATAGCGTTTCAATGTACATTTAGCATTTTTATATACAAGACAACGCCCAAAGCCTAAAATGAAACCCAAATCGGGATCAGAACCACCAATAGGACTATGAGAAAACACGGATTTGTGTCAGTCAACACTTGCACCCCCAAACATGTTCTACATTTGGATAATCGGGGATGGGCCGAATAACGATCTGATAATCTGAAGAACTGGCTCAGGGCTCCCCCCCCACCCCCCACCGTCCATATAAACGCTGGCGTCTCTACAACCATGTGTCAGCATGGAATATACCCTGCCATGTTGGAGGAAGGCGAGAGAAATCAGAGTGTCACTGTGATTCTTTCGGAGAACAGAGCCACAGAATGCAGGAACTGGAAAGGGCCCCAGGGACCACCTGGCTTACCCCCTCTATCTACAGGTGCTACGAATGCTACAAAATGAGGTCCAGGGAAGTGATGTGGCCAAGATCACCCAGCAAGTTGGTGGCACAGTTGAAACATGCCAAGTCCACCCATCAGCCACGATTCTTCCTACACATTCTTCTGGTGCATCACTTCTGCTAACCTTCTCTGAAAAGTTTTCCTGTTTCTAATTTTGGCATTCAGAGGAAGTCCCAAACAAGGAAACAAAAGATTATTTTTTCTCCACAGAGGAGACAGAATGAAAAGCAGCTGCAATCAAATGATTTTAAGGGGAGAAATCGTTTGCCTGTGCCCTAAAGATCAGAGTTTATTCTGATTATATTTTTAGATCACATTTGTCTAGTGGATGAGGGAAAAGTCCTGAGACCAACTAACAAGCTAAATAAACATTATGAAAGATCAGCAAAATGAACAGAAGGAAACCTTTAGATGGAGCAAAAACTTCCAGCACTGAATCCCACAAGAAGATTCATCAGTTATAGAGTTGCCCAGAAGAGCTGTCAACCCTTCAGCACTAAATACCACTTCCCAAGATTCTGTGACTGCATGTCTTTCTTTTTTCCTTTTTCTCTCTTTGGCCAAGCAGTTATTCTAAGCTGGATTCTCTCTAATCTCCCCAGGATATACTGAGCCATGTCAGAGTTCGCTGCAATAGGAAAATGTCTCGGGAATAAACCCCAGCTATTACTGATGAGATAAATGCATGGTTGTAAAATCCTTCACTTACGGTTCTCCACCAAAGGCAGAACTCGTACAAGAAATCTAAGAATGTGAGTTTAGAAAATCAGGAAAAAGATTTCTAAATAAAATCTTGGTGGTCTAATGTAATTTTTAAAATACGAAGGTGACAGAGTAAGACAAAATAACCAATTTCTACATCTAGGTGTGGCTCCTAGTCAATTGCATATGACCATAATAAAGTCTGAGCCCAAAGCCAGCTGCTTTGGAAACGTTACATGATCTTGAAATTCTGTACAATGGCCATTAACTGCAGCGTGCTGGAGCGCAGGGAGAATCTGGACTGCCTGAAATCAAGAAGTGTTTTCCCCTAAGTGTAAATGGACATTGTATTTACAGGTGATAGCTGAAAAGCTGGAGGACGGTAAACTCAGATCATTAAACTGTGTTGTGCAGTTTCTGACAGATATCACAAAGTCTTCAGATTTCCACGTAAACGTTACCAGTTAATCAGAAAGGAAAACATCTAGTTTTAAAGCATGGCTGTTGTCATTTGGAGGAAAAAAAGAGGCATAAATTAAGTGCAGCCAACATTAATGCCAAAGACACATGTCTAGGAGTACTATTATGGCTGCCTAGCAACTACAAAGAGTGAAGGGGAAGGCAGAGTGGGCATGCCAGGGAGGAAAAAGAGAAACAGAGATTATGAAGAGAGGAGTCAGGCTTCAGGTCAGGTGACGGGTCCAAACCATGAAGTGGTGACTTGCAAAAGTAAACTGTCAAAAAACGGACAAAGGGTTGCGTAAAAACTCTAAGCGTTTGTGTGAGTTTTTAACTTTCGGCATTCTGCTAACAAAAAGGTATGAACATTACGGGGTTGAGACATACAATTTTTAAAAATCCCCTTTAACACAGAAATACTGCTACTGCCTTCTCAGTCTGTTGCTGAATATGTAACTAGCCAGATTCAAAGACCATATTTCATTTATTAGAATTCCTGCTAGGAGATAAATTCTTGCATGTTTTCTGTTGAGGAACTGTCTCACGTCACCAATAAACTAAAATAACAACAACAAAAAAACATTTAGTAATTCATTTAATAAATTACCTCTACGTAACATTCATAAAAAACGTCAACGCCAAAACCTAACCGCCTCCTGTTTGTATGTTATAAAATTCGAATCCCTTGAAACCAACGTTAGCATTCTGACACCAGGTGATTTTTAGCTGATTGTCCTTGTACCTAATTCTGCACGGAGTGCCCATGGTGTCAGAGGTCTGAAAACCCACTTACCCCTGTCCAAGGAGGCCTTGTTTAAAATGAGGGCATCTTCAATATCATAGCCGCTGTAACTCATCACGGCAACCGTTGCATTCTGTCCAGCGGGCAGTTTCTCAAATTCTATCAACTCAATGGTCTTTGTTTTAACCATGGGTTTTTGTGGGTAGGCTAGCAGATACATGAGAGTATCGATTCTGTTCCGCTGGTTGTATCCAATGGTACCTTCGTTGATATTGGAGAAAGCAAAATGCAACATTCTATCATGTCAAATAATTAGGTAGCCACGACTACAGAGATGGAAAAAAAAAAAAAACCCACATTATTTTCACTAATTAACATGAAGAAAACCTTCAGGTTAAACATTTCAAAAGCAATACTCTCACCGTGCCTACCAACATTTAAAAGCATTTTTTTCTCGGTAATGTTAAAAGTTCTATAAAGAAGAAAAATCACACCCAAGGTATTCTAACCTAAGTAACTTCAACCTACTGGATTTATACAATTGACCCCGTTTTAGGAATTACCAATCTTCCCTGGTTAATTTCACAGGTAAGCCAACAATTCTGTACTCAGTTCTACTATGTTGCGGACCCATTTCCAGCTGTTACGGGAAGGTAATTAGAAACCACGCCCAGTGCTGACAGGCAAGGAGCTTTTAGAGCAGGACAAACAGATACATTCCATAAAAAGAAATCAACCATTACAAAAGTTCTAAATAAAAAAGAAAGCAGGAGAAAAGGAAGGATAAGAAAGGAAGGAAGGAAAAGGAGGAAAGTGAAAGCAGAGGAGTAGATTTACTCATCTGCTTAACTTTTCATTTACAAAGTAGTTATTAAACACCTACTCTGTGCCCAACACCAGAGATAAAATGGGGAAAGGCACAGTCCTTTCCCGTAAGGAATCCAGGGTCCTGTTCAATCTGGTATAGGCTTTTAGGTCCTTAGCAATCAGGCTTTCCACCTCTTTGCACCTTGGAAGGCTGTTACCATCAACTGGAAGTGAAATCAGAATGTTATCCTTTCTCCCTTTTCCCCAAAGGGATTCACTAGGGTTCACAGACTTGCACCAAAAAAAGGGTTTCACTCTCCTGGTCTTGTGAATACAATACACTCTCCTACTCAGAGACCTTAGAATGCGGACTCATGTTTGCCCTACTACTAAACTTATGTGTGGGCTATTGAACCTCTTTAACTTCTCCCAGGTATCTCTTCTTTTCCCTTGAGTGGCTGAGAAGGTAGCCTTTAGTCTCTTTTTCTCTTGCACATGCTTCCATAGTGATACATCCTCAACACCCACACACCCCAAGATGCCTTAGTGTTGTTTGATGGAGTTAAGCTCTAAGATGAGCAGATACCCAAACTCAATATTTATTTCCTTCACCTCTCATATTCATGTCATGAAATCAATGGTGATTTCAATTCGGGAATGCAAATAACCTATTCAGGCAGCAAAAATGATATGGTACTCCTTGACAATTACTATTGAAAGAAAAAATGAAATCTGTAGGGTATGAACACCTAATACAGTGGGGGGGCCCACTACAGATGCTCAATAAATGTCAGTAAATAAAACTGAATTGCATTATACTTTTTATGACAGTATATGTTTGTACTTAAATCTCAGCAAATTTATCATGAACTTTTTCTTGAGTTTACACTATAATATACTGCCAATTAATTTATGTTATTTTGGTGCCAACTAATAAACTGGGCAGGACCACCTGGTAACAGATCACTTACTGTTTTAGAAATAAAATCACCGTTGCCTGGATCGTGGTAAAGTTCACTGACAGTAAGTTTGTCCTTCTATATGAAATCATTTAAAATTTATGTCGAGATTTTATCTCCAATTGTATACTTCACCCAGCTTGAGACAAGGGTTCAGGCAATGTCCCACCAGGCTGCCAAACACGGCTTCTGAAACCTGAGACAAGCATTATTATGCAGCAGGGAAGCATTCATGGCTGCACCTCTGAACAATGGTGAAAGAGACTGGATCCCGCTATAAATTGTGCTACCAGGCCCAGAACGCAATTCTCGGGCATCACAACTGACCTGACCACTGAATGGATGAACAACAAAATGGTTCAGCAAATGTTTGGTGCTTATGATCTCATTAGAAATTTTCTTCAAAGACTTTTTAAAGAACTTGTAGGAGTACACATGGATACAGGTTTTTAGCTGTCTTGACAGGTGTGTTGGTGAAAACATGATTTATAAGCGATGACTTCTCTATTACAAAACTTCAAAATGCTATCACACCCCATATTTTTATAAAAATCCTGAATGACTATTTTGCCAATAAGCAAGCTTTTTTTGAGAAAATGTCATGAGGAAATTAAAAGACTAGTCTGGGTGAAGCGCGTGCTCAAACTAGGATGCCTCTTACTATTTTCAGCTTCCTTAAAAAGGGCATTGCACATACGTAATAACTAACGCGATGAGAGTATCTGTAAGCAGGGTTCTCCCTCCACTGTCTAATTTTGCTCTAACTGCAGTCTTCAGTGTTATAACTACTGACTCATTTCCTTACTACCCGGGACATGATCTTTCTTACAAAATCATATTTTCTTGATCATAACTTTCTTAAAAAGCCACAGGATGGCACAGCAAGGTATGTCCACGTAGGTTAAAAGAGAGAGGAATTTTTTAATTTTAAGGTAGGATGAAAAAAGGTTAGTAAGCATACATACAGCTTAGGGATAGCTTAGGAAATGTATACTGAAAAAAGAAGACGAAGTTTTATGCATTTAACTCTTCTTTCTGTCTTCCTTTGCCCAATTTTTTTAAAATTTAATAACATTATTAAATACAATAAACTTCACCCATTTAAAGTGTACGTATTGATGAGCTCTGACAGATTCCTTCCTTCATAAAACCACCACCACAATCAAGATCCAGAACATTTCCGACACTCCCAAAAGATCCCTCTCTCTGTTCCTGACCCCAGGCAACCACAGCTCTGTTTATCGTTACAGTTTGCATTTTCTAGAATTTTATATAAATGGAACCCTGCAGTATGGACTATTGTGCCACTTTTTTGTGGTTGTGCCATAACGCTTCTGAGATCCATCCAGGTGGTTGTATCGTAGTTCATTCTTTGCTGTTGCCGAGAACTATTGCACCACGTTTATACGGTTTACCCATTCACCTGCTGATGGATATTTGAATTGTTTCGTTTGGGGCACTTGTGAATAAAGCTGCTATGAACATTCACTCATAAGACTGTGTGTGTTCACTTCTCTTGGGTAAATACACAGGATTGGAATTTCTGGGTGGTTTGGTAAGGGTACGGTTGACCTAAAAAACTGCTTAAGAATTTTCCAAAGTGGTATACCTTTTACGTTTGTGCCAGCAGTGAACGTGCTTTTTAGCTGCTCCATCTCCTCACTGACAGTATGTCCACCTTTTCCATTTTAGTTGTTCTTATCGAGCAGGTGGTGGTATCTCAGTTTTAATTTACATTTACCTGACTAGTAACATTGAACAGAGTTTCTTGAGCTTACTGGTCATTCTTACTACTCTTTGTGAAGTGTCTGGTTTTGATTTTTGCCGTCTTTAAACAGAGTAGTCTTATCATGGAAGAGTTCTTTATATGTACCAGACTCAAATCCTTTATCAGATGTATATATTGCCAATACTTGCTCCCATTCTGTGGATTAAGGTCTTTCATATTCTTAATAGTGTCCTTCGAAGGGTATAAGTTTAATTTTGAGAAAGTCTAAATTATTAATTTTTTTTTCCTTTTTCATAGCCTGTGCTTTTTGAGTCCTAAGAAATCTTACTTAGGTCACTCAAGGTCATGAAGACTTTTGCCTATGTTTCTTTCTACACATTTTATGGGTTTAGCTCTTACATTCTGAGTATGATTCATTTTGTGTTAGTTTTTTGTATGGTTAGGAGGTAGGAGTTGATGCTCATTTCTATACAGATACACACACATACATTTTATTTTGTTGAAGAGATTTTCCTTTCCCCTGGAAATGTCCTGACACACTCATTGAAAATTTAATGCCCACAGAAATGTGGGTCTATTTCTGGATTCCTGATTCTGTTCCACTGATCTACATATCTACTCTTATGTCAGTATCATACTGTCTTCGTTACAGTCTTTATAGTAAATCTTAAAATCAAGTTGTATTAAGCTTTCCAACTTAGTTCTTTTCAAAGATTCTTTTCAAAAATATGCACCTGATTTCTTAACAACTTTAACGTGCCCAGAGATGATTAATTTGTTGTTGAAACATTAAGTACTTTACTGAACCTATTGAACTAACACTCTGCTAGGCACCAAGGACACAGTAATAAATAACATAGACCTAGTCCTGTCCTCAAAGTGCTTATATTCTACAGTCTAGCAGGGAAGGCACGTGATTTTTAGCTGCTCCACATCCTCACTGACACTTAGTAGGTCTTGATCCACAGTGAGGGAGAAAAAGTGAGGAAAAAAGTTAGTTTCCCTTGAGAAGAATTTTAAGTTTTATAGATAGTCACATTATGCCTTGCACAGAAGACAGAATGTAACCTTTTTTAAGTTACTCAACCAAAGTGGGATTCCATCTCCTTGTCAGAAACAAAAAAGGTACGTATTCTATGACAGGGTTATTGTGATGATTAAAAGAAATGTGTATAAATCATTTGAGCAGTCAATAAGTGGCAACATTAACAATACTATTAACGACATTAGTAGTAACAAACACACCCCTTGGCCCTGCACTATATATAACCCATTCTGCCCCCAAATCAAACCCTACATACTGAACTACAGTGTAATTTTATCTCCATAAATATTCATTATTAACTTTCTAGTCTCAGGAAATGTCATATCATCTTACATCTGAAATAGCTACAATGATTTTAATTTTTTTTTTTTGAACCAACAGTGAAATTCTAAAATATAATTGCCAGGGATAATTTGGCCAACACATCTTTTCATTTTGTATCTACCAAAAGGATAAAGAATAAATCTTCTAAAAAAAAAAAATTCAAACAGAAAGTTGAATGAAATGGAAGATGTAGAATGAAACAAAATTTTATGAGGATCTTTGTATATTATGTGTTTTTAAGATCTCAAAATCTTCTAGGCTATTTCCAGAACATCCCATCCTATTATAAAGTAGGGAATACAAGAGAAGGAACTACCTGCTTTGGAACAGAATCTATTGAAAACAAAAACAGGAACAGAAGCTGTATTAGGTCCTGAGCTTAAAAAAACAAAGTCCCAGCAATCTGGAGGTGAAGGCGGGTTGGGAAGAGGCCGTGGCTAGGGGAGGTATGTGATACATATTCATTAACTGAGCTGATAGTGACTGAAAGATCCTTTTAACCAGGAGAAAGTGTTCCACTAGAGGACTGCCAACTAATAAAATGGACAGGATATGAAAGCATGACTCATGCGGACTTGGCGTCTGGTGCCAGGGAGCACATACAATACAGCTCCAATACACAGCTTTTACTCGCAGTGCTGAGTGACCTGGAGACCTAGCCATTTCCATCCACGTCTACCTGGCTTCTTGCTCTGGACCTGGTCACAACACAGCTGTACCCATCGAAGGTTAGGTGTTTCTCAGTAGCACAGTAAGACAGAACGCAGAAACCTGCACTTTATTAATCAGATTTAAGAAACACCTCTGCTGGTGTTTCATGTTTACTAAAGTGCACTCTCTCTTATGAAAGGTGAGGCTTTCAGTCTCTGTGCTTTGCGCTCATCTTGGTCTCCTTTGTAGGGATAGAAAAACGACTTTCTCTCATTTCGTCACTCTTGACTGGGGGCGGACGGTTGGTCGTGAAAAGTAGAGAGCAAATCTTCCAGGCTGGCAAGAATGTGTAGCGCTTTAATTCTGGGCTACTGTCTTCCACTTTCCAAATGGACTAATGGATGAACAGCAACTAAAATATTACTTCTGGCCATTCATACAGAATCTCTGAGAGGTAAATAGTCTTCAGCAATGGCTCATACTTAAAATGGGATAGCGTGCCTTTTAGTTACCAGCTGCCAAGACTGCAAGGAATTAAAACGACTCAGAGAAGTCCAACTCAAAGTGCTAGGTCTGCTTTACAGACCTGGGTTTCGGCTGTGGGTTTTCTCCCTCTGCCGGCCTTGTTCCTTTTGTGATTTTTCATACAGACCTCGCTCGGTACTTCTGCGGCTATTTGAGTGTCCAAAGAGAAACGTGGTCATGTAATGTGCCAACTTTGAATGTACTTTTATCTCGATGCTTTTCTTTCCAGTCAGGTGTTTTATAATAACAAACAGTAACAAAGCCTTTTTTTTATTACTTAAGATATTCAGTGGCTTTTGTCTTCCTAGCGTCAGCAGTAACGTCAGAGGATTGTATCCAAGGAGCTAAATGTGCAGGACCCAGGGTCAGAGCAGCTGAATACACCAACCTCAGAAAACACAGACAATGAATTGCAAATGACACTCAAAACAAAACGAGAAAAAAAACCTTCACACAGAAAACTACAAAAGAACTCTACAGACACTGAATTGGCTTTCTGTACACACTGATCCTGCTTAACTGTGTGTGGTAACTAACCAAACGTTTCAGATACTCATGGTCACAAAATAAAGGCTTTTTTTTGTAGGCAGAGGAATTATAAAAATAAAAATATTATTTCTTTCCTTCAAGTCACTTATTTAAAAAAAAAAAAAAAAAAAGAAGATTCACCAAGTGGAGATAGATTCGTAGCCCTTTCTGTTTTAATCTTCAAACACAACCAAAGAGTGGCATTAGCGATGAAGTGATTAGTCTTCCGTTAATTCTGCTGAAGGTTCTACACAAAAGGTGTATTGTTTCAGCCAGGATTCACATCATGAAACAAAATGGTTTGGTAAACCCAATAGAAGTGATAGTCCTTTCATGACACATAGGATTCAGTACTGTATATTTCAACTTGTTAGCAAGTCACAAGCACACGCGGGAAATCAGCCCACACTGCTGCTGAGGATGAATGGGAAAGGCGAAATTGATGAGCCACTGTTTAGATTTTCCCACTGGGAATTATTCTGAACTGTCCAGGCATTACATCATTCAGGTAAATGGTTGCAGGACATGTTTTGCCAACCAAAAGGGCAATATAAAAACTCAAAAAGAAATTGTCAAGCTATGGTCAATTACAGCTGATTGCTGGTAACGGAGAAGCTAAATGCATTCTGGATGTTACCCAAAGGCAATTCAAAAACCTTTTGGTTTCTTCAGGAAGCTCCCTGTAGCATACTTTAAACCAGAAATGACAAGTCATACTGATATCATAGACATATATGAAAATAAATTAAACTTACTAGGACTTAAATGATTTTTAAAAACATTTCAAAAAAAGTTTATAAGCAAAACTTTTTTTTGGGGGGGGGGGTTGGTATCCTCTCTGTATCACCTTCCAGATAAAACCCAAACTCCTTAATCTATGGCACCTCTCCAGTACACACTATTCCTATATTATGTTAAACAGCCAGACCAAAGCACCAAGATCCCCATGCAATGCTTGCTTCTATTTCCACGCCTGTGAAAAATACTCAGGGACTTTCAAGACTCAGTTCAGTTCTATTCTTCAGAAACAACCTACTCTCTAACCTCAAGTGACCTCTCTGCTCTCCTTCCCTAAGATTCTAGCTGTTGGTCCACGACAGCATTTATCAAACACATTCAGTTACGGTTGTACTTGTTGGGCTCTCCCACTAGACTGTGAACTCCTTGAGGACAGGGCTCTTTCTCTCCCCTCCATTTTCAGGGGCCAGCCCACCATCTGGTCTATCCGTGATGCTCAGCAAGTGCTAGAGATGGATAAAAGCTAAAAGAGAAGGAAGGAAGGAAAAGGAATTCGGAAACTGGTTGACATGTTTCAGAAGCTACAGGAGCAACTGCAAGGATGTGATGTGTTCAATGACTGTCACCCAGACCGTTAAGATCACCTTCTAATACACACTGTGCATCTGCAGCTCTATTCCTTTTCCCGCTCTTCCCTCAAACTTGTGTTTTTCTGCGCTTTCTTCCATTTCTCCTGGTTCACAATTTACACTTTATAGAGCTTTTCTCTTTCTATTTACCCCCTCATCATTCTGTGACATTTATTATATATCCCCTTGTTTGGTCAAAGAAATAAATTCAGAGAGGTTTTCTCTATTTTTGTTGACCCTGTAGACATGGCAGGGGCACCCGCAAGCCCTCTGAGGTCGGTAACACTCAGGTACCAGCAATGCCTGACTTAGCCAAACATTCAATACTAGTGAAGTAAGAATAAAGATTGAAGTCTTTTATCCAAGAATTCAGAACCAAGTTCAAGAAGGAAATCTTACCCATGGCTTGTTTCCCCATGGCACACTGATACGTGTTTCTTGGGGACTGGTTATGATGAGGGTATGGGATGAGGCCAGCACAAACACCAAGAAGAGTGAAGGGCTCAATCTCCAAGTGGGTGGTGTCTCTGTGAAGTCAATTAAGAACAGACATCTTAGACACCAAGGACCAGAATAAATCCCTCTCAAAGGTAGTAAAAAAATATTACAACCAAGGTCCCCAAAGGATGTAAATAAAATACATATTTTTATATAAATTTATATAAAAATTTATATAAAATATATGCAATTTATATAAAACCTCAAGAACAATAAAACTTGATGCTAGTAAAACTGATAAAAAAACATACTTAAATAAAATATAGTAAAACAAATTGTTTCCTTCAGTGATAGAAACTTACTACTTATAGAAATACAAGAGAAGGGATAGTATAGAATGCCCAGGTAAAAAAAATAAAACATTATTACATACTAACAACAATAACTAATACTTATAAAGAAATTACCGGGCTATATCCAAATGCAGTACTGATGGATGAGTGGGCTGCTTTTTCCTCACTTTTCCAGCTTGTATCAATGACAAAGTTGCATTACCATTTTAGAGAAGAATATATCCCATTTAAGAATAGTTACCATAGACCTAAGGGGACCAATACCATAGCCACCAGCTAAATGCGGCTGTTCAGCACTCTTCACTTAGATTAGCATGCTTGAGGAACTGCATTTTTAATTTTACTTAATTACATTTTAAAACTCAAATAACTCAGTTGTTATTCAAAACCTTTATGTTTGTAACAACTTACACTTGTGAATCTACTTTTTCAACTGTAAATGTTATGATCAGATCAGGTATTTCCAGCAAACATTTAGCCTCCAAACTGAGATGTGCTTTGAAGCCGTATAGGGAAAAAAAAAAAACTCAATTATTTTTATATTGATTGCATAATGACATGACAATATTTTAGATAGAGTGGGTTAAATAAAATTATTAAGATTAACTTCATCTGGTTCTTTTTTCTTTTTTCAGTTGGCTACTGGGAAACTTAGATATATGGGTTTGCATGGTATTTTTCTTGGACAGCTCAGCTATAGGAACTGGATATAAAGTAAGACTTTATCTAGTAGGTGTTAGAATCTTGGCTGCTTCTGTAATATATTTTTGTAAAAATCCCTGTTTTGGCTAACTGATACAGCAACTCAGGTATTTTAAAAGGAAAGGGAAGCCAGACTGTTTCTGGATCTTGCTGGAAGTAACAGACATTACATGCAGGGTCTGTGGACTCTGTTGACCCTTTATTCCTTCCTCAAGTACTTGTGAGGCACAGCTTCAGTAATTTCAATGGTTTACAGTACCCGTGAAGACAAGTGATTTCCAAGATAACCCAACCCATTGAGGAAAATTAGTTGCAATACACATGGCAAAAGATCTCCCACTAATCCACTGGGCTTTTTTTTTTTTTCTTCAATACACACGTGAATTATGTCCCTAGTTTGGTTAAAGAGGATGCTTTCCATGCAGCTCTTGGTTTGAAGAACATAGTTTTGACCTCATGACCTAGCAGAACCCCAACTCTCTCAGACATGTTAACTCTTTGTCAGCAGAGAGGGAAAGGGCCCTAGGTTTTTTTTTTTTTTTTTTTTTCTTAAGAGAAACAGCTTATGGTGACATTTTATGTCCTAGAGTAAAACAGATTTTTAAATGTACTGTTTTGTTTAAATGTTGGCCAATTTGACAATATGGGCCAATTTCCCCATGTAAATAAAAACTACTTTTCAGATGTACAGATTGAAGCAAGCTGAAAAATGAAGAAAGTACAGACCTAAGTTTCTTCTTTTTTTGTAACAAAAATATATAGAAGATCATGTTATCTAATAATTATTCAAAGTCTAAATGCTCTGGATTTTGATTTTTATGAAACAAAAAGGGATACTATTATTCAAAATTATAACCACCATAATCTTTTGTCCTGCAGGAAATAGAAGACTTTCTATTCAATGTGTATAAGGGCCTTAAATTTAGCTCAAATTAAGACTCAGTAACCTGTTGTTTCCAACAGTGGAAAAATTGGAAAACACCCTAAATATTCATCAACAGGTTAAATCAACTATGTGTAGTCAGACAATGTAATATAAAGAAATTAAAGTAATATATTTATATAAACATACAAGCATACACTAATATAGAAAAGTGCCTAGAATGATAAAGTTGATAATGATGCTAAGTTTAAAAATGAAGATAATTTAAATATGTTGCCTTGAGATCACATATGTATGTTTATATTCACTTAGAAAAAAATCTAAAAGAGTATACATTAAACCACCGGCAATGATTATATCTGGAGGCTGGAGTTTGATGGGATAGGGAAAGAAGGGGATTAATTCTTTTTACTTCATACATGTCTACGCTGAAAAAAAATGTCACAAGTATGAATCACAGAATACCAAATTTTTCCTATTTTTAAAATAAGCTGAATTGATATATGGGTCAGCTTGGTGACTGGGTGCTACTGATACTAACTAATGGTTGCATTCCTATATTACAGTGAACAAGACAGAGAAAAATCCCTGCTTTTGTGAAGCTTCTAGTGGAGAAATAATACACAGATAAATCAATAAAAGACATTTTATAGATTTTATTGTAAGGTAATAAGCCCTAGAAAAATAAAGCAGTGAAGAGGGGTGCCCAGAGGAGGGTTATCTATTCTTTTTTTTTTTTTTAAAGATTTTATTTATTTATTTGACAGAGAGAGACACAGCGAGAGAGGGAACACAAGCAGGGGGAGTGGGAGAAGGAGAAGTAGGCTTCCCGCGGAGCAGGGAGCCCGATGCAGGGCTCGATCCCAGGACCCTGGAATCATGACCTGAGCCGAAGGCAGACGCTTAACGAATGAGCCACCCAGGCGCCCCAAGAGGAGGGGTATCTATTCTAAATGGGGTCATCAGGAAGAGGCACTGAGAAGGTGACAACTGAGGAAGACCTGGAGGAGGTGAAGGAGTGGGTGATGACGGAGGTGAGTGTCCCAGGCGAGCGAACAGCCAGTGCAAAGGAGGTGAGTGTCCCAAGCGAGTGAACAGCCAGTGCAAAGGAGGGGAGTGTCCCAGGTGAGCGAAAAGCCAGGGCAAAGGTGCTGAGGCAGAAGCAGGCCTGAGACGTGAGGAAGAGGCCAGTGTGGTTAAGGAGAGTGAGGGAGGAGAGGAGGATGATGCTGCAGGCACCAGGAGGGGTGGGCGGATCGTGCAGGACCTTCAGGCCTCTGTAAGGACTTCCAGGGGAGAGGGAAAGCCCCTGGGGGTTTGAGAAGAGAAGGGAAAAGACCACTTTCACCTATGAAGAATAGACTGTACAGGAACAAGGGCAAAAGAGTCAGGAGCCTTTTGCAAGTCCCCAGGCAAGCTATGGCAGCAGCCTGGACTAGGGTGGTAGGTGGAGGTGGGGAAAGAGATCAGACCCCAGGTATACCCTGAGAGTCTACATGATAGGCTAAGGGACCAGCTGTGTGTGTACAGGAGGAGAGGCGTCAAATCTGAGACAGGTTTCTGGCTGAGAAACAAGGACGGATTGCTATTCACAGGGTTACTACTTAAGTGGTCACCTTTGTATTCACTCAATCTTCAAATCAGGAGTATAAAAATAGCACTTTGAGAGAGTCCCACCTTTAAGGAATAAAGATTTTGACTGAAAAGCATTGTTTACTAAATTATAATAAGACAGCAATGAAGCAGTACATTTCATCTGGTAGCAGGAAACAGAAAAGTGCTTTCTTGATTCAAGACCTAAATAGTTATCAGATGGTAGTATTAAGCTCCTTAATTATTTCACAATAAAAGTACAAAAATTCCAATTTCAGGTAAGCAGTACCACCAGCCACACGCATCAGACAGAAAGTTATATAAATGTCTTCTAATGTATTCCAAATAGAACAGATGCTTCTAAAAATATTACTATTCTTGAAACATCATGAGCATATTACCATTTCTTATTTATATTGCACGTAAGTTCAGAGACATCCTTATAACATAGAATATATGGAATTCCTATATCAACAAGAATTCAGATGTCCTCCTCTCTAGAAGAGAGAAATACATCTTTACATAGTCTGATCCATTAGTTCAATTTTGACAGTAATCAAATATGAGAACCAGAAAAGCAATTCCTTTCAAAAAATATACACTAAGTGTAACATGAATAGAAAAGATAATGAAGTCTAAATATTGTTAGTAGTTTTGTGATAATCCTACACTGGGATAAATGATGGGTTATGTTTATTATAGGACAGTATACTCCTAACAGCTCCTACTAAGAGGCAACACAAGAGATGAAATGAAAAGGTGATTTAATCAGAACAGGTTTTAATCATGGTTGTTATGGATCCTACTTACTTATTAATTGTATGTTCATAGAGTGCGATGTTACAGTCATTTTCTTCATTCACATCTAAATATTCAACCAGACTCTCATGTAAGAAATCTTCAAAATTCCTGGGAAAATATTGGTGAAATGTACATTACTAATAAGCATTTTACTGCAGTGTTTTACATATGATAATGGAAGATACTGGCTTTCATTTGCACCCAAAGAACCTTTCTCCCCACAAAGTATCAATACATGGGGTGCTTGAAACATGTTATTCTTGGATCACAGAGTGATCGCAAATCACTGAAATAAAAACATCTATGATACTCGTCAATCTGGTCCCCCCCCTTTCTTTGGAGAGAGAGAGAAAGTGTGAGCCGGGGCGGGGTGGGGAGGGCAGAGGGAGAGAGAGAATCTTAAGCAGGCTCCATGCCCAGCACAGAGCCCAATGCAGGGCTTGATCTCATAACCCTGAGATCATGACCCAAGCAGAAATCAAGAGTCGGATGCTTAACTGGCACCCTAATCTGGTCCCCACTTCTGAAAGTATCTTCTATGACTTTTAAGAGCCCCTATGATGAGAGGCCCAGTGTCCACATCAACATATCCCTTTGTTACTTCACAGTGCGCTCATTTACACCAACACTCTGTGATCCGCATTATACAAACCGGTAAGTATTTTACAAAGTCTGGGCAAGTTCACATAGAGAGGAGAGTCTGACACACTGGGTAGGGAGGAATTAAGAGACTAAAAATGAAAATATACTTTTCTTAAAAGCTCAGATCCAATAATGTCATTGCTGATTAAATCCTATATATGGCTCTCAAAGGAGACCGAGAAGTTTTGCTTTTGGCCATTTACCTGTACCCCTGAGCCAGCTCTTCCATATGCTTGTTTGTGACTGCAGGCTTCTGTTTCTTAACAATTATGTAGGGTCTGAAATAAAAAAAAAATAACAAATTCACAGCAGTTCAAAAGAAGAAGTCAGCAAGTAAGTTTACCATAGTGAAATGAGGGAAGCTGGGATGTGATCAAACCGATTCCTGGACTGCCTGAGGACCCCAGGTATTCTCTGCACGTGTGAGCGCGGAGGGGCCTAGCTGCTCTCTCACATACACATCCACAGGCACGCACACACCAGCGCACGCGTGTATGTGCCCACATGCACATATATGCACACACACGTATCCAAGTGTCTTAGGAAATACCTGGTTTTAAATGGAAAGGCCACACAAAAATGATACTCGGTAAGATCTAGAAACAAAATCTTTACTGTCTTATTTTTTAAAACGGGTGTTGTAAATGCATCATGCCAAAGGCATTTCATAGGATTTCACATAGGAATACGTGGTCTACGACCCAGGAAGCCAGCAGGCAGAGAACGGTTCCTGAGGAGAACAATGGCATCCTGCAGTGAAGGTCTGATGGACATCCGCTGTTTAGAGTGGCTTCTTTTTGGACAGACATGACTAGGCTACGCTGGCAGGTTACCTAAAGCTACACATTTCCAGAGAATAAAGCTTTTTTACGTTGTGATTTTGAGCGAGCTAATGGGTGTGAGGTAGAGAGAGCTTTTGGTCTCCCCACTCTGGTAGATTAACCTGTAACTGTCAGCGGTGATCCGCCGCTAAGGGCCTCGCCACCACGAGGAAACACCGACACAAAGGATGGCATGCAGCCCCGAAACGTCAAGGGCTGTTGCTATTTGGATAAGCAGCTCTTAGAGAGAGGAGCGAGCAACCACCAGACACTTGTGCGCTCTACCCTCAAGTCCAAATAACTATTTGAGGACTAATGAGCACTTTTAAACAGTTAAGAAGAAGAGCTGCACAATTACAAAAGGGAAACACAAGTTGCTGAAAAATGAACTGAGTGAACTTTTCGTGGAAATCCACATTACCTCGAAATCCTGGCTTCTTCTGGGGAGGGAGGCAGAGAGCACTGCTACCTCGTTCAAGGGCCGAGAGACTCACAAACGAGGACAAGGACAGACGCAGGAGAGGGGGCAGTCACACTCAGCTACCTCACTCCCCCTCTACTTACTCAATAAACTACCTGCTCGTCCTGCTGGATCTACGTCAGGCCATTACAAAACGACTTCTAAAAAAGAATTCACTTCTTTTAGACTATTCCATAATATACTGAATGTAATTAAAAAGAGAAAAATCCCCAAAAAGAGTAACCTAAGAAAATGTTACTGTTTTCCCCGCCCCTGACTGATTATGTTAACAGCTATAAATAAGCACCTAATACGTGCCGGGCACCTACAAGGCACTTTCCACACCTTCTAACAGTTAGTTCTCAGGACAACCCTATGGAGGTATTGTTATCATTTACAATTTTTCAGCCATGGAAAGTAATAAAGTCAGAGCCACACTAGTCAGTGAGTGGCAAGGCAGGGATCAAACAGAGGTACGTCATCACCTAGAGTTCCTCGGTTGTAAAGAACAGAAACCAATTCTGGTTAATTTAAGCAAAAATGGAATTTACTAATAAAAAATTAAAAAAAAAATTTTTTAAAGGAATTTACTGAAAGCATAAGAATTTACTAGAAGGATAAGAATCCATAAACAACAACAACAAAAAAGGTAAAATGCCCAGCCTCACAAAGGATCCCCAGGATCCAGAAGGGGAGGAGTAACGGGCAGTCTCTTGCATGTGTTGCTGTCAGGATGAATCAGTTCCAACCACTTCTTCCTTGAGTTATTCTATTTGGGATTCAAATTCTCTGAGGAGAGAATGTGACTGGCCTAGCTAGGGTCATGGGTCTGACCTTTGGCTGAGCACGAGAGGGCACCTGACTGTCCCAAGAAGACTGCTAATGGGGAGGGGCAGTTCCCAAAGGAAAGTGAGGAGGCTAACTGGAAGGAGAAGCTGGATGCTGGACAGACAAGCGCAGTCCGCTCTCAGCTCTGACAGACTTCCAAGCCCCAGCTCCTCCCACCACTCCAACCATAGCTAGCTCACCAACCTGGGCCCTAGCCCTATCTGAGGCCCACAAAGAACGGCCACAGTAAAACCACAGAGGCTTACGAAAGGTAAGGTACCGTCCTCAGCTGATATCCCTGGATGTCCCCCAAGGACGAGATACCCTGTCATATTCATCTCTGTGCCCCCACCTGTAGGCCGGTACCTGTGCATAGTAAGACCTTAAGATGTGCTGAATGACTAGAAGGTGCCTATCCACTGGGTCTACTGCGACTCGCTCGTGCCTCCGTGTTTTTTATTCTTGCCATCCCCGGCCTCTTTCCTTTCCTCCTTCATTGAGGTAACATGATCCCACTCATCCTTTAAAGTTCAGCTCACAGCAACAGAATACAGTGGGTAAGATCATGATTGTTAGAGTCAAATGAACTGTAAGGACTGTCAAGTAAAGAACAGACCCGGGGTGCCTGGGTGGCTCAGTTGGTTAAGCAGCTGCCTTCAGCTCAGGTCATGATCCCAGGGTCCTGGGATCGAGCCCTGCATCGGGCTCCCTGCTCAGCGGGAAGCCTGCTTCTCCCTTTCCCTCTGCCTGCCACTCTGCCTACTTGTGCTCTCTATCTCTCTGTCAAATAAATAAATAAAAAATATCTTTAAAAAAAAGAACAGACCCCACCACTACCTAGCCTCGGGTAAGTTATTCACGTCTCGTTCCTCATTTGTTAAACGAAAATAGTAATCCTCCCTTACACAGCTGAATGTAGTTAAAGCCTTACACGTGGTATATCTACTGAAATAATAAATAACGGCTAGCAAGCATTATTACGAGCATGGTTGGCTGTTATTAGTAATTATTTCTGCCTTTGCCCATGGACTGAGCTCTCTGAGGGCAAAGACTGATTCCCATTCAACTTTGAATCCTCAGCACCCAGGTGCATATCCATGAGGTGTCTGCTAACTGAAACTTCTCTCAACAACGAAAGAGGTGGAAGTGGATTCAAAGACAAAAACAAGCATATTTCTTTCAGAAGTAAACCTAAGAACTCTCTTCAGCAACTTGTACCTGCACAGCCTTCCTCCATCAGAGGAAATATAGACACATCGATCTGTGAGATTTGTTGAGATGGAAACGAACTCATTGATATATCCTGCTCTTCGCATCAGGCGAAACGTATTCACCAGCTTCCTGTGGTCTCGAATGACACCCAGGATGTTACCTGAGCAGAGAGAAGAACATGTATAAGAGCAACAAAGAATGGATCGCTTTGACTGAAAATACCCACGCAATAAAGCTGAGCAGCAGCCCCGAGTCGTCCTCTGAAAGCTCTGTTACTCGGCGGGGCAGCCAGGCCACGGGCTGCAGGAAAGAAACACAGGAGAGTGGCCATGGCACCCGACGACCTGAGTCTACGGGCAGTCCTACCACATGCTGGGCGGAGTCGCAAAAACTAGCCTCACGTTCCTCACCGGTCAGCACAATGCTGGGGGCAGAAACTCAGGGTCCAGATCCCCCAGGTTCGAACACTGGCTCAATCACTTCCACAGGGCTGATGGGAGGATGAAAGGAGTTGACCCTCCACAGTGCCCAGTAACAGCTACTCTTCAACTGCTCTTTGTGTCATCGTCATCTGAGAAATGAGGAAGACGGACTTTGGGCCCCAGGGTCAGCGTGAGGACTCAGAGGGGTCCCGGGTGACAGTGCAGAGTAAGAGCTCTGTCAGCGCTAGCCGCTGGGATATACTGAAGGAGGTGGCCAGGGAACAGCCCTGTTTTGCTGCTCAGCGGCCCGTACAGGGAAGGACTTAGGCCCCCAGAGTGGGAGGAAAGGGGAGAAGAGCACGGGAGCTAAGTGGTCAGGACGAGCGCCTGGAGGACACGTGAGGGCACAGGCAGCCAGACCACCAAACCCCAAGTACAAAGGCTGAGGCACACTCGCTGCCGAGGCTCCGGAGGACTCTGAAGGGGGCGAAAGAAGCAACTGAAGCATGAGCGGAAAGAGAGGGACCTCTTGCTACAGCCTGTTGACAATCCCTCACCGAGTGGCTGAATATAAGTCAACTGGCTGTCAGGGCTGATCTGACTGTTTTTGCAGAATGTCTCACATATTTAGCTTGAACTTAATGATACCGCGTTGAGCCTTTTCCGCTGTGGATCAGCTGGAGCTGTGAAAGGGCAGAAGGCAGCCAGTCTCTGCAATGCGATCTTGGGCTCTGACAGTGGGATCCTCTCAGACCCTGAGGACCTGGCCAGTGGGATAACGGTTTCTGTCACCATTTTTCTACCTTTAACTTAAGGCCCGCTGGGCCCAGAATTGAAGTTTATTTGTCCTTAAACACCTGGATGATAATGGCTCCCCTCTACCTTCCCACCCAAAGACTGACCAGGCTCCACAGGTCTCCATAACACACTCACCATTGAGAAAGACGAGAAACACATTTGGATAAGAGAGCTCTTCCCCACATAATAAATTCACATCTTCTACCCCCAGATTACTGGCTAATTTAACAATGGGTCCGTCTTCCATATCAGTTGTGATGTGTGTCATAAGGGCCAAGTTTTTCACCAAACCACAAGCCTAAAAGACAAAAGATACTCATTTCTAAGAATGGCCATTAGTACAAAGTACGGGGTTTGTATGTGAAAAAAGCTCACTGCTTTGTTGGCGGCAACGTAAAACAGTACAGCCTCGTAGGGGACACTCTGGAGATCCATACAAGAGACTTAAAAATGTATACACAGAGGAATTTATCCTAAGGTAATAAACAAGGATATAAACATAGATTTCACCATAGAAATGCTCAGCAAAGTACTATTTGAAATGGCAAATAAGAATGGCATGAACGTTCCCTCAAAAAAAATTGATTACATAAGCGGTTACTCCCCGACAACGGAACGCCATGGTCATTAAGATGACACTGTATAGAAAGAGTAAAGGAAAACACTGATAGATATGGGTACCTAAAAATATACAACTGGCCGGAAATGAGTCAACAATTAGTCAATGCCCAGTACTCTATAAAGCTTCTTGGTCAGAAAAGGCAAAGAAAAGACCGAAGAACCGCTCCGATTCAGAGACTAAGGAGATGTGGCAACTGGAAACAATGTGTAATCCTGGGCCAGAAAAGAGACACTGGTGGGGTAACTGGCAAGATTTGAATAAGGCATAGATTCTATAATCTATAGGTTATAATCCTGTTATCAATGTGAATTTCATAAGGTTGATAACTGAGTGACAGTCGTGTAAGATGTTCATATTTGGGGAATCTAGGTGAGGGACTATGGAAATTCTTTTTACTATTTTTGCAACTTTTGTGTACATCTGAAATTACTTCAAAGTGAAAAAGAAAATACTTTTAAATTTTTATGCAACCAAAAAACAATCTAAGACAAAACATGAACAAGGATTTAACACAGCAAGTAGAAAACAAAACACTTGAGACACGTAACGTGTAAGGATTGTATCTTTGATTCTTTGAAACCATCTGCTGTGGTGATGCACAAAATAGGTACTTCACGGAGGTTAGCTAAAACAAACTCTGGGAAATTCAGTGTTCCAAAGCCCAAGGGGTATAAGTTATGCAAATTTGACAAGCTGCATAATTCTAGTGTGAACTTCCATATGGTTTAAGATAAATTAGGAGAAGAATGATAATTTTCTAAAAATCTTAACTCTGTATGGACTTCTATTTTCACCTCCCCCGAGTCATAACAAATTCCCACACTCTGGAACTTGCATCTTTCACATGTCATAACAAACGTACTGCTTCATTCAGCAGAGATCTGTGGGGCCTCTACTGTGAACAAGGCTCTGTGCTAGGAGCTTGCGACAGAATGGGAACCTAACGAGGTTCCTTCCTCCGGAAGTTTATAGCGGACAACAAACACCAACAACGGTCGGCATGAAGGAAAAAGGGCTGTGATGCAGAACCTCCATCAGCTGCCTGGTTTTGTGCTCCCTGTTGGCTGCCACTACAAGTCTGGTGCCCTCTAAGTACACCCAAGGAAAATAAGGAGTTGCTTAAAAGGAGATCCCGGTGAACACCATAGAGTTGCTGCAGCAGTAATCTGCATATATCATCTCTTTTGGAAATACAGCCAGCATTTTGTGGGGGGAAAAAAAAGAGCGATCCCCGTGAACAAAGGTGAGGAGTCTATCAATGTTCCCTCACATTCTTATGGTTACATGGTTTGATTCTTGGGGACAGGCTAAACAAGCAAGAACACGGGGACCATATTTCTATTTAGGTGCGATACTAAATCAAAGGCCTCTGTCGGTACTGGTTTTCGAATGACACGGATGTTGTCCTGACAGGCTGCATCAGTTATTTCTCTGCCAGAGAAGTGGCTGACCCAAAAAAGGATATGGCCTGGAGGAATGGGGGCAGAAGCAGAACATCAGCAATATGCACCACCTCGGACATCGCTGAGACTCCGCGGCTACCTTACCTCCCCTTCAGGAGTGTCCGAAGGACAGAGCATTCCCCACTGAGACGGCTGGAGGGAACGAGGACCACTCACTTTCCTTGTTTTTTCAAACTGAGAAGAGATTCTTGTCATCATGCCCAGTGCAGATATATAAGACAAGCGAGAGAGAACTTGAGTCACACCCTGGCGGTCCATTTTAAATCTCTTTAGAGACCAATTTCCCTGTATAACGGGAAAAAAAAAAAAAAAAAGACATAAGACCACCCCTGATCTGCTCATATATTGCCTGAGACTTTGCAGTCACTCTGAGAGGTTCATCACAGGAACTATTTTTTTGTGAAATTAAAGCCATGATGTATATTCAGAAATCAAAATATCACAATTAAAATGAAAATTGAGCCAGGTCACTCACTGGGGTTTTCTAGCGCTTTCATGAATATCACCGTGTCTAGCAACCAGGTCAGAACGTTTTGATGTATCAACATTATCACATCACAGCGTTTACTTTCTGGAGAAGTAATTATATCCTGAACAAGCCAGTTCAACCAGAGATTTCCACTGGAAGCAGTAAGCTAATTAATAGAACACTAGCAATTTCTACACACATTTTAAGGTAAAAGTAGCTCGAAGCTCAAAGAGATAATTTCATAATATGCTATTATTTGGATGTCTTCCAAAATCTGTCTTTATTAGAGGAAAATATAATAGAAAATGACCCAAAAAATGATTCCAATAGCAGGTATCAGGGATAATGAATAAACTGTAGGCTTCTTAATCAAGGTTAAAAATTGTATATATATTTATTATATGAAGAAATACTATATATTTTCTGTGGCTATCATGTCAATCTTAAAATAGATTCATAGGAAATAAATCTTGAACATTTAGTTTATCTCCTACGCACTGAGTATACTGTGTTAAATATACACATTAAATACTCTGAAAGATAATTTAAAGATGAATGTTAGGAATGGTTAAATTTTCAATTCATGGCAACATGAACAGTAGAAAACAGTATGCATATAAAAGTGAAGTAGAAAATGTCCAAAAAAATTACTGATTCAATAATCTTTCTGATTCAAAAGAAAAAATTACATCTGCTAAATGGTGGATCTTCATTTTTCTTTTGAGATTCTGATGAAAGCTATGTCTGTTCTCTTGGGAAAAATGCACGTAGGCCCTCGAACACAAGATTTTACATCCCACTTCCAGGGAGGACTCATGGATCCCTGGCTAAAAACCCTAACAGGAGAAAAACTGCTTGAGTTTCAGAAGGAGATAAGGTAATGTGCTTGAATTAAAATATGGGACTCTGGGGGAGTTCCCTCACAAACTAAAGTTTAATCATTATTATTTAATATCTATCACTGCAGAAACTTGAGGTTTCCGATAACATGGAAGAGAGTTAAATATAGGAAGAAACTGTCCATTACACAGCAAAGAAACAGAGCGAACACATTTATTCCACGAGTTAACTTCTGTTGCTTTTTCAGTTAACTCCTTTTCTGCTCTGAAAGGGGGTAAGCTTGGTAAACCGACTGGTGCCCAGAGAGTAGGCGCGAGGAAGGTAAATAAATATTCTGCACAGAGCTAAAATAAGGCTGCAGCTGCTGGCAAATAGGAAGTAGGTGGGGAGTAAAGCCAAGATGTCCAACAAGAGGATCTGTTCTTGTATTCTGCGCGAGTCTTACAAAAGGGAGAGAAGAGGAACAGACAAGGAGTCTAAAACTGCTCTTCTGAGAAAACGTTATTTGTTGAAAATATGCTACTAATGGTAACACAGAATTTTAGAAGCTGATCCTCTCCCGGATGCCGACGCACTGGGGTCCACCTGCAACAAGGTCTACTGCAGACTTTTCGAGAAAGCAGTTTTCTCAAGGAGGTAAAGCAGTGTCACTAAGGGGCAAAAGAACTACTCTAAAAAGCTATCATGACCTGAAAACCATGGGTCGGGAAGCAAGGAGAAGTCATTCTACCAGACGTGTGTTCAAGCGCCCTTTGGAGGCTTCTCTCAAATATCCGGGGATCTACTTTCACACACGTTTGGGCCACAAGAGTTGAATGTGCCTAGGGCGGGCACAAAGGCCCCGGGTCAGCTCCAGTTAGAGGGAGCTGTCACTGCAGGGGCTGCCCGCACAGACCCGCTGGCGAGTTTCTAAAGACGCTCACTGCAGCAAGTCTGCCACTAATTCTTTCATTGTTAAGGGAATCGACGTGTTATTCCATACCATTCTGTTGGGGTGAAATCCCATCTGTAAAACCAATTTTATGTCTGGCATACAAAACACGACTAGACTTCATCAGATAGACCTATAGTTGTGATGCTTTAAGAAAGGGAGCCAAAACCCATCTGATAACCCTTTATGAACAGCCAGGGGCCCTGCACAGACAGCAGCTGCCCAGGCCTGAATTCATCACTCACGTGAGGAACAGCTGATAGCCCTTTGAGGAAAATAAACCTACAATGAAATGAAACATTTTGTATTGTTTTGGACAAAAGTTATCATTAATAAACCTACTTGCACTATGTCAGTTTTATTACAGAAAAAAATGGGAAGAAGTATCCATTAAAAGAATGGCTATTATCAGTTAAACAAAAAGATCTTTCCTCTACTTAAGAGGATCTGTTTTCTTATCGCCTTATAGAACAAGGACTATAATTTGGCAATAAAGCTACATAGTAGCAAAATTCCTAGTGATTAACATTTAAACTGTACACTGTCTTTCAAAGTAGAAAATTTATGATTTGTAAACAACCTTTAAATATATTTTTTCACCTAGAGTCCCCAAGTCCTTTAAACTTCCATTCCATGGAATAGATATATAACTAAGTCACAAAACCCTGAACAAATGACTGAAGACTTACTGTAGAAATGGCATTCACCATGCCGTTGGTAATCTGGTCCTGACGCATGTGCTTCACAACATCAAACTGAGCTGCTCTTTGCTTAGGAATCACCTGGTCTGCAATCTTCTTCATTTCAGAATTAAATTTTTTGAATAAATCTTCAAAAAGTAGTGATAAAAGCTAAAAAAAAAAAATATATATATATATATATATATATATATATATATATGGTGAACTTTCAAAATGCATTACTAGTCTATTTAATAAACTTTAGGTGTTTATTAAACTTTTTAAAAACGATGGGGGAAACTGCTTAATAATGAAGAAATATTTTAAAATTCTATTTGATAAATATGTACTTTTCTATGTGCTTATCACCATACTAGGCATTGGGAATAAGAGCAAAAAAAACGATGACACAATTTCTGCACTCAAAGACATTTAATTTAGACCAGTCACTTCCAGACTTTTAGATTTCACTGACCAGTGACCTAAGTTTTAATTTTACAAATAAAGATAACTAAAACCCCAAAAAGGGGGTGTGGGAGAAGAATTACCGTTAAAAGAAAGTCTGACAACACCAAAGATGTGGTGTCATTTGGACCTCTCCTATATCCCTGGTAAAAATGTAAATCGGTACAACTACTTAGAGGACAGTTCGCCATTAATCTAGTCTTCCCTAAGCCTCCTCAGTTCCTCCCCTAGGTACATCCCCACAGCAGAGCTTCTCAAACTTCAGCATGCATGTTAATCACGATCAAGGATTGTTAAAACCAAATTGCTGGCCCCACCCCTACAGTTTCTAATTCAATAGGTCCAAGAATTTGCATTTCTAACGAGTTCCCAGGAGATGCCAGAGCTGCTGGTGGGGGAAGGGCACCTTGAGAATCACTGCCCTCCAGAAATGTGCATCTGTATACAGATACAAGATGTTCACAGCATTATTTGTATGAGCTAAAAACTGAAAGCCATACAAATAATATTTAGTTAGACAAATTGTGGCATACTCTGAAATGATGGAACACTATAAAGCAATGAAAATGAACAAAAATGAAATGAAATGAACAAGATCATGGCTGGATCTTTAAAAGTGTAATATTGAGTGAAAGAAGCCACACACAAAAGAATATGTATGGTATGATTCCATTTACATAAGGCTTAAAACCAGCAAAACTGAACTCGAATTCTATGGCAAAACTCTAGCGAAAAGCAAGGACATGAATACCATAAAAATCAGGCTAGGGGGAGGATTTTGATCAGTCTCGATGAGACTTGTGGGGGAGACTTGTGGGGGAGACTTCTACTAAAGATCAGTCTGGATGAGACTTGTGCGTGTTGTGGGGGAGACTTCTACTAAAGTGTTCAAATGATTTTACTTTTCGATCTGAGTGCTATTTACAAAAGTATTTGTTTTGTAACAATTTGGTAAGCTGAAATTTATGTTTCAGGCACTTTTCTGTCTGTGTGTCATATCTTCTTATAAAAAGGTTATAATACAATACCCACCAATTACTCTGACATCATATCTCATTTTTCAAAAGGACATTTTAACATCAAAAAATGGCAGAGCAAATAATCTCAGAAGAAAACCCCAAAAAAGTAAATACAATTTGCTTGATAAAACTCATACCAGCCATCCTTGCTCATTCTTCTCCAGACCAGTGAAAACTGGACCACGGACTCACACCAATCCTCAGACCAGTGGTCTGGGCACAAGTCTACATAAGCAGAGAATGATGTAAAGGCAACAGAGACCAAAGTAAAGTTTGAAACAAGACAGTTCAGCCTATGCTAGAAAAAAAAATAAAGTATTTAAGCCCTCACGCTAAGATTATTGGATGACAGTATTAATGACTGATTTCATGAAACAGATGAACAGCAGAGGTGGAAAGAAGGCTAGGATCTGAAGGGAGTGGAGGGCTTAAGAAAGATTTGCAAATTCCATATCCAGTAGGAAGTAGAAAGCCAGAAAACAATATCCCTTCCACTCTAATAATAAAAAAAGATAAATCAACTACAAAAATCATATTATTTCTGGAGTCCAGCTGAGAGGTAAGGTTGCAAGGCACCCAGGGGAACTGAATACAAGGGGTGACAGTCTGTCTAGGGAGAGACAGGACACATGACAGAGATGACGTCTGCCGCAGAAGAAATAGGACAAAATTTTAAGGACTTCTCAAATGCCAAATGTGAGCTACCATGGAAGCTTAGAACCCTTCGGAACCTCAGACACAAGAGGATCTGCACTCACAAGTTCTTTTCCATGGAGTGCTCCCAAAAGACTGGAGTCAAACAAAAGACTGAAAAAGATTCTTTCATTGGAACAAGCAAAAAAACCTATTTCCCTGGACTTTTGCTCAGATGAACTGTCAGGAAACCCTCCTGCCAATATAGTTCCAGGATAAAGGGGACATGCACTGAGAGAGGGATAGAAGCCTTCTGTCCCTGAGACTGGAGAGGAAAGCCCCCCTGCTCCCACCATAAGCCTTACATCCAGTAATAAGCAACGGCAAACCTACTGCTGGAGGAAGGCCAGCAAACCCTCTGGCCACCAATTCCAGGAAAAAGTACAAGGCCAGATGGAGGAGGAAGAGAAGCCAAACTGCATCTTTCCCTGGGAGAGGAACAGGAAACATGCTTGGGTCAAGGATCCTGCACTGTACATAGCAGGGGCTGGAAACCGTAGGGAAGGGCAGGAGACTGAAATCTTTGCTTTATAGAATTGCGGAATAGGACAGAATGCCCATTCTTACCACTTCTATTCAACACGGTATTGGGGGTACCATTCAGTGCACTACGGCAAGAAAAAGAAAATATATAAATGTTGGAAAGGAAGAAGTAAAACTGTCATTACTTGCAGATAAACTGTATGTCCACATAAGAAATCCCAAAGTCTTAAAAAAAAAAAAAAAAACTACTAGAACCAGTGAGTTTAGCAAGCCTGCAAGATACAAGGTTAGTATACAAAAAGAAATTTATTTGAATTTTTTATAAAGATTTATTTATTTGAGAGAGAGAGAGGGAAGGAGAGCACGAACAGGGGGCGGGACAGAGAGGGAGAGGGAGAAAGAATCTCAAGCAGACTCAATGAGGAGCACGGGGCCCAATGCAGGGCTCTATCTCATGACCCTGAGATCATGACCTGAGCCAAAACCAAGAGTTAGGCGCTTAACTGACTGAGCCACCCAAAAAGAAATTGTATTTAAAACATTACTGAGAGACATTAAAGAGAATCTCAATAGCAAAGATATACTATGTTCGCGGATTAGAAAATTCAGTATTATTTAGATGTCAATTCTAACCCAAATTATTCTATAAATTTAATCAAAATCTCAATAAAAAAACTAGCAGGCTTTTTTTTTTAATGGAGATGCTTATTCTAACATTAAAATAAAAATGTTAAAACTCCTAAGTTTATGTTGATAGAAAGAAAAAAAAAACCCCTTCCTCTGTGGAAGAAACGAGCGAGCTAAATCAGTATTCCGTAAACTGGTTTAAAAAAAAAAAAAATCTAGCAAGCATTTACCCTGCCTTTCCCCTATAAATTATGTCTCAGAGTAACCAAAGAGATGATAATGGAAAGTATTCTTTATTGAAAATTCTAGCTAAAAAAAAGCAGAAAGAGTAAATTAGAGTATCACTATTTTGCGTGCCCTAATCAAACAATGGATAATGGAATGATCATCATCAGCTGTTAAAACCATCAGAAGAAAAGCTGATGGGGAACTTTACAAAAGATGAGTCAGGGCCCCAAACACCTAAACCCAGTGATCAATTCCAATGACACAAAGTGTAGATACAACCAGTCATATTCTTCCTGACAGGATACAACGGCAGTCTAGCCAAAAAAATAAAGATCTAGCCTCTGAATTTAACTCCTGGTTTACAAGAAATTTAAAGGAGAGAGAAATATAGAGGAATATATATATATACACATAAAGACACCATGAGGATACCATCAGCAGAATCCCGAATTTAAAAAAAAAATCTTTAAATCGATAAGAAAGATGCAAGTCAATACCACAAGGAGATGCCACTTTACACCCACGAGGGAAAAGTGTTCGAAGTCTGATACTAAGGCATAGGATGGAGATCATGAGGAACTCCTACATAGTACAACATACAAATATTTGGGAAACTAGTTTGACATTCTCCAGTTAAACTGAAGATTTAACTTGACTCCAGGACTAGGCATTCCTATTTGTAGAAATTCTTGCATGTGGGCACCAGAAAATATAAGAATGTTAATATTTTTTTAAAAGGGAAATCATACAAAGGAATGATCGGTAGAATAATCTTTATTTATCATAAATATATATCTTTATATATTATTTATCATAAATATATATTATTTATATTTATCATAAATATATTATAAATATTTTATTTATTATAAATATAAAAAGATTTATCATAAATATGTTATTCATAAATACATTTATGTTATTTATCATAAATTATCATAAATATATTTGTTTTTTATCATAAATGTATCTATATCTTCTATATCACATCATATTCCATATATACAACAGAATATAATATAAAACTGGAAGTACAGTGACATGCAACAATATAGATATTAAAAACAATGCTGAGTGAAGAAAAATGTTACAGAAAAATGTATATGGTATGAATCTATTTTTACAAAACTCAAAAATAAGCAAAACTTATATTGCAATAAAATATTTAAATATTTAAAATTTTTTAAATTAAAAATTTAATGATGTAATAAAAAAAGTGCAAAAATTCAGGATGGGGGAAAAAAGAGGAATAGAATAAGGAAGAAATACATCGGTAAATGGAATGGTATTAATAACGGTTGATTATTAAGAATTACTTGAGAGCGGCTCTGAGGGTGATTTTGTTCGTACCCTTTGTAACCGACATATGTAACATTTCAATTTTTATTTTCATGTTAAAATTACGTAATAAAAATTAAATGATAGTAAACCATGGTGACTATCTGAAACAGTGTAAGCACAGAAGCCAAATCAATGAAATGGAATGGAATGAAATGGAATAGGAAGTCCTAAAAACAGACAGGATGGTTCTGTCTCCAGAATTGGTAGAGTAGCTCCTATCAGATGGACTCACCTGCTGATAATAGTTATAAACTCCAGACAAACTATTAAAACTACCTGAAGTCACCGGAGATTGTCCAAAAGCAGGCAGAAACTGGAGGAAAGCCAACGTTTCTCAGAAGTGACTGGCACTGGGTGCATTTCCTGTTTTTAAGGCTTTTCAATTAAGGGGAGGCCACATTGGTAAGAAGGGTCCAAGGTACGTTGAAAAGCTAAACCTCGGACAGAGACCCGCAATCTTACTGGATTGAAGACCCAGATGAAAAAGATCTGAGCTACGGGAGAAAACCCCCAAATTATGTGTGTAAACTTAGCCCAAATCTCTGACTGACCCCTGAGGTGTGGCCCAAGTCTGGGTGGAGGTTGTAACTGCTTCTTCCAATACAGTAGAAATAAAGCTGATAAATAATTAGGTCACTAAGGCCAGATGGGTTCTGGCCTCATTCATGGGAAGCATTCGTGCGGAGCCCAGAGCCACCCGATGGCACAGCACTGGACAGGTCAGGTCCTAGCCAAGAGCCTTCCAGCCCTCCCCACACCTGTTAGCGGAACACTACCAACTGACCTCCATCAACACCATGTGAAACAGAAGAATCAAACAGCCAAATCCTGCCTGAACTCCTGACCCACAAAACTGTGAGTTAATAATGTTTTAATGGTGGTTGTTTGGGGATAGCATGCAACGTAGCAACAGACAACCAGAACACCATTTATAAAAAGTTCTTGAAACTAAAGAGGTGGCTCACTACTAATAAATAGCAGGTTCACTTCTTCAATAATCAAATATAATGGATATTACAAGTACTTAAGTTCCTCTGTAAAATTAATTCGTTTTTTTTTTCCCCTTTGTAGGCATTTTTTCCCTTTAAAAGAGGAAGAAAAAAGCTTGACATATCTAATGTAAGTTACCTAACAAAGCATTAAAGTAATATCACAGGGGTGTGACATATACACTGTCTACTTACAAGGGAATTCTGAAACTCAGTGAAACCAGGTAAGCTAAAGATTTTCCAAGTTCCATACTGACTATATTCTTCAATGTTTCTAACCCGTAGGTAGTTTTTGGCCTCACAAGGAAGAAGATACTGAAAGCCAAAGAGTCTTCTCGAGCACCTTACTACTGAAGTAAGAATTTCCCAAGTGGAATGTGATTTTAAGTTAGGCATGTCCTTCCACTTTTCTACTAAAATCAGCTTTGCAGAGAGGAAAGCCAGGATCCTCGACTTGTATGTACCATGTCAGAAGTGTTCTAAAAAAGAAAACTTCCTCCTCGGAGAGCTTAATCCCTTCTCCCACTCAGACCCAGCAGCTTCACTCATGGGAAGGAAGGATGTGGGAATGGAAGCAGGGGCGGAGGGGTGAGTGGGATGAAGACGCCCCCACTGCAGCAACTTCCTGTGCAAACTGGCAAAAGGGGACTTGAGTAAGCGTCCTGGATAGAAGCAAGTGCCCTTCACCTAAACCACAGAAGCCCGGCTCCATTTCAATTAGCCCCTTACACTTAGACTTTTGTGTCTCAAAGTATGACAGAGATTTTTGGACTCCAGCTGAATTCGTTGTGGCCCCCTGCTTCAAACACAAGGAAACGCACCTCATCCTAAACAAGTAAAACACAAGGGCACGCTCAACAGAACGACTGCCTCATTAGATTTCTTTCTCCACCTCTAGATTTTCGGTTTAAGAGAAATTCCGTTCTCCAGTTCACAGGGCAGTGAGAGACTACAGGGCCACGCTGCACCATAAGCCACATTATTCAGGTCAAGAGTAAAATGATTAAAAGAGATGAAGCGCTGGTGATAATATTCAACACCTTTCCTTGCTGGTACGAGGCCTTCCTGCCTTCTTACGACAGGAACACTAAAGAGCAAATTATATTTAAGGGGAAAAAAAAAATGCTGACAGCTCATCAATTGATTTGCAATGAAAATGCTAAAAAAAATTAATAAAGAAGTTAAGCTGCTGAAATACAGTTTCACCAATTAGCTTAATGTCAGAGAATTCTAATTAGGCGCCTTGAGATTGCTATTTAGTGTTAAGCCTTCAGAGTGCCAAATTCTCCTTTTCACACAAACTGGTTGCAAAATTAAAGACATTAGGCAGCCTTAATTACATTATCAGAACAGCTGGGATTAGGCAATCTCTGAAGTCAAGACGGCAGTCTTTTGTCACAGGGTGAAAATCCCTGGCTTTCCTGGGTGCCGGATTTTTGGTGCCGTTCCATATCTCACCCATACAAAGCAAGCTGCATTAGAAACAAAAAATTCACAGACAAAGAATAGAGTAATGCTCAGCAAATAATGAACACATTACCGAAAAAGAAAAGGTAGGTGAAAAGATTAAGCCTGAAATTGGTAGGTTTTGCTCACACCTCTACTGGCGGCCGGCCTGCCAGCCCTCTGGTGGCAGAAAGACTGAGGGAAAGCTCTGTGAACCCACTTGGCCAGTGGAGGCAGCGCTGTTATCTAAAGCTGAAGCACATTTATACTCCCTCGTCCCATGGGGTGTGAAATTAGCAGCTATTGTTTTTACACATTTTTGCCAACACAATGCCTTTTATGTCTTTACATTGTTTATAAAGCAATGTTTTCTTGCACATGGGAACCCTCTTTTTAATTCTAATTTTTTAAGCAACAGGATAGTCTCTCCTCTCCTGACTCCATTCCTTATTCCTCTAAACAATCAACATTTTTTTAATGGCCTCATTTAACAGCATGGTTTTTTCCAATTAAGAAACTGTAAAGATTGGGATTGATGGTGGTGGGGATACCATAATACCCTGAACAGAGGTCAATCTGAAGGTGGCGGAAAAACCCACCTGCTAGCACCGACCATTACCCACACAGAACTTCTCCAGTAGTCCAGACAGTAACCCTTTTCTAAAATCTAAAATTGCTATCATTTTTTAATCCTAGTTTTTAAATTTTAGTTGTAGTATCTGTTATCCTAGCCACCATCATCTGTCATCTGGAATACTGCCACAGCCTCCGAACTGGGTCACTTCCTGGCCTGTTCGTCTCCAAATCTGATCTTCCTAAACTGAAAATCAGAGCCTGTCACCTCCCTGGTTAAAACTCTTCAATGGTTTTCCACAGCATGGAAAACTCAATCCAAACCCCCTTCCATGGCCCACGCGCTAGTTCTCCAATGTCCTCCTCATCCCCACACCTCATGCAGTCCAGCTTAGTGATCCTCCTCCAGCTCCCCAGGCCGGAACTGTGCGGGGACGGACGCACTCGCAAGGGTCTCTTGCTGGAATGCAGTTCCCAAGGCTGCGAGAGACGGACTTCTTCTCATTCAAGTCTAGGCGGGAATGTCTGAGGGCTCAGCTTAAAATACATACTTTTTTCAAAGAGATCTTTCCTGATCATCCTGACGAAGTAACATCCCTTTCCTCCACCAACACCCCAGCTCTCAACATTAGCCTGTTTGGGGTTTTCTTTAAACACATAAGACTGTTGCCTATTATCTCATTTCTTTCCTGTTCACTTGTTCACTGCCTCTCTCTCCTACCAAAATGCACGTTTGAAAGCAGGTGCCTCACAGAGTGTCACTCACTGACACATCCTCTGGTGCCTAGTAGCTTTACATGGGGATTCGAGAGATGAATCTCAGTGATTCCTGTCCTCAATGAGCTTACTGTCTAAGCGGGGGGAAGAAGCTTGCAGGTGAAGAATCATGTATACTTCAGCATGTAAGTAAAGACCTGAACCAAGTGCCACTGGCATTTGGAAGACAGAGCAACTAACTTCTCCTGGGATTCACAAAAGATTTCAGAGAGGGTGACTCCAAGAATGAAGAATGGGCAGGAGCTCCTCACTAGGGGGAGGGAAGAGGGAGACGAGGCAGGGACCACTAACTCGAAGGCAGGGAGGATGAAAGAGCATCCCGGTGTGCTTGGGAAGGTGGAAGTGGCCTGTCTGGGCAGAAGCAAGGCTGGAAAGGTGCACTGATGCAGGATACCAGGGATCCTGGGAGCCCTGCTCAAGAGGCTACACTTGGTTCTGTAGAGCCGTCAAACTTCCGTAATTCCACAGAGGAGTTGCAGGGGAAGGAAAAGTAGGCAGGGAGGCTCCCCTTTTATTTAATATTGGGATTCCGAGGAAGCATGCATGCTTTGGAAAACCTTGAACCCCACACCTGAAGCTCAGGCCTGCTGACATAAAGTAATTCAATCACCTGTCCTGCCAACTCCAATCGCTTGTTACCATAGTAGTCTCGGTCATCCACTTTATTATCTCCTTGGGCCAGAATTACTCTTCGCACCATCACAGCAGTGTAGATACACTTCGCTCGGAAATTGAATTCTTTAACCTGTAATTCAGGAGTTAGAAAAAATTTCGGAGACAATGCATGTTAACCACTACCAACTCCTTCCTTCCCTGTACATGTCATGTCACTCCTCCAAAGAGGTGGCGCCCGCCAACCCTCCTTGGGCCAATCTGCGAACTTGTACTTGCCACTTCCTTTCTCTGGGTCCCCAGGCACCAGGGCAGAAGGCCAGGACACTCTGCTGGGGACAGAGGGCTGCTTGGAAAGGCACTGGAGAGCCAGAGACACTCACTCTTGCTTTTGACTTTTAAATGGTCTTTCCAGTCATCCAGAGGAGTTTAAAATTCCGTTGAGTCCCAGATTTCATATTAAGAATTTTCTAATTCTTTGAATTAGCTCAAAACACCTACAACTGGCAGCCCAAGGGCAGAATCAGAGATCTGTATGTTTTTTAGCCAGCAAGATGTTTTAAAATAAGAAATTCCTGTGTTTAGGTGGTCACTGTCCACTTCCACAGAGCCCTTGACTTTCCTTTATGATCAACTCCTGAACGTAGAGAGAGTATGTAACCCCTGAATTAGATCATTCATGAAAAATACACGTGGTAACTCATTATAAACCAAACTATTTGGTTAGCAAGATTGTCTAACAAATAATTCTATCACTTAGAAAAAGAGTAACATTATATTAGAGAGGAATGATTACTCTTGCCCACACCCCACATGCCAACATGACCAACCTCTATTTAATGATAAATGAATAAGAAGTAAATACAATTGACCTTTGAACAACACGGGTTAGGGGCACTGACCCCTCACACATTCAAAAATCTGTGTATAACTTTTAACTCTGCCAAAACTTAATTACTACTAGCCTACTGTTGACCAGAAGCCTTACTGAGAACATAAACAGTAAATTAACACATACTTTGATTGTTATATACTATTTTCTTATAATAAAGTAACACACACAAAAGAAAATTTTATTAAGAAAATCATAAAATACATTTGCAGTGCTGTACTATACTTACTGAAAGAAAAAAACAACACATTTGTAAGTGGGCCCATGGAGTTCAAACCCGTGTTATTCGAGGGTCAACTACATCAAGGGTGAGAAGATGGATTCTAGCTCTCTCTCTGACCAGTAACCAGCTGGGGGACAAGACAAACCATCCAGCTTGTCTGGACCCGAGCATCTTCACTGCAAGTAAAGGAGGCTGGACGATGTGACCTCTAAAATTCAAGGTCTAAGAGGTGAACCATCCAGGATTTTAAAAAGTATGGTGGTAATGGTAACACAACAGTGAGAATGTACTCGAGGCCACAGAACTGTACACTTAAACATGGTAAATTTTATGTTACGTATTTTACAATAAAAGAGAGTATATGAGCAAGGCACTGTAAGCTTGTTTCATTTAAAAACATCTAACACCATCTCTGTCCTTCAAAACCATGAAATCGAGTAGCAGCACTCATACATGTCTGAATACAGGAAACTAATTTTAGATTGAAACAAGACCCACGAGAAAATAAACACGATGCTAATGACAGCATACGGCTAACATTCCCGAAGTTCAAATAAACTACTGATAACAGAAGGTGATTTCCAGGGGGCAGCCCAGTCTTTTTACGGTCTCTCTCTTTTCTTATGGAACTAAATAACGTAAACCTGCACTCAAAGTTCTTCAGCAGACGGGCCCCGGAGGACCACAGTTCTCAGCTGCACAGGTGCTACTCACCGGCACGTGCGTCAGGATGGTAGAAGCCAGGAGCTCTCTTGCCTCTTCTATCTTTGTCTTCTTTGGTCCACCTCCCCACATCCTTTGCCTCCTTACTTTGTTCCCTATATATTTTAATGCCTATAAAAACAGAATATCATGATGTTTGAATGACACCCATCGGAGGGAATTTATTAAACACCTACCCACACAAAACACTATAAACAAAAAGATGAGGATCCTAGCTACAGAGAATGCTGCATGAGGCTTAGTCAAAAATCAACATTCGTCTTGAATCAATAACAAAGTAGCATTATATGCTGTCCCTTAAACTAGTTCCCTTTTTATAATTTGCTTTCTTACTACAAAATTGATACATGATCACTGTAGGAAATTTAGAATATACAAGTGAAAAGATGTGTATATACACACACATATATATACACATTATGTACACAAAGCCACCAACCCTCCACCCAGAGAGAACCACAGTCCACAGTTAATATTCTGGAGCTGTACTTTTTTCCCCCCAAAAAGGAATCACAGCATGTGAAGACCTCTATCCTGAAAGCTGCAGAGCACCCCTGAGGGAAAATAAAACCTAAGTAAATCAAGGGTTGCGCTGTTTTCATGGACTGGAAGCTTTAATAGTATTAAATGGCTTACTGTTAAAATTCTCTCCAAACTGACCAATAGACACATCGTAACTGTTCCTGGAAATTAATACTCCTGGCAGGTTTTTTAAAAAACAAAAATAAGGGATGCCTGGGTGGCTCAGTCAGTTAAACGTCTGCCTTCAGCTCAGGTCATGATCCCAGGATCCTGGGATCGAGCCCCACATTGGGCTCCCTACTCCGCAGGGAGCCTGCTTCTCCCTCTGCCTGCCATTCCCCCTGCTTGTGTGCACTCTCTCTTTCTCTCTGACAAATAAATAAAATCTTTAAAAAAGAAAGATTAAAAAAAACAAAAAACAAAAATCGATTGATTCTAAAATTGACATGCAAGTGCAAAAGACCTAGAATAGCTGAAACACTCTTGAAAGAGTAAAGTTGGAGGATTTATACTACATGCTTTTGATTAGAAAGCTATGGTAATCAAGACAGTGTGAGAATGGCATAAGGGCAGACAGATCAATGGAACAAAATATGTCCAGAAATAAACCCATGCTTTTATGGTCCGAGGATTTTTGACAAAAGTGCTAAAGCAATTAAACAGGCAGGGGAAAATCTTTTCAACAAATGTTGAAATATCTACATCTAAATATCTACAAAGTAAAAAATTAACTTTGACCCCTACCTCACACCAAATAACAAAAATTAGTTTAAGTGGATTTTAGACATAAATATAGAAACTAAAACTATAAAGCTTCTAGAAAAAAAACCAGAATATATTCTTGCCCTTAGGGTAGGTGAAATTTCTTTACACAGGACACAGAAATTGATAACCATAAGATAACAAAAACCTCTTGATAATTAGATTTAATCAAAATTAAAACTACTCATCAAAAGACACAGTTACAATAATGAATAGGGGAGCAATGGACAGAGTGAAAATAGTTACAATAATAAATCTGACAAGGGAATTATATCCAGGATACTTTTTTTAAAAAGGGGACTCTGAAATTCAGTACTAAAAAGACAACTCAGGGCGCCTGGATGGCTCACTCGGTGAAGTGTCTGCCTTCGGCTCAGGTCATGATCCCAGGGTCCTGGGATCGAGCCGCGCATCGGGCTCCCTGCTCTGTGGGGAAGCCTGCTTCTCCCTCTCCCATTCCCCATGCTTGTGTTCCCTTTCTCGCTGTGCCTCTCTCTGTCAAATAAATAAATAAAATCTTTAAAAAAAATAATAAAAAAAATAAAAAGACAACTCAGTGAGGAAAACAAGCAAAAGATTTGGATACTTCATGAACAAAGTCAGTAGTGAGTCCACGAAAAGTGTCCAACATCATTAGTCATCAGGGAAATACATATTAAAACCATAGCAGTGTAGACACCACCCAATACCTAGTAGAATGGCTCAAGTTGAAAAGACAGATAAGACCAAAAGTCGGTGAGGACATGAAGCAATCAGAACTCTCACACATTGGGGGGCGCGGGGGCGGTGAGGGGAGAACGGACTGCAAAATGATACAATTACTTTGGGAAAAGGTTTAGCAGTTATAAAAGTTACACACACAACTGCTCTTTGATCCAGCAATCCTATTTGTAGGTATTTATCCAAGAGACATGCTGACCTGTTCAGGCAAAGACTTGTACAGGAATGTTTATAGTAACTTTATTCATAAGACCCAGAGTGACAAAACGAAATGTCCATCGACAGGAAAAGATAAACTGTTGGACAGTCATACAATGGAATACTACTCAGCAATAATGGACAAATGACATAAAATATCACCCGGTACACTCAGCAGAAGAAACTGGACGCAAAAAGAGTATATTCTTCACAATTCCATAAAGTTCTAAAATAGGCAACATTAACCTGTGGTGAAAAATCAGAACAGCAGGGAAGAAAATCAGAGGAGGGAGGTGAAAAGGACTAAGAAGGGACATGAGGGAACTTCCCGGGGTAATGGAAAAATATTCTACATCTTATGCAAAATTATGTACATTTGTACATTTCAGCACACATAAATTCTACCTAAAAAATGAAGTATTAAAAACTAATCAAATAGTGGGTGTGAGGAGTAGGTGGAGATTTAGATGAAACAAAAATGGCAGAGTGTTGGTAATTACTGAAGCTGGGTGATGGGCACAGGAGGGTTCATAATACTCTTCTGTATACTTTGTGTATGTTGAAGTTTATCCACCATAAAAAGTTTTTAAAGAAGAGGACAATTTTCTAACAACAATGAATGCATTTTTTTTTTTTTAAACTGGCTTTCAGTTAGTCAGAGGAAAGGTCTGGGATTCCTGATTCTTTATCTTGGAATTCCTGTCCATGATTATGTGCCTGGGAAATCTCTGTGCTTCAAAACCTAGCTCAAGTGTCACTTCCTCACCCCACTCCTTTTTCTCTGCTTTGTGAATTCCCTACGTAGAAAGAACTAAGTGCTTTCATTCCGCTTCAGACCACACTATATTTTAACTATTTACAGGTATGTCACTCCTACTAGATGTTGTGTCATCTTTTTCTTTGATTCCTGATGACTAGCTCAGGGCCGGGAAAGGAATGGAACTCCTCTGTGGTAAGATCGGGACATCAGACCTAGGATCCTCTCCATTTAGTGTCCTCTAGAGCGTAAGATAAACTCAGATGTGCCAACCCTTGCCGCGGCGACCTAGCAGTAAGTAGGGACCAGTACTGGATAAAGCAAGCTCACTTAGAAAAACATACAATATCCACATTGCCCTAACTCATATGTTCCACTTATCAACCATTTTGGATTACCCATGCCTCGAAAGCCTCTTCTTAGTTGCAAATTATTAATCTGTGCTCTAATCCAGCATACAGTATGAGCAATGTCAATCTTACACCTCTGTTTGCATATTCCCATCCTGAACTGAACTTCTCTCATTCAGTTAGCTAACATTTTCTGTCAGCACCTATCTAGGAGAAATAAATGATTTGTAACCCACTATTTAGCCCTGCTCACCCAGCTTTACAATGCTAGGGTTATAGAGCTATCTGAGCAACAATGATGCTGTTTGTTATAAAAGGGAAAACGGATCTCACTGAATCCACTGAGGGATCATGAAGGTAAACTGCTCTTCCCGAGCATTACACGGCTTTAAAGGAGAGAGTGTATCTCCCCAAATTGAGCCAACTCCTGGGTACTTCTTTACATTTCCTCTTCATGTTCTTAGAACCCTTGGACAATATAATTCCAGTTCGTAACAAAGACTCATGCTCCCTAAATATTTCATTTTCAATAAAGACCAAAAATAGAAGCTCCTAAATCCCAACAACTTCTCCTGATGTTGCCCTGCCCAAGAACTTGAGTTGACTCTTACTCAGCTGCATCAGAAGAAGGAGGCAGGGATAAGAATAATCCCTACTGATTTGTGCTTTGGAATTACATACACTTACATAGGATGATTAACTTTAAATGTCTGTCTGTCTCAGTCCATGAAAATATCAATAGTGGTGCGATTTTCAGAACACACACTAACAGATGTAAGTGGGAAAATGCTAACTCTACAGCATCCTGAGTAACAAGAAAAAAGCAGCCTGGAATTTATACCTCGTTGTAAGTACCCCACAGACTAGACAGTGTACACACGGGTAAGTAAGAACTGTCTGTGGTGCTTCTCCAGCAGGACTCCCTACCTCCCAGGATGGCTATGAGGCCCCCACTGACTGATACTTAGCAAAGTACTTTACGAATGGGGGACTAAGCATCCGAAGTGTGGCTGTGAGAGCTCCCTGTCACAAGGGCAGGAAGTACAATTATTTTTATTATTATTTATTATTTTTGTTATGTTTAGCATATATATGACGGTGGGGAACTAATCTTGTCCTAAAATGCCCAAGTTCCAGCTAGGAGCTCTTTAGCAGGTCGACGAAGGCTCTGTTCTGGTAAAGGGTTTCTGAGCCTGGCTTTTCTTGCTGATGACACTGGGAATTCAGAAAAAGGGGCTGAAACCACATACAACTGAACACTGAAAGCAACTGGAAGTAGGGAATAAAAAGAGAAATTGAGGAGAAATGCAGGAAAAGAAATCTACACTAGACTTGCTGTTGTTCAAAAACATATATTGGGGCAACTGGGTGGCGTAGTAGGTTAAGTGACTGACTGTTGGTTTCAGCTCAGGCCATGATCTCAGGGTCGTGAGAGGGAGCCCCACATCAGGCTCCGCACTCAGTGCAGAGTCTGCTTGGGATTCTCTCTCCCTCTGCCCCTCCTGCTGTGTGCTTGTTGGGCGCGTACTCGCTCTCTCTAATAAATAAATAAATCTTAAAAAAAAAAAAACAACCCAAAAAACAAAAACATATATCACTCAGGCGAATAAGTGAAAAAAGAGTACTTGCTATTATATCAGAACAAAAGCCTCTTGGACACATATCCCCCTTCTAAGTTAGACACCGTAGGCCGATAATTTATCAAGACAAACTCCTTCCTCCAATTCCTAAAACACAAGTCAAAGAAGCTTCTCTACTGTTCCTCCCAACTCCCCAAATCCTCCCACACCTACACCCCAAGAAGTCACTGCATCGATGCTTTATGCATGAGCAGCACTAAATCTCCAATTCCCTTTCACAGCAAAGGACGACATGAAAAGACACACCTGCATCTGTGTGAAAATCTGAGCTTTCTGGCACTCTTCCAAACTGGGTCCAAATGCAGCCATCACGTGCTCCTCTGTTCCAATCATCTGTACAATTTCCTGGTCACTCTCAACACCCATGGCCTAGGAAGGAAAGAAAAGATAGAAAGAGTGTTGGCTTTGTGTTAACGCACTGACATTTGCTTATGCTAATTTGGCATTGTTTGTGGGTATTACTTCTAAGCAAAAGCTAGCTCTTTTCTCAGAAACGGTGCCATCTGGCATTGGCAGCCCCAGCCCAAGCTGCAGAAGAACCTGAAACAGAAATTTTGATTGGGAAGAGGAAAACAAACATTCTCAAGCGCAATCTTCTAAAATGTTTAAATATCCTGTGAGTGTCATCGTGAAAAAAGGAGGTAGGAAGGTACAGCGGAGACACTGGTCACAGCTACAAAAGCAAACTGAAAAATTAAAACAAAACAGCCAAAGAGTAGTAAATCAGAAAATAAGCATTGCTGAAAATAAACACAACTCCAATTAGTTTTGTCGCAAGACTAACTTTTCTGAGAATTGTCAACTCATTCACATTTAGGCCAGAAGAATTTTTCCTAAAAGATGTTTTACCTCACTATTCCAGAGATATCAAGCTACTTTATGCAGTTTTTAAGAAGGGATTTTTTAAAAAAAACTAAAAACACACTTAGGAGGTTTAAGAAACCCACTTATCTTAAGTGTTTCAAGGTGGCAGCCGGCAACGCAGGTCTTTGTAGATTCCATATGGCACTATGGCTCACTCCTTCACACATTTGCCTGGAATTCTGCCATATCAAGAAATAGAGCATAATCTCACTAAACCTCTCTTGGCAGAGAAAGAATCTGTTTCTTAGAAGTTACGGGAAAAGTTATGTTTGCATTAAAATTCTTCCTTCAGCTATGCAGAGAAAATGGAACCCGGGGATAACTGTCTAGCTATGCTTCGATGCTCTGGTGCCCACTTCTCCACACACGAGGGAGAGGGAGGAACACCGAGAACATAAGCCAGAATACGGTGGAAAGGGCACCTCTCGAAGTCGAGGGATCTGAGGTGTCTGTCCTAAAACAAGGTCAGAGACAGGCCTCACAACCACTATTGTCGAACCACCTTGTCCACCTCTGTTTCTTCATTTCTGGGAACAAGAGGATGCAAAATTCTACAATTCTACATTTGAATTTGAGTAATCTGTGATCCAGAAATTCGATTTGAATACTTCAGGATCAGACGTAAACTGAAAGTTTTGAAACTTTTGGGGGCGGGGGGGAAGGTAAATATCTGCTATGTCCCCTTTAGGCCAACTGTGGTGGTTTAAAAAACATTCAACAATTCTTTGACACTCTCTTCAAAAGGTAAAGACTAATTCTCCTCCTCTAGAGTGTAGGCTAAGCTTAATGACTCACTTCTATAGAAAAAAGGTGCAAGCCACAGAGTACAACTGTGGAGTCCTGATTATGAATAGCTCCAGCCTCCTGCTCGCTCTTTCTCTTACAGAGCTCCTCTGCAGGAAGCTAGTGGCCATGCCCTGAAGACACTCACGCAGCCTATGGAAAGGTCCGATGGTGAGGAGCCAAATGCCATTGTGGGGGAGCCGCGATGGAAGCAGACCCCGTCGTGCTCCAGTCCAGCCTTCAGGTGACTTCGGCGCTGGCTGACATCTTGACTCATCAAAGACCCTGAGCCAGAACCACCCAGCCAAGCAACTTCCACATCTCTGACCAACAGAAACTATGCTATAATTTGTTACACAGCACAGATAACAGACCAACTTTTGGAATTAAATTTGCTAGTTGAACTTAACAAAAATTCGTAAATGTAGAACTTGTTTTGTTCAAAACTGTATTTAGTAAACAAATAAAGATGCTCTCACAACACACATCTCTTTTCTATACTTTAATTTTCATCTTTTTATCTCTAATTTGATATGATGCATTTGTTCAAATGGACACTAGACAAACTCCACTATTTAAAAATATTAAAAATATAATTAAAAATTTAAAGTTCACTAAAACACTCAGCATTTCACGGATTAAAAGAGAGCAATCCTAAAAAAAATTATCAGTTCTAATTTTTAAACAAATGAAGAAAAAAGCCCTAGATTATCCCTTGACAGTAGTGCATCTGCTCTGACAGTGATGGCATGTATGTAGGCCCGTCTACATTTTCTCCTTGGCCTGCAAGCCAGCGAGAAGAGAATATTTCTCTGTGAAAAGCTAACTAGAATATAAATTAACTTTTGCCTGTCAATCTCCCGAAAGAGTGTTATATGGGTTTCAATGGAATCAAAATACACAAAAAACACCACCAAGGCAAGTAATTTGCAGTAGAATCTAGTCACCCTTCTCTCAAATGATTGATAATAAATCTTTGTAAGCAACGCGCTTCCCTCCTCAGGGGGAAGGTGCAAACACTAAAAGAGATCTACATGGGGCAGATGCCAATCCGAGCATGCAAAACGATATAGCAGGAGAAGGTCTCGCTGCAACAGAAAGGAAATACTGGAGCTGAACGGGCAGTAGCTTTCCGGATCAGCCCCCTTTGAGGCAGATCAACCTCTAAATCTGAACCGAAGCCACCTGGAATATTTTAATAATTAATTTTTAGTTCAGCAATTTCCAAGTGAAAAAGACTATATATATTTGGTGTTTAATAGCAGTGAAAAAGTCCTTCCTCATTTGACATATGGATTACTGCTTCAAGTTGTCTCGAAGCTGGATCTGAGCAGTAATTTTATAACTGCATAAAATTTTCAAGTGTTCTAACATGGATCTAAACAGACTGCTTAGGCCTTCCAAATACTTCTAAGCCATGAAGCAAAGATACGCCAAGTACATGGTAAATGACACCATATGTGCAGAAAGAATGATCAGTGGCAAAGCTCTGCTCTACAAGGACTAAACTCCTATATCGGGTCACTGAACTACAGGGTGATAACTCAGTCAGGTTATCATCAAAAGCGCTCTAGCTCCAAAGACCAAACTGATTTTATGACTATTTAGCCTTGGGAAGTCACAGCTACAAATAAATGACATATTGCTATGGAAACGACAGCAAAATGCCCAACCATTTTGCTTTACAGACATAATTTAGACATCTGAAGACTAGCTTTATATGGAACTCTTTGTCCTCCAGATATCTGAAATCATTTCCCCTAACTAACAAGTCAGAAACAAATGCTATAGAATAACCCTATGAAGAAACAGCAGAGATAATACCTTTCAGCAGAAGGTCACCCAGTCTGGCCATCACCACTAAGACAGAGCAAAAATAAGGGCGTACGCTCTTTAAGAAGCGGCACGAAGTCTTCTCTTTGGATACCCACTAAGTGTGACTACTAGTGTGACTTTTAAAGACAGAATACTAATGAGAGAAGAGAAGAACATGCCCACTGGCGGTGATATGCTGAAATATACTATGTGAGGGGGGGAAAGGGAGTAAGTTCTTAAAATACCTAATATTCAGAAATCTAATCTTTCTTCAGACAGGAATCAATCTATTATGACTAAAAGTAGTCTTAGCAAATAATAAAAGAACTGTGATGGCCCTCTTTAACTCTGCAATTTTTTCTCTTTAAAGATCAAAAATTTCAATGTAAGTTCGTTTCCGAGGAACAATGCCCAGCTCCCTTGAAATCTGATCTTCTTTTCTGTAAAAACTTTCAGACTACAGAGGCCATCACAGAGCATCTGCTGAATACTTGGGAATACAAAATGTAAAGTGGGTAAGATTCATGGGCAAGAGAACCTTTGTAGTGATTCAAGTCCATAAATAAGGCTGATCTAGGTCTTAAAAAGCTTTAGCCGTCATATTCAGACCCAGCATGGAACCTGGAAACCCTGCTGCTTCTGTCACTTTTAGCCAATTGTTGGTTACAATCAACAACCATCAAGTCCTAATGACTGTCAAGGTCTGTGTTAGGGCCACACAACACAAAAAGAGAAATGATGTGACTTTCCTGGTTCCCCCAGTTTATTTTCCCCAGCTCCTGACACTGAATGTGGAGGCAGAGCGAAGGCAAAAGAAAGAGTATCTTCCTTCTAGGCCGTCCACTTTTCAAAAAATACACTATCTCTTCCTTTGCTCTTCAGGACAACCCTCTCAGGTGAAAATTTTCACTTTACAGGGGAGTTACCCGAGATGGAGGGAGACTGGGAAATCTGCCTGAGGTCACACAGCTAGCAAGTGGAGAAACTGGAACTTGGCCTAGATCTGCCTGATGCTAGTAAGAGCTCCCATATTCTGTGCTGCTCCCCAGATGGAAAAGTCTTCACAGAAGTTGTCAGACAAGATTCCATCGGGCTATTAAAACATCCCTCTAGCAGGAGACTACAAAACGGGACTGTGACCAATGTACTTTGTTTATTTAAACTGAAAAAATTCAAATAGTTGTTTTCATTCTTATATACTGCTGACCAGCATGCAATGGTTAGGTTTCATGAGAAAATTTAGGCAACATGCCCAAGTTTTTTAAAAAACGTCTAATTCCACTCCCAGGAATTAAGTCTCACAAAATATTCAGCAATATGCACAAATATGTATGTAGAAGAAGATCCAGGTTTGTGTATCAGAGTGAAAACTTGGGGGGAAAAGGACACCTAAATGTCCCCCTACAGGAAATTGGTTAAACAGATTACACCACCCATGGGTAATTCCTGTATGACACCTGCTAAAAATGATGATGAAGATCTGTATTTATAGATATGGAAAGCTATTCACAATTCACTGTTCAGTGGGGAAAAAAAAAATATCAATGTGCATATTACCAAAGCAAAAAGGGTCTGGAAAAAACAGGTCCAAAAATGTAGTTCTACTTTTCAGTGGCTTTCTAAATTTGTACAATTCAAGGACTGTTTTGTAATCAGAAAAGGAGAAATCTGAAATCTCAACTACAGGTTATATAAAAGTGCATATTGTTAATTTATAGCCCCATTCTAAAAAGGATTTAAGCTGGCTATAAACACGTGTACATATGCAACATAATGTTAAATCTGACAGAAGAAACTGTCTCATCAAAATTTTGTTACCTAGCTGAAAAAGTATTTGATAGAGGTTTTCTGATCTGAACGTGTCCATGTGTCTAGTGATGTATTTTCCATATGAGTGATGTAAGACTATGTGCATTGTAATTAGTTTATAATTTCTGGTCTAAGGAAAGCAGTCCTAAACTTCTTTAAGCCTCTAAAACATCCATGGAAGTCTTTTGGATGCATGGGAACACACTGCCCTCTACTGGAGATGTAATTTTACACAGTTAGATAGAATTCTCTATCTGCAAAACAACACTGAAGGCACCGCATTGGGGCCTGTGGGACCCCAACAAGAAAAGCCAAACTTACTTCTGTGATTTAAAAATATAAACCCTGAAGGGAGATAATAAAAAGTACATTTAAGAATTCTCTCCAGCTCCCCATCCCCCTGCCGATATAAATGGTACTGCTATTATGATCATCTTCATCATCCTAAAAAGAAAATGACAACATCTCATTTAGAGAACTTAAAAGTATATTAAGTTGCACTGAACATGAAAAAAATCTCCTACAGGGACACCTGCATGGCTCTGTCAGTTAAGTGTCTGACTTTGGCTCACGTCATGACCCCAGGGTCCTGGTATCAAGGCCGCATCCCCTGTGTTGCGCTCTCTCTCAAATAAATAAATAATCTTAAAAAAAAAAAAAATCTACAACCTTCTTCGTGTAATTGCATTCAGAATGCAGTTATTTCCTGAGTTAAAGAACCCAACTGGTCAACATCCACTCACTACCTATGAACAACCCAGGACCCCCCTTCCTGGCCCCAACACTAGCCTGACACAAAGAGGCCTGTCTCCCCCACTCCTGTCCTGTCGCCAGGTCACAACTCCTACAGGACAAGTTCAAGTCCTTCTCTTTTACTCCTCTGACGCGTATACCCAAATGTCTTTCCTTTCTAACCACCTTCGTTACCTCCACCCCAGATGCTTCAACGATCCTAACAACCGCTGAGCAGGGATATTTAACTCTGAAGAGAAACTAAATGAGAAAAGAGTGTTAACCTCTAACATTGTCCCAAGTCCCCACTCTCTTCAGTACTGACCCAAATAAACTGAGCTCTTTGTTCAGTCAGTCTCGTCGGCAAGATTCACTCCTGGCCCATACACAGTCGGGTGTGGGCATCCTCAGTTGTGTTCTCCAGAGTTGCCACAAACGCTGCACAGGAGAGCAATGTCCTGTGGGCCTCTGGTTACATTTCCTTCAACCCATCCATACAGAACCTTGCTTGATGTTGTGTTTCTGCTTACAGACGCCTTCTGTGATGAACTCACGGACAACAGCAGTGTAACTCATGCTTGAACGGAGCTTTTCTGACACACGTATATTCTCCAAAAGGCACATCACTGCCTTCCTGCACTTAGAAACACTAGCTAGCACTTCAGCCTCGGCGTGGGGGCCATTTTACACAGCAAAATCCCGCCAAAAAGCACAAAAATGTGAAAGAACATGGCCCTACGCAGATCGCAGAAAGGGCACCTGTTAACAGCATGATGGCAGAAACACGAAGGCAGAGTGTGGCCTTCTTCGACCTTAGCTGGGAACGCAGAGTTTGAGGACTCAAATTTTTCCCTGCTCTGAGCCTGCGCGGGTCCATGAATAATAGCAAAACCACCACAGGTGATGATCTCAGGGTCACAAATAAATTTTAGCAAGTAGGAGAACTGGCAAATACAGAATTCACAAATACTGAGGATCCACTGTATCATATAATGCTATTTTAAAATTTTGCTCAATGACTAATACTACAATTCAAGTGTTCCTAAAACATGTGTAACCTTTAAGTCTCAGAGCAGGTTAGGTGAGCCACTATGCAATTATCTAAGAAGACTGAACCATTTAAACATAATTTCTATGGGAAAATGTCTTTTGGGTTCTAAGTCACCAGTTTACAAGCAAGCTGAAAAAAAAAAATCAGTTTTAAAGATTCATGTTTATGTAGAAACACACCAGACTCCCGAAGTCCATAAAAAATAACAAACTTGGTTCATATTCTTTGACCTGGAAAATTCTACTCCTAGGAATTTAATATGCCTACAGATACCCTTGCCCCTGTGTAATGTGATAGATATTACAGCAGTTCTATAACAGCAAGAGACATGTCTACCCCCAATGGAGGAACGATTAACTATAGTACACCCATAATGGGACAGTTCGTCAAAAAGAACGTGGTAGCTCTGTATGAACTAACAATATAACACGATCTCCAAGATGAAAGTTACAGAAAACAAGCCGAGTGCAGAATGGTGTGCAATGTATGTAAGTAAAACACAGAACAGAATAAAACCTGCGATAGACTCCTGTGCTTGTACGGGCACAGACTATCTGTAGGAAGATGTACCAGAAACCAGGAGCAGTGGGGTCCTTGGGTAGGATAACTATGTGGTCAGGTCCTGGTGAGTGCAAGGCTTATTTCTCACTATATATCTTTTTGTACCTTAGGATTTTTTATTGCATAGCTGTTAAAAAATAGTATTTCTGAAAACACGTGAACCCTGATTTTAGTAGCTTTCAATTTAAAATATATTACATACCTGACAACCTATGTATGCCACAAATCTTTCTATTCCTAGAGATCCTTATCCTCCAAATTTCTAATGACATATGAAAATAAAGCAGAGAAGACTTCTTATAATTTTCAGTAGGTACCTGCAGCCTTACCTTAAATATGATGACAATGGGAATATCTTCTGACAAAGTGTTATGCCTCAAATAAAATCGTCCCTGTTTCACAGCCATATTGGTTCTGCTTTTTTTCTCATGGGTGGAGCTATAAGGAAACACAAGTTGGTTAAACTGCGTCCCCGCTTGGTTTCAAGCCAGTAGCATGCAACAGCAATGATCATCAATCAATAAGGGTCAGCAATCAATAATGATCAGTAAGGTCCTTCCTAACAGATGCCTTTTAAAGGTGCCCAACTCTTCCTAGCTTCCCTGCCACTTCCATGAATATTTAAAAACACGACACACGTTTCTTTAGCTTTGAGAATACGGTGGAAGTTTTGTGGGTGAATGAGTGACACTCACCGATTTATTTTGACCTACTTCACTTTGATTCCACCTGAATTGCTTTGATTCGGTGTGAGGTATATTCATGATCAATTTTATGCACTTCAAAAGAGAAACCTCACAATGAGTCTACACCGTAATGAAAAAATGATGAAGAAATGAATTTATACACTGTGTTTAAATTAATAACCCAATAAAACACATCTACACTCTTACTATACAGTGAAGCCAAAAGAAACTACGGAATCTCCTTTTATTGGTACGTCATCAGCTACGAAGTTCATAATATATGTAAAAACACTTCCAGGCGTAGCCAGCCCCACGGGAACACACACTGATCACCTCTAGGCACCACGCGCACTCTGCTACGTGCTCTTATACCGGCTCCCCTCGCCTGCACACTAACGCTCCTCTGAAGCAGTGTCTCCAGGTCACACAGGAGGAAACCAGTGCTTGGACAAGATGTGTAACTGCCCATCCAAGTGCCTCGTAACTACCGAACTACTACTCTGGGATTCAAAGCCCAATTCCCTGGCTCTGAAAGTTGTGTACAGTAGGAAGACAGGAGTGACAGAATTATTAGCTCTGGGTCCAAACACTGGCCACCTCTTCTGATCAGTAGGACCTTGAGCCCACGGCCTGTTACTCAGCAGTGAAACAGAGATAACACCACTTATCTTGGAGGGCTGAGGTGCCAAATAAAGCAGAGCACCTGATATACCGCCTGGCTCCTAGTAACTGCTCAATAAATGGCCGTTATTGTTAGCTGCCTACCCCCACCCATCAGAAAGAAAAATTTAAGAAGTCTGAGTTGTACAGTTTATTACAGGTCGTCAGAAGACAAACTCTACTGCATATTGATATCTTCATTATTCTACGATTGTCTTATTCCCAGAACTTATTAATTTACAAATTTCAAATTATGTATGATAATAAATCAGAGAAAAGAAATTACAGGAGACGAGATGCTGTTGGAGAAAAATGAGTATACTGTGAAAGACGCTGGTCAAGAAAACTAACAACTAGACGTTAAGTCCATGACAGAATTCATTAAATATTGAGTAAAAAATAATCTCTGATCATATCAATGTAGGAATACATTATGCAAAATGCTCAAAGCCTAAAAACAAACACGAAAAAGTAAGGAGTGGTTTCATTTTTTTTTTCAACATTCCTTTAATGCAACAAAATTCAACTTGAATAAAACAACTAGTGGCCTTTCAACCAATGTCTCACACTTTCATTGCTAAAAATTGTAGATCAATACTCTACGCTTCCAGTGTTACACAATAAACTGAATCGTTAAACAGATCAATATTTTGCTGCCCGCTATCAGAAATAACTGGCTACCTCTGTATTGAAAGACAGTCATCTGATATTAATGGAATTATCAGTGTTCTTAACACCATCTCTGCTTTCCATACCTGGTAACTGAAGCACCAACCGCCCCTTTCCTGTCAGCCTCCACGATGATCCTGTTCTTAGACAGCTGCTCTTGGATAAGAATAACTTTTTCTACTCCTTTGACAATGAAGTAGCCACCTGCACAAAGGAAGCAAGGAAAGGTTCACCGCCTGTTCTTCTGACAGCGTGACTTAGTAATGACAGTGACCTCCTGATGCAGAGACCTCTCTTCCATTGCTCCACGGTGCTGACCAACACTCAGTTAGAAGGGGTTTGCTGATACTGTTTCATGAACTGATGACAGCACATGATTTTATACAAATGAGCCACAAGAAACTAAACTTCCAGGGAACAGATCTTACTGGTGTACGTATGACCAGCACCTGACATACACAAGAGGCAAATGAGAAAAATGTTAAATTAGTCTTCAAATTTCTTAAGCATAGAAATAACCAACAATCTTCAATATAAACTCAAAACTGCCCTAAGTTTTCTAACAAATCAGGGACAATGGTAGACTAGGATTAAGTTTCCTAAGTATGCCATACTGAACAAAACCCTTAAATATTATCATATAACCTTTTTTTGCACACAATTCAGAATAAGGTAAAGTGAGACTTCATTTTACTTTTACAATATAAACAAGAACAAGCAATATATTTGACTTACGTAACATTTCGTTACAGTCTAACAAAGTCATGTCCTTTGTGAACCTCTTTCCAAAACCTTCTGTGATTCTCTATCAATGTAACTTTAGAGGAATAGATGAAAACAACTACAAATTAATTCAATCTTTACAAAATAAACTGCCTAGAACTAGGTACAAACATAAAATTTTTAAAAATTTAAATGAAAGACTTTTGGTTTTTGCCCCTTTACTGCATTTAAAACAGCCTGAAGTCACCTGGGTGGCTCAGTCGTTAAGCGTCTGCCTTCGGCTCAGGTCATGATCCCAGGGTCCTGGGATCGAGCCCCGCATCGGGCTCCCTGCTCAGCGGGGAGCCTGCTTCTCCCTCTCCCACTCCCCCTGCTTGTGTTCCCTTTCTCGCTGTATCTCTCTGTCAAATAAATAAATCTTTAAAAAAAACAAAAAAACAAAAAAAAACAGCCTGAAGTGAGCTACTTGAATTTCTTCTGACCAGCTAAACAAGTAGCTTTGTAAGATTATTCTTGAGTTTCTAAGCATAGCAAAAGAAACCAGTGAGCAAAGAGACAGAGAAAAGTCTGACAAAACATAACAATAAATCATATCTTGGAGTGTTAAAGTTTTAAACCCTAAATAAAACAGAAAACAGTACATCTTTTAGAAATAGAGACTAAAAGAATAAAGTTAGAGCCAAATTTCTGGATATTCTGTGAACTTTTTAATTTTTTTTTTTTTCTTAGAGAGTGCACAGGTGTGAGCCAGTTGGGCAGGGGCAGAAGGCGGGTAGAGAGAGAAAGAGAGAGAGAGACAATCTTAAGCAGAGTCTTCGCTGAGGGTAGAGCCCAACGCAGGACTCAATCTCATCACCCGGAGATCACGACCTGAGCTAAAGCTGATATCAAGAGTCAGAGGCCTAACTGCACCACCCAGGAGCCCCATGTTCTGTGAACAGTTTTATCCGAGTTCATTATAAAGCGGAAAGGCTGGTATTGTTTTTGAGAATTAAAGCAACAGCAATAGCAAGAGCAAAAGAAAGGCCCAAAAAGGGCAAGAGGTAGGGGGCGAAAATCTAAGGAATCACACATACCTGGATCTAAAGGACATTCGTTCAGTTTAGCAAATTCTGCTGGCGTCTTCCCCGTAAGAACACAGTTTGAACTACGCAGCATTATGGGCATTCTGTTGAAAAAAAAAAAAAAAAAAGAAAAGAATTATATAAAGATGGTCACTGACAAAAAGAGGTGAAAAGAGGAGGAAATGTGCCCTGTACACATCACCAAGGGGTCTGCATTCCTCCTGGACATTTTATTTTTATTCATTTTTTAAAGATTTTATTTATTTATTTGACAGAGAGAGACACAGCGAGAGGGAACACAAGCAGGGGGAGTGGGAGAGGGAGAAGCAGGCTTCCCGCCGAGCACGGAGCCTGATGCGGGGCTCGATCCCAGGACCCTGAGATCACGACCTGAGCCGAAGGCAGACGCTTAACGACTGAGCCACCCAGGCGCCCCCCTCAGGCAGACAAGTGGCAGTTACATTAAGAGCCTGTGTGTTTCCACATTACTTTGGACCTCTCCATCATAGCACTTACCAAGTGGTACCACAGTTACTTCAGCCTGCCTTCCCTGGCAGCTGGGGATGAACACAGCCAACTTAGTTGTGTCTAAGCATCTTCTGCTGACCCGAGCACCCAGCATAGTGCAGGACAAGTGACAGGCAACTGGTGCATACATGCTGAACCAATGGGTATTTATTAAGCTCTTAGCACTTTTGAAGGGGGGGTAAAAACACTTGGGCAGGAACTGTTTGCACTAAGTTTAAAGTCCAACGCCATTATCAGATTCACAATATTGTGGGTTTTGTCCATTTCGACAGGCGAGTCAGTGTATTTTCCTAACTAGGAAAAGCAGACTGCAACAATGCAAGCAGATGCGATCTATCATTTCCAAACCTGTTCCAGGCAAATAAGTAACTTCTCCCTTAAATACCGCTACACTGGAAACAGTTCAACTTCCAAGAAAAGTCAAACTTAAAATACACATGAATCCACCAAGAAGACTAGCCCACGAGAATTCACTGAAATGCTATCTTACCTAATGTTTCCCGAATAGCTGGGATTTCAGGAGGAAATGGTAGCATTTTCCTTAGCTTTACAGAAAAGATTTCACAATGAAAAAGCAGCACCACCACCGCGGTGTGCTGGCCACTGCTCTGAGCGCTCCCTGGGCTGACTCACAGGGTCCCCAGAAAGACTCCCATGAAGTAGGCACTGTTTCCCACATTTTTCGGGTGAGGAAATGGGGCAAAGGGGACTGTAGTACTTGCTCAAGGTCACCCACAGGGCTAGAATGCAGGCAGTGTGGCTCCAACTCGGACATCATTTCCCACCTGCCAATGGGTAAGGCGTTCCGGATGATCCTCTGGCTGCCTCGGGTATATTCAATATCCACCGTGATGGGGGCAGAGTACGTCATGTCCCGCAAACGGCACTGAAAGACAACCAGACAGTCACTGCTCCTCCTGCCTGGGAAAGAAAGGGTCCTGAAGCCTCCAAGAGCTCCATTCCTGGTAGAAGTATAGTCCACACTGAACTGAGCTGTTCCAGGTGCTGCTGTAAGGCCCCGGGAGTGACAAGCCTGCCTTCTCCATGTGGGGAATGATGCCAGCCACTGACCCAGACACCCCCAGGGCATCTCTGCCCCGGCCAGCCCAGAAACGACACAATAACTCTGGTACTGACTGTCTTCTCGCTACCTGATGCCATCCCCGGTCTGCTCCCATCTTCGAAGCAATCAGATTGTTCCTTGAAAATTGGGTCCATGGAAAGTAATCAATGTGGTTACCTCATTCGAAAAGTTAACAGCCAGTATGATACCTAAAGTATACACACACACAAACTAAAAAAGTTAAACTATACTTCCTTTTATTCTCCAAATAAACTAACTCTATCACAAAGTTCCTTCACAAGCGGTATCCTATAGCACAAATCATTCAACACATCCTGTTAACAATTTCTGCATCATTTGGGGAACTTTAGAAACTACTGGTGTGTGCTTTAGTGAGGCGACGACTCGCTAAATGATGCCCTTACCTGAGCCATGATCAAACACGGCAAACCCCACCAAAATCTTGATGACCTCCCTGTTTTATTGATGGTCATCAGGTGGCTTTCATTCTTAAAAAGAGAATTTCTCTGAACATCGACCATGCATTTCATGGTACTGCATCCTCTGCCTTCAATTGAACCAAAGACAGATTTAAACTTTTTCTTTTTTTCCCAGTGCCTGGGATCTTAAAATATTAGATATCTCTATTAATGATGAATGAAAATTGCTTATTTTATATTTAATTAGATTGAGCCTCCGTCTTCTGGCCACACCAAAGGTGACGTGGCATGGAGGTTCAGAGTGTGCACCCTGCCACCTGGGCTCAAATCCTGGCTCTACCACTTAAGTTTTGAATAACCCTTCTGCGCCTTGGTCTCATCGTATGTAAAGAGGGAATGAGAATAATTTTAATTCCTAAGAGTACAAATATGTATTTTTAGAATAGTGCCTGGTAGAGAGTATTATATCTCATTTTTATTAAAAAAAAACTAATGTAATGCCCATAATGGGCAAATATTTGTGTGTTTCAACAAACTCCTCTCCTTCAAATGGAAATGAAATTTGACAGAGGTGGTAAAAATGGGGACCCTTTCCATGGGCCCCAAACTACCCCGTAAGGGCCCCTGGTCCCCCTCCACCTCTCTGTCATCACAGGAGTGGGGCTGTGCTGGGGGATCTGCAGGGCCAGCACCTGCCACTCCTACCATGGGCCCCCTGACTGCCCACCCACCTGCTCTCCCACTCTCCCCGTCTCTCCAAGGATCAAAATCCCTCCAAGAAATCTTCGTGCCCTCTCTCCCTAACGGAAATAATGCCCATGTGTTTTCTCCAACATCAGGAAGAATGATTATGACAACTGTGGCCTCAGGCTTCTCGAACTACCTCAAAATACTTTGTCTTCTCTCTACTCTACACCTGGTAATATAATTCAGAAGATGACTTGGAAATTGCTAATTGGTGCCTAGTTCTTAAAAAATTGGAAAACTCCAGCAAAACGGACTGGGGAAGTGGCAAAAGTGAAAGTGGTTATTACACTTTCCAACATTCCAAACCTCGCCACTTCCTACTCAACACAACTTCCCTTCCCGTGCCTACCTCACCCTTCCAGGCATTCCAGCGAGCAACCCCTGGTGTCTGTTTCATGTGCTCTGTTATTTTACTCTCGCCACAGAGTATGAACTCCTTGAGGAAGGAGAGGGTCTCATTTCTTTTGTCTCTCTCAATGCTGAGGCACAAAATACATGTTCAACTGACACTCGATGCTCCGTGATTAAGTAACACCAGCATTTAGCTGTGTGAAATGTCTGGTTCCATGACCATGCTTCCCATCTAATGTCGCTCAGACAACAACCCTAACATTCTAACAACTTATTGTTTAGTAAAGAAAGGTTCCTCTGCCATTTTCCCTAATTGCTTAACATTTTAGCTTTACGTTAACACAAACTACATAAATCTACAAAAATCATTTTTTTTCCTAAATCAATTCCAAATTATGGACACTAAGTGGAAGAATTTTCAGAGGAATCTAGAATGTGTTAAAAGCCAATAAACAAGCCTGTTCTATAACCCTTTGTCTGCAGCTCTGCTAAAATCCTGGTATTCAAATTTTCTTCCCATCCATCTCTTCTAACAGACTCTGAGCCCTGCCCTTGGTCTCCTCTGCCTAAAACAATGCCTGCTGACCCTCAAAAAATGTGCTCAGTAACCTCGGCAAAAGCACAGCACGCGGTCCTAGGCACAAGTGGCTGGCTGGGGCAGGGGTGAGGGGAGGGCTGCTCAGAAGCAGGGACGCAGACAGGACATAGTTATATAACAGCCCACGTTAACTGGGATTCAATGACAAACTAAATCATGCTGAATTATTTCTAAATACAGTTATTATATAAATGCTACTTTATTTTGGTTATCTTTGACTCACAGGAGATATTTTCCCCCTGTTTTTAAATCATTCTAAGAACATATATTAAGGGCAAAGACTCTCTGAGTTAAGGCAAACAAATTCAATTATGGTAAGGCAGATAATTACCTCATGAGGGGATACTGGTCTAGTTACATTGAAGCTTTCTTCAACATCAGGAAGCCCCACATAGATATTAAGATACCTGAAAAACAAATTATTCCATGACCAATTATACCGTTTCAAAGAACATATAAACAAACAAGCTATTTTCCTCCCAAATACAAGGATTATACTTTGACAAATACTTACCTTGCTAAGAATGACAAGTTAAAAATTATAATTTGAGATCTTCTTGACGTGATAGTACATAGAGCTCTGCCAAGGAGGGAAAATACCATCAAAGTCTTTTTTAAGAAATTACTATAAATCTCTTTTTAAAAATACTGGAAAGATAGCTCTCTGAAGATAATATTTAATGAAAAGAGCTATTATTCATGTAAGAAAGAAGAGGTTATAAGGGGGGGAAAATACAGCTCTTCCTTGACTTACAGTGGGGGTACAGGCCAATAAACCCATCATCAGTTGAAAAGACTATTAAGTCAAAAATTCATTTAACATGCCTCACCTACCAACCATCAGAGCTTAGCCCGGCCTACTGTGAATGTGCTCAGAATAATTACACTAGCTTATAGTTGGGGAAAATCATTTAACATGGAGCCTGCCTATTTGAAAATAAAGTATTAACTACCTCATGCAATTCATTGAATACTGTACAGAAAGTGGAAAACAGAATGATTATGTGTCAGCTGTTGACCCTTGTGACGGGGGGGTTGGCGGGAGCTGTGGCCACACTGCCCAGGATCACAAGTGGATTGTGCAGCATATTGCCAGCCTGGAAAAATTCAAAATTCAAAATTCAAAGTACAGCTTCTACCGAATGGGTCTAGTTTTCACACCATCGTCAAGTTGAAAACTTGTTAAGTTGAACCACTGTAAATCAGGGACCATCTCTATGCGCTCATTATGGCAAAAGAAATAGGAAGAAAGCAGAAACTAATGAGATTGGTGACCTACTGGGAGTGTCTGGCAAGAGGGTGGAAAGAATTGGAAGGGGAGTGACAACTTCCTGAATATACTTTTTTCTATAGGTCTCTTACAATCACGTGTCACACACTCAAAAAGCAAATGCATAATTAAAATCGACCAGGACGCAGAAGGGGACCCAAAATGGAATACAAACGCCACAGCCTTACAAATGAGTAACGTGACTGCACTCAGAAGGTGGGAAAGGAAACGAGTCTGAGTAGCTTTGGAAACAGTATTTTGCTCAGGTGCTGTAGAGATAAAGACAAAAAAAGCAATATAGAGATATTGTACTCTATTTAGTAAATTTTATTCTCACAGAGGTTATCAATTAGGAATTCTGAAACTATATTCTAGGACTGAATAAATAGGTACAAATAGTGTGGATACTGAGAGCTAGGTTTCTCATTTTAGGGATAGATCTTACAAATAAGGAAAGAGGTCAGTTAGAGTGAGTCCTGTGGAGCTGGACTGAAATAGGAGATATCAGTATGCTGGTTTTTTATATAAAAATGGATGGCATATGGAAATACCAATGTATGCATGCATGTTAGTTATACACACGTTTCCTTGCTCCATCTACCAAGGCTTTAGTATCCCTATCTTGGTTTTTAAACACTATTGTCCAGAAAAGGAGACTAGCGCTCCCTGGGAAATGGCTGATTCCAGGCTGACACAGGGAAAAAACCAAATCAACCACATCCCACGGCACCAGAAAGTAAAGTAGTGCTTGAAAATTAACTGGGGTGTGCTGAAAGGACACAGCAGTCAACCTGAAGACTCTCCAATGGCCAAAGCAGGGACAATTTGACCAGTAAAATGACACTATTGGATTATGATCCATAGATTAAAATATACATGAGTTTACATTAATATAAATAAAATTAAAGAGATAAAGGGAAGAAAAAGTTCTTCCCTCCACTAGAATTCCAGGACTAACGTACTAGGAATGATGGCAAGAAAGCCTCACCAAGTGGTAAACACATAGCAGTAATTGTTGTAAGAACCATCCTTGATGCTAAAATTAGTGGGTAAGCTATGTGCATAGTATCAAAGGATCTCCCCCGAAGACACTTATTACAAAAGGAAAAATAGTAAATTACAGTGGACAAAACCTGCATATACCACCTTAATCAAGTGAACAAAGGTAAAACCACCAAGAGCAGAATCTGCTGACACCTGTAACCACTGACACAATGCACGGAAGATGGCACAAAACCTTCTGTGCCAAAAACGCGTAAGCCAACTGAATCATGAGCAAACCTCAAACAAACCCAAATCGAAGGACGTCCTACAAAACAACGGATCAGAATTCTTCAAAAGTGTCAAGGTGATAAAAGACCAAGAAAGTATGAGGAACTGTCACAGGCTGGGGGAAGCTAAAGAGACATGAGAACTAATCATCATGTCGGGCTCTGGACTGAATCCTGGGCCAGAAAAAAGACATGAGTGGGAAAGCTCGAAACGAGACGTGCAGAGTAGTTGACAGTATTGTATGAGTGCTAATTGCCTGGGTCTGCTAATTGTGGTTTGGTTATGTAAGATGTTAATATTAGCACAGGCTGGGTGAAGGATAATATGGAACTCTTTGTACTACTTTGGTAATTTTTCTCTAAGTTTAAAATTGTTCTAAAAAATGTTTAAACCTAATAGTTTCAGTACTTCTCAAGCATAGCTCATTATAATTAGTTTACCAATTAAAAATTGAATACTTTTCTTTTTTGTTTTTGATTTTTTTTTAATTTTTTTATTGTTATGTTAATCCCCATACATTACATCATTAGTTTTAGATATAGTGTTCCATGATTCATTGTTTGTGCATAACACCCAGTGCTCCATGCAGAACGTGCCCTCCTCAATACCCATCACCAGGCTAACCCATCCTCCCACCCCCCTCCCCTCTAGAACCCTCAGTTTGTTTTTCAGGGTCCATCGTCTCTCATGGTTCTTCTCCCCCTCCGATTTCCCCCCCTTCATTCTTCCCCTCCTGCTACATTCTTCTTCTTCTTTTTTTCTTTCTTAACATATATTGCATTATTTGTTTCAGAGGTACAGATCTGAGATTCAACAGTCTTGCACAATTCACAGCGCTTACCAGAGCACATACCCTCCCCAGTGTCCATCACCCAAAAAATTGAATACTTTTCTTATGAACCAGATAAAGACAGTTATTTTGATAGAGTTTTGGTAACAACCACATTCACTTTAAAAAATGTTAGATGTAATCAAAGCAGCAAATCAATAGTAGCTGATTCCTTACTTTAGGTACCACATGGGGTCGGCATCGCTTGTGACCTTTTCGTTGGCTTTCATGATCTTCTTTATCTGCAGGGGAAAGAGCACCATTAGGAACATCTCTGGCTTCCATCAGTTCTAGTCTCTCTACTTTTTTTTTTTTTTAAGTAGGATCCACACCCAATGTGGGGCTCAAACTCACGACCCCGAGATCGAGTCACGTGCTCTACTGACTGAGCCCGCCAGGCACCCCTCTCTGCTTCCAAGCCCTGCTGCTTACCTCCACGTTAATGAAATAGTTGAATGAATCTATATGCTGTTTTACAAGGCCTTTCACCTAAACAGACAAAAAATACAAAGTAGGTTAGCAACAATACAGCATACTATGTCATAGACTCTAACCACAGGTAACCTTCAGATTTTTCTCAAAACCAAAGTGAGAAAAAAAAATCCACAAATATCACTTAGTAGAACTTTACATTTATGTGTCCTCATTCCATTTCTACTTCATCCTAATACACCCTCAAATTTTCCTCCTTGAGAATCAATCCGACCCCTGGAATTCAAGATAGGGGTATCTGAACATACCTAATGACTCCCCATAAGCTAACAAATGAGGCAAGATTTTCTCTGCATACTTTCAATTCACAAAAATCCAAGAAACAAAATACAGCAATTGAGCATTGTTTCTTCAACCCTCAAAAACGCCTGTTTTCTTTTCTGTTTTACCCTATCTGGGCAATTTCAAAACTCAGATCACTTATAGAAGACCAAGGGGGGGAAAATGAGGATCTTTATTAAGAAAATTGAAAATCACTGCATTTGAAATTGAAAGGCAGGTGAAACTCATGGAACCTAAGAGCAGATACCAGCCAGCAGAGACTGCCCTTTCATCTCAGAAGTCAGACAACCGTGCAGAGATCGTGTGGTGTGCTATGGAAAACACTGAAACAATAACACGGGCTCTAAAGTGTTAGAATTTAGAAGGCCTGTACGTGTTCTTTTTTTAAATATTAATCTTCAAGCACAATGGGTTCAGCACTACTAGAACATTCCTAACACATAATCAGAGCCTTTGCTTTAATTACACTTCCTTATTCAGGATCTCACTGGCTTACAAAACCACCATCCCATTTAGAAGCAGTCCTAATTACTGGGGAAAAAAATTCAACCTTATACACTGATCTGATGTCTACCTTCCTCCAGTTTCCATCTCCTGGACTTAACTGTCCTTCTGGAGAGAAAGGCCTGCTCTTAGTCCATTGATTTATAACTCTCCTTCATGTTGTCACATTCAGGATGACCTATTCAACTATGTCTCACATGCATGCCTTCCAGACCCTTCCTTCAGCAGCAGATGGCCTGCTCCTGGGCGTGCTTCAGTTGGTCAATGGTCCTCCTAATATGGGCACGCTGAACTCACTGACAAGGTTCTCGACAGTCTGACCAGCACACAATGGGGCTACGGCCTCCCTCATTCTGGATACCACACCACCATTTATTAAAAAAAAAAAAAAAAGGCCACGTTACCGACTCATCAACTAAAACTCAAAAGGTAATGCTTATCTTCACAAAACAACGCTATTAAGTCAAACACAGCCAATTTGGTATTTGTACAAAACCAAGTACAGGGGTACATTCGTCCCTCTTCACTGCTGTCATCCCAGCCTAAGAACTGAGTCTTGAGTCTGTTGGCTAACAGCGTTGGCAGCCTTATAAGCTTTACGTTTCTGTCTTTAATTATGTATTAAAATCTTTATACCTTTATTCTTAGGCAAATATATTTCAAGGTGATCTGAGTAAAGGAAAATCCCAACTTTGAGTGAATGAATGAATGAATGAAATGACCAGTCTTAGGTCTCTACTGAATTCTCACTCTCTTCTTGGACCGTGTGCCATCATTTGTCTCCTCTTTTTTGAATCATAAATACCACCCTTTCTCCTCTGCTTATATATACTTCCTTAAAAAAAAAAGTTGTAACTACAAACAAACAAACAAACAAAACCCTTCCCTTCCCTTGACCTTATTACCATTTTATTTCATTCTTGGTCACTCTTCTTAAAACCTCTTTAACAGCTTCCTATTGCTGTTAGAAGAAAAGCCAACACCCTTAACGTGGCTTTCAAATATGGCCAGCAATCTGGCCCTGACAGCCTCCCCAGAACCACAACCAGCACTCTCCCTTCTGCCTACAACACAGAACTAAGTCAGATAAGCCTCTACTGATTTTTCAAAGTCTCCATGCTTCCATTTAGCATGCTTTCAACATCCATCCATGTTGTAGTATGCATCAGCACTTGATTTCTTCTTATTGCCAAATAATAATCCACTGCAGAACCATTGTATGGATATCCCAGATTTTATTTATCCATCTGCCAGTTGATGGCCATTTGGGTTGTTTTTACTTTTTGGCTATTATGAACATGTGTGTACAAGTTTTGTGTGGACATGTGTTTTCATTTCTCTTGAGTAAGTAGGAGCAGAATTGCTGGATTATATGGTAACTCTGTTTAACCATCTGAGGAGCTGCCAGGCTGCTATCCAAAGCGGTTGCAATATTTTACATTCCCACCAGTAGGGTTCTAGTTTCCCCACATCCTCATCAACATTTGTTTATTACCTTTCCCTTTGATTACTGCCATCCTAATGGGTGTCAAATGAGCGATCACTGCGGTACACCCTACGTCTCAGCTTATGCTCTTTAAAAGTGAACTGAAGCCCTCCACTAACCTTATATTCAGCAGTTCCTGTGACTATGCACTCACCCATTCCAGCCAAACAGACTGGTCACCGTTCCTCACAGACGCTGTGGAGGCTCCCCTTGAGTGCTTTTATCATGGCATGCTCTCTGCATTAGACCTTTCAGCCTACTTAAATCCTGTCCTCCCAGGATGGGGTTTCCGTCTCACCTCGTCTGGGAGACCTCCTCTGACCACCTGTGGCATCACTCTTTTGCCAACCCCACTTTGCTCTGCGTATACTACTTCCTATCTCTAAAATTAGGTGACCACTCTCCCAACCAGCCCCTTACATGTGGTCAGGGAAACTGCCTTATAATTCCTTCTATTTCTAAAATATAGCAAATTACAGAGTTGTGCAAAGTCAAAAATTATTAGTTGGTGATAAACACTTAATCTTTAAGAAAGACGAATTTAACTTTCTTCATTTGAAAAATAACCGACTATTATTAAATGTTAAACAAATTACCTTTAAAAACGCTGGAAGCAGCCTCCATTTTTCCTGCGAACCAAAACAACAGGGGTATCAGCACTCTATGCCAGCAACTGCAATATTTTTATAAGAAGTTATTTTAATTTACCAAAAATGACTTACTTTATCACAGAAAGCAAAATAAAATAAAACAAAATGAAAAGAACAATTTTAAAATTGTAACCACTTTTATGGAAATCCTAGATGTGTGTGGGTGCATTCAAATATATATATATACATACACACATATACCACCTATTTCTTAAACAGAATATACTTTAATCTTTTGATGAGTTAAGGTTCCAAGCACTTTTCATACATTATTTTATTGTCATGACACCTCCTGAGCAAGCTGGGTTTTCCAGTTTGAGACAGGGAAAGTTAGTTTCAGAGTCCTGGGAAGCTGGATCTCTTGGCCCAAAAAGAGTCCTTTCTCCTTCCCATTCTTTCCCAGCTAGTGTCTGGTCAAAGCTCATCTCATCAAAGGATCTGCTTTGATGAGGACTGCATACATGATGTTCATCTCCTACGTTAAATACCTGCAAACTCACATACTGCTCCAGTTCTTAGGCCTGCTTTTTAATACCTTCCTGAGGTTGTACAGGGCTGAGATGATAAGTCTCTTTTCATGCATGGCATCTACTCTGCTAATGAGAAATCTGACAAACGGTTAGATACAAGTCTAAAGTAAGGATACACAGTTTCTGAGTAAGGGCCTAAGGACCACACAGGACCCGGCAGCAGCTATAAAAACTCTTGACTTTCACTCTGAGTGACATAAGAAGCATCAGAAGGTTCTGAGCAGAAGAGTGATGGGATGTTGACTCATCTTAACTGGATCACTCTAGCTCCTGGGTTGAGAACAGACAAGGTTAGAAGCAGAGAAATGACTCAGGAGTTTATTGAAATACTCCAGGCCAATGGTTAACAGTACAGATAGTGAGAAACTGTAGTTAGGGGACACAGTCAAAGCCAACAGGACTTGATCAAAGATTAGATAGAGACTCTGAAAAAGAAGAGTCAGGACCGACCCCCCAGAGTTGCCATTTATGGAGAGGAGGAGGCAGGGATACTGCTGAGCAGCAGGGTTAGGTGTGGAAGGGCTACCAGGAATTTGGCTGGGAGCATGTTAAGTTTGATATATCCATTAGACAGTCAGGGGGGAGATGGCAAAGAGACAACAAACAGGGGTCTGGTGCTTGGAAAGAGAGTGGCCTAAAGATACAAATTACGGAGAGGTCCACGAATGGAGGACAATTAAAGCCACATAATGGATGAGATCACCTAAGGAGCGTGGACGGGGAAGAGGTCCATGCAGTGAGATCACAAACACTCCAATATGTAGAGGGGAGCAGCAGAAGGCAGATCCAGCAAGAGGAGTGACAGGAGTGGTCAGGGAGGGAAGCAAAAACCTGGAGAAAGGAAAACACATTTTTCAAGAAGGAAGAGAGGTGGGGTACACATATGTCTGTATCTTCCTCTCAATGCTGTGGCCCTAAAACTGCTCTAAAAAAAGTCAGTGTGCTAAAAAAAAGAAGGGAGTCAGGCAAAACTAATCTATGATGACAGAAATCAAATAAGTTCAAAAGGGTTCATAAGGGAACTTTCTAGGGTGATGGAAATGTTCTAGATCTTATACTGAGTGGTAGTTATTTGGGTATATGTAACTGTCAAAACAAATGTAATTGAACACTTCAGATCTGTGCATTTTATTATATGTAAATCTACAAAGAGGAATGAGAGAAAAATCCAGAAGGAACTATGTGAATAGAGAAGATCTCAGAGCAGAATTGGGAAGGAGGTGGGAATGGTGGGAAAAGAGACTGAAGAAGTAAATAGTGGCCAGACCAAGGAGAACCTTATAAATATGGTTAAGACGTTAGATTTTGCTCTAAGAGCACAGGGCAGAGGTTGAAGAATTTTAATCATGGGAGTAACACGATCATAGTTGTGTACTTAAACTGATGGTAAAATAAAATAAAACTGATGGCTCTGGCTACAGAGCAGAGAACAGGTGGGAGTGAGACAGTCAGCAGCCTAGGAAGTAAGAGAGAACAATGGTTCCAACTTGGAGAATAGCGGGAAGTTTCAGATCTAAGTGTACTTAGTAGGCAGGATCCTAAGATGTGATGGTGGATTGGACACGAGAGGGCCAGGAAGAGGAATTGTTATTCCTGATTCAGAAGCCTGGGACTGTGGTTCTGGTTCCTTCACAACTGTGCAAATTCAAGCAAGATATATATAAATCCTTCAGGCTTATCCCTCAGGTCTTCAGAGAAGCAGTCAGTCTGTAGTTAAGAATGAAAACTAAAATCCGACCGCCAGAGTCCAAAATCCAGATCAGCCACTTAACAGCTTTCTGACACTGGATTAATTATGTAACCTCTCTGGGCCTCAAAAATCTTCATTGGCAAAATAGGGTGAAAATAGTACTTATTTCAGAGAATTAAATAATGCAATGCACGTTAGGCTTAGACAGAGCCTGTCACATAGCAAGTGGTCAGTAAATGCTGGCTCTTAACTCTTCCAAGAGTTAAAATAAAAAAAATCCAGTATTGCCTGATGATCATCAGTGTACTGCAAAGCACTCATGGATTAAATCTGATGGACTAATCATAATGGACCTCACTAATCTGCCAAATAATTATAAATAAATTCTTATAATCCAATAGATTCACAGATCATGCCACTCTCCTGCTTAAATCCTTCAATAGCATCTCATCGCTCCTTCGGAGGTCTTCGGAGGTCTATGGAAGATCAAAACCGTCCCTAGTCAGGACCCTCAACTACCCCTTTCTCATCTCTGTTCCTCCGCTTTTCCTCACTCTAGGTCTACCGGATTGCAATTCCTGAAAAACAGAGGGTCTGACTATCTTACCTACAGCAGTGCTCAAGTGTCCTGTTCCTCTACTTGAAAGTTCTCCCTGGACAATTTCTCCACTTCCCCCGTTCCATGCCAATAAAGACTGAGGCCCAGAGGGGTTGTATGTGCCTTTCCAGAAAGAATTATGTCCACAGCTGAACTTCATTATTCATTAGGGAGCTCACGGGTGGGCACACTTCTGATTATCTGATGAAAGGTATGGGGCTACTCCCCAAAACAGATTTTTTTTTTTAAACTCAGAAGATACTGAGTAAATGTTCAGGGCGTTTAAAATACTCCTGCAGCCCAAACTTGGATGGTTAAAAGGATTACTGGCCCGGAATTCAGAGGATGTGGTTTCACCGCCACGGGCTAATGTGGGACCTCACGAAAGCATCCTAACCCCGCGGAGATGCACTACGTGCCGCCAGGTGGGTGCGAGAACCAATCGTGCCCCGACACACACGAACAGCGAAGGGGCCCCCAGCCCAGAGCAGCCAACGCGCGGGGCTGCTCCGCCCGCCCACCTTCGGCTGAGCGCTACTCGGAGCTAGACCCCTCCACGTGCACCGGGCAGCCCGCTCCGGAAGAGACCCGCTCCGGCGCCGTGAGCATGCGCAGAGCTGCCCCCCCTCCCCCGCCACGAGAGCTTTCGGGGCAACGCCTCCTGCGGACGCTCCCGACCCCTTCCGCTCCCCGCCGGCTGGCCTCACCTCTACAGTGGGGATGGGCGCAGCCAGTTGCTCCGGGCCCAGGTTCCCAAACTCTTCCGCAAGCACGTCCATGCTGCGCTGCTCACGACGAAGGCAGAAACAAGGAGAATCCCCACGCCCGCTTGCGCTGCCCCCAAGTAAACTGCAGCACCCGCGAGAAGCGGTGCGCGGAGGCCTAAATGGTCCCCGCCGCGCAGGTTAATTGGTGGTGTGACAGAAACGTTCCGCCTGCTCCCGGCCCGAACCTGCGGTGGAACCCGGATGTGGCTGGGGCGAAGCTGGGAAACTGCGCCCCCTGCTGTCGCTTGGAAGTCTCTGCCGGCTAATCTTAACCGGCGGACAGGTTTAGTGCCAATTATTCCATAATTGAGACCAGTAAAGCGTATTAGTTGTAATTTTTTAAATAAGTCAAAGGAAAGGGTAAACGGATAATTTGCGCAACTTGAGCCACCGAGGCAGAGGATTCGTTTAATCCAAACCAAAACACATTGTAGAGTATGGAAAAATAGGAAACTTAAATGCTTAGTAGTAGGGAATTGGTTAAAAAAATTATGGTACCTATGTGTGATGGAATATTATTCAACCATCAAAATGACCTAAATTGAGGAGGGATTAACTCACTAGAGGGTAGAGCAAACAGGACAGTAATTAAGACAATGTTATATTCTCAAAGGACTGGAGAAAAGATCCGGGAATAAATACCAAGATGTAGAGAAATTTAATATGAAAATATGATATTTTAAATCAGGCAAAGACGGGTTATCCAATAAATGATACTGGAAGAGCTGATTAGCCATTTGGAAAAAAATCTAAGTAAATCCTTTATGGCTTATGTATTTAAATGTTAAAACTTTAAGAGAAAATGTAAGTTGAGTATGTTCGTAAGATTGAGATTGTGAAAGTCTTCAAGGACAGCAACACAGAAATCCTAAAGGGAAATATTCATAGATTTGGTAATATAATTGTAACCATAGTTTTAGGACTCCATGAAAATGTAAAATTTTCTGAACAGGTTTTTTAAAAGATTTTATTTACTTGAGAGAGAGAAAGAGCGAGCGCAAGCAGGGGAGAGGCAGAGGGAGAAGCAGGCTCCCCATTTAGCAAGGACCCCGACATTGGGGCTTGATCCCAGGACCCCAGGATCATGACATGAGCCAAAGGCAGACACTTAACCGACTGAGCCATGCAGGCACCCTTTCTGAACAGATTTTTTAAATTCACCGTGAATAGAGTTCTTTAAAAACACAAGTTGTTAGAAAACAAAATATTGGATTGGTAGCCCTAATTTAAAATGAACTCATACAGATCAATAGGAAAAACTCCCATTGGAAGAAAACAGGGCTAAAGATACCAGCAATTGTTTAACTGGTACACAGTTTCCATTTGGGAAGATGCGAAATTTATGGAATTGGCAGTGGTGAGGATTGCACAACAGGGTGAATGTGCTTAAGGCCACTGAACTGCATGCTCCAAAATGGTTATAATGGTAAATTTTCTGTGTATTTTGCCATAGTAAGTTATGAAAATTTGTAAATATACATTTGCCATTTTCTCATTGTGAGTGTATAACCCTTGCCTGCTGTTCATTTAATTTCTGAATTAGCAATTCTTAGGAGATACAGGCACTGAAATTTACTTGAAGTAGCTAATTAAAAGAAGAATCTTAACCCTGTGCTTGAAGATCTTACAGTTTACTTAAAGAAACACTTTTACTTTTGTATCATCCTTGTGAATTACCGGAGAGCAGCCTATTTAGAATCTAGCATGGAAGGGATTGTGAGGTGATTTTTAGATGGCAGAGTTCTCAAGTTTGGCCCAGATGTGTTGGCTTACTGCTCCAAAGTCCTCTTGGCTTTCCACGCTCAAAGTGGTTCTCCAATTTTAGCATCTGAATCAGCTGGAGAACTTAAAACCACCTCAATTTTCATATTAGGCAGGTTTGGGCTGGGGCCTGTAAATTTGTAGTTCCAATAAGTTCCCAGGTGTTGCTGATGCTGCTGGCCCAGTGATCACACTTTGGGAATCACTGTCCAACATAAGACATATCGCTGGATACCATATCCTCTGTTTATGCATCTAGCTCTTCTTCAGACCCGGAGCTCCTGGAACAGGAGCTATCTCCTTTGTCTTTGCATTCCCAGGTTCTAACCCATGTTTGTTCCTGAATAAATTTTTGTTGAATAAGTAATTTGAAAGAAAATAATGCAGTGAGGGGCGCCTGGGTGGCTCAGTTGGTTAAGCGACTGCCTTCGGCTCAGGTCATGATCCTGGAGTCCCGGGATCGAGTCCCGCGTCGGGCTCCCTGCTCAGCAGGGAGTCTGCTTCTCCCTCTGACCCTCTTCCCTCTCGTGCTCTCTGTCTCTCATTCTCTCTTTCTCAAATAAATAAATAAATAAATAAAATCTTTAAAAAAAAAAAAGAAAATAATGCAGTGAGTATTAATAAATTTGATATTTCTTGTTTTAAAAAAACTTGTTTTTTGTTTTGTTTTGTTTTTTTAGTTTCTCTTGAAAAGAGATGGATCAGGTAGCAGGGGTCCCAGAATCCTGCATGGGAACAATTAGCTGACGCTGAGTGGTGTCAGGGCCCTTAGACCACAGCTGCCACGATCCTTGCAACCCTTCCCTTGTTGCACCTGCCTCCCCCCTCCCGCCCCCTCTGCCAGGTATTGGCATTTGCCCCCAGGTCAACCCATGACTTCTTTCTGATGCCCTAAGGAACTGAATTTTAAAAACCAATAAGCCAGGGCGCCTGGGTGGCTCAGTCGTTAAGCGTCTGCCTTCGGCTCAGGTCATGATCCCAGAGTCCTGGGATCGAGCCCCGCATCGGGCTCCCTGCTCGGCAGGAAGCCTGCTTCTCCCTCTCCCACTTCCCCTGCTTGTGTTCCTGCTCTCGCTATCTCTCTGTCAAATAAATAAATAAAATCTTTAAAAAATAAAAACCAATAAGCCAGAAGCAGTCTCCTGAGTTCTCTGTTTCTTGCTGTCACAAACTTTTCCTGAGATATTAGTGCAAAAAGACTCATGGTTTGAGTAGAAGGCTGGGCATTTTGGGAAGGGAAATCTCGGAGGGAAAAATGGCTGACATCTTGGAATACAGTGCTATCACTTAAGTATAAAGCGCTGCAATAGTCAGATGAGAAGGTGACCAATGCCATGGAGAAGTGGGTAGGGGAAATAGGGCAAAAGAAAGAGGAAGAACAGAGGTGTCCAAGCTGGACCATTTACTGATCATTTACTCTATGCCAGGTGTTGGAATAACCACTCTGTGTGCATTCTCTGATGTAATGATCAACTGCTGGGAGGTAAGTATGATTATCTCCACTTGACAGGAGAAAAGACTAAGGTTCATAGGGATTAAGAAATTTGCCAAGCAGAGCTGGAATTTAAATCCATAAATATCTGACCCCAGAGCTCATGCTTTCAACCGCTCTATCATAATACCACACTGAATGGATGGGGTGGCAGAAGACATTTCAAGCAGAGAAAAACAGCATGAGCAATGGCATGAGAGCTTTACACAGTACCACATCCTGACAATTGAGTGTGGTTCTCCATAGGGCTTGTCTATAGGGAAGTGTCTGTCGATGACACTAGAAAGATCTATTGGGGCTGGGCCATTATTGGCCTTTATGCCATGTTAAAGAAATCAGACCTTACTTTGAGAGGCTTCAACATGAAGACACTAGAAACGAAAGAAAAGGATTGTCCTTTCTTCTTCAAAACCTTGACGCATCCAGACTGGGAGAACACATGCGTGATCCTGATTTCTAAACCTGAATAAATTCATAATAGAACTAGCAGAGACTAGAACAATGTTGGGGAAAGAACATGGGCTCTTCAGTCTGGAAAGGCAAGGGCAAAGAGGGAGTCCATGAAGCCATCATTTCACAAACAGCAAGGTGAGGCTGAACATGGACAGAAGCCTCTAATCAGAGAACAACCTGCATTTTGAGCAAGGGTGGATGGTCCAAAAACCTCTTGCTGCTTGACACGCCCACAAGCCCCTTCTCTGAAAAGCCTTGCGTTGTGTCATGAGATCTGGCCATACTGGAGAACTGATAGGGCCAGGAATCTGCCAAAGATAGCCAGGCAGGGGAGCTGAGGTGGCTTATCAGGCATGAGACCCCTACCCAACGCAGGAGAGTGGGAGAGAGGAGTGACCATACTGACCAATGGCAATTAGACCCAATCATTTCTCTCTGGGATGTTATTCATTAAGAAGGACCAGAAGGGAGGGCAGCCACAGAAAGAAGCAGAGAAGTAAAACGCCAAGGAAGCTTTTGGAAGCCGTGAGAAATACTTTTGATTGGATGACCTTAGGAAACCTATATAGCAGGTCGTTTAAGAGCACACTTTCCAGGGTAAGACTCTTTGGGTTCAAAGACACCAGCTCTGTGACCTTGGACAACTTCCTCGGCCAATCTGGAGTCTCATTTTGCCTGTATGGAAATGGTGATAAAGCCCGCCTCCCAGGGTGGTGTGCAGTTATAGGAGGTCAGGTGTATGAAGTGCTTAGAGTATTCCTTGCCTGCCAGTGCAGCTGCTGAAGACAGATTCTGGGTTCTCTTCTTTATAAAGCCTTGCAATAAATCCCTCGGCCCCTTTCCCTTGAAATCTGAAAGAGGCTAACATAGTAAGCTTAGAGATGAGAAAGAGAAAGCTTCACCCCCAAAATAGAGAACAAGAGGACACAAGTCAGTAATACAAGCATACTTTCTAAAAGATCAAATCAGGTGCGCCTGGGTGGCTCAGTTGGTTAAGCGGCTGCCTTCAGCTTAGGTCATGATCCCAGGGTCCTGGGATCGAGCCCCACATCGGCTCCCTGCTCAGCGGGGAGCCTGCTTCTCCCTTTCCCACTCCCTTGCTTCTGTTCCCTTTCTCGCCGTGTCTCTCTCTGTCAAATACATAAATAAAATCTTAAAAAAATAAAAATAAAAGATCATAAATGATTACTAGATACAATTAGAACATGTTGGGTTTGTCACTTTCCTTTGCAGCTGTCACCAAGGACAATTACTGCTTCCTCTGCATACCCTTGAGCTTCTCTGCCAGTGACAATACTGGGCTTAATGAACCATGGTTCTGATGGGATATGACCATTTCTGTTCTGATGTATTTAAGTACTTGACCATCACAGCTCACAGTACTAAAACCTCCTGAAGCTTGAAAGAGATTTAGGACTAATAAATTACAGTTATTTTAACATATTCTGACAACATTATGCTTTGGAGTTTGCAGACGATTTTGAATACATTATCTCATTTGATTCTCACAGCATCTCTGTGAGGTAGGGTAGGAAACTGGTAAGGAAATTAAGGAAACTGGCTTGAGTTCATACAGCTATTAAGTAGAGGAAGTGAATTCAAACTCAGGTCTTGTGACTCTCAGTCCCATGCTACTTTCACTAAACAATGAGTGGAAAATTTTGGAACTTACCATCCCCAGAGGTGGAACAGGCTGAACTTCAGTTTCAAGAAGGGTTCGAGTTAGAAATAAAAATATGTTGCACAACAGGCGGTGCTCTCCGCAGCGGTGGCATACTTCGCCAAGCAGACACAGCGCTCTCTACTGCTCATCCTGGACCTGGCTTCAAAATCCTCTCAACACAGTGCTCTGGAGAACTACTAGTCAAAGATCAGAGCAGGCACATGGCTTTAAACCTTTTTTCAGGAAGAGAAGATTCATGGGGCTTATTTAAGGAAGCTAGAAGGACCCAAGGTAGAGACTGCTAATACTGACCAATATATCCAAATCAGCCTCTTCTTCCTCGGCACCTTGTCCTGCCTCCCTTGCAGTTAGATGAGGCCACATGATTGAGTTCTGGCCAATGAACCATCAGTGGGAGTGGGCAATCCTTTTCTTTCCCTATCTTCTGAGTGAATGGAGACTTTGAAGAGCTAGGGGGACATCAGTCACAGGAAGGATGGAAGTTGGGCTTCTGAAGGGCTGAATGGAGTAGCACCTCCCCGAGAGCCCACCAACCTACCCCCTGCTTTGAACTGTAATTTGAGAAATGTGGGTCTATGAGGCCACTGAGATGGGGAGCTATTTGTTCAACAGTTCATCTGCACACACCAATAAAGGCTGACTTCACATGCCTATACCCTTCCTTGAATCATCTTATGGTGTTATTCTCAGAGGCAATGCTAGATTGGGTGAGCTCACACATTTCTCACATTCAAATTTTAAAGACCTCACAAATGTACATGATGGTGGATTTTTTCTTCTTCTTCTCTTTCTGTTCCTCAGCAAACCTTGTCCATTTGGAAAACATCTCTGGGTGGGTGACTTTGATGGGACCATGGGAGTCTAAGGGTCAGCTACTCCCTCATTCCATCCCCTGCAAATCAGAGCCCGGGCACTTGGTCTAGATTCTTCTGCTTGTTGATATCTGGGACTTTAAATCTTGAGCAAATGAAGCAAAGAAGCAAGGACAGTTGAGAAATCAGTCTCTGAAGCCATAAGACTGAATCCAGCTTGGCCAGAGTCCTGTAGCTTGCATTGCCCTGGTTCCTACCCATTTTCCAAGCCTGATTCCCCAGATTAAGAAGATTCTGTGAGGTACTTTATAGCTAAGCAATAAGCTCCCTTTCTGCTTCAGTTGGCGTGGGTCCATTTCTGTTCCTTAAACCCTGTGTTCATGTGTGAGTGCATGTATGTGTACACACTCCATGCAGAGGAATATTCCAGCACCAACAGCAACTGTTCTTTGCCGGGGTAATCTTTCCAAAACATAATTTCCAAATACATAATTTCTAAAACATAACCCTCTCCTGTTTCAAAAGATTCAAATTCTTCATCTATTTCAGGACAAAACCCACAAATTTTAGCATAACATCCCAGAACCTTTTTACCTCTCTCGTTTCGCCTCCCCTCACTTTTACTTTTCTACTGGGTGCTGGCCCTTGGCTTGCCATTTCTCCACACCACTGTACTCACCATGCCCTTGGCCTATTGTGCCTTCCCCTTTCTTAGCCCCTTGGCAATTCCTGCCTATCCTTCCTGTTGTAGCTCAAGAATGATCTCCATGAAATAGAATTTGATGGTATTACCTCTAGCACTATGTGTACTTGTTTTATGGCCCATATTACACTTTGTTGTGATGGTTCACAAGTTTGTCCTTGTTACTAGGTTATAAGCTTCTTGAGGACAGTGTCTGTCTAGTCACTGTGTATCACAACACGTAGGATACCTCTGGGCGTATAGTATATGCTTAGTAGGTATTTGTTGACTGACCGACTGACTGAGTGACTATGACCTGATCTCTTTAAGGCTCTGACAATCACCAGAAGAATCATTCTAGAACAACTACAATAAAGACTGTACAATATCCAGCCCTGAGGTACCCAAAGGTGGTTTAGGAAACAAAGAGACACTGGCTATCTTGAAATAATTTTTAATGTTTTAAAATTTAACTAGTGCACACAATACATGTTTTAGCAGAAGAATGAAAATGTGTGTATGGTGTTTAATAAAATTGACGTTACAAAACAAGATCACGTTAAGAAAACTTCAAAAGTAGAAGTAAACATTTAAGTAAAACAAAACAAAACAAAAAAACAAAAAACACAACATGCTAAGGGATATGCTTTTAAAATCCTAATAAATGTAGTTGCTTAAATCCAGACTTGAGACATTGAGATTTACTTTGGGACTTAAAAAAGGAAAAATAAAGCTGCAGAATGCCCTTCATTTAAAATGCATTTAAAAAAAATGTCTGCACATTGTTTTCCTGCTGGCAATTGCAATATAATCAAGTATATAAGAATACCGGCTGGATTCCAATCTGATGATAAAAAAAGTACACCACCTGGTCTTCCTGTTAAGTATACAGTTTACCTCAGAAAGCAACAAGAAGTCACACTACATATTACTTTTCCACGTCAGACCCTCCCTGCCACCCATACTCCAAAGTGAACAGAGTTGAAAACTACTTCAACTTAAGTGAAAATGAAAACAAAAATCTTCAGCACCTTATAGTTTCTAAGCACAGGACAACACGGGCAGAAGGGAAATATAGGAAGAGGGGGTGGAAAACGGGTAAGACCAGTGATGTGCTCTTCAGGAAAAGTTACTTATACACAGCTGCTCAGATGGATAGAATGGCTGATTTATATATTGGTCATTGTGAGAAAAAAAAAAAGGACTTTCAAAATTTCCTCAAATTTTGGCAGATCCCTCCAAAATGTAAAGTTCGGAGGTAATTTACCCACACAATCATTTCCTAGAACTTTATAAAATAATTAAATAGCACCATAATGGTGGAAGTCATAGTGAGGAAAAGGAGGTAAGAAAGAAAGGAATGCTCCTTTTTAAGTCCTACCCACTCTTCCCCACCAGACTATGAAGATTCAATGAGTCCTTAGAGAACAAAATAACCAAAATGTGTTTGATGGGAATAAAGTACTTTCTAGACGGAGTCTGCCCAGACTGGAGTGTTTCCCTTAACATTTCAAAAGAAGTATTCAACTCCAGGACAAGCCGATTTCTCTAAAATCCCAATGACAGCCAGTGCCGGCTTGGCCAAGTTTTGCTTTAATGCTCAAGAATGTCAAATGATAATGATACTTAGAAGAGCATCTTGGTCACAGCGGGGTAAGAATTTAATCAGCACAGGGGGCATTTGCTAGCAAGTTATATGGTTAAAAAAAAAATCCAAAGTTCAACTATTTCTTTTTCAGATGTGAACTTCACTGAGAACAGTGATCTCCTGGGGATCTGGTTTTATTGTTAACTTCCCTTCTTATTATAAATAAATCAATTCAAACCACTCCTGCCTTATGTAAAAATACCAAAATCTTATATAAACCTTACCTATGGCCTGAGAAATGCAAGGACATTCACTAAGATATTTGTGCAAAAGTTGTTTCTCTCAGAGGGCAGGATAAATTGCAGGCAGAAAAACCAACCTCTAGAATAAAATTTTAGAAGGGATTTTTTTTTTCTATTTTCACTACATGAACAAGTTTTATCTAAAATTTGTACATAGCTTTAAAATATTTTTAATAAATTTAAGTTCTAGACAAATACTGACAATTGGTAATATAAAATGTGATTTGGTACATTTGTGGAATTTGAAGACTTACTATGTAAGTTTCTATTACACATTAATAATATTTAATTGTACATTTCAAATACAATTATGCTTACTTCACATCATTTATTCAGAACATCAATCCCCTTGGTTATTCTCATGACTTCCAACCCTTTAAGAAGTTGTACCAAAATTAAAAATCATTAGATTTGATAGTGACAAGTGAGGAAATACAACTCCTTAAGGTTGAATGAATAAGCCATATATGAATACTTAAGAAAACCTTACAAGTATTATATAGGTAATATAATTACAAATTGCTTTCTGTCCATTAAAAACATCTCTTTTGAACTTGAAAATATGCATGAATAGGGTCTATACGATGTGCATGTTTTCTGCAACGCTAATATTACTGGATTTCACAAATTCAGGCTAACACTGCACCACGAACAGGACTGAGAATGTGCCGCATCTGTAATGCCACTGGTGGAAACAGACTGGGTACCAAAGTGCTGGATTTCCAACCTCGCATCCAATGTCAGTTTCTCTTTAGTTAGAAGATGAGGCATCCGCCTTTCCCATGGCTTCCTCGCCGAAGAGCAGCTTTCGAAGTATGTTTGCATAAAATGGTCCGTACACTTGTTTGTTGAGATTCACAATGTTTGCATATTGAGAGCCTAGCACTTCTAGCTCCTGTTGAATGACGGCAAGGCCTCCTGGCACGGGAGGCATGCATTTTTGAGGACTTGGAAGACAAAGTAGGCTTTTCATGTATAGTTGGATTCGTTTATCTGGGGAAAAAGAAGATATCTTTATCTGTCCCATTATTAAAGAACATGATTTTTAAAAAGAAATGAGAAAAGTAATTATGGGGGCGCCTGGGTAGCTCAGTCAGTTAAGTGGCTGCCTTTGGCTCAGGCCATGATCCCAGGGTCCTGAGATCAAGCCCCACATCGGGCTCCCTGCTCAGCGGGAAGCCTGCTTCTCCCTCTCCCTCTGCCTGCTGCTCTGCCTACTTGTGCTATCTCTCTGTCAAATAAATACAATCTTAAAAAAGAATAGTAATTATGGTAGGTGAACTGCAGTAATATTCTCAATTCTTTGCCCTCCCTGTATCCACGCTCTTTATGAGGTAGCTTTGCAGCTCTTCCCATTGAAGGCTGGAGACTGTTTCCCCATGTCTTGAACTGCGGCCGGCCTTATGGCTTGTTTTGGCTGATAGAGAATGTGGCAGAAGTGCCGGTATGCTAGTTGCATGCAGAGGCTCCAAGTGCCATGGTTCACATCTGCTTTCTCTACCCACCACTGCACATGAACAAACCTGGGCTAGATGAGAGACCACATCGAGGGAAGCCCAGCTGTTCCATCGGAGGCCGTCCTAGACCAACCTATAGACAACAAGCTTGCAAACACTTGAGTCCAGGCAAGATCAGCAGAGCTACCTACCCAAGCCACAGCTGACTGCATAAACAAGCCCAGATGAACTACCCGGGTGCCCCACAGACTTGTGAACAACACTGTATTTGTGGGGTTTTTTTAAGTTCTGGAGTTTGAGGTGCCTTGTTACACAGCAATGCAGACAAAAAAATGTAGAGCACTTTTGGAGTAGGACAGGGACTCTTCTACAAAAACTTAATACTTAATGTCCATGATTTTAGTCATGTACATGAAAGCTGAGTTTGTAAACTGGCACTGCTAGTTCAGCCCCACACAATGTTTTTTTGGGGGGAGCGGGGGGTTTAGAAATAGAAACTCTTTAAAATCAGGGGATTTCACATAGAAATCCAAATTTCTGGTTCCTCTTGAAAAATGTAGAGATGCAAACTTGGGGGCCCAAATTACCACATGACCAGGGTGACCACACATCCAGGTTTTCCCAGGACAGTCAGAGTTTACACCTGCTGTGCTGGCATAATTAACAAGAATGCTCTAAAAAGTGTCTTGGTTTGGACAATAAATTATACAGTTGCCCCACCTATGGCCAACAATCTGGAGGCACTGAGGAGGGGCTGCCCCAACTGGCACTCCAGCTGTCCGTCCTCTCCATCCTCCTACTTCCCTGCTTCAACGCAACTGCATGTGGGCGACTTTACAAAAGGATGAAATGCGTAAGTAAATGAGGCTGCAATAGTCCCGGACAGACCAGACCCTCTACAGGCCACACTGCCTCAAGGACTTCTTTTGGAAACGGAAACTTCACAAAGGAAAGTTTACTAAAGAGAACACAGTGCACAGGATATGGACCATGATGACATTAATGAAACTCTTGTCTCCAAACACTTCTCCCAAAAGTCACACATTGCAGCTAGGTCTGACCTAGAATTCTAAGTTCCCAATGTCGCATGTCTTGTCTTAGCCAGAACTGTTTGCTCTTACTAGACGACCCTTCCCTCTCATCTCATCTCTGCCCAAAGTCCAAAACATCCTTCAATGCCAAGCCTAAAGTTACTTCCTTTCTGTGGCTTTCCCTAACATCCGTCAGACAATCATGCCGTATTACGGTTACTTGAAAGCATATGTCTCTCTCTCTCTCTGCTTAGACGTAGAGCTGCCTGAGGGTGAGGGCTGTGTCTTTTTTATCTTTATATCCCTGGTCTGGCACATGGCAGGCACATCACAGATGCTGACTGAACTGAAGTGAGAATGGAATGAAAAAGCTCCGTAAAGGTGAATACATCCAACAGAGTCAGCGAGAAATGGGGTGGGCAGTCAAAGAGGACTTGGCATCACTCATAATTTGTCAACAAGAAGAAATCATTCATGTTAAGTATCACTTATACAACTGAAAATTACTTTTAAAAAACAGAGATAGCTACAAGCATGCAAATAATCTACATAGCAGGTAATCTATAAATAATTTTTCCCTAGTTTTCATATGCATTTGAAAAAAGCTGATTTGAAAGAAACCTTTTCTAGCTATCTTTTTAAAAGGCTAAGAACACAGTGGGAGTTGTAATCCCATTCTAAATAAACAGCACATCAAGAACAAAAGAAGGCAGGGTCACCTGGGTGGCTTTGGTTAAGTGTCTGCCTTTGGCTTGGGTCATGATCCTGGGGTCCTGGGATCATGCCCAGCATCAGACTCCCTGCTCAGCACAAAGTCTGTTTCTCCCTCTCCCCACCTTCCTACCCCACTTTGTGCCCTCTCCCTCTCTCTCTTTCAAATAAATAAATAAAATCTTGAAAAAAAAAAAAAAAGAACAAAAGAAGGCAGACTATGGGTACCACAAACAGGGAAGGAAAACCAAGGCTAACTGGTCCTTCTTATGTCCCCGGGTTCCTCTGAGTGCTTAATTTACTCCAAGCCTTCTGCAAGCAGAAAATTAGTCAATTGTGTACTAAATTTCCTGTTAGACTGGTTGCCTGACTCTCAGGAGCCCAGGTCTGTTTTTATCACAGATATGGTCCAAACACCTTCCTGCAAGATTGTTTAAAGAAAGAAACTCTTTCAGGGGCGCCTGGGTGGCTCAGTTGTTACGCGTCTGTCTTTGGCTCGGGTCATTGATCCCAGGGTCCTGGGATAGAGCCCCGCATCGGGCTCCCTGCTCTGCGGGAAGCCTGCTTCTCCCTCTCCCTCTGCCCCTGCTTGTGTTCCCTTTCTCGCTGTGTTTCTCTCTCTTGTCAAATAAATAAAAAAATAAAATCTTTAAAAAAAAAAAAAAAGAAAGAAACTCTTTCAAAACTGTTATTATGCTGACAAGTAGTTCTGTCTCCTCTGTGGATGAGTCAGTTTTTAGGCCAAGACTAAAATGACAGAAGTGTTTGTCCAATTAGGAGCAGCCAAACTGAGACCCTGCCAAAGGCGTGCCCTTGGCTTCCAGAGTCGAAGGAGAGCCGCTCAAATGAGTCATTCGAGTTTCTAGGCAACGATACTTTGAATGAGGTTAAAAATGCTTTCAGTTTGCAAAACAGCAGAAAAGTTGGACTGGGGATAGCTGGGTGAAAAAAAAAAGGTGCTTTACCGAATTTTAAGAGGCCACCTTGGGGTGGGGCATCTAGCTAGGGCATCCCAGCTCCCTTCCTTCTGAAATTGCAAGTGCTTCCTTTATCTAAAGCAAGGGCACAGAGGACACCTGGATGCTCCGGCCACCACGCCAACCAACAGCAGGGCTCCAGTTCTGACAATAGTGCCCACCAGGAGTGGTTAAGAATATGAGCTCTGGAGTCAGACTGGCTCATTGAGAGTCCTTTGTCTGTAGCCAGTTGGTTATGTGAGGTACGCACCCAGTCTAAGTCTCTGATGCACTCACCCCTTGCACAAATACAGTTGATCCTTGAACAACATGGGGGTGAGGGGCACTGACCCCTCCCACGCAGTCAAAAACTTGCATATAACTTTTGACTCCCCAGAAGCCTAACTACTAATAGTCTACTGTTGACCAGAAGCCTTACTAATAACATAGTTGATTAACACATATTTTATACACATATTATATACTTTACTCTTAAAATAAGCTAGAGAATAGAAAATGTTACTAAGAAAATTATAAGGAAGAGAAAATACATCTACAGTACTGTATCAAAGTAAATCTGCATATAAGGGGACCTGTGCAGTACAAACATGTGTTGTTCAAGGGTCAACTGTACTTATTAAATGTCATCTGTGGGTCCAGCCTGGTACAGGGACATAGAAGACAAGAGACATGCATTCCATCCTCACAAGGCCTGCGCACCAGTGGGGGCCAGTGGTATGTGGCAGAGACTGCAAACAGTCTGCCCCTCCTCCTCCCAGCTATGGGCTGTTCTGCTGGAGACTAAGGGCCATGAGGACACACAGGGGTCGGCAGTGAAGGCATGCACGGAAGGCCTCAGCCCCGAGTGGCTGCAGCTATGGTGTGTTTGTCATTGTCATCCAGAGTGATCTCTTGGTAACCCACAGTGCTGCAACCAGCACTACTCCTTTCTGGGGAGGGGTTAAAGCCTTGAGCTTTTAGTGGCCTAGATCTCCAGCATTCCATGTCCCCAGGGGTAAGGATGAGAGAAACTATGTGAGAGCCTCAAAAATAATAATGACAAGTATTTGTACTCTTAGGGAAGTCAGTGTCGTACTTTGAGAACTTGCAGATTAGTCCATAGTTCCAATTCTATGCTCTTTTCCTCCTTCTGGTCTTTATTCCTCTCTCTCTATAGCAGACACTTGCTTTGTGCCCCACATCACCTTCTCCCCCTCCTTCTGGCCACATCACCCTGATTTGGTCTGGGGCAAATCTTCTCTTCCCTACTCTCAGACCAGGTATTGCAGGGAAAGTGGACTCATCCTGGCTCCAGGTACTGAACACACGTCTCAAGCTCCGGTTCCTTCCCCTCTGGCCACCAAGACTGATTCAAGAATGTGACTTGACCTACAGTCATGCCAACGGGAGCCAATGAGACTCAATTCTGGGGTCATTATTTGGGCCTACAGTGAAGCCAATACCTTGCTTTCCACTTGACTTCAATACAGAAAGGTACAGGCTGGAGCTGAAGCAGTCCTGCCATGATGGAAAGAGTCAATCTGTGAAGACAGCCAGCCCGAAGGGAGGCAGTGCTGAAGGGAGGAGCTGGGGAGACTAGCGCCGGTGACACAGTCTGAGCTCTGACTATGCTGCATAGGAGCCAGCCCTGCTCTGCTCTGGTTGGTTATAGGAGCTAAGGCACTTCCTTTTTGCTTAAGCTAGTTCAGTCCTGTCACAGGTCACAGACAGTCCCAACTGATGCCTTCTCCGCTTTCCCAACTCACCAACACAACTTGACACAGAGAGGGTCACTTGCCTAGGAATCAAGTACCAAAAAAGCCCACCACCATGCCCCCCCAGTTCCACAGCCTCTTGACTCATTGTCTCTTTAAACCTGGCTGAGAAAGAGGCCTCAGCTTGCTTAGCCTCGCTCACAGCAGAACTGGCATCTACTTTCTTGAGCATACTGCCGGCTGGTTTGGATTGTCACACTGATCTAGGATATTAACATACTGGTAGCATTATGGTATTTTCTTCATAAAAATCTCCTGGCTGGATAGTAAGACAGAAGGCCCTGGAACATTCCCCCACTCTGTTACATATATACACAGAAAAAGCAGTGAGTCCCAAACCTTTGAAAGTACAATTTCTTTCTTTACGTTTTTAATATTTATTCTCCAAAAGGAAGAGGTCATCTGTTTAAGACTAAAATGTAACTGACACTTGACATTAGTCAAAACCAGCAAGTTAAAGCAAATTGGAATTGAAATGGAAACCAATGAAAACACGAGGACCCACCAATCAAGGACCAGATAGGATTGTCCTCCTCTTCGATGCTTGAAAATTGACCTATGAGATTAGCTTGGACCTCAGCATTTAAAATGGATAAATCTCTCTCCACCAGGGCCTTGTTAACCTCAACACAAGTCTGAACACCAATAGAATTCAGGACTTCCTTCAAGTTAAAGGTCCTAAAAAAAGCATAAAACAAAATCGCATCAGGAATAGTTTTTTTATTCAGCAGTTTTTAAATATTTTTCAATATACCAACTTGTTTCAAATGTCTGTCATTTTTCATTTACACACAGTAAGTACTTCTATTAGCATGAACTTGGAATATAGTGACTCCTCCCAAGCACCAAACCTATGTGTAGCAGATTTTTAAATGCTTAAAACCATTCAATTCTGTAGGTACTGTTTAGTTAGGAAAGCAGAGTCAGAAAAGTGTGGTCCCTGAAAATAAGTCTCGCAACCCCATTTTCATGCAGGACCATCAGAAAATACCTATTTACTTCTTAAAATAAACCTTTTTGTCTGAGCAGATTCATTCATAGATTTTTTTGTTGTTGTTGTTAAATCTATGCTTATAAAATGAAGAATCGATTCCTTTATCCATGCCTGAACAGTGAATCTATAAAACCAGTCAAAAACAAGAAATGAAGGGACGCTGGGTGTCTCAAACAGTTAAGCGGCCAACTCTTGATTTTGGCTCAGGTCATGATCCCAAGGTCCTGGGATCAAGCCTTGTATTGGGCTCTGCACTCAGCCAGAGTCTGCTTGAGGTTCTCTTTCTCCCTCTTGTTCTACCCCTCCCCCCACTTGTGATCTCTCTCTCTCTCTCTCTCCCCCTAAAATAAACAAATAAATCTTAAAAAAAAAAAAGCTCATAAGAAATGAAGATATTTAGAGGTTTATACCATAATGACAAATTACCTAAAATTCTTGATCTATCATGATCAAAGATAAGAAGCTTCTTCCTATTGTTACTTTCAAGTAACCAATCAAAAATCCCAGAAAACCATAAAAAGTAATTGGCAGTGGGTTATTTAAGAGGTAAGAAAAAAGAGGTAATTAGAAAGGGCATGTGTTGAGTCCACGCTATTGGGGAACAATGATTGAAAATGGTCTCTCATGATCCAGAAATGGTCTTTAAGATAACTTTGTGCAAAATGGAAATTAGAGGATAAGAGAACAGGGGTGGGCATGGGGGATTAAAACAATGAAGCAATCGGAGAGGCAGAGCATCTATAAAGAGATGATTTAACAACTAACTAGTTATTAAAAGTGAACATTTATCGAGCACCACGTGCCAGACACCTGCACTAAGTGCTTCACAGTGAATCATCTTAAGTTCCCACATTTGTAAGTTGGCACAATTATCCATTTTTGCAAGTGAGAAAATGAGGCTCAGAGTGATTCGGGAACTTGTTCAAGGGTACCTAACAAGTCAATAGCACAGCTGGGACTTAAACCATGGTCTGTCTGACCTGAAGCTTGACTTCTCAGTAACCACTTTGCTATATGCTTTATATGAATACTTAAGCAGCACTGTGGGTTCTCTAAAGGCTTAATAAAAATTTCTGGAAAGTAATAGTTACCCTGTGTGGGGAAATGCTAAGGTAAGACCAGCTGCAAACCTAGAGAAGGTTTCTTTTCATTATACGTCTTGGGTCCTGGAATGTGAAGTAAATGAGCTTGGCTGATTAGCACAGAAATAGTAGAAAGGGCAGGGCCTTGACATAGTTGGGCCAGGCCTTAGGCCTTGATTTGCCTTTTTTCTCAATGTGCAGCCCAAGGCAAATCCTATCCTCTCTCTGACAACTTTGGATGCTATAATCACTCAGGGCACTGTTGGCTCTTAATATTTTAGGCTTTTATCAAGTAATCTTATGTGCTTTCTCAGTAATGAGCAGGAGGATGGAGGGATAGAGGCATCTCCCTTCAAAGACAGGAATGAACAATGTAAGTCCTTGAAAGCACCTGAAAGGGGAACCAGCAGGAGGAGCTGACCCATATAAGACCCATGAAAACTTCTGGTCATTGACTAAGACTAGGAATTTTCTGACTTGGACAGGATTTGCAACAGGATGATCTAAATGAAATCCAAGGTCTGATACTGGGCAACGAATTTAGCAAAAACAAGAGCTTTACTGGACTTGTGCAACATCTCTGAAGGACAGGATGTCACTACTTCTACTAAAGAGTTCATAGCAGGCTGGATCAGTCAAGTTGGTAAACATTCCATTGCAGAAAAATTATGGAGTCAGAACAACTGAGTAGGAAAGCCTCCCTGATAGGGCCTTCTAAACCCTCAGCTTGGAATTCTGATTTTTGTTTGTTCCACAGCACCGTCAAAGAAGAGCTCTTGCACAGGCCCATCCTAAGCAGAAATAGGACACTCACCCTGGCATTTGTCATGGAAAAGATCTCTCCCTTCTTATAAAAGGACATCTAAACCTCCAGAGATATTAAAAGAAATTCTAGAAAAAGAAGGTGTAAGATAAGCTTCTCTAAAGTACAGTCCTAAATATTACACCCAGACATCCAGGATTATTCACCATCTCTGAAACATACGCAGAGCCTTAATACGAGGATGAGCAGATAAAAACACATGGAACTTACTCTTTGTTCATGCCTTCAAGTAGAACAGCTGAAATCCTTTTTAACCTGTTTGCAAGCTCGGGGAGGCCTTCTGTAAGAGCACCCACCATGTTGTTGGTAATTAGGGACAGGCAGGCAATAATTTTCAATTGATTCAGCTTTTCTGTCAGTTCCTGAAGACGTGCTCCATCTGTCATGAGTGTCTAGCATATTTATTTTAAATGTAAAAATAGAAAGGGAAGCTCAATACCATGAAAATATAAAACAAGCAATGTTACATCCAAACTCCCATTTCTATCTGATTTCAGGAAAGTCATTAAACCACGTGCAACACTAGACAGACTAGCTGATACACAGATCGAACTAGAGAATTAAAATATTGGAGAACTTGAGGGAAGGAAAAAAACCCCACTCACCTCTGGTAATTCTTTTTTCTGATAATCCCACTGTAACAGTTTTAAATAACTGTTATTTAGCACCAGTGTAGGGCTCAGGCTTGGCTTAGAGCTGTTTTCAGCCCCAGGAGTTAAAGCAGTCTCAGAAAGAGAAAGTAGTTCTTCATTTACAGATTCTTTTATCCATTCTGTAGTTTGATCAAGAGCACCTGAAAGTGAAAAGGCCACAGATTTGTCCTACAGCTATTAGATCCCTTGCGTGCATTCTACATGACAGATGTTAGGTTAGGAGCTGTGCATGAATGACAAGACAGGCACACCCTTAAAGGAGCTTATAGTCCAGATGGGGAGACAGCTGTAAACCAACAATTACAGCAGAATACAATAAATGCAAGAAGGCACAGTGGGAGTGGAGGGAGCAGACACTGTCCAGGACAGAGTCTAAGAAGAAGAGCTCTATAAGTGACACCTAACCATACAAAGCAAACAGAGGACAGGACTGTCACTCCAGGCCAGGCAAATGGCCCATACAAAAACCCAGAACAGTGAGAGAATACGGCACATTCTGGATGCTACGAGCATATCTGTATTGCTGGTCCATAGAAAACAAGGGAGAGTGGTAGCAGATGGCATTGGGTGGGTAGGCAGGAGCCAGCTCACACATGACCTTGAATTTTGTGCAGAGAAGGTATTTAGACTAAAAGCATTGATTATTAAACAATTTTGGATCCTGGACCCCCTGAATGTCTGATTAGAGCTATGCCTTTCCCAAAATGCACATTCATGCTAGTGTGCACACCTTATTTTATTTTTGACTCAGTTCTAAGGCTTCCCATTAGAAACAATTTGCTTTTTATACCACATTTCTTATAAAACTGTGTATTTGGTAGAATTTATAAGGTGGAAATTGCTAAAAAAAAAAAAATATGCAGACTGAACACAGGTGCAGATTTTTTAAAAAGCACCAGAGAATGAAATACAGAATAGTAACCCTGAAATTCTTCTTCAGACCCAGCGCTTGAACGGGGGTAATTTGTGAGCGGCAATACACTAGAGCAACACCACCCCAGAATTTCACAACTTTGCTTCTCCTCAGTTGGCAAATGTTCTTGGTTTTTCTAATTCTGTTCATAAAGATGTAAAAGACTTGTAGTCTTTTGTTTAAAGGACATCCAACAGAGAGAGAGAGTGAAAATCTTGGTGGATATAATTATAATGTGGCGTTAATAAGCATTTATACTGCAAGCTTAATCATTTACAGCTGACACACTTAAAAGCCCATTTAGTTATCTCAAACAAAAGCAACAGTGTACCATAGTGGTTCTCAATCCTGGATGATCTTAGGATCACCTGGGGAGCTTTAAAAAGAAAGATCTTGGGCACAGCTTCTGGAGATTCTGATTTAATCAGTCTGAGATGGGGCTCAGGCATCTGTGTTTAAACACCCCAGGTGATCCTAGCAGGAAGCCAGAATTGAGTATGACCAGTAAAGCAGAAAGAGCACAAGTTCAGAGTGAAACATCAGCTTTCCTCTAAGGGATCTATCTGCAGAGATGTTACTCCCACAAGCTAGTACATTGACTGCTCTATGTGGCTCCAAAGCCAAGGTCAACCCCTTGAGACACTTGTACCCTTGATTTTTCATGTAGGCAGTAATTCTCTTCATCCACTCATTTATTCAATGACAACTGAGCACCTAATGTACACTAGGTTCTGTACCAAGTGCTGGGGATTCATAGATGAGTAAACATGTTCCGTGCACTCAAGAAGCTCTTAGTCTACTAGGAGGGAGAAACACAAGAACAGGCAATGGCTTTACAGGTGCATTTACCTAAGAATTTCCCAGGAGCTATGGAGGCCCAGGAGCACTGCACCTGAATTCACTCTCCACCCAATACATGCTTCTGGTTTCTTGCCAGGGAGGCTTGGCCTAACCCCCCTGATACTATCTTTGGTTCTCTAAATCTAAATCCTTCCAGTCTTTACTGACCTCACCTAAATCTCTCTTCCTGTGGGAAGCCTTTCTTGATCATATGGACCCATCCTTCGCTCACCCTTCTCAGAGCACCTATCTTTGAATTTTTGATCTGGCTGTCATTTCTCTTAAACAGCTGAACTAAAAAAACAGCTTCTCTACTTTTTAAAAAAATTGTTATTAAATATTTCATGTGCATTCATCTCAATTTCATCTCATTAATGAGATCACTAAAGAGTTCAATCTATGATCTTTATTTTTTATTTCTCTTTCCCTTGACTTAATTCATACCACAACTTGATAGATATGTGAAATGTGGCTTTATTTTGGCGGACACATTTGCTTTGGAAAATACTCAGATTATCTTTCCAGTGGTACTTGTCACATACTGGGTGCTCTAAAAGCCTCTGCTCTGTGTCTGGCATGAGAGACCTGGTAGGTTTCCAATTTAATTCACCATCTCTGGAAGTAACCATGGGCTTAAAGAATGCCTCAAATAGTCTTGTTCAGACTGACAAACTGATTGGTCCTGCAGCTATCTTTCCCTCCCCACTGTCATCCAGTAAAATGTTTACTAATATACACAGTACATGCAAATCAAGACAAATTGTTTTTTGTAAACTCTTTCACAAAGCAGAGAAGGGAATACTTCTCAATTCATTATTTTATGAGGCCAGCTTTGCCCTGATACCAAACCCAGACAAAGGTATTAGAAGAAAATTACAAAGTGATCTCTTTCCAAAAATACAGATGCAAAAATCCTTAAGAAAGCATTAGCAAGGTAAAGTATTAGCAAGATAAAATAATGCACTATGACCAAGGGGGTGGGATAAACATTTCAGGATTGCAAGGTTGGTTTAATTAGAAAAACATCAATCACTGTAATTCAGCACATTAACAGAATATAGGAGAAAAAAGATCTCTTCAGTAGATACAGAAAAAACATGTGACCAAATTTAACATGTGACTTATTTAGATAAAAACTCTCCGCAAACTAGAAATAGAACTTCCTCAACACAGAAAAGGACATCTATGAGAAGCTGCAGCTAACACCATACTTAATGGTCAAACAATGAACATTCTTCCCCTAGAAAGGCAAGGATACCCTCTCTCATGACTACTACTTAACATCTGATTGGATGTCCTAGTCAGTGCAATAAGGCAAGAAAAAGAAATAAAAGGCACACAGATTAAAAAAAGAAGAAGAAGAACTAAAACTGTCTTTATTTGCAGACAAGATGATTGTATATGTAGAAAACCTAAGGAATAGTCCAAAAACCTACTAGCAAAGTTAATTTAGCAAGTTCTCAGGATGCAAAGTCAATATTCAAAAATCAATTATATTTCTACATACTAGAAAATAAAAATTTTACAAAATACTATTTATAACAGCATCAAAGAACATAAAATAAATGAGATTAAATTGAACAAAATAAGTATAGGACTTGGGGGGGCACCTGGGTGACACAGCTCGTTGAGCATCCGACTCCTGGTTTTGGCTCAGGTCATGATCTCAGGGTTGTGAGATCAAGCTTCATGTCAGGCTCCCAGCTCAGCAGAGTCTGCTTAAGTTTCTCTCTCCTTCTCCTTTGTCCCCTCCCCCCTCAAATAAATAAATCTTAAAAAAAAATAAGAACTAGACTTGTACACTAAAACTAAAATATATTGCTGAAATCAATTAAACTTAAGTAGACATATCCAATTCACAAATTAGTAGACCCATTATTGTGAAGATGTCAATTCAACATAATTCCAATCACCATCCCAGCTGGCTCTTTTGCAGAAACTGATAAACTAATTAAAAATGCATATGGAAATTCAAAGGACCTAAAATAGGCAAAACAATTTTGAAAAAGAAGAACAAAGACGGAAGACTAACATTACCTGATTTCAAGACTTAGCCTCAATAATCAGGACTGTGTGGTATTTAGTGAAGAGAAGACACAGATCGTAGGATGGAACAGAATCCAATAAAAAAAAATGAAGTAGTGATATGTGCTACAAGATGGGTAAATCTTGAAAATATTATACTAAGTGAAAGAAGCCAGACACAAAAAGCCACACATTGCATGATTTGATTTATATGAAATGCCCGTAATTGGCAAATCCATAGAGATGGAAAGTAGACCAGGGGTTGTCAAAGGCTAGGGGAAGGAAGGAATAGGGAGATATTGGTAGTGGGTGTGGAGTTTCTTTTTGAGGTGATGAAAATCTTCTGGAATTAAATACTGATGATGGTTGTATAACCTTATGAATATACTAAAAACCACTGAATTATACACTTTTAAAAATTAATGTTATGGCATGTAAATTATACTTCGATTACAAAAAAAGATAATCAAAAGGTCAGAAATAGACTCACAAATGTATCGTCAATTGATTTTCAACAAAGGTGCCAAAGTAGTTCAATAGAGAAAAGGTAGTCTTTTTCAAGAAATGGTGCTAGAATTGGATATACATATGGAAAAATGTGAACCTTGATATATATTACCTTGAAGTATTTCCTAAGCCTAAAACTATAAAAACTTCTAGAAGAAAACATTCAAAAAAGTCTTCACGACCTTAGGATATGCAAAGATTTTGTAGACACACCACTAAATGCACAAATAAAAGAAAAATTTTATAATTTGGTCTTCATCAAAATTAAAAATTTCTCTTCTTCAAAGGGTAGTGTTAAGAAAATGAAAAATGTAAGCCACAGATGGGGGAAAATTTTCATAACATATAAATCTGACAAAGTATTTATTTCCAGAATATATTGAGAGCTCTTCAATTCAGTAATAAGACAACCCGGTTTAAAAACAGGCAAAAGATTTGAATAGACACTTCACATTAGAAGATAAATGGCTATTTTACATATGAAAAGATGCTCAACATCATTCATCATCAAGGAAATGTATATTAAAACCCAATGAGATACTACTTTCACACCCTCTATAAAAGGTAAAATTTAAAAGACCAATAATACCTAGCGTTGGTGAAAATGTAAAGCAGTTGGAAATAGCACAACCACTTTGGAAAATAACTGCTAGTTTCTTATAAAGTTAACCATATATTTAACATAATGACCCAGCCATTCCACTCCTAGGTGTTTACCCAAGAGAAAAGAAAACACATGCCCACATAAATACTGGTACACAAGTATTCACAGCAGCTTTATCCATAGTAGACTAGAACCAGAAACAACGCAAATGTCCATCAACAGGTAAATGGATAAAGTGTGGTATAATCATGGGCGCCTGGGTGGCTCAGTCGTTAAGCGTCTGCCTTCGGCTCAGGTCATGATCCCGGGGTCCCGGGATCGAGTCCCACATCGGGCTCCCTGCTCGGCGGGAAGCCTGCTTCTCCCTCTCCCACTCCCCCTGCTTGTGTTCCTGCTCTTGCTATCTCTCTCTCTGTCAAATAAATAAAATCTTTAAAAAAAAAAAAAAAAAAGTGTGGTATAATCATATAACAGGATGCTTCTCAGTAATACAGACTATTGATAAATACACAACATGGTTGACTCTCAAAAACTTTATGTTGAGTAAAAGAAATTGGACAAATAAGCGACACACAGTGTGATTCCATTTCATATGAAGTTCTACAGGAGGCAAAGCTAATCTACAATGATGAAAATTATATCAGCATTTACCACGATGGAGGAGGTTGACTGCAAAGGGCAAGAAGGTTCTTTTTGGTGTGACAGAAACGCTTTATATCTTGTTTGTAGTGGCAGTTACAGGATTCTTTTGTCAAAATTCACAGAACCATACACTTAAAAGTGGGCACATTTTATTGCACATATAGCATATTTCAATGAAGTTTAAAAAAAGGGATATAGGTTACAGGTTGGCCAACTAAGTCACTGAATCTAAACCTAGTAAATGCAGGTTGAAATCGTATAAAGCTTCATCAACACTAAACACACACGCAAATATTTACATTATGTAAAAGTCACCGATTGTGCTATTTAGTGCTACAAATAGCAGACAGGGGAATGTCCTGTAAAATCTGCCAGTTTAGTGTGAATGGTTTTAGTATTTGAGCCTTCTAAGATGGATGCATCAAGGGTATCCCCATATGGATTCTTCAAGGAATCCAATTCCCATCTCTGCTGACTTCTAATAGGGTACCTAAGCATGAAATCTGGTACATAAGCATGAACTCTGAGTGACCCCTAAAAAGGCAACAACTCCACATCCGGGATCTGGGGGATAGCCTGTATAATTCTAAGCAGAGAGTATTCACATAAACCAAGAGAATGCTGCAGAACTATGTGAATGGAAGACCCTGAGGTTGTGCAAAGCTTTAGATGGCTCCCATTTTCAATATTCTGGAAAATATTCAGACTAAATACTTCAATTTCCAGTTAGAAGAATATAGTTCCCTTTACCCATGACACCTGCTCTATTATGCCTAGTAATACCTCACCTCCCTTCTTTTGATACTGATTTCTTTTCTTTTTTTAAAGTAGGCTCTATGCCCAACTTGGGGCTTGAACTCATGACATTGAAATCAAGAGTCACATGCTCTACTGACTGAGCCAGCCAGGCACCCCTTGGTACTGCTTTCTTTGAGAAATCATTTTCCCTCCTTCCATGGTTTCTTTTATAAATATCAACTAAGAGGCCCCTGACCAGACAACGCCCCTGACCATGGGTTGGCCTAGCTGAATCATATGCCCATCAAACTTTCTTGGGATATGAATGGTGACTACAGCATTCAAGGATGGACCATTTTAAAGTACGCATTAACTGTTCTGATGATGGAGCTAGGAACTTTCCCTTATTTTTCCTGCCTAGATTCCTGATGCTCTCCTGGTTTCTGGCCTTGTTCAGGCTCAGGTATTTTGGCTTTTTTTGTGAACTGCCCCCATCCTTCCATTCTCTTCCTTTTTTGCTAAATCAGCCAGAGTTGGTTTCTGTTGCCTGCAGTATAACCCAGCTGATATAACACAAAAGTGAAAAATCCAAAGAAAGTAGCCAAAGCAGCAGCTTGGTTTAGTCTTGGCTTGGATGTAGTCCTGGCTTCCAGTCCTAGCTCTACTACTTATTAGCTGTGTGACTCTCTGGTGTTTGGGCAGGCCATTGTTGAGCATCGGTTTGCTCATCTTCAGAATGTTCCATTAGTAGTTCTTAAATGCCTTGTGTGCCAGGCAAAGAAAATAAAAATGCAGTTTGATGTGTTTTTGAAAAGTGTTTATGTCCCACAGGATTTTTGAAAGAATCACATGAAATGAAGTTCTATGAGAACGTTTTATCAGATATAAGATATTACCTAAATAAATGAAAAGCTTCTCTTTCTGAGTATCTTAGAAATTACTTTTGCTCTGGTCCCTGAGGGGTAATCTGTTACTCTTTCCACAGGTAATTTAGTTGTTGGACCTGATGTGGTTATCTTGTTGATGATTAGTACATGCATCCAATCACTGCTTAAGGCTTTCTTGGCTGTACTTTAATCAGGCAATTATATAAAATCTCTCTGTTGGCAAAATAAAGTATTTTCTGGAGTCAATTCAGAAATCTAGAGTGCTTCTCTGTATTAACTTTCCAATAATTATTTTATAAAAAATCACGTACACACAAAAATCCAACCCTTTTGTCCTTCTGCATGTTACTATGAGGCTCTTATTTTGATATTAGGGCACAGTGACCGACTTTTGGCAGAACGACTTGAGGATATAATTAACAGCTGACATACACTCTGCTTCCTGGACTCTTGATTTCTCTGGGAACATATTTAGAGCTGGGCAATAATGACCTATATGCACAACTAGATTTATTCTATTCTTAAATCTCTTAAAATATCCAAGTCAATGTGAAAAGTACAAATGAACTGCAGGTCACTAAGCCTGGGTTTTAAGGACAGAAACAAATCATTTAAATAGAATTGTAATTCAAACCAATATTAAGGAATTTGCTCCAGATGACAAGCTATCTTTTCAAGACATGGAGACATTTGCACACACATGTATAAACATGTACACAGGCGCACAAATGAAACCAAACAATAAAACACTGGAAAGGAAAACACTGCTACAAACATAGTTACTGTAGTTCAGGTTTCAGATTCAGGTTCTTTGTAGGGTTCTATTTCCATTAATCCCTCTCTCCCCTTTGGAGCTAAAACAATACAGCCCTGAAGTCACAGAATTTTGGTTGTGGAAGGATCCTTAGAAGTCATTTAATCTTATCTGCCACTCAGTGCTAGCGCTCCCTCTGCAGATGGCCCAAAGAAAGTCAGTAGCTCATTTGAAGACAAGTAGTGTTGTGTAGCGGTTCAATGTACATGCTCTGGGGCAGAGACATGTCTGGTTTACTCAGGCGTTAGCAGTCACCTAGGGTAAGTACCTTAACCCCAATTTCTTCATTTGTATGTTTTTAAAGATTTTTTATTTATTTACTTAAGAAAGAGAGAGAGAGCACAAGCAGAAGGAGTGGCGGAGGGAGCGGGAGAAGCAGGCTCCCTGCTGAGCAGGGAGCCCAACGACGTGGGGCTCAATCCCAGGGCCCTGGGATCATGACCTGAGCCGAAGGCAGACGCTTAATGACTTAGCCACCCAGGCACCCCCATTTCTTCATTTATAAACAGTGAGTGATAACAGTGCCAGATTCATAGGGCTTTGTGAGGCCTAAATGGGATAATAAAGGAAAAACATCTGGCACATAGTAAGGACTTGGTATATAATAAGTGTTCAACAAAATGATAGCTGGCACTATTACTAGTACTAATAGAGAGGCCCATTCCAAGCTTAAAACAGCTCCAGCTGCTAAAAAGGTCGAAACTGGCTGCCTGTGCTTTCCCTCCATGGATCCTAGTCTGCCCTACAGAGCTTAACCCAAGGTCCCTGAATCAATAACAACAGGAAGGCAGTGCTCCTGGCCCATGTGCATCTCCTTGTTACCAAACAGAATGTGCACAGCTTCATGGACTGTTCCTGCTATGACCCTCCACGAGCCAGGCCCTTTTCCCTGGACATGCTCCAGACTCTTGGAGCCCCTTTAAAAGTGGTACCTGTTTGGCTTTGTTTACATTAAGGCTACCATATTGACTAGCTTGACAGAAAAGCTCAGTCCACGAGGGGTGGGGGTGAAGTGGGTGGATCATCTAACAGCCTTATAGTGTAGTGAATTAAAGCCCAGAAGCTAGTGTTAAGAGTTTGCCCATGAGGGAATCCGATAAGCCAGTCTTTTGCCAGCTGTGCAACATCTGGCATCTCAATTCCCTCGCCTGTGAAATAAAGGGTTTAACAGTACCTACTTAACTAAGTAACTGCGAGGTTTCATTGAGGTACCACATTCTCTACTCCCAGGCTTTCTTGACCCCTCTTCCAGTCCAATTTTAATGCCCACTAGTTCACGAACCTGCTCCCATCAGGGTTACCAAGGATCCTCATGCAGTCATATCCAGTGGTCAAGCCTTGGCCTCCGTTTTTCTTGACCACTTAGCAGACTGATTATGTCTTCATTCTCCAAACACTTTGTTCACTTGTCTTACAGAACATCACCAGCTCCTGGCTTCCTTCACCTCTCTGGCTACTCTTTCACAGTCACCTTTGCTGGATCCTTCTCCTCTTTTCGAGCTCTAGATGCTCTAGAGTCCCAAATCAGGCCTCTTCAGTATTGACACTCACTCCCCACGTAATTTCATCTAGTGTAATATTGTGGCTAAGAGCATGAACAGTATAGCCAGACCACCTGGGTGAGTCCCAGTTCCATAGCTTACAAGTTGTGTCATGGATGCAAGAGATCTAACCTTTCTATCCCTCAGTTTCCTCATCCGTAAAATGGGGAGTAATTTCCTAAAGTTGTTGCAAAGATCAAATTAGTTAATACAGGTAAAGTGCTTAGCATGTGGTAAGCACATGTTAGCTATTATTCAGTTTCGTGGCTTTATCTATCATAAATATACTGGTGAGTCCTGAATGTATACTCCCAGTATCCACCATTCCCCTGAACTCTCGTCTCTTATATCCACATGCCTACCTGATGTGTCCATGTTGATGCCAAACAAGATCTCAAAGTTCATATATCTAAAACTGAACCCTGATTCCATACCACCTCCCTCCCTGCCTTCCCCTAGTTGCCCCACCTCACAAATAGCCATCACTATTCACCCCTGCTGCTCAGGTGAAAACCTTAGCATCATCTTCAACTCCTCCCTTTTCTCCTTCATCCAACTTTCAGCAAATCATTTTGTTCAACTTTCAAAATACATCCAGAATCTGACTTGTTCATACTACTTCTGCCACTGCTACCTGGACCATTAGTTCTTGCTGGAGCAACTGCAATACCACCTACTTGGTCTCCCTGTTTCCCTTCCTCATTGCTCCGGTATGATCTATTCTCTACCCAGAAGCCAGAGTAGTCTTTAAAAATGAAAATCACATGTTGCCCTCCTGCTCAAAACTCTCCAATGACTTCCCATCACACTTGGAATCAACTCTCAACTCTCATTTCCTAGCAAGGCTCAATAGGACCTGCCTTTGTCTACCTCTCGGCCTTGTCTCCTCCCACTCTCTCTCTGCCTACTTTACTCCAGCCACATTGTCTGCTCTTGTCTGTCCATCTTCACGTGCCAGCTTCACACCTTTGCACTTGCAGCTCCCTCTGGCTGGAATGTTCTTCTCTCACATTTTCACATGCCCCTTTCCTTTGCAAACTCTGCTCAAATGTTACTTCTTAGAGAGGTCTTCCCAGTCTACCTTATCTTAAAAAACACCACCTCCCCAACTCCTGCCCCATTGCTCTCTGCCCTTTTTTCCTACTTTTCTTCATAGCACTTAACACATCTGACAATATATGTTATTTGTTTGTTTGCCATGCCTACTAGAATGTCAGCTCCTCGGGGGTCACAACATTGTTTTGTTCACTACAGTATTCACAGCAACTAAGCAGTGTCTGGGATACAGCAGGTGCTCAATAAATATATATTTTTTAATGCATGAAGAAATGAATACTGCTTGGCACAGTTCTTGGGACATGGGCAGACAGCTATAAATTTGTGATGTCGATTTTAGAAGTTAAAAAAAAATGTTTAACAGAAAAGCCAAAATTCTTTAGTGATACTCAAGACGTCAAAAACATAAACACATCATATTTCCACCCAATTTCAACATATACACATTATATTGTACTTACTTGGAGTTTCTTCTAAAATTTCTTGGAACTTGGTTCTCTCATAATCCACCAACTGGCGTTGAAGATGTGGTCTAAGACTCCTAATTGTAAAATTGACCATGTCCATTTTCATGAGGTCCAGGACATGAAATATTTGTCTAAAAATTTTAGAGTTAAAATAGTTAGAGAGGTGATTAAGAAATTAAGCTGAAATTCATTAACTGTGATCTATTTTACAGACTGGAAAAGATAAACATCCCCAAATAGTTTTGAAATTCCCATTGCCATTGGCAAGGTCACTTTTCATAGAAGGCATTACACTTGCATTCCAAATGTAATCTTCACAGATCTCAAGAGTATTTGCTTTAGCAAATACAATACTTCCAGCTGATCCATTACACCTGGCCGTAAACTGATAGACACTAAGAAGCATAAACAATGAGTCTTAATGAGACAAAGAAGATTCAAGAAGGAATTTTCATTGGAAAGCCCTGAAATTTTAAGGAGTCTGAACGAAGTGTACATGGTTTCTATTCCTACTGGAGTTGGCGGGGGGTAGAGAGAAAAGAAAAAAAAAAGGACAGGGCAGGGAGGCACAAAAATACTTAGCTTTGCTATCTGGTTTTCTTCTAAGATCAAGGATTCCTTTGGGAGACCAGTTATTACTCTGCGTTGCTCAATGCCCACATTCCCTTTTGTTTTTGTTTTTTTTTTTAATATTTATTTATTTGAGTGAGAGAGAGCATGAGCAGGAGGGGCAGAGGGAGAGAGAATCTCAAGCAGACACTGCACCGAGTGTGGGGCCAAATTCAGGGCTTGATCTCATGACCCTGAGATCATGACCTGAGCCAAAAACAAGAGTCAGACACTTAACCGACTGCACCACCTAGGTACCTGCCCCCCCCCCACACTTCCCTTTTGAATGAACTCAAAGGAATTCTCAGAAAATGCAAGCAGCAAAAGTGCTAACCTCAGCACCTCCACGATGTTGCTGGTAGCCTTGAGCTCTCTGATATCGTCATCTCGCACGGGAGCACACAGCTTTCCCATTGTACTGATGACATAGTTGGCCAGGCCTTGGATGTCAACAGCACTGTGCTCAGCCTGTTGCCTAATGAGGTCTGTGTCCAAAACTTCACAGATTTGGTTGCGAAGTCTGTTGCCGCCAGGAGTCAAAAAAGAGAGGAGAATCTACATAGGGAAAGGAAAGTTAACAGCATTGTTACATGAATAAGGGTTGTCATTTTTTACTTCAGTGTCTAGATGACTAAGCTCCTTGTCCATATTTTAATGCCCTGGATGCCAAGAAGCTTATACTGACTGGTGGTGGGTCAGAGGAGCACTCTAGTGTCTCAACTCTAAAAAGAAAGCTCTATCTTCTGAATTAAAGTGCCCCCACCCCCGCCTCCAACCCATGGAAGTTACTGAAACTATCAGAGTAAGAGCAACTGGCAAGGAAGGAGTATTACTGAAATAACTTCAAAAAGTTTACATTGGGGGAGGGGAGTAGGAGACTGAAATTTCCACTCATCCCAGGAATTCAGCTAGATAGTGAACAAACCATTCTGAACACCTACGAACTCAACAGGAGATCGAAGAAAAGAATAACAGCAACTCTCTGAACAGAAAAGCGACCACTTTCTGGAAGGTAGGATGTGCGGAGAAGTGAATCGGAGGCGATATTCCGGAGGATAGATGGTGGGGGAGGGGGCCTCCGTCAGCCGCTTCTGGCAAGTGATAGAGCCGTGGAGCACAAAATCGGAACTTTTAGAAGTCGGCTCCGCTGAGGGACGTCGCTCCAGTGGCTAAGCAGGGGATGGAACCCTCGCGGGACAGTGTGGTCTCAGGACCCTCGGGGTCACAGAAAGACTGGGGGTGCCTGAGTGCGGCAGAGCTCCCAGGTATCGGAGCGGGGAAGCCGGCTGCAGAGACGGAGCCCAGGCGTGGGCTCTCAGCTCGGGGTTGCCATAAACCATGATCCGCGGCACAGTGGGGCCACTGCTCCTCCAGCAGGGACCCAACAAGCGGCAGATCCGGGGAGACTCCCCTTCCTCCCCTGGGAGGAGCGGCGCGGGAGCGCACCGCAGGGATCTGCTGGGTTTGGAGACTCCACACGGGGTCGAGTGCCAGAGATAGAAACGCTGGGTCACAGGCAGGGTGAGCACGGAGTGCGGCCGGAGACCGGGGAGATGGGAGTGACTGACTGCTTTTCTCTGGGGGCGCACTGAGGAGCAGGGCCCCGAGTTCTCGGCTCCTCCGGGGTGGAGATTGGGAGGCTGCCATTTTCACTCTCGTCCTCCAAAGCCGAACGGAAAGCTTGCAGGGAACAAAAGCTCCCGAGAGCAAACCCGAGCAGATTACTTAGCCCGGACTGGGCAAGGGCAGGGCAATTCCGCCTCCGGCAAAGACTTTGGGAACCACGGCAACAGACCCCTCCCCCAGAAGATCATCAAGAACAGCCAGCCAAGACCAAGTTTACCCATCAATGAGAATGGCAGAACTCCAGCGCTAGGGGAATACTGCACATAGAATTCATGGCTTTTTCCCCATGATTCTTTAGTCTTTCAAAGTTATTTTTTTTTAACTTTCTTTTTCTTTTTTTGAACATTTTCTTTTCTTTTTTTTTTTTGAATTTTTCTTGTTCCCTTTTTCAACCAACATCTTATCAATCCCTTTTTTTTAAATCTTTTTTATTTTTCATTTTTAGAGTCATATTCTATCCCTTCATAGTAGTTAACCTTATTTTTGGTATATATATATATATATATAAGTTGTTCTCTCCTTAAAATTTTGGGATACAGTTTCTTCTAACAGACCAAAATATACCCTAAATCTCTAATGTATGGCTTTGTTCTAGTCTTCTGCCTGATCCCATTCTCTTCCCTTTTTTTTTTTAAATCCTCTTCTTTCTTTTTTCAACCAACTTCTTATCTTATCAATTCCTTTTATAAAATCTTCTATAATTTTCATCTTTACAGTCAATATATTCCATCCCTTCATAGTATTAACCCTTATTTTTGTACATATATAAGATTTTCCTTCTTTAAAATTTTGGGAGGCACTTTCTTCTAACAGACCAAAATACACCCAAAATCTAGTGTGTGGCACTGATCTATGCACCAGCCTGATCATATTCTGTTTTTTCGTTGTTGTTATTGTTTGTTTGTTTTTATCTTTTTCTTTTTCTTTTTTCTTTCTTTCCCTTTCTTTTCCCCCAGTTTCAGGTCTCTTCTGATTTGTTTAGTGTATATTTTTCTGGGGATGTTGTTACCCTGTTAGCATTTTGTTCTCTCATTCATCTATTCTCCTCTGGACAAAACGACAAGATGGAAAAAATCACCTCAACAAAAAGAACAAGAGGCAGTACCAACTGCCAGGGACCAACTCAATATGGACATTAGTATGATGTCGGAACTACCGTTCAGAATGATGATTTTAAAGATACTAGCTGGGCTTGAAAAAAGCATGGAAGTTATTAGAGAAACCCTTTCTGGAGAAATAAAAGAACTAAAATCTAACCAAGTCGAAATAAAAAAGGATATTAATGAGGTGCAATAAAAAATGGGGGCACTAACTGCTAGGATAAATGAGGCAGAAGAGAGAATCAGTGATATAGAAGACCAAATGATGGAAAATAAAGAAGCTGAGAAAAAGAGAGATAAACAACTACTGGATCACAAGGGCAGAATTCGAGAGATAAGCGATACCATAAGATGAAACAACATTAAAATAATTGGGATCCCAGAAGAAGAAGAAAGAGAGAGAGGGGCAGAAGGTATAATGGAGCAAATTATAGCAGAGAACTTCCCTAATTTGGGGAAGGAAACAGGCATCAAAATCCAGGAGGCACAGAGAACCCCCCTCAAAATCAATAAAAATAGGTCAACACCCAGACATCTAATAGTAAAACTTACGAGTCTCAGGGACAAAGAGAAAATCCTGAAAGCAGCTCGGGAGAAGAGATATGTAACCTACAATGGTAGAAACATTAGACTGGCAACAGACCTATCCACAGAGACCCGGCAGGCCAGAAAGGACTGGCATGATATATTCAGAGCACAAAATGAGAAAAATATGCAGCCAAGAATACTATATCCAGCTAGGCTGTCATTGAAAATAGAAGGAGAGATAAAAAGCTTCCAGGACAAACAAAAACTAAAGGAATCTGCAAACACGAAACTAGCCCTACAAGAAATATTGAAGGGGGTCCTCTAAGCAAAGAGAGAGCCTAAAAGTAACATAGACGAGAAAGGAACACAGATAATATACAGTAACAGTCACCTTACAGGCAATACAATGGCACTAAATTCATATCTTTCAATAGTTACCCTGAATGTAAATGGGCTAAATGCCCCAATCAAAAGACACAGGCTATCAGATTGGATTAAAAAACAAGACCCATGGATATGCTGTCTGCAAGAGACTCATTTTAGACCCAAAGACACCCCCAGATTGAAAGTGAGGGGGTGGAAAACCATTTACCATGCTAATGGACACCAAAAGAAAGCTGGGGTGGCAATCCTTATATCAGACAAATTAGATTTTAAACCAAAGACTGTAATAAGAGATGAGGAAGGACACTATATCCTACTTAAAGGGTCTATCCAACAAGAAGATCTAACAATTGTAAATATCTATGCCCCTAACATGGGAGCAGCCAATTATATAAG